>NC_139452.1:283914-883914 GCF_963924565.1 Ascidiella aspersa | reverse complement strand
GTCCCCAACTAAACTACAAACTTATTTAAAGTTCCCCAACACTACAAGATAGGCCCCAACTATACTGCTCAAGTTATTTTAATTTCCCCGGCACGACAAGAGAGTCCCCAACAATTTTCCCCGGCACGACAAGAGAGTCCCAATGATTCATTTCAATATTTATAAGAACTGATTATTTTTCGGTTTGTGAATGTTGCTTGACAACAACATGGCAAGAATTTTGCCAACATTCTTCAAATTTAAAATAATTATTTAAAAATGGTAAGATGAAACGGGATTTTATGGTAAAACTATTAAATAAATCACTTTAAAGTATTTCATAACAAATTTTGGTAGAAAGTTATTTAAAGTAATCCCGGCATGACAAGAGAGTTCCCAACTAAACTACAAGGTTATTTAAAGTTACCCGACACGACAAGAGAGGCTCAAACTAAACAACAAAGTTGTTTAAAGTTCTCCGGCACGACAAGAGAGGCCCCAACTTAACTACAAGGTTATTTAAAGTACCCTGGCACGGCAAGAGAGGTCCCAACTAAACTAGGAAGTTAATTATAGTTTTACTACACGACAAGAGAGTCCATAACTAAACTAAATAATTATTTAAAGTTCTCCGGCACGACAAGAGAGGCCCAACTAAACGACAAATTATTTAAAGTCCCCGACACGACAAGAGAGGCTCCAACTAAACTAAATAATTATTTAAAGTTCTTCGGCACGACAAGAGAGGCCTCAACTAAACGAAAAACTTATTTAAAGTACCCCCGGCACGACAAGAGAGGCTCCAACTAAACCACAAACTAATTTAAAGTACCCCCGGTACGACAAGAGAGACCCCAACTAAACTACAAAGTTGTTTAAAGTTCTCCGGCACGACAAGAGAGACCCCAACTAAACCACAAAATTATTTGAAGTTCCTCGACACGACAAGAAAGGCCCCAACTAAACTACAAAGTTATTTAAAGTTCCGTAAAACGACAAGAGAGACCCCAAAGAAACTACAAAGTTATTTAAAGTCCCTGGCACGACAAGAGATGCCCCAACTAAACTACAAAGTTATTTTAATTTCCCCGCCACGACAAGAGAGGCCCCAACTAAATTAAAAAGTTGTTTTAATTTCCCCGCCACGACAAGAGAGGCCCCAACTAAACTACAAAGTTATTTTAATTTACCCGCCACGACAAGAGAGGCCCCAACTACACTAAAAAGTTATTTTAAGTTCACCGCCACAACAAGAGAGGCCCCAACTAAACTAAAAGTGATTTTAATTTCCCCGGCACGACAAGAGAGGCACCAACTAACCAACAAATTATTTAAAGTTCCCCAACACGACATGATAGGCCCCAACTACACTAAAAAGTAAATTTAATTTCACTGACACGACAAGAGAGGCCCCAACCAAACTACAAAGTTATTTAAATTGTTACTGCACGACAAGAGAGGCCCCAATTAAACTACAAAATTATTTAAATTTCCCCGCCACGACAAGACAGACCCCAACTAAACTACAAAGTTATTTTAAGTTTTTTGCACGACAAGAGAGGACCCCACTAAACTACAAAGTTGTATAAATTTCCCCGCCACGACAAGAGAGGCCCCAACTAACCAACAAACTTATTTAAAGTTCCCCAACTCGACAAGAGAAGCCCCAACTAAACTACAAAGTTATTTAAAGTTTTATTGCACGACAAGGGAGGCCTCAACTAAACTACAAAGTTATTTTAATTTCCCCGACACGACAAGAGAGTCCCCAACTAAACTATAAAGCTATTTTAATTTCCCCGCCACGACAAGAGAGGCCCCAACTAAACTACAAAGTTATTTTCATTTCCCCACCACGACAAGAGAGTCCCCAACTAAACTACAAACTTATTTAAAGTTCCCCAACACTACAAGATAGGCCCCAACTATACTGCTCAAGTTATTTTAATTTCCCCGGCACGACAAGAGAGTCCCCAACTAAACTACAAAGTTATTTAAAGTTTTACTGCACGACAAGGGAGGCCCCAACTAAACTACAAAGCTATTTAAATTTCCCCGCTACGACAAGAGAGGCCCCAACTAAACTGCAAAGGTATTTTAATTTCCCCGGCACGACAAGAGAGTCCCCAACTAAACTACAAAGTTATTTAAAGTTTTACTGCACGACAAGGGAGGCCTCAACTAAACTACAAAGTTATTTTAATTTCCTCGCCACGACAAGAGAGGCCCCAACTAAACTACAAAGTTATTTAAATTTCCCCGCCACGACAAGAGAGGCCATAACTAAACTACAAAGCTATATAAATTTTTTCGCCACGACAAGAGAGGCCCCAACTAACCAACAAACTTATTTAAAGTTCCCCGCCACGACAAGAGAGTCCCCAACTAAACTACAAAGTTATTTTAATTTCCCCGCCACGACAAGAGAGTCCCCAACTAAACTGCCAAAGTTATTTTAATTTCCTCGCCACAACAAGAGAGGCCCCAACTAAACTACAAAGTTATTTGAAGTTGTACTGCACGACAAGGGAGGCTTCAACTAAAGTACAAAGTTATTTTAATTTCCCCGCCACGACAAGAGAGGCCCCAACTACACTAAAAAGTTATTTGAAAAGTTCCTCGGCACGACAAAACAGGCCCCAACTACACTAAAAAGTTATTTTAATTTCACCGCCACAACAAGAGAGGCCCCAACTAAACTAAAAGTGATTTTAATTTCCCGGCACGACAAGACAGGTCCCAACTAAACTGCAAAGTTATTTAAAATTCCTCGGCACGACAAGAGAGGCCCCAACTAAACTACAAAGTTATTTAAAGTTTTACTGCACGACAAGGGAGGCTTCAACTAAACTAAAAAGTTGTTTTAATTTCCCCGCCACGACAAGAGAGGCCCCAACTAAACTGCAAAGTTATTTGAAGTTCCTTAACACGACAAGAGAGGCCTTAACTAAACTACAAAGTTATTTAAAGTTCCTCGGCACGACAAGAGAGTCCCCAACTTAGCTACAAAGTTATTTAAAGTTCCTTAACACGACAAGAGAGGCCCCAACTAAACTGCAAAGATATTTAAAGTTCCTTAACACGACAAGAGAGGCCCTAACTGAACTACAAAGTTATTTAAAGTTCCCCGGCACGACAAGAGAGGCCCCAACTTAGCTACAAAGTTATTTAAAGTTCCTTAACACGACAAGAGAGGCCCCAACTAAACTGCAAAGATATTTAAAGTTCCTTAACACGACAAGAGAGGCCCCAACTAAACTACAAAGTTATTTAATGTTCCCCGGCACGACAAGAGAGGCCCTAACTAAACCACAAATTATTTAAAGTTCCTCGGCACGACAAGAAATGCTCCAACTAAACTACAAAGTTATTTAAAGTTCCTTAACAAGACAAGAGAGGCCCCAACTAAACTACAAATTATTTAATGTTCCTTAACACGACAAGAGAGGCCCTAACTAAACTACTAATTATTTAAAGTTCCTTAACACGACAAGAGAGGCCCTAACTAAACCACAAATTATTTAAAGTTCCTCGGCACGACAAGAAATGCTCCAACTAAACTACAAAGTTATTTAAAGTTCCTTAACAAGACAAGAGAGGCCCCAACTAAACTACAAATTATTTAATGTTCCTTAACACGACAAGAGAGGCCCTAACTAAACTACTAATTATTTAAAGTTCCTTAACACCACAAGAAAGGCCCCAACTAAACTACAAAGTTATTTAATGTTCCTTAACACGACAAGAGAGGCCCCAACTAAACTACAAAGTTATTTAAAGTTCCTTAACACGACAAGAGAGGCCCTAACTAAACTACAAAGTTATTTAAAGTTCCTCGGCACGACAAGAGAGGCCCCAACTAAACTACAAAGTTATTTAAAGTTCCTTAACACGACATGAGAGATCTCTACCAAATTAAATAATTATTTAAAGTTCCCTGCATGACAAAAGAAGCCACAACAAAACTATAAATTAATTTAAAGTTCCTAAACACGACAAGAGAGACCCCAACTAAACTTCAAAGTTATTTTGAAGTTCCTCAACACGACAAGAGAGATCCCTACTAAATTAAATAATTATTTAAAGTTCCCTGCATGACAAAAGAAGCCACAACAAAACTATAAAGTTGTTTCAAGTTCCCCGGCACGACAAGAGAGGCCCCAACTAACCAACAAAGTTATTTAAAGTTCCTCGGCACGACAAGAGAGGCCCCAACTAAACTAGAAAGTTATTTAAAGTTCTCCGGCACGACAAGAGAGGCCCCAACTAAACTGCAAAGTTATTTAAAGTTCCTCAGTACGATAAGCGAGAATTGTCATTATTGCTCGATTTTTCTTGTTGAATTACTTTGCACAATAAACTTTTCAGTCGTTAAACTTATTGCATTGGTGAACTATGTTCTTTACTCCTACGTTTTGCGACCGGTTGCTTCGATTTTGTTGTTTAAAGACCCAAACTTTCATGTATCGCACTTTGGTTTGATTAGTTCACGAGAAAATTTTGTTTGCACTTACAGCATCCCTTATTTTTGCCTTAAGTAAGTTGTGTAGTCTACTGCAGCAATGAAGTTACTATGCTTTGTAGCTGCAGTTTGTTTTGTCCAGTCGGTCTGCTGCGCTCTTGAATGTCCAGATGGCTCGTGCTTAGATTATCACAAAGATCCATACAAGTGCTTTAACGAAAGCGAGAGATGCGATGGTAAGGTTAAATGCGACTATCGTGAAGATGAGTTAAACTGCATAACTTGCAAAGATGGCGCGTGGTTGTGTAAAGCTGGAAGTAAATGTATTTTGCAAAGTAGTGTTTGCGACGGAGGGAATAACTGCGACGACAATAGCGATGAGTTAAATTGCACAACTTGTCCCTATGATCGGCCTTTGAAATGTCAAACTGGAAGTAAATGTATTAGGCAAAGCTATGTTTGCAACAGACGGATAGACTGCGACGACGATAGCGATGAGTGGGATTGTGTTACAACTTGTCCAGAAGGCCAATGGAAATGTAAAGATGGAAGTCGGTGTATTTCTCAAAGTGATGTTTGTAATAGCATTGGGAATTGCTACGACCTAAGCGACGAATCCAACTGCACAACTTGCCCCGACGAACGACCTTGGAAATGTAAAACTGGAAGTGAATGTATTTATCAAAGTTTGGTTTGCGACGGATGGAATGCCTGTAACGACAATAGCGACGAGTCCAACTGTACAACTTGCCCCGACGAACGACCTTGGAAATGTAAAACTGGAAGTGAATGTATTAATCCAAGCTATGTTTGCAACAGACGGATAGACTGCAACGACAATAGCGACGAGTGGGATTGTGTTACAACTTGTCCAGAAGACCAGTGGAAGTGTAATGATGGAAGTAAATGCATTTCTCAAAGTGATGTTTGTAATGGCTATACGGATTGCTTTGACAATAGCGACGAGTTAAACTGCACAACTTGCAAGGATGGCGCGGTTATGTGCGGTTGTTCGTTTAACCAAACCACATGTCATCCATTTGGACAATGTATAAGGAGATACCATGTTTTAAATGGAATCAAGGATTGCAAAGATGGAGAAGATGAACCTTGTGGGTCGTTATATGGTCCTACTGGCGATGTTAACTCTGTGTGGCATTGTTTAACCGAGATTAAAAAAAACATCCTAATGTTATATATAGATGATTTAACTTGCGTCGAGAAGTTTGTGCCTTGTGGGGATCGAAGAGATGAACGTTGTGAGACAGGAGAGTGGATTTGTAGTGGTAGACCAATTAAAGATTTCTACCAACTTGAAAATGGGTATTATTTGCCTGGATTATTTCATTGTCGGCGTGAAACATCTCGATTTGGATTAAAATGTGTGATGTCACAAAGATATACATCACAATTATATATGCCACAAAGATATAAATCATGTATCTTACCGCAAAGTAATATCTACGATGAGGTCGGCCAATGTAGCGACGAATCAGATATATGTTTTGTTGATGGTCAATTTGTTTGCTTCTTGTGTTTGGACAAACGACTGGTTGTTTCTCAGCAACAAGTTTGTGACGGGGTTCCAGACTGCTACGATCTTTCCGATGAATGTTTGTGCGACGATCAAACGGTTTGTCATGATATCTTGGGCGACGCTAGACACACTTGCCCTCCCAACCAAATGCATTGCTACAGTGCAACGGACTGTGTGGATATAGAAAAAGTACTTTGTAACCGAAAAGTCAGTTGTGTGAGACAAAGCACCATTCCGTGCAGCAGTTCAAAAAAACAAAACTTACAAACTCAGAACACAACCGAATGCACTGCATATACACTTTTCGCACATTTTGGTGTTATTCCACATCGTTTACTGGCCGTCAAATGCGATGGAAGACCCAAATGTGAAAATTTCCAGGACGAATGTTTGGATTGCGAAGACCGTCCTCCATTTTGTGACGACTCGTGTTCCATAACAAATGCAAACGATGGAACAGTTTGCAGAGGATTGATTGATCCCAACACCGGTGAAGCATTTTGCAACGAGACTGGAAAGAACCTTTGTCCAAAACGCCACAATTGTCGCAACAACAAAGTCTACACTAGCATCGACGTCGACCAAGTTTGTGACGGCATAATCCACTGCGGCGACGGATCAGATGAAACAGAATCGCGATGCAAGAACACACGGTTTTATTGCGACAACAAACAACCATTGTCGGTCGACATCGACTTGGTTGAAGATGGACTACAACAGTGTTCGGACGGAAGTGACGAATGCCCGGATGTTAGCAAGTATGACACCGTGTTTTCAAATGTGAAAGAAATGATTGCAAACCCTTTCTTCAGAGCCATGTTTTGGGTAATGGGATTTCTAGCTGGGGGTGGAAACTTTATAGTTTTTGTCACCACCATAAACGAAATAGTCACTGATAGAAAAGCTAAAGTCATTAAAAAAATGAATAATTTGTTTATAATAAATTTATCATGTGCCGATTTTTTGATGGGTGTTTATTTGCTTGGTATATCTGCTAAAAGTGCCCAACTTTCCGGAAATTATTGCTTAAATGATGCCGCTTGGCGAACCAGTGATACTTGTGATATATTCGGTTTCATTGCTTTATTCGCTTCTGAAGCTAGTGCTTTAATATTGGCCACAATGACTGCTTGTAGACTTTATACCGTCTGTTATCCATTTGCAACTAGAACCTTAAAACTAAAGTGGGCTTACTTGTCTTGTATAACTGTGTGGGCTTCTAGCTTCTTACTGGGTGCTATACCCTTGTTTTATTACCCATCTGGATACTTTACCTCCCATGTGTGGTTTCCAAACCTGTTTTATAAAACCGACAGAGTTCCCCGAAATGAAACACTGCTTCTTGCAAAACGAATAATGAAGGAGAATTTTACCGATTTACCCTGGTATGAAGTCAAGCAACTAATTAGCTCAACATTCCCACAATATCCTATTAAAGGTGAATTTGGTTACTTTGGTGAAACTAGTGTTTGCATGCCGAGGTTATTTGCTTCAGTAAACGAAGCTTCTTGGCAATATTCAACCTTCCTTATATCTCTTAACTTTGTGTTGTTCATTTTCATGCTTATATCGTATCTTGCCATTTACATTAAAAGCAACAAAATGTCAAAAGCCAAAAAGAAACAAGCTAACACCAAAATGCAAAGGCGTATTTCTCGCTTGCTTATCACTGACTTCTGTTGCTGGATTCCTTTGTGTACTTGTGGCTTTTTAGCTGTTTCTGGTGTTCCCCTTACTAATGATATTTACATTGTCAGTGCTGGTAGTTTGCTTCCCATTAACAGTGCTTTGAACCCATTGCTTTACTCAAATCTGTTTGACAACTTTTACATTCGATGCAAGAGACTTGTGATTGCAAAAACTCAAAACCCTAAAAGTGAGGTCGAAGCTAATGTGAAATAAGTCGCATAAAATATATTATTAATATTATTCTTCAATGTATGTGAACAAAATCGTTTGCTAATTCCTTTGTTTTGTTCTTTTCATCGTTTTTATTTTTTGTTGTTAAATTATACTCAAGAATACTGCATTGACTGTTTTCATATTTGCGTATAACTAGATTACCAAATTAAGTCAGACAAGCGAGACCACGGAAGAAATATTTTAGTATTGACCTATTTGCTAGCGAAATAACAAACTTAAATTAATGTGCGAAAAGTGATTTTAGAATTTCCAGTTTATTGGCAGCATTAGTTAGTTACCTTTAAGAGTAATAGGTACTGCTATAAACTTCATTTAAATATACGGCGCTTATAAAAATTGGGGTTACACTGGGTCGTCAAAAACACATACATCTTTTAGGGAGTATTTTCATCTTTCATGGGATATTTGCATGTTTAAGTGAGTATTTATTTTTGCGAATGGCACATTTGCCATAGGATACACTAAAAAGATAACGAACAAAGCTACGACAAACAGAATTAGTATGACGAAAATACGTATAGTATTTCCATAACAAGATATAACAACACAACCAAACAAATAAAAGTTCATCGAAAATGAATAACCAGGAATACAATAAACAGCTATAATGTTAGGGGGTATTTACATCTTTAAGTGAAATGTTTACATCTTTAAGTGGAATGTTTACATCTTTAAGTGGAATATTTACATCTTTAAGTGGAATGTTTACATCTTTAAGTGGAATGTTTACATCTTTAAGTGGAATATTTACATCTTTAAGTGGAATGTTTACATCTTTAAGTGGAATATTTACATCTTTAAGTGGAATATTTACATCTTTAAGTGGAATGTTTACATCTTTAAGTGGAATGTTTACATCTTTAAGTGGAATATTTACATCTTTAAGTGGAATATTTACATCTTTAAGTGGAATGTTTACATCTTTAAGTGGAATGTTTACATCTTTAAGTGGAATGTTTACATCTTTAATTGGAATATTTACATCTTTAAGTGGAATATTTACATCTTTAAGTGGAATGTTGACATCTTTAAGTGGAATGTTTACATCGTTTAGGGGTATTTTCATTTCTAAGGTAGAATTTAAATATTAAAGGAGGAATTTTAAGGAATGCGCAAAAGTGGCAATTCAAGCGATGACAGACGACCAATCGAAAACCAAGGTGGAGTTGTAACGCATAAGCCCCCACTGAGCCCCGAGAAAACCAAACGACGATACTGGAATTTGGCAATAAAATTCTAACTGGAATCTTAACCATACGTCGAACATAACATCATGGAATTTCATTTTTATTACTCAAAATGCAAAAAATTAATCGTAGTCCTAAAGCCTAAAAAAATAAGAAATATATAAATATTAGAATTCACAATTGACATGTTGGCAAGTGATATGTAATTGGGTGTTAATACACATGCAACACAGGGTTGTGGGTTAACTATTATGTTTCACAGGTTCAGTATCTTCAAAATGGAGCGAAAACAACATTGTACAAAGAATTACAATTAATCAAATCCTTCTAACAATTAATCATTAGATCCTTTTCCTAAGCTCATGGGGTCAATAAAGCTCTACAAAATTATTAAGTCGGCATTACAGTGAAGTTTGGCGAATATTGTAAATGCATTAAAATAGCGTCGTATGACGTTTGCTTTCAGAAGTTCAGACCGGTACCGTTAATCGCAGTTTAATATGTGCGCTTAAACCCCTACTTGTGCATTTAAATCGCTTCTGTTTCACTGTGACATTACGACGAATGGTGAAGCGAAATCTCGTTAACTTTAAACTGCAACACATTATGAATTAAGTCTTTACAAAACTGTAAAGCGGTTAAGGACGCCTAATAACTCTAGTTGACTTACTGTAGCTTCCTATTGTAAATGTATTTATCGCAGCTCAAAAATTCCTCGACAACTATTTTGACAATATTTTTCTTCTAATCTAAACTAAATTTGGCGATTTTTTAATGGGGCAATAAATTTTATTTTTACTTTTTTTTATATTTAGTTGGTCCAATGGTCGGGTCAAACATCAGGCTGCTTCTGGTAGACGGTGGGTACTACCAATCACGCAACAATATCGGTGACATTCTTATTAAATTAACATCAATTAAGAAAAAATTAACAGGTTTTGGTAAAACTAAGGTTTATAAAGCGCATAGCCTTAACATTCGTCATCTATCAAAAGTGAAGCGAAGCTAAATCTAACCATTGTATTACTTTACACAACTAATAAGATATTGCTTACTAACTAACTAATATTTCATGTCTTGTAAAATCCGTTCGCTCTATTCCACAAAATTAATAATGACTTGAATAGGTGGTGAACACTTTGGCTTACAATTCCAATAATCAGTGTTGTACACAAGACCTTTTGAACACTTTGGCTTACAATTCCAATAATCAGTGTTGTACACAAGACCTTTTTAAATGACTTAAGTTCTAGTTTAATTATTTGTAACATAACTTAAATCCAAGTCAAATCATTTGTGATATGCCAAGGGCGTATTTAGTGCAAGCCTTTGGCGTAAAATTTGGCTGACGAACTTACGTTGCTCTTAGCTCTCGAAAGAGTTGTGAGGCAAGTAATTGATAAATTAGGAGCGACTATAGTTCGCCGTTGCCCGGTTTCATTCAAGCAAAATGAGGCAGAAATAAAGTAGAAAGGTCAAACCCACTGGACAGAGCTTAGATTGATCTTTTTGTGTAAGGAGAAATGCCAAGCAACTATAGTGATTGATGAGGTGCGTTTAACATTCACGGAAATCGGATTTCCCTCTCACGAAAACAAGAAACTCAGGAAAGGTCAAACGGACTTAAAAAAATTAAATTTGGTAAAAAATTAAATGGATATTGTCCGACAGGTGCTGGGAGGTATAATTTTGAGGGAAGTAGAACTTTTATTTTTTTAGAAGGGACAATTTTTTTTTTTTTTTTTTAAACGGAATATTTTTGTTTTGGATGTTAGGAAATATTTGTTAGTGTTCCCCTTAGGGTTCTTAAATTAGGGACGAAAATCGTAAAACAAGTGTGAGGTCATCGTATATAAGCTCTATACACCAATCGAGCGAGCGGTAGCGATATCTCCAAAGACATTATTTTATGAAATGGTTTTATTTTTTAGTTTGTTCAAACCATTTATTGTCCAGAGTTTCTTACAGAACAAGTATAAATTGTAGAGGCTTGTAAATTTGGGACAAAAGAGGTTGAATTGTAGATGCTTTAGGGGTTTGTCCACCTAGGGTTTTAGTTGGAAGTTGGACCGAACCCGCCTTCTAGTATGGTTAATAGGTTAGCAAAGAAATGTGTTGCAATTAAACTATAGTGAAAGCAAAACGTTTTGAAGTACTAAGGCCTGTGCCTTTTAAGTGACCACCAAAGTAGTTTTATTTCTAATGTTACTCTTTTAATGACGTCACGTTTCACCGATTTTGTACACGAAAATGTTCCTGTTTAATAACAATACTCCTGCAACCATTAATATTTGTACATTTGCGTTTTGAGTCAAATTATTCGTACGCAGCGTGCGGAAAATTTCTTTATCAAAAAAGTTTCAGGATTTCATTCAGCATTCAATATAGTTTAGCGCTTAATAAAAATGTCGTAATTTTACGCTCTTTGCCACAATAGTAATTCAAAACAACATAAACGTCAATGATCTCAAATTGAGTTCTAATTTTTTTTTTTTTTTTAAAATGCCAAGTCTCAAGTTACTCTTGGAAGAATTTGCGGATGCCTGGTTTTCAATCAAGCGCTTATAACAAAGAAACGGCAGAGAAGTTCGAAGCGGCTTCAGTGTGATTTGTTCCGCTGTTTAGGCAACCAGCTCTTACGTCAGTAGAAATTAGAAACCCGGCATTCAATGCAGGCTATATATAACTTTGGGTCGTTAAGTAACACATCTATTTAAAGCGCGCACGGATAAAAGTGCCTTTTACTAAAACGCTTTTAGAAATTCAAGCACGATTCCTTGCACGCAAGATTGCTAGACCGTGCAAAAAAGGCCAAAGCACCTTTAAGTGCGTCAACAGAGAGCGCTATATTCTAGGAAAAACGTCGAAGAAATTGTCTTTAAAATGAAGCAACAATTCGCTGAAAGCTTCACTCTGTTAAAGGTGGTCGGTTAAATTAAACAAATGATGTGACGAGAATAAATGTTACCAGCCAGACCTTGCAATTTAAAGCAAATTTCCAAGGCTTAACTCAATAAAAGAAAAACATTTTTAGTGTCGATAATTTCAGTTAAAAATATCGCAAAGTTTCATGAGTCAGTGAAGAAGGTTAATATCGGATCGGAGCCGATAACCGATGCCAAGTGTAGTATCAGTGCCAAATTAATTTGTCAATTTTAGCGATGAGTTGCGGCCCAACGCAGTGATTTTAGGTTTAAACCTAATTTAATAAAAAAAAAGGAAAAAGAACAGTAGGGTAAACACCTGGAGGTTTGTAAACTTGATTACGTTAAAGTAAATGTTGGTGCATAATTTCATATCGCTTTGTGAAAATTGCAGTTATCGGAATAAATATCAAGTATCGCATTTAAACTTTTTCTAGTGCAAGTAACTAAAGAGTTGTTTTCAACACAATAGCTCAGCACAAACATTTTAACTAGTTTCGATAATGTATTAAGTTAATGGTAACTGCAAGTGTTTTGGTCGCTACAAATGTTAAACTGTAGCAAATTAATACAATCGTATTGCTTCTTTTTATATTACGGTTTTGTCGTAAGAGTTAGCGATAAACTAAAAATGAACAAACTTATATTTCTTGTTGTGGTTTGTGCTGCTTTGTTGGTGATGACTGATGCTGTGAAGCCAAAACGAAGAGGAGTAGAAGAGTAAGTCGCTCAACATATCTATAATATTACATTAATCTATAATAAGGACTCCAGCAATTATAGGGAAATTGCATCAACATCAACATGGGGGAAAAGTAGTCGGATCAAAACCAAGTTTGACTAATACCTAATAGTCGCAATTAGACCTTTAAATGGCAGAGTAAGGTTTAAATGACCTTTCTACCTTACACCAAACACCACCTCAAACTTCACCAATAATATCAACCCTAACCAAAACGCCTATACCAGTGGTTCTCATCCTCTTTCTTTTGTGACTGATTTACGTTGCAAAAAAATTCTGTGGCCCAAAATATTTTTATGAAAGAAGAAATTGTAAAATAGGTTTAAAACAAAACACAGCAGAACATATTTCAAAACAGATTATTTATTCAACCGTGCATTAGTGAGATACTTGCGGCTGAACAATAAGTTTACATTCCTGTTTAATTCGTCCCCAAGCCATTATTTCTGAAAAATTAAATATAGTGACACAAATAAAACTAAATCTAGATTTTTTAAATTGGTTTGTGGCCCACCTTAAATGTTCTTATGGCCCACTGGTTGAGAACCGCTGGTCTATACAGTAAGTATGTACAGGTTTTATCCAACAGATTTAGATTATATTCCTGTGAGTTTAGGAGTTTTCCGTCGTTGATATAACTGCGTGTTTGGATTTATTGTGTCGTTGGAACTAATACTACGGCAATTCAGGGTAATTTACTTTGGATTATTGATGTCCGATAATAACAGATCGGAGTCGATACGCGATGCCAACTTGTAATATCGGTAATCATTCTATACTAGGGTAATATAGGTGCCGACCCGATACCAAAATATTAGAAGTATTTTATCCATCAAAGCAGCATTTCTGCCTTAAAAGGTAAATTCTTAAACAACAGAGTGGCTTAGAGCAATTCAATTTCTTAACGCTAAACGCAAATTTTGATCTAATAATCTTCAAAAATTTCTATTATATGACATCCCTACTTTAGATATTGTTGCTTTGTACGTCTTATTTATTCCACTATTTTGTCGCTAAATTTAAGCGCATTAAAAAAACTAAAAATAGAAAGTCAAATAACGTCTACTAAAAACCAGGAGCATTTTTTCTATTAGAAAAACATAATTTGAAAATCCATTCTGCGCAGTTGTTTAATCGACAAGGATTTAAAAAGTTTTATTTTTAATATTATACCTTTTAAATTGCAGTAAAGGACAGGGGTTTTTGAGCCAGGAGAAGCAAATGATCGTTTCACGTTGAGGGAGAAGTTTGATGGTGAGATTTGGCCGTTGCTCTTAACGTTTTAGAAACATGATTACCGCTTGATACTTTTGCTAAAATAACTACATTTTTAGTGGTTTATTTATAAAAAAATATAGTTTTAAATTTGTAAGGTATAGATTTTATTGATTACACAATATACGATTAACCAAATCAAAGCTACTTGTTCCTATGGTTACTAAATCTAAGAGAATCTATTAATTTTTAATAACATATTTTGCTTGTGCATGTACCGATCAATAAATGTATAAAGTTGTAACAAAAGTGCAACAAAATTATCAGCAAAGTAAACCGAACAATTTGCTAAAAACAGAACTAAGGTAAGATGGATTTAAAAAATATTACCTTGTACAAAATACTTTACTTTTTAAATAAGTATTTTAGTTATATACGTTTACACAATAACGAAAGCAGGATATTTTTTCTAAACTTTAAAATTTAAAATGTATTTATTCAGCAAGAAATTTAGAAAATTGCGAGGACTCTAGCAATAAGACGGAAATCATAACAACACAAACGTCGGAATAAAACACAGTTCGAAATAAGACCAAATTAGGACTTATATCTAATATTCAAAACAACTTATAAATTGGAATAAGTTATAAATGGCCAGAATAAGGCCTATACAATAGTTTTAACCTAAAACACCCCTCAAAGTACATCACTAACCCCTATTATAATTTTAGTCCCAACACATTTTCTAGCCCCACCCATTACCCACCTCTAACCGCAAACAGAGATAAAAAGGTCTAACGGCGCCGGTCAAACTAGGGCGCCAAAACGTCGACACCATGACGGCCGGTGCCAGACCCACGACCCGATTGTCCCATACCTCCTACTTACAGTTTGAGGCGTTATTTTGACCATTTAGGTTAAGGCCTTATTCCGATAAATTTAGAATTTATTTCGACAAGTTTATCTTATTCAGACGATTAAGTTCTTATTCTGTTGTGCATACCAGATTATGTTTGGCTTTATTATATCGTTGGTGTTAATAGTATGGTTTCCTAGATGTTTTTGCTTTAAATATTGTTGCTTTTTAGGACTTGTTGTGTTCTCCCGAATGCGACCGACTTCGATCAAGAAAAGCTGATTCATACAACGACAAATGGTAAGTTTAACACAATTGTTTGAGAACCAAGATGTTATGTTGTACGGACAACATCACGATTTATTTTACTCCACATAGTTTTCTGTTGAAAATTGTGAAGAAAAAAATATATTCACTTTTTTCATGGCCTTTAATATCTTAGAATAACATATATTTTGTGTATATTGTGTGCTGTTATCATCATTTTGTGTGTGTGCAAGTGTTGTAAACAAGTTTTTTAAAACTGCTTAAATCTCAGGTCCCACTCAAGTCTGGTAAACTCGTCCCATTTAGTTGTGGGCTCTAACAAACTAAAAACAACCGAGCACGTAGCAAAGAAATCTTTGTGTAGAAATTAAGATAAACAAACCAATTTTATAAAAAGGCTTAATGTAAAGACTTCATTTTAACCTAAGTCCCATGTCCAAAAGACTTAAGTCAAGTCAAGTCATTTGAAAACAGCGACTTAAGTGCACTTAGTCATTAATTTGAGTCATTCTAACACTGGGTGGTGCTTTAATTATCGTGATTCATGTTTCACAGATTCGTCATCTTCAAAATGGAGTGGAAACATCATTGTACAAAGAATATAATCAACTAATCCTTCTAATAACTAATCCTAAGAGTTTTATTCTTAAGCTTAAGAAGGTAGCTAAAACTCAAAAAAATATTCTTAAAAACTAACTAGAATGTTTCATGACCGGTTAAATTTTCTCTCGAATTTCATGACAATTATTGCAAGTAAAAACACTAAATCGCCAATTGCAATTCGCTTTTCTTGATTTTCTTGATTTTCTTGATTTACAGACCATTTAATGACATTTTCGAACCTATCGTGATTGATGTTTTCGTTGTGTAAATAAACCAAATTTCTCGTCATCAATATCATTGTTGGACTTAATTAGCAAAAAAATGCGGCAAATGTCTTTCGATTGATTTAATTTTTATTGTTTATTTGAATCAGAAAGTCGAACCAAACCCTAAAGGGAACTTAATGAACCTGTTTTGGGCAATTTTCTCCCGAACCAGGACCGTTTTTTGTAATATTTTAAAAAGCCAAACCGAAAGTGAACCGAATAATTTGAAAGAAAATGAACCTGTCAAAAAAATGGTTCACTCAAGCATGACGTCACAACTTATATTCAAGGAGTTAATATATGTCATGTTTAACTTTTAAAGTTTGGCCCCGTTTAAAAAATATTTCCAAAAACGTTCATTGTTTTTCATGAAGGGCAATCTTTAAATAAATGTAAACTTTAACATTTAAGTATTCAAGTACTTTTAAGTCTGTTAGCATCTTGCATTCGCTATACTTCTAACAGAAGGCGAATCTAGTAAATGGTGTTAGAATAATATTACGCCAGACATTCAAAAGATACCCAGTTGTTGTACAAGTATAATATCGTATATTATTTTGCGTTGTTATAGCTTATAACAAAATCACTAAACTCAATGCGTGACTATTGTTTTACATGAATGACGAATCTGTAACGATCACTCATTGGAGCATAATGGTTGAAGGTTTTAGTTAAACGTAGTAAGAATATCAAAATCCCACACAGAATAAGGTTGCATTATGGACGTTTCGAATACATCTTTATTCATCAATCATTGTTTTCAACATGTGGATAAATATTTATTTCGCAATTTTCTAATTTCTTCTCAGATTCGGAATTGCAAGCCCATTCTTAATAAAGTTGGCCACTTAAATTTTGAACAAAAAAATATCCTACGCAAAGGAAGGATATTCAAAAATGTTGTTGGTTGAACGTGGAATACGACAGAATCTTAAAACAATATAATATTTATCTTAAAAGGGTAAAAGAACCTGGTGGAACGACATTACCGGAGAAATAACGAGGGATTTGGTTTATTTACACAGCCGCAGACAAGCCTGTCAAACTGCTCCATATATAAGGAGTCCTGCTGTTGGCAAAGTATCAAGCCGCCCAAGGGTTTAAAAGTTAAAAATAACTTGTGTTTCCTCCAGCACTGAAAAAGTGCCTTTTATCGAAACGTTTTTACAAATGCAAGCACAATTTTGCACGAAAGATTGCTAGACCGTGCATGAAAACGTCAAAGCACCTCGAAGTGCGTCAATAGAGTGCGCTATACAGAATGTCGAACAGGATTTGCAAGACGAAAAGTTTAATGGTTAATTCTTTTTATTAGTTTAAATTGCACCAAGTTTGTTTATTTTGGCATGGTAGTGACGTCATTTGGTATTTGATGGCTACCAAATGACGTCATTAGGTGTTTAATTGCTACCAAATGACGTAATTACTATTGATCATTTTGTGCAAAATATCGAGTATTGGTACCGGAACAAACTCATCCATATAGTTAAACATTGAAATATTTTTAAGTGCAAGTGACTGGAACAAATTATTTACGAGAATACTTAGCTCAGTACTTTAATTTCGATAATGTTTAAATAGTTTATAGCAGGGGTGGGCAAACTGCGGCTCACCGGCATGTTTTTGTGGCTCTTCTAGTCCAGAGGTTCCCAACGTGGGCGGTACCGCCCCCTTGTGGGCATTGGCGAGTTACAAGGGGGCGTTTTGGGTCTTTTTCTCATTTGGGGGGCGCTGAACGCACATAAGGGGGCGTTACATGAAACTACTTAAAAAGGTTTACATAAAAATAGTAATAAACAGCACTGTAGGTAACCTCCGTAATGCGAACTTCTAGTAGTTTCCCGACCATTGTTATGTAATAATAATCGGCTTTCTTATGTAAAGCTGTTGGTTACTGTTGCGTTTCACCGTTTTATGCGCGGCAAAATGTTTGTATACTTAAAGCAGGGGTCGCCAACCTACGGCCCACAGGCCAGATTCGGCCCGCCGCCCCTGTGACAACTAGACACGAGTCCATTTCAAATACTTTTTGACTATTTTAACTTAGTACGTGCAAAAAATTTTCGAATGATCTTTCTACGTCCAGTTTGTTTACATTTTGATGCTGTCTTTGGACTAGATCAGCGATTTTTTACCCTTGCGCCGTGGAAGGCTGCCAAGTGCGTGGCGGACAAAATCAAAAATATTGGTCATATATTTTTAACATTTTTTGATTTTTTTTTGGCAATGTAATAAAAACTAGCAAGAAATTTAAAAGAAATGCCGGTATACCCCCAAAAAATCGCGCTCGCTTCGCTCGCCAGATGCGCCTCACCTTAAAGCGATTAACGAACACTAAAAGAGATTAACAAACACTAAACACTACTTATTAAGGTTATCGCGTTTCCTCAAAGTAGTTTTATCTATAACTTCCTATAGTGAATGTATGTTAGACAACCTAAAATATGACTGACAGCTTATCGAAACGAAAGTGAAGACAATAAGTGTTATGCAACGATTAATATAATACTTTACTCTAAAGCAGGGGTGTCCAACTCAAACATGCCGGCGTGCCAATTTTTTTCTTATAACTTCTTCCCGTGCCAAAGTTTCGTAACCAAACCAATTCTTTTTAATCATAAAAGCGCTTTTTTTACCAAAAATAAGAACGTTTATTTCAACTTGAAAATAAACTGTCTAGTAGAAATGTGCATCACAACATCAAAGTGTCTCTCGGTGCCCTGACTTTTGTTTCTTCACACCAAGCTATATAATATTATGTGAATGCTAGCCTCCACACAGTATAATGTTACTATATCAAAAGTAATTGTTGATTGTCGTGATTGCCGCGATTGTTTTATATTGTGAACAAACAATGGCAATTGACTGTATAACAAACTTAGTATTTTCTGACAATTGGCTGAATAACAATTTTTAGCATTTTTGGGGGAGGGCTTGCGTGACATTTTTTATTAGGTCGCGTGCCACATTTGGCACGCGTGCCGCTTGTTGGACACCCCTGCTGTAAAGCAAGATGCGGGGGGCGATATGAAATATTATTGAGCCCAAGGGGGCACTAGTGTCAAAAAGGTTGGGAAACACTGCTATAGACCGTCTAGATCGCTTGCGCCTTGCGTTCGTTTTCATGTGGGCCACCGTTGACGCTTAACGCGAAACGCAAAATCTTGAAGTTTGACGCTAGAAGCGTCCAGTGGGCTGCCACCTTAATCGTGCAAGAAGTTGGGTAAACAAGTCATTACAGCAATCATGACAAAGTTTCTCAATATAATTTCATAAACGATGCTTTCGGAAAAGTTATATTCGCCATTGTTGGCTTTAATAACAAAAAAGCAAAAAAATTTTGCCCTTACGAGGATTTACAATGTCAAATTATAATTAAAGTGTATAATAAAAACAACAAAAATAACAATAAATATATAAAGAAGTTAGCTGCTACACTTAGTTCGAAGTTCCTTGCAGACAAACTAAAACTTCGCCAACTCCAAACAAACATAAAAATGCAAGAAAAAGTTCCGGAAAAACGTGATTTCAACCGCAAGATTGCCAAAACGTGCCGGAAAAACGTCATTGCAACTTAAATAAGCTTGATTTTAAGGCGTCGCAGATGTTTGTTTTGCACAGTTGCTGAAAGTTATTGTCGCCGAAAGATGTTCAGCTAAATTACGAGAATTTTAAGCGAGAATAATCAACGACAAACCCAAGCAGGGGTAGAAAATTGTAAGGCACTCTAAAACAAGTAATCTTATAGGAAGCTTAAGGTTATAGTTGGATGTCGTGCACAAACCTGAAACTCAAACCTTAGTCTAAATATATATTCAAGGAGATGCTGGGTTTGTCTGCTGAAAAATTAACGTCGATTATTTTCTTAGCAGATCGCTTAAAAATTTCCAAATTATGACGTCACAAAGTTATGTATAACGTGACGCCCGAACCAAGTAACCTTAGAAACCTGACGTTATAGTTTTACAAAGTGCACAAATATGCCACTGGAATATCACTCCAAATGCATTAAAGAGATCAATTTAAGGGCGGACCTAAATAATATTATTGTGAAATAACGTTCCGGCTTACTTTTACTAATGAAGCTAAAAGTAATTAATTACAGGAATACATTATTATTTTGAACCATTATATAAATCAGAAAACACAAAAAAATATTTAAGTTCAACAATAACTTCAACCTATAATTGTACAATCTTGTTTAAAGTTTTAAATACCTGTGCTTTAATTTGTAAGAAGTTAAAAATGAACAAACTGATATTTCTTGTTGTGGTTTGTGCTGCTTTGTTGATCACAACTGATATTGTGACGTCACAATACCCGTAAGTTACGCAATTAAATAACAAACGTGATAACTGATAGTATAGAAATTCGAACTACTGCTGTCAATCTAAAACACTTTGCTTAAATGAGAGACCTAAATAAACATTAACTTTTACCGAAGCTCTGGATGCAAGACTATAGTTACAGCCAAACTGGTGTTAAATATAGGAAAACATCTTACTCAACGATTCGACTAGAAAAAAGACACAATGTTGTCGACTTCTTAAGTCAACGATTAAGTGCACTTAAGTCACTGTTTTTAAATGACTCGACTCATCTCAAGTGCTTCCATTTTACATTTTATTTATTTTCGTTTAATTGGGTAATTTATCCTAATTTTTGTACTTAAAGGTCTTTTGAGTTATTCCTCGCGATTAAAAATGATAAACCCGCACGACTCTCAACCAAAACTAACAAAACGCGAAATAGAACAAGCAAACTGTTTTATGTGCAAAAAGTAAGATTACCAACACAATTTTATAGAAAAATTTTAATGCAAACATTTAATTTGGATATTTGACCTGTTGTTTTCTTGTACAGTGACGGTTATGGTCGCGGAAAACTGCAGAGAATCTTTAGTGAGAAAATAAGTTTAAGGGTGAGAAAAACTGGTCATTGTTTGTTGTTGAAAAGTATTGAATATTTGCTGCTTGGTAAAATTATTTATTAGGATTAATATAAAATACCTAGTTTAAATCATTTTAAAATTTTAAAATGATTTATTTTTTTAGGTTACGCCCATATTTACACAATAATGCTTGATTAAACAATTAATAATGAAATGAAGTAAAGAAAATAAATCAACAAAAACTACCTTCAAACTGTAAATGTAATTTTTTAGCAGGAAAATAATCAGATTGTGAACGATTTCAAGCAAGAAAAAGCATCTTCATATAACAAAAAATGGTAAGTTTAACACAATTTATTGAGAATTAGGACTTTACATCACAACACAGAACTACCGATAAAACAGAAATAATAATAATAAATAGAAAATATTATAGATGTGGCTGACTAAAAATGTCTCCAAGGCTCACAGTTTACCGACCACTGCTTTCCATGAACAGATTTATGAATAGAAATATTTTCTATTTTTGTGAGATGTTTTTTATCTTTTTACAAAATGTAGAGCGTGCATGTTGTGGTTCATTTAAATATCTTAAATTATTATATTTTATAGATTCTTCAGCTACCAAAATGGAAAAGTAGCCAAATCTATAATCGTCATTTATCAACTAATTTTTTATGTCCGGTTAATATGCTTCCCCGTGTTATCAATGATAACTAATAGTAATAAAACAAAATACCAAAGGTTTGATGTTATGCCTATCAACTTCCAAACTTCTGCGACCATCATAATAATGCGGATTATCGTTTCGTCGTGTAAATAAAGCAAATTATTATCGCGTGACTTTACAACCTCAAAACACCTCGGATGTTGGGTTGAAAAATAATAATTTCAATAAAATAGGTTCTTATGGTATTTATCTTTTTACCAAAGTTTCGGCTTCCTATGCAGAATGCCTTCATCAGGGAATGCAACACAAGCCATCATTTTTATCTGCTTGTTTCTGTGGTTTAACTTTGTGTGGTTGAGTGTGACGTTGTTGTGAAGGCATACTGCAAAAGGTAGCTGAAACCTCGGATAAATAATGAGTTCCGGAAGATCTAACATGTTTGTAATAATCTTACCTTGGTATTTATTGAATGTTAGTTTAAAATGGAAATAAAGATTTAAGTCAACTCAAATATTCCAGCAAACTAAATATAGAATAACAAACTCTGACTATAAAATACAACTATATTAGTTTTTATGTTTGGGTAACAGGGTTAACATCACTTGGGATAAATATGTCTATCTTTCATTAGGTTTATGGATCTTTGGAAGAGATACTAAACTACAAACCTTCAGTCGAATTGCATAAAACAACTAAACAAAAATATGTTACCTCACGTAACATAATAAACTTGAAAACTCCAAAATGTCCTACTTTTTGTGTTTAGTTCCGCGTATGTTTAATAGAAATGCATTCCATGTGACTTTTTGTAATTAGGCGCAAGTTAAGTTAGAGTTTTCGACGATAGTGTCAGGTCTTATCATCCTTCGAACATTTAAGTCAAAAATATATTCTCTTGTTTTGTTGTATTTTTGCTGTTACTTTTCAAAATCCGCGTATTTATTCAAAAAACGGTCAAATTTTGGAGCATAATGGCTGGAGGTTGCAGTTGAAGTAGGCACTTTGACGTTACAAATTATTTAAACCGTCTTCCACTTTCGTCCTCCTTTTGGCTGATGAAAGTATAGTGGCCTAAATACAAAATAATACCATTAGTTTCAAGAAAGTTCAACTTACCATTGATCGCTGTATGAAGTTTATTCACATTTTGTTTTGTTTGAGTTACTTGACTCATTTTCATTGATAAGTTAATGTTTTTACTCGATTGTGATCCAATCAATATTCAATATGAAATGACATAGCTAATTTTTTTAAGTACGGTTAATTAGGGTTACTAACTTATAATTGAAATTAAACGAGACAAAACTAGCAAAAGTTTTAGCTGTTGAGAACTTCTGAATCGTTCGTCCAGTCTGCCAAGACCACCAACACCGCTATTGATTTTATATGAAGATATTCTGAAAAGGTTTAGGAAAATACAGCGAACGATGCAAAACCGCTACTAATTCGAAAACTCATCACACAAGTTCGATGTTAATGATAATGAGTAAAGTACAACCATGGGCGCGTTACAGCTTTTATTTGGGTTTTGTGAATAAACTAGCATTTTTAGTTTTTATTTAAATATTGTAAATTTGCGTCCTTATATTTTTTTTAATTAAACACTAGACATTTTGCTTAAACTTTACCATTTTAGTTTTTTTAAATATCGGACATTAAATTAAAGGTTTAAAATGTTATTTAATTTTTTATTATTTATATTCATGACCCAATAATGGCGACAAGTTAAAAACCAGATGGTTAGATAGTCAAGAAATTCAAAGTTATGCAGATTTTAGAAGATTACAAAAAAACACGCGCAAACAGAATCATAAAATTGCAGACAGTTTATTTGTTTTTTGTCGATAAGGGATTATCATAGAAAAAAAACGAAAAGTTTCAGTTTATTGTAAAATTCAGATAAATTCCGCTGAGTCAGCAAGAAACTACTACCACCGAGGTTGCTGAGTCATCCTATGAGCTCGGGTAAGTTTCGTTTTAACTTTAGTTGCAAACTGCATCAAGTTTCTCGCGGATTTTTGTTTTTCAGGATCGACATGTGCTCACGGCTGCCACCTACCGAAAACACCTGATTCTGCAGAAGGTAAAAATAAAAACTTCCCTTCATGAAATAATCTGTACATGAAGAAACTTACAGATACTGAACCAAATCTACTTTTCAGCTGCATTTCATGTTTATGACACACACCTAAATAATTAAGCACAAACAGATTGCGATTACATCTACACAATCATTTTTGTATGCACATGTAAGACATCAAATAACTTTTACACTCTATGGTTGCCTTCAGCAGATTAATTTCAAAGTTCGTTAGATTTTTATTCCCAAGTGTTGAGCGCCTACCAGCACAATCTAACCAGGATACTAATGGAATGTAAACCCCATTAAAGAACCTTCCTTGGTCTACTAATGAAAATATAATGGTGTCAGATGTTGGATGTTTAACTAACCAATGACGGGATTAAATTGGTCAATAGAGTTTAGCGAAATCAAAAGTTTGTCACTAAAATGTTCACCATTTTATCAATGACCAGTCATTAACATTCTACTTTAAAAAACTTAAATTCTTATTGTATTTCTGGCAAATTTTCCCACTGTTGATTACCTATATTTTTTTCATTTCAGAGTTCGACATCTTCAACTAGAATCCAGCCAACATTCCAAACAAGGCCAACATTAAGTTTTGTTTTAAGATTCTTTCCTGGAAAAGGTGGAATCAGCGCGAGTTCAGGAAGTCAATTGAATTGCCCAAGTCATTGTAGCAATAAAAAAGCGTGTCAGGCTGATTAAGAGTGTGTGTCAAATTTCCAAGTAAAATAAGTTAACAGCGCAATCAATTGAAGAAATATATTAAAATCGAAAACTAAAAGATAAACATTAAAATTGCAGAAATACAAGTCTACCTTCTATTTTAGCATACCTAATTCTTGTAACAAATTCGTTTCAAATTAAATTAAAATTGCAGATCACCAACATGAAGGAATTCAACCAAGATCGCGAATAAAGACCAAGATTCAGTATCGGGTAATTATTGTCGGGTTATAGCTTTTTATTTATTCCCACTTTTGTTCAAAGATTCCTGGCGTTTCATGGACAAGATGGAATCCAAGTGAACAACAAACAACAAGTTTTATTTAATGGGATGGAGACAAGCTGAATTTCACTGCACAAATTTCAAATGTTTTTAAGTACGACCATAACATAGTTTTCAGTGGAAGACATACACAGGCTATACTTTGAGATCTATCGCCATAAACTTACAAATCATTTATTACATTACGACAACAAAAATCATTCTTTAAACGCCAAAAGCAATTTAAACACAATTAACAACACCAAGCATAAACAACGTCAATAGTCATAGGGTACATTAAAATAAAAAAAATTGTAGAACAAGCAGAATATTTAATGCAAAATTATTCCAAGAACAAAAGGTTTGAACAACAAACTCCTTTAACGACAAAACAGTAAAAGCAAAAACCTTCCATTAAACAAAAACGTTCAAAACAAAATATTAAACAAAACATATTATGCAAACAACCAAAAAGCCAAAACAAAATCCTTCAAACAATCAAGAAAGACAAGAACAAAATCTCTCCAACAAATAAAAAGTTCAAAACAAACAAAATCCTTCAAACAACCAAAAAGACAAAACACAATTATTCAACAAATTGAAAAACAAAAAGTGAAAACAGAATATTTCAAAAACGAAAAGGTCAAACTAAAATCGTACAAAATTGAAAACCGAAAAAAATAAATGCATTCAAAGACTAAAGCTAGCAACCCATAATATGTCATTGCATCATTGTATCTGACGACAAAGGCATAATAACAATCAATCAACCACCTATCAAATAAACAAATAAACTGTCTCCTATAAGCTTTTAACATTTTCTCATGCAAAGTTTCCTACAATTTCCAAAAATATTCTGCATGCAACTTTTTTTGTGTGTAATTGTCCATAGCGTTCAATATATTTCAACAGTGCAATTATTTTAACATAAAATTATACATAATATCAATCCAACAACAAAATATCTCTACAAATAAACATCCGCTGTATAAATAAGTGGCAACATATCTAAAGTTGTATAAACTTCAGCAAAACACATCTGCCATGCAATGTAAAAACAAAGTATAATGAATACAAGCAAAATATGTCAACATAAAAGTTAGCTGTTTTCTGCACTTAAATTACTGCTAGCTCTTTCTTCAACCAAGGCCCGCTGTAGAAACGCTTAAATGGTTTGTTGAATTGTGCAACAAACTGACTTCTTAGCAGCCCAAAGCATGCTGGAAGCCACAATAACGCAATGGTAGATTGGAAATTAATTGATTGCCTTAAGGTGGGTTTGGAGTAAGTTTTGCAGGAATTTAGTTTATTGCTGTTTATTTAAAAGTGCGTGATGATGCATTAAGTTAAACTGCAGGAAACTTACATATTAATGAACGACACAACTCATAAGATCGTGTTTTCTTCATATAACTCAATGTATTGTTAACCGCACATGGCACTGTAACAATTAGGCCCCTTTATGTTTTTAATTCTTTCAAGGCAAATATGTTTAATTATAATTTATATCATAGCATACGGGGCACATACCAAATTTCAATGTAATAAGAATATCAAACCCATACAGAAGTAGGTATCGTTTGTAACGTTCAAAAGATACCTACTTCTGTATATGGGTTTTGATATTCTTATTACATCTTACTACAACCTCCAACGATTATGCACTAAAAAAATAATAATTATTGAATATTTTAAAATATGTTGGCTAAATGTTTGTCCGCTAAATTGTGATAAAAATCGACAAGATTTAAAATTTCGAGCGATTTGGTTTAAACATAAGTTTAATTTAAAAAAAAGTTTGGTTTAACGAGAAAAAATAAAATATGTTAGTTCTAAACTCCAAAATGTTACAAACAGCATAGAATGTTAAACATTTATAATGTACAAACAGTTTAATATGTGCATATAGACTTATATAAAATTAAAATAACTTATAAATATAATAAAGCTTCGAATTAAAAAGTGATTACCACCGCAAAAATATCCCTTTAGTACATGTGAATTAAATCAAGTGTTTTAACCATATTTGTGACAATTACAAAATGTCAAATTACAAAAATGGATGAATTTAAGTTACGTTTATGTTTACCGAGTTGCCAGTGAGTCACAATTTACTTCCAAAATAACAAGAACTTACAGTTAACGTATTTAAATATATTTATTTAATAAACTTGTAAATAGTTGTGCATTTTGTCTTTGTTTTAATTGGCGAAAGGAACAATTGAAAACAGTTATTCCAAAACAATTTGATCCAAACTACAAGTTGTTGCTTCGCCCTGAAACATTTTCGTTCCGGTTCAAAACAAACATCACTGGGATTATGTTTGCTCGTTGCTCGCTTCGACAAACAATGGCTCAAGGTCCATATTTATTCTCGCGTCACTTTCGGTTTTTGTCGCGTCAAAACCAGAAACCATTTTTCGTCCCGTCACAGATAATAGCTCACTTGTATTGGTTTAAGCTTAATATTAAGTTGTTCCAATGTAGACTGAATTACAGTCATTAGTGCTTGGTTGCTTGTAGATTAGAAGTCGTTTTTGTAGATCTGGAATGCATTTAATTGGTAAATAACAAGATTAACCTACATTGTACAACT
This sequence comes from Ascidiella aspersa, assembly GCF_963924565.1. Classification (NCBI taxonomy): domain Eukaryota; kingdom Metazoa; phylum Chordata; class Ascidiacea; order Phlebobranchia; family Ascidiidae; genus Ascidiella; species Ascidiella aspersa. The sequence continues at coordinate 856,722 of NC_139452.1, read as the reverse complement.
TACTTGCCTTTTTAAAAATTTAAAACAGTTGTAATATGGAAGAGTGCTCAGATAATAAAGCTAGTATTTACAAAGTTAAAACTTTTGAACTTGCAAAGGAATTCAAGTCATTATGTTACGCAAACGGAAAGGAACGTGAAGTAAATATATAATCAGTGCCTTCTCCACCATGTTCAAAGTGAATGAAGATTAATTAGAAACATTATATTAATTATTATTTGTTCTACGTTTTATTTAATAGAAATTTACATTAATTAGGAAATACTGACGACGGTTTGCCGGAGAAATCAATGTATATATCTTAATATTGACTGGCTAGCTTTGCTAGAATATTCTACTATTAAAAATTTTTATTTGTTTAAATTCACAACATTTAAGAAAGTTAAACTTTCTTTTTCACAGCTAGTCAGTTTAAACCTAAAATGGGAAACACTGTGTCTGTTGAATATTTGATAAGCTTTACTGAACCGTTAGCAAAAGAGTTAAAGTCACAATGCTTTGCAAACGGAAAAGAAAGAGACCCCAAGACATCTGCTAAAGTCATGCACAGACTAGGCCTTGCATATCAAATAATTGCCCGATTATCAACAGGACGCGACAAGAAAATATCTCTCATTCGCAGCGCCGTGTTGTTAAATGCAGCTATTGTGAGGAAACCTGACAACGTTGCTGAGGTTGAGAAAGATCTCGATGAGCTTTGTTGGCATGTTCTTCAACTTGCTGGCAGCCATGACACCAGTGTGGACAGTTTGAAGCAACTGGTTGAAGCATCTGTCACTAAAGTGAAAGACTTTCGGTGTTGGATAAACGATATTGCGTTAAAAGCAATTTCACTTGCACAAACCGATCAACGTAGAGCTAGTCTGATAGAGAGTTTGCAAAAAATCATCACGGAAAAATACAAGTGGCTCATGGCAGATATAATGGAGTTTTGTGTGGAAGCTACAGGTTCAGCTCCTTGTAAATATGCTTTGGTTGGAATGGGATCACTTGCTAGAAATGAAATCACTCCTTATTCAGATTTTGAGCACATCTATTTGTTGGAAGAAGGTGTTCAAAATCGTTCAGATTATGATGATATACTTGAATATTTCCGTTGGGTGTCTGTGATGTTTCAAGTTGTGGTTGTAAACTTTGGTGAAACCTTAATACCTCACGTTTCGTTGCCTTTCATTAATGATCCAGACAAAAATAATGGTAAGGGCTGGTTCTTTGATGCGCACACACCTCGTGGCATTTCGTTTGATAGAATGGTTACTTTTGCTTGCAAGTTTCCACTTGGTAGGTCAGCTACACCGAACAAACCCTGGGATACTGAGCTGATCAAACCTGTTTCTGAAATGCTTGAATATCTTGAAAGGGATATTGACCTTAAAAACGGTTACCACTTGGGCGATATTTTAACTAAAACATGCTTTGTTTGTGGCGATGATGCAATCTACGATCAAATGAAGATGAAAACAATTGACATCTTACAACAACCTCTTTTCGATGAGAATTTGAAAAAACAACTTAAGGAAGATACTGACAAATTCAACATCGATAAATGCTTGGCTTTGATGCATGAGAAAGACTCAGTAAACATCAAAAGCGTCGTATTTCGAAGCGTCACTTTGTTTATAGCAGCACTTGGTAGACGATATAATTGCAAATCGTCGTCTTCTTTCGATATTCTGCGGGAATTGACTCCAAGCCAAATACCACAGCAACAATCGGATGATTTTATGTTCGCACTTGCTTTCGCCTGTGAAGTTAGGTTGCGGGTTTATTTCAAATACTCCGGCCAGTGCGATTATCTTGACGCAAGATTTGAACCATTTCATAATTTGTTGCTGGAAGTATTTGGTAAATCAAGAATTGTTGAATTTTTCTCTTTAGCTTCCATTTTGCAAATGTTCACCAACAAGCAATCTGAATCAAAACAATCACCTTGGCTTCGTGTTATACTTTCTCTTATGTGTTTACGTTTGTATAACGAAGCAATCGAGGTCATTAAAACATGCAAAAGCAGAAATACATTTGAGTTAAAAGCTTCAAAAGCAGACATTTCCTATTTGGAGGGTTTGTGTCACTCTAGACTTGATCAACATGAACTTGCTTTAAAGTTCTTTGCGTTAGATTTTCAAAGGCGTAGTGTAATTTTGTATGAGATTGGAATTTGTTGCAACGAACTTGGATTTATCTTGCTTGCGATTAAATGTTTCGAAAAAGCTTTTCAGTCAAACAGCACAAACAAAAATTCACGACCATACCAATGCGAGTTGTTCGGGTTGTATGTTAGAGAGAATATGTTTGAGAAGGCCAGCAAGATACTTAACCTTGTTCTAGACGACAATGTTTACAAATATGCACAACTCTGTATTGCTCGGTATTACCGTGCATTTGGAAAATACCAAGAAAGCATTAAATACGGCGAGAAACATCTACATCAATGTCGTAAAAACGCCTTCGATGAAACTTCAGATCACGACACAGCAGTTGCGTTGGTAGAACGTGCTCTACCTTACATCGCTATGGAAAACTACACAGAAGCTGAAAACGCAATCGATGTGGCGGAACATATTTCGAAAAGTAAACATTATGTTCCAAACAAGAAATATCATCTCCCTGCTGAATGCAAACGGCTCCGGGCTCAAATTCACGTAAAAACAAATAACTTTTTACGAGCAAGTGATTTGTTTAAGGAAGCTTATGAGCTCTACCCCTCAAGTAAATATTTTCAGCGAAGCAAGGTTCTTGTCAGAGCTGACAAGTATAGGTGTAAGGGAATACATTATTGTAGCAACAATGATTACAAATTTGCGTTATATCAGTTTCAAAAAGCAATCTCCACGTGTGATGAACATCAAGGACATAACTTTGTGCAGTTAGTTGCAAACGCGAAATTAAACGCTGGAATTTGTCTTATCCTACTTGATCGATACGAGGAAGCTTATAACACACTGGAAACTTCTCTGAAAATGTATTTGGGTTTTCATAAAACTGTAGAGATGGATCACATGATTGGAAACTGTTCTGTGTTACTCATTATTTGTGGCTTTAAATTGAAAAACATGAACAGACTGTTAATTACTTCAAAAAAGGGCAAGAATATATGAAACAGCTTTCATTACAACAACGAAAATATTTATTATATTATGTCGGTCGTTCATATCAACAACTTGGCAAGTTTGAAAATGCGGTAAAATGCTTTGAACAAGATATCAAACTTCATTTGACGTCGGATCCCGATAAAGATGCAGCGATGGTTATCGCAGATTGTCACAAGCTAATCGGTGAATGTTATTTGCAGATGGAGCAACATGACAAAGCAATGCAGAGTTCGAAAACAGCAATCAAGTTGTGGAAAAAAATCGACCATCCTTTGGCGAGTGAGAGAATTAATCATTGCTACAAAACAAAAAAACTTGCAAGACGTGGTTTGAAATCGAAAAAATAAACTTTTTTCTAATTATTTTCGCTAATTTGAAACCTTGAAAGGTAAAATCGTCGGGAGCTAGTTTCGTATAAAAATGACTTTTTGTACGATCTAGAAACAAAAATATGTTGAATAAAATTTGTATAATTTTTGTGTTTAAACAAAGTATCGTAATTCATAATGCAAAAATAATTAACGCTAATGAATATTTTTTGGTTAGTTATTTGCCATGACCAAGATCTTTTGTTATGGAATTTCTTATTTTCGCATATAAACTTAAAAAAACTTTTTTCGCGTTTGCGACAAAGCGTCTAATATTGTAATTTTCGTTATTGGCAAATCATTTGCTGTCGCCAAATATTGGAATATAAAGTTTGGAAAATGTATATTTAAGGGCTTCATTTAAAATCAAACACAAAACTTTCTTTCATTTATTGAAACATTGTTGATGTTATAAAGTCATAGGAGTAGATAAGCGAAGCAATTTTATGCTAAAGTATAAAGAAATTTCTCAAAATCTTAGCAAATATTAGTTTGTTTAGTTTGTTGTTAGCTCAGTTGGTAGAGCAGTGGTCGCCTATTCCCGCATACAAGTTAAATATCAAGCGATTTCAAGCGAACCAGAGTTTGTAAAATATCGGAGATCTTACATTTTAGAACTCAAGACATTAAGCCTAATTAGATGAGTGGGATAGTTAACACGGGTTAGAGAGTTGCGGTAATTATTGTGTTAACACGATAAGCGAGTGGATTTACATGGTTCATTAAACCCGGGTTAGGGAAAAAATGTTAGGAAAATCTGTCGAAAAGCGAAAATGTCTGTGAACGTTAGCGTTCTGTATGTTGCAGGCGGCGTAGTTGCAAAGCAAAACTATGTTGACTTCTTACTCTGGAAAGCATATATGCTTGAATTTTGGTTTAACAGCACTTTAGATAAGTATACACCTTTTTTAATTTCAGCTTATTATTGAAATAATTAGGAAACTATGGATCCGAGAGTGGTAGTTATTTATTACAAGTATATTTTGCAAGTTATGGTTATTGTGTTATTGCACCGCAAGCGTTTGATCGCTCGAAAAAGTTTGTTTCAAGTGTTGGTAGCAACAAGATTACACCATAATAGAAGACGAACAAAAAGTGTATGGATGATGAATAGGTATGTTTTGTGGCATTTAAAATAAAAATTATAAGTTGAGGAAAATACACTAATGTACATAGGTCAAAAGAGTTTTGGGAAAAAACTGTTGTTGGATTTAATGATGCTCAGTGGCTTAAACACTTTAGAATGAAAAAAACAAAGTTTGATGACCTTGTCAATAAGCCTGTTTACATGCACCTTTCTCAGGCAGATTAGATTAAGGTTCAAGCCGGCTTGAAAAGTAATCCGTTCCAGCGTCGTAATTACATGGTGTGAAATTCAAGCCAGCTTGAATGTACAAGCTGCACTGATATGCATTATTACGTAATATTCCAGTAAACCTCTGACGCACAACCGATTTTTCGGCTTAGGCTACTCCTTGCGGTAGCAATTTATTGCTGCTTGTTCGTTTTTATAAACCTAAAATTGAAAAAAAACATAAGAATTACTTGAGTTAGGTTTGCCGATTAAGTACGTTTTTGACTGTATATTGCTTCAGTTTACCTGGCACACAGAATGTAAGTGCAGGAAAGTTAAGCTTGTTTGTGCTGGCCAACGCTATATACAAGGCACAGCGGACAAGAGAAGGTGATAAGCCAAACATTAATAAACACTGTATTTGGCGCTGGCCTAGAATCCTACCACAGCGTTACAGTTATCAAAGCAATGTACAATATTTGGGTGAGGGTGGGCCAACTATTACTATTTAAACCTACCCAAACCCGCATCCTAACCCGAATAATGTTATATTTTGTCGATTCTAGAACAGCGCCTCAGTCACAAATTAGTATCTGATTCAAACGAGTGTATGTAGTGTTCTTTCCTTATGCGCTAAACTTGTTTTGTTTACGACTAGCCATTCGTGTTACGTCAGAATTCCCCAAAAGTGGCGTGATGTTTCCTGCGTTAAAGCAGGTCATTCTACATTAAACAATTCCGGCCGTCAGCGAAGCCAGGTTATGGGCTGCATTGATGGTTCGCACATTGCCGTTACTGCTCCTATAGAAGGAAAGAAAGATCATACGAACCGCAAAGGTTTGGATTCTTATGTGCTGCAAGCTGTTGTCGATGACAAATTATGGTTAGTTTATTATGCAGTGATGATTTTTGTTGTGAAATTTTTTTTAAACACTTACATAATTAAATAAACTTTTAGTTTTAGAAATGTAAGCATCAAAATGCCTGGAAGTTGCCATGACGCATCAGTTTTTAAGAACTCAGCATTGTTCAAGCACTCCAATACTTTACCAAAAGTAAGTGTAACTATAATTGTTTACTATATTAATTATGTATTTCACAACTTTTTTGTTCTAGGCACCCTTAAATATTGAAGGTGTGAACATACCACTGCTTATTCTTGGTGATCCCGCCTATCTAATATTACCATGGCTGATTAAGCCCTACATTGGGTCAAGAATTTCACCAGAAAAAGAATCTTTTAATTGTTATCACAGTAGTGCACGCATTGTAGTGGAAAATGCATTTGGAAAGCTCAAGGCCCGGTGGCGCATACTAAGAAAGATTGAAGCACGCATAGATTTTGCACCAACAATAATTGGAGCTTGCTGTATTTTACATAATTTGTGTGAATTGTCAAACTCTGCAGTAATCGAAGCAGTTACATTCGGCCATCATAATCTACCTTTTGCTGACCAGCCTGTCAGTAGGCCCTGTGATGTAGCTACAGGTGATGGTGTGCATCATCGTGATATTTTGATGCAACATATTAGCAAAAATCTGCCCCAAAGACAGTCAAGTCGTTTTTTATAGGCCTGTTTTTGTGCAATTTTCGTAGTATTGTTTTGTCGATAATTTTTTCTTTTGTTGTGCGTTTGTAATAAAACACAGTCACCTAATTTTGTTTTATGAAACATTGGAACCAACACCAAAGATTCTTATGTACAGTATTGTATTTTATTTTGAAAAAAACGAAAGTGCCTATATGTAGAACAGTATAAGAAGGTGCATATTATGTACAGTTAAAATAACATAAAAATAATTGCCAATAAAAAATTTTGAAAAAAGGAAACAGTAGTTGAACTGAATACCAAACACAGTACACTGCAAATTTAAAACAAAAATGAAAGGTGCAAATATGTAAAACAGTAAGGTAGAGAGGTGCATGATAACAAAAAACACAGTTGCACTGGTAAGTTTAAAAAAAGTAAAAGGATATAATGTACAATAGTTTAACAAAAAAAAAATGGATAAATAAAAAATGAAAGAAAAATATGTACAGCATTGTATTTTATGATACATTGTAAAAAAATAGTAGTGGTGCATATGTAGAACAGTAAGGTAGAAAGAAAGGTGCATGATTACAAAGGCGAAAGTTAAAAAAAATAAAGATATGTAGGCATACAGAAGTTAAAGTTCTTCATCTGATGGGTTGTTTTGTGGAACCATGACCTGGAGTTCCATGGGTGGTTGTGGAGACAGTTTAGGTTGTTGGAAATCCGTTCTGATTCCACTTAGCATTTTTTCCATGAGCACTCTGGCTTTTTCGGAGTTATCATTAAAGATAGTGCATAATTTTTCGAATGATGAATCAGTTGACTCTATAAAGCCATACTGGTATTATAAAATTGTTTTAAATAGATATTTATTTTGAAATACCAATATTTCCATCAAGGCATTGCACACATACACAATTGCACATTGGTTGCAAAGCTCACCTTTGTTTACAAGCCGGCGTCACTTTGGTGGTCTGGGTCTTATGTTGCTGCTGGTACAAGGTTTATGGTCTGCAAAGTATAGCACCAAAAAATTAAATGTACACTATTCAGAAGTCTACATTTAATAAAAGCTAATTAGGCTAAATCACAATAAAACCATTCATCTTCTTACCTATGTTTGGTATTTCCTGCTGTGGCGTTTCGTCATGTGCTAAAAACAAGATTAGCATTTATTAGAAATTTCTACTGTAATATAGCAACTTTAGATTGTAGATTCTTTTGAGGCTTTTCCATTTTTCCCTTAGCTGTAAACTACACCCATGTGCAGTGGTAAAATTAAAAAAAAAATAAAATACCAAAGCTAAATAAAACTTATGTTCAAGTTTTATGGGATTTTTATTAACCTTAACATAGATCAATTCACTGGCAAACATATTAGCAAATGTTAGGGTTAAATGCTTAGTGTATACATTAGTCTTTGTTTTTATTTGTGGTATTAGGTAATGATTTTATTCTTAAATCATTTACAAATTTAAACAAACTATTAATATAGAACTTGAATAAAGGAATTAGGACATAAAATTATCTAATTCAAGACAAAAAAAGTTAAGATTCAAATAATGCAAAACGCATGCCAAATAAACAAACCTAGTGTAAGTTAATCCATGCTGCGTCTTCATTTCTTCTGCCAAATGATCAAATATTGGTTTATTTCTTTGTTTTCGGCCATCTATTTGCCTAAGGATATCTTTTTCGGTATGGCATCGTGATCGGTAATAGTATATCTGCTGCTTTTTCATACTGATTTTAAAAAACCTAAAACACTATTTATAGATTATTCATTATAATAAATTCAGATGAAATTAGGCTAATCAAGTATAAACTTGCTTTGCGTAGTCCAAATTTTATGCACAGTATTAAACCACAGCCAAGACTTAGAACAAAGAAATCGTAACCCACTAAACAAGCGCGTAACTTACCTGTGACGAGTTGAGTTGACGCGCTTAAGCACGATAATATTCAGCGAAGCGTAACGAAAAATTGCTGCGTCAGTTTAAGTGGGTTAGAGAATCGTGTTAACCCACTTAATTTCACCATGTAAAGAGGCTTATTGTTTGGCAACACGCGTCACAATACAGCGCAGCGCACTTAATTTCAATAATAAAACAGGAATCAGAAATACATCAACGTCAAAATAAAACTAAATTTTAAACCAAAACTAGACGAACAAGTAAAAGATAACATGTTTCCATTAAACTAATTTAAAACCCTACCCTCAACTTTATCACTAATTTCCCTAATAATTCTAATCCCCCCTTCTATTAACACCTATAAGCTCAAACAAGTACAAATAGTCCGGCGCCAAAACAATGGCGACCAACGGTGTCGTTTAAAGCACTGCACTTATTGTGTGTTCCCGTTTCAACAAATCCAAGTGCTTCACATTCTCGTCTTGCGTGGAACAAGTTCTGGACAAATGTCGTCACTTTCACTGTTTTTAATTTTGTGAACATGTGCGCAAATATGCAAGTGAAATATTAGGCTAATCACTCTAAGCGCAAAAAAATATTTTTTTTAAGATATGGCATTAAAAATAAATTGAAAACAGATTGCATTAGAGTTTATGGCAGAAATAGTTTATGAGTCCACACATTGCCTGGTGGCCACCACCTGGATCCGACCAATGATAACTCTACAATATCGTGTTTAAAGCAAATCAGCATCTTAAGTGAATTTGTAGATTTATAATGAATATGTCATAAAACATGGGTCGTTTGAATAAAGATCACTAAGTACAAAGTAAAGACATTATTGTTTTTTCACAGGGTTTATATTTGCGACGATATAATTAAAATAGCTGTGATGAGTCATAGCTGAAAGTCTAAAACCGAAACGTAATGTTTACACAAGACAAAATGCAAACTTTCAAAGATATTCAAGTTTCTTTGATTTGTCGATGAAAATAAGGTAATGTTAAGAAATCGCAATTGTTATCCACAAACTAGGGCCACGGATATCGACACATAAACGATAAATCAACTGATGTATGCGAACATGAAACATCTCTCATTCGCAGCGCCGTATTGTTCTGACAGTCTTGCTCAGATTAAGCTTCAGCCATTTGATCGCGGTAATTAATCGAGCTCAAGGGCGACATCGAGCGGTGGAACTCTGAGCCTGCATAGCTCAGTTGGTAGAGCGACGGTCCCGGCTTGACCGGAGGTCGTGAGTTCGAACCTCACTGCAGGCCAGTTGTTTTTCTGGCTTGCTCTGCTTGCATCATCATAGATCGACAGATTCGGGTAGTCTGCGATGGCTTTTCGGTGTACTATTGATACGGAAGCCGTAATCGTTGGTCATAAAGCAACTTCCGAGGGGCTAGATCACAGATGTTATTAAACACATATGTTTGTGTGTGTCTTTCATCGAGCGGTGGAAGTTACACTTGTTTGAAGCTGTTTGTTTTTAAGAAGCCGCTTGGCGCGAACAACAACGATGGTCTCTTGATCGAATCTAGCTCGCTTGCTCCAAAACAGTTTGCAAACGAAGGATGTCCCTTCAAGGCTGAAACAGTAAACAATGAGAAATTAGGAGTGTAAAGCTAAAAGTGTAACGGCTAGTGACAAAAAAAAAGATTTGAAGTAAAGTGAAGTTCAGCAAAGCGAAAGGAATGAAAATATTCTGCTGTTACTGAGCAGGAAAGGAGACACAATAATAAACGGGGGTTCGGTTGTTGTATATTTTATCAGGAGGGTATATTTACAGGGTTTAGTGTTTATTTTTTTTTTTTTTTTGGGGGGGGGGGGTAGTAGACGGTTATAAATAGCGTTACTTATCAGGATTGCTTTCAAATATTAATATTTGACTTTGGTTTAAGGTTTAGTGCAGGGATGTCCAACCTTTTAGCAGAATGGGCCGCGTTGCCACTTTAAAATTTTCGATGGGCCGCAAAACCCTTTAAATTAAAGGGGTGACGTCATAAGTTACGTCGTAAAACAACTTAACTTATAAACATCCGCTATTCGAGAGTGAACTCGTGAGCAAATATGCAAGGTAATATCGGCCTTATCGCACCAAGCGCGAAAAATTGAGTTTAAGTGCCGTGTAATGCCATGGTACGACACCTTAGGGCTGATATATTTCCTTAAAACGGTCCGCAAAAAACACACATTTAGAAAATGCACATCTTGCTTAACTTTTTCTCGAAAACGAATGGTACATAAGTGTTCGATGGATGTTGAACTAGGACATTAGACTCCATTATAGTCTCAGAAAAGATAGTAGATTAGGTCTACATCAAATATTGCGGGTTTTTCACATTTTGATGATATTCGAAACAATTGTTTTTAATAGCTAATGAAAGTGACAATAAGTGGTGGGCCGCACGTAAATATCAGGCGGGCCGCGGGTTGGATATCCCTGGTTTAGTATAAACGTTGCATGTTCTATAGTTTCCCTAACTTGTTTCTGCAAGCAAAAACATCTATGGGGCGTCAAAAATATTCACTTTATCAAAATACTTACTTTGTATTCAATTTCTTTTTTGCCACCTCAAAAATCCTGTTTCCAGAGATAGTGACCAATAGGCACTTGCCGCCTAAAAAATTAATCTTCGTGAAAACTTTTTAAGTTTTTTTCCTTCTGGTCCATTCTGGTGACACAGTTCACGAACGTCATATAAATGAAGTTTCTCGCAATGCTTCCCTGCGTTCTACGACTGGTGAAAGTTTTGTACATCTTCGTGTGTTACCGCAAAAATAAATTTATATTTGACGAGGTATTTGGGGAATGTTTGAAAATTATATTAGATAAATAAACTTCATGCAGATATTGCGTACGGACATATTATTAAATTTTGGACAGCTGACATGTTTAAAAAGCAATATAATCATTCTCTTTAGATAGTTTAACGCTAATGGTATACTTACTGTTGCCAATGGATTACTAAGACGAGCCACTCTGCGCACAATGAAAGTCGCACCACGGGACAATAAAGCGCAGCAGGCGTCGAGTCGCTTCTTCGCTTCGCGAGCTGAACAAAGCAAGTGATTTGAACAAATTCTGTACTGAAGTTTTTTCCCCGCTAGATGGGATTCGATAGCTACAAAAAGCCTAAACGATGACGTCACAATATTTTATATTTTTGTCCCCCAGTCAAAGGCCCCTAGGGGTGCAGACTCAAAAACCTCTTACGCACACCAACATATCACTTTACGCCATGTGTGAAAATTTGAGATTTCTGCGATCTATACTTTTTCTATAAAGCTTCGGACAAAAATCGGTCTGACACATGTAACGGCAATAACAAGATATGTCCCGAAATAAATTTTCGGCCCACATAATTACACAACAAATGTGTCTGAAATCGGTTAACTGAATACTTAACTACCCGACGCAAGTGTGACGTCATAGATCCCACTGCTCTGTTGCAATAAAAAGCCGCATATGTGAACCAGGAGCGAACATTGAGACATTTCGAGAAACATTGAAAAATATATAATGAGATTTAATTAAAAAAAAAATTCAACATCTTTTATGTAAAGATATAACTATAGATCTTATTAAAATTGTAGGATTAGCTAGAAGAATAAAGGAGGCGGTTTTGTTAGGAAGTAAAAATTTTCTCAAAATACGGATAAACATTAGTTCGTTCACTTTGTTGATAGTCAGTTGTTATAGCAGTGGTCGCCTATTCCCGCATACAAGTTAAATATCAAGCGGTTTCAAGCAAACCAGAGTTTGTAAAATATCAAGGATCTCAAATTCTAAAATCCATTGTATGGCAACACGCGTCAAAATACAGCGCAGCGCTCGGCATTGTTACGTAACACCTTCCTTTTGTTTACTTAAGTCTCGAGTCTGTAGAGCGAGAGAGATCGGAATCAACTTTCACTGAATGGACGAAAATGTGTCAGGGAAAATAATTAACACTCTAGGATTGGGAGTTTAATTACTGTACAGATCACAGTATGTTACCCATCGGCTAATATTGAAGCTTTGTAAACATTGTTCACATTTTCCTATGTTTTATTATTCACTTGTCTATACCGTTTTGCTAATACGATTTGGCAACTGTATAATTTCGTTGCATCTGTTATTTTATCGTTGGTTGTGTGTTATTTTTACCATTTCTATTGTCAATCTTGCTTCTTCACTCACGTTACTTTTCGGCGCTTTTATTTCTTATCTTATCACGTTTCATGTTGACACTAATTAACATAGAGTTGAGGTAAACCACAGAGAGTCGAGCATCAAAGCTTTGGAGCAGCAGATTTTCTCAATAATTAAGTTCTAACGATATCAAGTGTTAGTCGCTTTAAACCACTTGTTGTTGTTTATATAGGGTTCGCGCGAACATTAATTGTTTTTGCATAAAAACAATAACTTTACATTGATATGTGTTTTTATTTTATTTGGCATTTTTCTATTTTGATAACTTTGGTAAAATTTGCAAAAAAAACACAATTTACCTTGAAACTTTACTTTGCACTTGTAAAAGGAAGACAGATGCACATTACAATAAAACTGTGAAATTAAAAAAAAACAAATATATAGATTTATGAATATTTGCCTAAATATAATGTGTAGGTATATGCAGATTTTGTTTTTAGCTGTATTTATGAAATTATAAAAGAATGTGTCTATTTGTTCTGATAGCAGTTTGTAACAAACACCACTGGGATTATGTTCGCTCGGAGTTCGCTTTTTTGAAACAATGGCCCAGGTTCCATACTTATTGTCGCGTCACAAACAGCCTACTTGTATTGTTCGGTCAAACATTGTGCTGTAGTTACATTGTAGAAAAAAGTACAGTCAGTAGTAGGCCTACTTGGTTGCTTTTAGTTAAGGAATTGCTAATACCTGAAATATACTAAAGACTGTTTATAAAACAGAAGTGCAGCTAACAGCTAAATAACCTGATTGATTGTAATTTGTATTTCAATACTTTACAGCAATTGCTTTTTTAGAAACTTACAAACAGTTGTAATATGCAAGAGTGCTCAGATAATAAAGCTGGTATTTACAAAGATAAAACTTTCGAACTTGCAAAGGAATTAAAGTTATTATGTTACGCAAACGGAAAGGAACGTAAAGTAAAACAATCCGCCAAAGTTATCCATCAACTCGGCCTGGCATATCACGAAATAGCTGATGAATTACCCGAGGGTAGAGACAAGAAAATATCTCTCATTCGCAGCGCCGTGTTGTTAAATGCAGCTGTTGTGAGGAAACCTGACAACGTTGCTGAGGTTGAGAAAGATCTCGATGAGCTTTGTTCTCGTGTTCTTCTACTTGCTGGCAGCCATGACACCAGTGTGGACAGTTTGAAGCAACTGGTTGAAGCATCTGTCACTAAAGTGAAAGACTTTTCGGTGTTGGATAAAGGATATTGCGTTAAAAGCAATTTCACTTGCACAAACCGATCAACGTAGAGCTAGTCTGATAGAGAGTTTGCAAAATATCATCACGGAAAAATACAAGTGGCGTATGGCAGATATAATGGAGTTTTGTGTGGAAGCTAGAGGTCCAGCTCCTTGCAAATATGCTTTGGTTGGAATGGGATCACTTGCTAGAAATGAAATCACTCCTTATTCAGATTTCGAGCACATCTATTTGTTGGAAGAAGGTGTTCAAAATCGTTCAGATTATAAAGAAATACTTGAATATTTCCGTTGGGTGTCTGTGATGTTTCAAGTTGTGGTTATAAACTTTGGTGAAACCCTAATACCTCACGTTTCGTTGCCTTTCATTAATGATCCCGAGGAAAATAATGGCAAGGGCTGGTTCTTTGATGCGCACACACACCTCGTGGCATTTCGTTTGATGGAATGGTTACTTTTGCTTGCAAGTTCCCACTTGGTAGGTCGGCTACACCGAACAAACCCTGGGATACTGAGCTGATCAAACCTGTTTCTGAAATGCTTGAATATCTTGGAAGGGATGTTGACCTTAAAAACGGTTACCACTTGGGCGATATTTTAACTAAAATATGCTTTGTTTGTGGCGATGATGCAATCTACGATCAAATGAAAATGGAAACAATTGACATCTTACAACAAACTTGTTTCGATAAGAATCTAGAAAACCAACTTAGAGAAGATACTGATAAATTCAACATCGATAAATGCTTGGGTTTAATTCATGATGTAAACTCAGTAAACATCAAAAGCGTCGTATTTCGAAGCGTTACTTTGTTTATAGCAGCACTTGGTAGACGATATAATTGTAAATCGTCGTCTTCTTTCGATATTCTGCGGGAATTGACTCCAAGCCAAATATCACAGCAACAATCAGATGATTTTATGTTCGCACTTGCTTTCGCCTGTGAAGTTAGGTTGCGGGTTTACTTCAAATACTCCGGCCAGTGCGATTATCTTGACGCAAGATTCGAACCTTTTCATGATTTGTTGCTTGAAAAATTTGGAAAATCCAGAATTGTTGAATTTTTCTTACTTGCTTCCTTTTTGCAAATGTTCACCATCAAGCAATCTGAATCAAAAGAATCAACTTGGTTTCGTGTTGTAAAGTCGATTATATCTTTACGTTTGTATAACGAAGCAATAAAGGTCATTGAAAAATGCAAAAGCAAAAATATTTTTGAGATAAGAGGAACAAAAAAAATGAGTTGCATTTGGGAAGGCTATTGTCACCATAGAGTTCATCAGCGTAAAACCGCTTTAAAGTTCTTTCAACATGCTTTAAATTTTATGGAGGACCACGATCCAAATCGGGCTTCAACCTTGCATGTGATGGGAAGATGTTACTATGAACTTGAAATGAACTTTGACGCGATTAAATGCCACGAACAAGCCTTGCATTCAAGCAGCACAATTATGGTTACACAATTGGTCCAATGTGAATTGTTGACATTATATGTGAAAGAGCATTTGTTTAAAAAGGCCGGTAACATGCTCAACTTTCTTTTAAAAGACAATGTTTCGGAAGATGCACAACTCTGTATTGCTCGGTATTACCATGGAATTGGTGAATACCAAGAAAGCATTGAATACGGAAAGAAATATCTACTTCAATGTCGTGAAAACGCCTTCGATCAAACTTCAGATAACGACACAGCAGGTGCATTGCTAGAACTTGCTCAAACTTACATCACAATGGAAAACTACACAGAAGCTGAAAAGGCAATTGAAATGGCTGAAAATATTTCTAAAAACAAACATTACGTTCCAGACGACAAAGATAATCTTCCTGCTGAAGTCAAAGCGTTCCGGGCTAAAGTTCAAGTAAAAAAGAAAAACTTTCTACGAGCAAGTAAATTGTATAAGAAAGCTTATGAGCTCTTTCCTTCAAGTAAACAATTTCAGCGACGTAAAGTTCTTGTCAGGGCTGAAATGTATTTCTGTATTGGAATACATAACTACAACAATAATAATTACAAATTAGCGTTAAATCAGTTTGAAAAAGCAATCTCCACATGTGATGGACATCAGGGACATAACTTTATGTGGTTAGTTTCAAATGTGCAATTAAGCTCTGGAGTTTGTCTCTACCAACGAAAACGGTACGAGGAAGCTTTTAACACACTGGAGACTGCTTTGGGAATGTTTTTGGGATTTCATAAAACGGTAAAGATAGATTACATGATTAGAAGTTGTTATAAGAAACTCATTAGTTGTAGCTTTGAATTAAACAAACCTGAGCAGGTTGTTAATAATTTCGAAAAACAGCAAGTATACACAATATTGTCACCAGAAGAATATACATATCCGATTTGTTATGCCGGTTGTTCGTATCAACAACTTGGCAAGTTTGAAAATGCGGTGAAATGTTTTGAACAAGAAATCGAACTTCATTTGACGTCGGTTCCTGATCAAGAAGCAGCGATGCATATTGCAGGTTGTCACTTGGGAATCAGTGAATGTTATTGGCAGATGAAACTAATTAAAAGAGCAGTCGAGAGTTTTAACACAGCAATCAAGTTTTGGAGAGAATTCGACCATCCCTTTGGCGAGTGAGACAATTAACCGATGCTATGGCAATATAAAACTTGTCGAGCTTTTAATCACAAAAAAATAAACTTCTGTTTAATTATTGAGCTCCTTTGAATGAACTGGTGTCCGCCAATGGACTTAAGTATTCCTGTTTATTGCCCTTTTAAATTTGTCGCGTATAAATCAAAAACTATTTTTCGATCGTTTGTTTCGACCCCCGGTGCCTTTTAACAATGATTTACAGCGTCAATATGATTTTAGGATGTTATTAATAAAGTTAAGAAGATCTGTGATGTTCCAGACATATTGTTTAACTAAAATCGAAAAAATTAAACTTTCTTTCATTTTTAATAAAACATTAGTTTGTTCACTTTGTTAATAGTTCAGTTGGTAGAGCAGCGGTCGCCTATTCTAGCATACAAGTTAAATATCAAACGATTTTAAGCGTTTTCTCAAGTGACCTGCCAAGTAAATAACCTAGAGAAAAAATTATAAAATACCAGTTGAAAGGTCATCACAAAAAAATCCAGGCTAAAATCATTACTAAACAATCTTAAAAAACTCATTCCAACCAAATCTGTAGTGTATTGTAAACAAAAGATTAGTAACCGCTAGTAGACTAGTTTATTTATACGTTTAAAGTGTCCGCAAAAACTGGCAAAGTCATAATCTTACGACCATTAAAACTTTCATAAACGGATTTCTGTTGATTTTGCAAGATAAAATAACTATAATTATGACAAAATCGTAATATATTTTCCTAAAATGTCACTTTTCTAAATTGCCATTCCTTTAATCAAGTTGATTTTGGTTTCATTTCGAGAGTTATCTTAGCTTCGGTAAAATATTGATAGATTTGGTTTGTTTAATGGATTAATTTTTTGTTAATATTTTTTTCTATACCGATGGTTCTCAAACTGGGGGTCGCGACCCCCAAGGGGATCGCAAGGGGTTGTCTAGGGGGTCGCGTGTGGGGGGGAATGGACGCTCAAACCAGAATTTACCTAAATTCGGACCAAAAAGGATATATTGTTCTAATTTTAACTGCTGTGTCCGGCGGTTTGAAAACTATTGGAACAGTAAGCTTTCTGTCCTGATTTGGCCGAATTTATTTGAAACATTGTGGGATGAAGTAAAACCACGGGCTCACGAGGCTTCCAAAATTGTTTATACCAACTTTACCAACATAAATCAAAAAATGTTCGCGCTTTGCACGATTTTGATGCGTATTTATAGAATAATTCTGTGCACCATAAAAGCGTCAGGTGTAGTATAGGGCGCTTTAGTTCCAAATTGAAATTTAGGCCAACTTACAATAAATTTTATGCTAGGTTTACAATAGATTATAAGCAAAGTATTTCTACTTGTCAGCGGTATCATAACTTTTACATGGCCTTTTCTAAATCATCCACATAATTCCAGTAAGAAAATTGGTGTTGCAGTTTTGGCAAAAGGAAATAGAATTTACAGAAAGGTTTATTATTGGACTACCGTTAAAGACTAAATGTTTTGTAACTTTGTAAGGAATTTTGACTGCTTACCAAGAACAGCTAACTCCATTGATTCCCTTTAGTCTTGCACTATAGGTCCTTGCTAAATATTATTTTACCTAAAATGTCCGAATTTTACACCAACAATGTCCTAATCTTAACCCAGCATCTGACAACCCTGGCTCAAACCTTAGCTTGTTGTGCACCAACGGTGTATTCAAACTTCATCGCGAGTCAGCATATTTACAGCGGTGACTATAACCTACTTTGCCGGCATTATACGAGTGCGTGTATCGAGTATGAAGGTGTATTTATGTGCTTGTTTATATTATGTCTGGGTGCTTTTATGTGTGGATGCAAATTGCTGGTTGGGTGATCACTTTTGTAAACGTCGCTGTTTGTGTTTATTGGTGAAAATAATACAATCGTGAAGTTAATATAATTTATTTGCGTTAGATTCAATTATTTATGGATAAATGTCGTCTTTGTTTACACCCCAGTATCATGGACCTATTACCATGGTATGAAACTAGAACACGTGCGATAAAAAACATTTACCTCCAGGAAATGAGTAAACACTTTGCATTTAGCCACATATATTACAAAAAATCAATTGAAAACACAATTAAAACAGTTAAATCAAATTTGTTTTGATTAAATAAAACGATAGAATCACCACTTCAGAAACAGTCTAAATTAAACCAGACGTTTTAATTAAATTTGTTACAACTACAAAGGTCAAATTATCAAAATTAGTGAAATTATACAAAGTTTATGTCGAGCAAAATAAAAAGGCTTCTAATAACTTTATTTAAACTGACTCAAAGTATTGTGTTTAGGTGGTTTAAGTTTCAATTGATTCCACTAATAAAGCAGAAATTGGAGAAACATCAACGTCAAAATAATACTAAAGTTTGAACCAAAATTAGACTAACAAATAAGTGTCGCAATAATATATTATCGAAAAAAGGCCTAAACCTTTTAGAATAAGGCTTAATATATTTTAAAATAAGGCCTAAAATACCATTTAACTAACCTAAAAACCTACCCTCAACTTCATCACTAATTCCCATAGTAAGTCCTCTAAATCGAACGCTTACCCGTCCTATTAACCCTCATAAACCCAAACAAATACAAATAGTGACAAATAAACGATAAATCAACTGATGTATGCGAACATGAACCATCTCTCATTCGCAGCGCCGTGTTGTTCTGTCAGCCTTGCTCAGATTAAGCTTCAGCCATTTGATCGCGGTTAATTAATCGAGCTCAATGGCGACATCGAGCGGTGGAAGCGACAATTGTAAAAGGATCTTGATTTTTAGAAGCTTACAAGATTTAACCTAAAAAAATTCTCAAAATATTTATTATATTGCTACAACTTGCTCATCTGTTTATTTTTATGCTAATTATTTGCAAAATAACTGAAGTTCTAGTCAACTCGCCAAACATTTTAAAGGTAAAACCTTCATTGCTTTTCAAAGAACCGTTTTGCATAAATTGATTTATGTATGTTATATCTATAAAAAGTGGAATAAAAACTGGTGTGTACATTTCAATCCTTTAATGCAGAGGGTTTTACAAAAGAAGTTATATTCAGAGTGGCCTGACATAAATTCATAGTTACAACAGCTTACATAAATTAAAGTCGGTCATTTTTTTGTTTTGCCCGAATTCGCTGCCAACTGTGGCATTTTAATGATACATATGTATTTTCTTAAATAGAAAATCATCTTTAGACTGTTCCGAAATGTAATGAAAGTTTGTCACGTTTGCTTCATGTTGTGGCCAGCCCGACACAACAACTTTAGGCTTTACTTAGACTACACAAGTTTCTCTGTAGTCACATATTTAGAACAAATATTATTACATTTAACTTCAAATTCACTGTGATATCAGATAGTTAAGGATATTTGCCTCGCTTTAAATAGCATTATCTGTCTTTGGGAAAAATGCAAACATAAAAAACCGCTTCAAAAAAGTGGGTTTTGAAATTTTCTTAAGTTTTGGCAAGTTTGGAAATCTACTTTTAAATATCTTGAAGAGAGTTTCTTAAGTGATTCTTTTATAAAAAGTATCTTAGGTATGTAATTTGGTCTTTTATATAATCTGCCATTACAGCTGGTGGTTTTGTTAATAGAACATATATTAAATAAAACAGCCAACACCAAACAGATAAATGCAAGTTGGTATATAAAAGGATTACGTTAGGTTTAACTATTTAAGTGTCAGGATGTTTATACATATATCGAAAGAAGTTTATATTAAAATATAGGCGTCCATGTTTTTCGCTTAAGCAATAATAAATACACGATAACAGATCTTCATTACTAAAACACATCTATTTAGATTCAATGAGTTAATATCGGATCAATAGAGAACTAAAGCACAAAAGAAACCATTAACCAAGACGGTGAAAGATACATAAGCCCACACATATGAGCTCAACAACTGTGATAAAGTACTTGTGAAGCCGCCTTTTTGAAATTAACCGTCTTTGCCGTCACTTTAAGTTACGTAGCTATATGACGTCATATTGATGTTTCAAAAGCTTACCCAATAAAGGCAAAATTAATCTAGAGAAAAATTAAGCACTAAACAAGCAAAAAACAACAGATTATTTCAAACTTAGAAACAAAAATATTTCTGAGCATCCTGATGTATTTTGTTCCAACGGGAAAAAATTCTATTTAGCATGTGAGATATTCCAATCTAAGAGCAGGCCAACCAGAGAAAGATTTCATCAACAGTTGAAAGTAGCGGCCTGTAACTGGAGTTGGAAATCGGTTGATCTTGTGACTAGTTGCATCATTGTTGCCGATGAATATCTGTAATTTGTATTGTTAATCAAATTATGTTTAGATCTAAACATTGAGTATTTTTATCTGTTGGCTGTTCTCTTGTCCCAATAAGAATAACCTGGAGATTAAACTGAAATAATTTAAGCCCATGAGAGAAAATTGGATATTAGACTAAGCTATCCGGATTCGATGTATATTTGGGTGGTTTGTCTTTTGGTTGATTTGAAAAAGAAAATCTTTGAGAATGCAAACAAACGCAGACCAGCAGAACTCATGAGGCCACAACTATAAAGATGTTATCGATTCTCGCAAAGCAAAAAACTCTATTTTTCTGTTTAATTTTAAAACGTTAGTTTTCGATGGTGCGACGCAGGACGCATTTGAGCCAATCCAAGTTTATCAAAGTGGTGAAAGACAAAATAGTGTTTGCATTTACGTGAAATTGTCAAAAAATACTTTTTTTAAGCATCCTTAGAATATTTAACACAATGTTAAAAAAATTAATACTATTTTTATGTAAAAGATAATTAGTTAAAACATCAAAATTAATTCATACCGATGTTTAGGTTGATAAATATCAAATTGATAAAAGTGAGGAGAACATATATAAAATACAAATAAATAGCAACCTTAACTTTGGATCCTTCTTTAACAGATTGGAATTTATTTGCCCCATCGGGTTGGTAGCCTATAGAGAACATGGTCACCCAATATTGTTGTGCTCCAGCACCCTAGAATAGGAAGACACAGTAAGGCCTATGAAGCAAAAACATTAGGTTTCAAGTTTATTTTTCCCATCCAATAATCAGTTTAATATACTTGCAAAAACAGTAAATAACTAGCGCATTGTGGCAAATGAACAGCTTTGAACCACGAGTGGTTTAGCAAAGATTCTACATTATTGACAAGTGGTCGGCAACCACTGGTCCGCTAAAGGTTGGTTACTGTCCGTAGGTTTAAAATATTCTTGTCTTGCATCTTTTCGTACTGCTATTACGTTATATTAGGTTTTACTACGACGTAACTTTGTCGTCCTAATAAATTAAAAAAAAATAAAAATAAAAGTTGTTCTAAATTTCCATAACTAAACATTTCTTTTGTTAAGGCCGGTCCGCGATAATATGTCAGATTTATCAGCGATGCAAAAAGTTTGCCGACTCCCTCCAAGGCATACATCTCTAAAACCAGCACAATACAATACCTGGGTTATAATTCCATAGATTTTTTTGTTTCCAAGAAAATCCACCGTAAGCAAATCTCCACCTGGGTTTTCTGAAAATCTCAAATAGTTAAAATGGCGCTGAGTAAATGTAGGCTCAAATGTGAAAGGTTACGCACTGTCTACCGCCCAAGAACTAGGACCGTCAAGTCTGCCGTTGCCTGGAGGGTTACCAGCACGAGAGCCCGAAGACATCATCTGTGAGTCTTTCACCCTTCCATCCTTGACTCCCGCGTAACAAGCTTAGGAAAATCAAGGTTTAGTCGCACTGCTGAATATATGTTTACTGCGATGTATGTGTGAAAGAATGAATCGTTATGGAATATAAAATCATAGGCGGCAGGTTTCTGCTTGTCGGCTTTTCAAACTTTGATTTTTATTGTTTAACGTTAAGAAAACACTTCAAGGTATTAGCCGCGCATTTTTAGGCCATTTTAAAAAAGTGTTATTCACCACTTGTAGTTTTCCTCAAACTATACGTTTTTTAGATTGCAAAATAGTTTGTCCTAAATCTAAAACCTATTCGGCTGTACACTGGCAAATTGTGCGAGGTTCAACAGTTTGCACAATTTAGAACAGGCTAAACGAAACTAATGGTTTGGTTAATTTACACAGAACTCTTACCAGTGCAAATGCCATAGGCGCTATAACCAGAATTGCAAGCACAGGTAAACGATCCTTTCGTGTTTTTGCAAACTGCATTTTGACACGAACCAGCCAGGCCACATTCGTCAATATCTGAACAAAGATGACGTTAAGCAATATAATAAAGTAGTTTTGGGTTGTGTTGTGCCGTGCCTATTTTTATGATTTGGCGCTATCTCTAATAAATAGTGTTGTCCTTGGTGCTATTTAGTGATATTTAATTGAAATGTTCGTGTTTTGCAACCCAACAACTTAAACCCTAGAACGCTTGGTCCAGGAATTTTGCTTGTTGTATAGAAATAATTAAACAAGACGACACATAATTACGTCATAAAATGACATGTCGAATTCCTTTCTGTCCCAAATTTGACATGTCGTTTCATGAAGTTATTCTTAGTTTTGTGCTGGCTTGTTAAAGTTTGCAAAAACAACAAAACAGATTTATTAATGCAGATTTTATAGAGATTTGGGAAGAACCGGTCGCCTGGTTTATTTTTGATCAGAAATGCTTTGCGCAATTATTTTAGGGCGGTTTCCAAACTTCTTTAGATCTATTGATAAGCTGTTTCTACAGGTATAGTATAAAATGCTGAAAATAAGCTCTCCTTAAAAAGCAACGGTTTTTATTTTTGTAAAACATTATGTTCGCTTCTTTCGTCAAAATTGACTGATTGAAAACTATAAAATTAAAAAAAAACTTGCACTCTTAAAATCAAAATAAACGTTTCTTATAGCATCCTCAAATTCATATTGAACATCTTTTTAAAATTGACTTTACTACTTTCAGGTTAATCTTTCTCCCAAATTCCTTCTCCAAATAAAAAATGCCATTTTTAGCGAGGTTATATAATTATTATAAGTGAAACAGTTGTGTTAGGAAAGCAGACGGATCGAAATCGACACGTGACAGGGTAAATATAATTATAGTTTTTTTAATGGTTAGTTTCATTTTTTAATAGAGAAAGCTATGCAACAAATCGTTACTTTGAATAACGAAGCCCGTGGTTAAACCAATGTTGCGCATTGCATTTGTTTTGCCCCTTGTTATTAAGGAGCAATCGAATTGTGAAATTCAGATAAAAAGAACTGTAGAATTTCTTAGTTAACCAAGATCCAATAACGCTAAACCTACCAGTGCAATTCTTTCCATCTCCGCTATAACCAGCATTGCAATTGCAGGTAAACGATCCTCTCGTGTTGTTGCAAGTTGCTTTCGTATGACACAAACCAGCCGTCAGGCCACACTCGTCAATATCTGAACAAATATAGGTTTAAGCTCACGTTTGATAAACGACTAATTGTATTTATTTTACTCGTAATGGTTTCACGAATGGACGATCATTAGAAGTAGGTTCAGCAAAATGACATTACATGGAAATCACCGCACAGAAAGCTTAACATGGAGTCGCTAAGCCACAAACTTTTATTCGTAATTTGTCTTTACTAACAAATAAAGAAGAAAAACGATGCTTTGTTGAACAAAATCTTATTTTTTGTTGCTATTTATAGAGTTTTGTAAAAAAGCCATGACTGTTAAAATAGTTTAAAAATCACTTTTTGAAGATACAAGGCGCTTTTCCAAATGTCAAGTATTTTCCTTTGTAGCAAAACCTACCCACCATTTTTTCTGGCAATTTATTTAACGCCAAATGCGTTGGATTGTGTAACCTTACCTTTGTCACATAGTCTTCCTTGGAAGCCGGGCGTGCAGCTGCAGCCGAATCCGTATTTGATATCATGACATGTAGCGTTGTTCTGACAGACTTTGGTTGCAAGTTTACATTCGTTGAAAACTGAAAACAGGTTGTTTGTAAATTCGAGGATAGGCAAAGTGGCTCTTAATCTAGGTACCATTGCTAATGCTTAAGGAAGCTGAGAAATAGTAAGTTGTAAGAATTCGATTTTCGCTCCAATTGTCTCGGTACAACTGTTTGTGTGAGATTAAAGTACAATAATTTAGATCAGTGGTTCTCAGCCAGGAGTTCGCAAAACGTTTTCAGTGGGTCCGCAAAAACTTAAATATACCTTTAGTAAAATAATTAACCCTGGGAAACATGCTTAATCACACTCTTGGTAAGTGATAAAATCACGCTATAAAAGGTTGTAAATCGGATTGTGACGTAACAAATCGCATTTAGTGTGACGCAACACTTCTATTGAAATGTAACACAAATAGATTGTTAAATAAATGGCAGGATTATTACAGTTTCCATGTACTGGATTTTGCAAAATATGACACGCGTTTATCTATTCTAGCATTATCGAAAGCACAAGCGCGCATTTAAGACTGCCCCGGGGATGCAGCAGCAGAAATCACATTAAAACAAACGTGTTATAAAGTAATTTGGTGGTGTCTGTTAATTTATTCAACACAAGGTACACTATAGGCAGATATACTGAACTATTAAAAAGAACTATAAACGCAGACAATCCACCATAAAAATGTAAGGGGTCCGCGACCATTTGAAAGCATCAAGAAGGGGCCACGGGTACAAAAAGGTTGAGAACCACTGATTTAAATGAACGTAATACGAATACTAAAGCCCATACTGAAGTAGGTAGCATTTTTTAGTTTTCCTACATTCGCAAAGTTGGAAAGAGTAGGCTAGCATGACAGAACAAGCAATAAACACGAAAACATGCCTTGTGTGCCTTTTCTGGGAGTCTGTACCAAAGCTAGAAGCATAACTGCTTAAACTTACATCCAAATGTAAAGATATTAACAGATGACCTTGAAGAACCAACACTCTCCACTCCGTTCCTGAGTGATCCATTCAGGTTTGATCTCACGTCGTGTATTTTGAAAAAGGTCACTTCGCCTCCATTTTCTAAAGATTTAACAACAGTTTACGATGAAGAGAAACCTACGGTTATATTTGAGTAGCGCCAAATAAACCAAAGGCCAGCCAAAGGCCAGCCAAAGGCCAGCCAAAGGCCAGCCAAAGGCCAGCCAAAGGCCAGCCAAAGGCCAGCCAAAGGCCAGCCAAAGGCCAGCCAAAGGCCAGCCAAAGGCCAGCCAAAGGCCAGCCAAAGGCCAGCCAAAGGCCAGCCAAAGGCCAGCCAAAGGCCAGCCAAAGGCCAGCCAAAGGCCAGCCAAAGGCCAGCCAAAGGCCAGCCAAAGGCCAGCCAAAGGCCAGCCAAAGGCCAGCCAAAGGCCAGCCAAAGGCCAGCCAAAGGCCAGCCAAAGGCCAGCCAAAGGCCAGCCAAAGGCCAGCCAAAGCCCAGCCAAAGCCCAGCCAAAGCCCAGCCAAAGCCCAGCCAAAGCCCAGCCAAAGCCCAGCCAAAGCCCAGCCAAAGCCCAGCCAAAGCCCAGCCAAAGGCCACATAAAGGCGAGTTTGAGCGCTTATTTTAAACCCAACCTTTGGTGACTTTCCCGGCGTGCACAGCAGCGCTGCAAATCGACGAATTGACGTGGTAGGGGTTGCTTCCTAGCACCAAACCACCCCCACATCCAGGGGGGCAGGTAGCTTCGTTCAGAGCTTGTTTCACATTCCCGTTTGTATCACAGGTTACTGTATAAAGCACAAAAATAATTTAGTAAACTAACTTTCTCTAAATTAATTGAAAGTCAAATTTTTCTTACCATTATTTGTTTATGAATTATATTTTTATTACAACTTACGTTAGCGCATACGTTTTTCAGTTCTTTGTTTCTTTGTACTAGTCCGTGATAAAACACAAATAATTAGAACTGCTTTAGACACCGAGTCGGAAGCCAGACCTATCTAACACATTACTCAAAACATAAAGACGCTTACTGTCGAATGTGTAGCTGACTTTAGAGCGTGGGCAGTTGTGGGATGTCACCCCGTATCTTGAGCCGCCCACTGGTTTGAAAGAAACGTTCATGTTTTTGTAAACTATAACGAAGCCACCAACATCTGTAAATTAATACCAAATATAAAATTTAAAAAAAACTTAAAGTTTGTTTAAATCTAATGTGAAAAAATGCATGCTTTAGCGTTATCCAGCATACACTTTTAGTAGTTACTGTACATAAGATCTCACAAGATGAAATCTGTTGCAATACTTCAAAAAAAAAAAAGATGCCTGTATCAGAAAGAGCATTCTATTAAAGTGGACTCAAAACTAAAATCAACAAACCTTGATATAAATATTGCGTTTGTAGTTCAGACCGTCTAACAAACGTCCTACTTACTGTCAACTAGGCCGAGCTGCATGGCGGCAAGGCAAATTGATCCGCCCGAATATTTGTCAAGTCCGCAAAGTCCATTTCGATCATATTGTCTCCAGCATTCTCCAGGGCAGATCACAGGAGTTATCGAGTAGTTCAAGTCAGTGAAATCAGTGTCGCAAGTGACTGAGAAAAAATACCATGTCAGTTCGGTAAAAATGTTATTAATTTAAATGTCAATAAAATACAAGGCTTCCGCTTGTGGCGGTAAAGAGGTTGTATAAAATACCGCTAAGTGAAGCTAAAGAGCAAGTCTGCGTTCTCGTAATAATTCAATTAATTAATTATTAACCCTGATGAGGTCAACTGGTGTCTGCTGCCAAAACGTCAGTTTATAACTCCGTTTAAACCAGATAAACGATTTCACTGATATTTTTCCTGGCGATTCTATTTTTAAATGCTCATAAGTCGGAAAACATAAAGGGTGGCTTTTTGTTTCTTTTTCGTTTTTATCCACTTTCATTCATAAAAGGGAAATAATAAAATAGAATACATTTCAGTAGATTGACCATTTGCACATGAAAACGAATATTTAGTTTGATTAAAATACGTTTTTATATTTGTTGACTTATTATTTTGTTGACGTAAGTTATATGCCGTCATGCGTTGCAAACTATTTACTGTGTCCCTTTGCTAAAATTAGAAAACCCAAAGACGATCAGAAGTAACGCCATTGAAACGTTTTCATTTCGTTTGGGATTAAACAAAAACATTTCTAAAATGCAACTACAGCTGTAACAGAAGATTTTAAGTTTATGTTCACTCATGAAGACATAATTGAACACTGAAACACATACTTTCTGGGTTTGTCAAGATCTGGTTGGTTCCTGGTATTGCGATCATCAGTCCCAGGAAAAGAACAGCAACAGATATCGGCGTCATCTCGACAAATTAACAGAAAATTAAATAATAACTCTACTAAAACCTTAACTTACGGAAATATAATTTTGATGTTATGAACCAAAACTAAAAAGATTGCCTTGCGTTTGATTTAATCATTTATTTTCTACCCGTGAACGAATTTAAGGTTCTTACTAATAAAGTAGTCCTTAACTGAGAGTTACAGTTTACAAGTGGTCGCTTAGACAAAAGCTACTATAAGTAAACATTATTACAGAGAACTAATTGCAGGTTAAAGGCGAGTAAAAGTTATATAGTAAACAAGCAGCACAGCAAACGTGCATCTTGTCATTTCCCTGCGACGCGCGTCTAGGAACGAAAACGGAAGACCGCGCACTTGTGACGAGCATTTCCCACTTAAAGCCACTTCATCGCTTCGTAATATAGACACGAAGTTTAGGTGGTTAAGTTGCTGGCGCGGGTATTTCGTCTCTTGTCGTGGAAATTTCCACTCGGCAGCGAAAACTCTGGCAGAAAGCAACGTGACGTCACACGTTTTGTGTCGTGTGTAAACCCAGTTTCGAAATCTTTATTTGGAAGTTAAAAAAATCAAAATCAACCATTTTGTATATTCGTTGATAAACTTAGTAAAATAAATGCCTTTATTTTCTTCGTTAATCTAATAAAATGTCAGGTGACTTTAGTTGAAAAAGGAGTTTACTTTGGAACAAAAACTTATTTCACGTAAGAGCAAATAACAAATTCAGGACAAAAAACTTCGCTAAACAACGAAACCGTTTGGTGCGTAAGGGGAGATTTATAATTTTAAATTGGAGATTAAAAAAAATAAAATAAATACGGGATTAGAGAAATAATTCATTAAAGAAAAAGTTATCAAAAAGATGACTGACACTAAGGGATTAAAAATCTAAGCCAGTTATTTTTACAGAAATCTAAGATAATACAAAAATTAAATACAACTATTATATCAAATTATAAACTTTAGTAGCTGTTACGTGCTTAATTAGCACTACAAAATTATCACCGGTTGCTAATTACGCCGACTGTAAATTCTAACATTCATTATTAATTTTGCGCCTTTGTTCTTAAATGTAGGGCTAGGAATTAGGTTTTCGCATTTCGAGACATCTATAATTGTATATTAACGTAATATTCTTGTGCGCTGTGGTGTTCGCCGTTAATTGGACTCTAGACATGTTTTTTCCTATCTCCAAACATTTCTGCAAATCTCACGATCATTTATCGCTTGTTTTCCGGCGCGGTTTAACTTCTCACTAAAAGGTCCGCCCAATGTTATCTTTCCACGAAACGGCCGCCCTGTAAGGCGGGCCTGGGGTTTCCGGGAGCGCGTCGGTTCCCGTGAGAAGGAGTTTTGTTTTAGCGTATATTACGAGAGGCTCACCGCCTACAGCGGGGAGAGACGTCTGGGTGTAGCCTTGTGAAATTAGCGAGTAAAACTTTAAGTTTCATTATGCTCTGTCTGTCGGTTTTTTTTGGAAGTAATTGTGTGTGTCTAAGTGTCATTATTGTTGTGGTGTGGCAATATTCTACTCTTGCAACCAATACATCTGTACATTGGGTTTTCTTGTTGTGGTCTTTAATATAAGTTCTCTTTGGTAGGTTATTTAATGCCCGAAAATAAGAACTCACAGCGACTTTACAGGAGGCCTAGGTAGTTTTCTAGAATTACTAGTAAAGTCGTAACAGTAGACAAACAGGCAATACGGGTAACGCTAATGTGTCTTCTTTAACACGATTTTTGTTATCGACGTTTTATTAACCCAGCTTGGGTGCCCCTACATAAATACTAAGCGTATATTTCTGCACTTTAAAAAAAACATATTTCTTAAAAAGACGAAAGATTTTGTCAAATTAACCTAATGCATATAAATATAGAAAATGCTCTTCTTGTGTAAACGAAGTTATAAACCGACGTTTTGGTCGCAGATACCAGCTGACCGCATCATCAGGGTAATTAATAATCAAAACAAGCTTGGTCCGCTTTAGACAGATAAGAAAAACACTCGTTTGCTTTTTTCAAGGGTGAGATAAAACTTAAAAGGCTGAACATGTATTCGGTTTTATTAGTTAGAACCAACAATGTCTGATAATATCGTGTTATTACCGAAACCTCACATCAGACGCCGACAAATAGATTTGTTTCAAGTTTTGGTTAGAATCTCCAAACCCCGACATGCTTTTTTTCAATTGTAGCTTATCGAGCCACTTCCTACTTAAGAAAGAAGCAGTGTGCGCGAATTGTGAGTGACGTTGCTCTGTCTTTCTCTGCTAAATGTAAACGACCAGCGACCGAAGTGGTGCATGCAAATACTAAATCATAGAAATAAAGAACTTTGATCAATGCAAACATTTTAAGAAATGTTTTAATCTTGGAGATGTGTTTGGATTTTTGGGAAATTGAATCCAACCAAAAATCTAACATCACTGGGATTATGTTTTCTCGTTGCTCGCTTCGACAAACAATGGCTAGGCTGATATTTATTCACTGCGTCACGCCCGGTTATTGTCGCGTCACATCCGGTTATTGTCGCGTCACAACCAGCCCACTTGAATTGGCTTAGGCTTAATATTAAGTTGTTCGAATGTAGACTGAATTACAGTCATTAGTGCTTGGTTGCTTGTAGATTAGAAGTCGTTTTTGTAGATCTGGAATGCATTTAATTGGTAAATAACAAGATTAACCTACATTTTACAACTTTACTTGCCTTTTTAGAAATTTACAACAGTTGTAATATGCAAGGATGCTCAGTTAATAAAGCTAGTATTTACAAAGCTAAATCTTTTGAACTTGCAAAGGAATTAAAGTCATACTGTTACGCAAACGGAAAGGAAAGTGATGTAAAACAATCCGCCGAAGTTATCCACCAACTCGGCCGGGCATATCACGAAATAGCTGACGAATTACCCGAGGGTAGAGACAAGAAAATATCTCTCATTCGCAGCGCCGTGTTGTTAAATGCAGCTCTTGTGAGGAAACCTGACAACGTTGCTGAGGTGGAGAAAGATCTCGATGAGCTTTGTTCGCGTGTTCTTCAACTTGCTGGCAGCCATGACACCAGTGTGGACAGTTTGAAGCAACTAGTTGAAGCATCTGTCACTAAAGTGAAAGACTTTCGGTGTTGGATAAACGATATTGCGTTAAAAGCAATTTCACTTGCAGAAACTGATCAACGTAGAGCTAGTCTGATAGAGAGTTTGCAAAAACTCACCACAGAAAAATACAAATGGCTCATGGCAGATATAATGGAGTTTTGTGTGGAATCTACAGGTCCAGCTCCTTGTAAATATGCTTTGGTTGGAATGGGATCACTTGCTAGAAATGAAATCACTCCTTATTCAGATTTCGAGCACATCTATTTATTGGAAGAAGGTGTTCAAAATCGTTCAGATTATGATGATATACTGGAATATTTCCGTTGGGTGTCTGTGTTATTTCAAGTTGTGGTTGTAAACTTTGGTGAAACCATAATACCAAGCGTAGCTTTGCCTTTCATTAATGATCAGGAAAACGACCAAGATTGGTTCTTTGATGCGCACACACCTCGTGGCATTTCGTTTGATGGAATGATGCCACATGCTTGCAAGTTCCCACTTGGTAGGTCAGCTACACCGAACAAACCCTGGGATACTGAGCTGATCAAACCTGTTTCTGAAATGCTTGAATATCTTGGACGGGATATTGACCTTATAAACGGTTACCACTTGGGCGATATTTTAACTAAAATATGCTTTGTTTGTGGCGATGATGCAATCTACGATCAAATGAAAACGAAAACAATTGACATTTTACAACAACCACGTTTCGATAAGAATTTAGAAAACCAACTTAAAGAAGATACTGAAAAATTCAACATCGGTAAATGCTTGGCTTTGATGCATAATGAAAATTCAGTAAACATCAAAAGCGTCGTATTTCGAAGCGTCACTTTGTTTATAGCAGCACTTGGTAGACGATATAATTGCAAATCGTCGTCTTCTTTCGATATTCTGCGGGAATTGACTCCAAGCCAAATATCACAGCAACAATCAGATGATTTTATGTTCGCACTTGCTTTCGCCTGTGAAGTTAGGTTGCGGGTTTACTTCAAATACTCCGGCCAGTGCGATTATCTTGACGCAAGATTCGAACCTTTCCATGATTTGTTGCTTGAAGTATTTGGAAAATCAAGAATTGTTGAATTTTTTTCTTTAGCTTCCACTTTGCAAATGTTCACCAACAAGCAATCTGAATTGATGGAATTAACCTGGCCTCTTGTTATATTTTCGCTTATGTCTTTACGTTTATATAACGAAGCAATAAAGGTCATGAAAAAAGTAAGATGCAAAAATATAGTTTTGTTTGAAGAAACAAAAGCACTAAGTTGCTTTGCAGAAGGCTTGTGTCACTATAGACTTAATCAGCATGAAATAGCTTTAAAATGCTTTCAACATGCGTTAAAGTTTATGGAAGACCACTATCCAACGCGAGCTATAATGTTGAATATAATGGGAGGTTGTTGCAATGAACTTGGAATGAACTTGGATGCGATTAAATGCTACGAAAAAGCTTTGCATTCAAGCAGCACAGATATGTTCACACAAAAAGTCCAATGTGGATTGTTGGGGTTGTATGTTTATGAAGGTCTGCTTGAAAAGGCTGGTAGAATGGTTAGGCTTGTGTTAAACGACAATGTTTCGAAAAGTGCACAACTATATGTTTCTCAATATTACCGTGGAATTGGCAAATACAAAGAAAGCATTGAATACGGCGAGAAATATCTACATCAATGTCGTGAAAAGGCCTTCGATGAAACTTCAGATCACGACACAGCATTTGCCTTGCTAGAACTTGGTGAAACGTACATCGAGATGGAAAACTACACAGAAGCTGAAAAAGCAATTGAAATGGCGGAAAGTATTTCTAAGAGTAAGCATTACGTTCCAAACAACAAATATCATCTTCCTGCTCAATGCAAATGGCTCTTGGCTAAACTTCACGTAAAAAAGAGAAACTTTCTACGAGCAAGTGAATTGTATAAGGAAGCTTATGAGCTCTTCCCCTCAAGTAAACATTTTCATCGAAGCAAAGTTCGTGTCAGAGCTGAAATGTATATGTATATTGGAAAACATAATGGTAACAACAATAATTACAAATTAGCGTTAGATCAGTTTAAAGAAGCAATCTCTATATGTGATGGACATCAGGAACATGGCTTTATGCTGTTTGTTGCAAACGCGCAATTAAATGCTGGATTTTGTCTCTACAAACTTGATCGATACGAGGAAGCTTATAACACACTGGAAACTTCTTTAGGAATGTTCTTACGATTTCATAAAACTGTAGAGGGGGATGTCATGATTGGAAAATGTTATAGGGAACTCATTAATTGTACTTTTGAATTAAACAAACCTGAACAGGTTGTTGATTATTTCGACAAAGGACAGGAGTATATAAAACTAGTTCCATTAGAAGAACAAAAATATTTGTTTTGTTTGGTCGGTCGTTCGTATCAAAAACTTGGCAAGTTTGAAAATGCGGTGAAATACTTTAAACAAGAAATTGAACTTCATTCGCCGTCGAATTCCGATAAAAGGGTAGCGATGTTTCTTGCAGATTGTCACAAGCAAAGTGGTGAATGTTATTTGCAGATGAAGCTATATGACAAAGCAATGCAGAGTTCGAAAACAGCAATCAAGATGTTCAGAAAAATCGACCATCCTTTGGCGAATGAAAAAATTAACCTGTGCTACGGCATTATAAAACTTGCCGAGATTTTTTCATAAAAAAAAAATAAAAAAAGCTACATGAAAAGGCAATTAAGAGTTCGAAAACAGCAATCAAGTTGTGGAGAAAAATCGACGATCCTTCGGCGAGTGAGAAAATTAAAGAATGCTACAAAATAATAAAACTTGTAAAACGTGGTTTTTCCCCCCCAAATAAACTTTTAATTATTGTTTGTAATCCTTTTGGATAAATAGGCTAAAATGACTTGAAATAGCCTTTGAAAACATTTTTAGTGTATTGACATTATAATTCTCGCTTACGAGGCACAAAATCAAATTTTATGCGTAAATGTTAGCTGCCCCTATTATCAGGCGCCAAATATTTAATTCGAAGACATTTAATATGAAGTAAAGAAAATGTAGGCTTCATGCAAAATCGACAATCCTTCGGCGAGTGAGAAAATCAAATAGTGCGACAAAATAATAAAACTTGCAAGAATCTAAAAAATAAACTTCTTCCTAGTTATTTCCTCTAATTTGAAACTTTAAATGTCGTCCAAATGACTTGTCGTGGCCTATGGACATAAATAATTTTATTGAAATTTTTATAATTTTATCGTTGTAACAAAATATGAAAGTTCGTAAAGCCTAACTTTAAATCGTATTCAGGTTCTTTAATGTGCCTTGTTGATAAGTTATTTGCAGTTGCAAAATATTGTATTTGAAGAAGCCGAGCATAACGATTATAAAGTGTATATTTAAGTGTTGTTTACTAATTGTTTTTAATTAAAATTGACACAAACTGAATATTCTTTAATTTGTATTGAAATCTTTTGAGATTTTATAACCGTCGCTTACGAAGTAAATTTTACACAAATCCTAATAAACGTTAGTTTGTTGATAGTTCAGTTGGTAGAGCAGCAGTCGCCTATTCCCGCATACAAGTTAAATATCGAGCGATTTTCATGCGAACCAGAGTTTCAGGCGCAACATCGATGACGTCACATTGTACAATTGAAGCCATTGTTTGGCAACGCGCGTCACAATACAGCGCAGCGCTCGGCATTGTTACGCCCTTCCCTTTGTTTACTTGAGTCTCGAATCTGTAGAGCGAGTGAGATCGGAATCAACTTTCACAGGATGGACGAACATATGTCAGGGAAAATATTCAATATTTTTTTATTTTTGACGTTGTAAGTCGGTGCAAAAATATTTGGGAATGATTTTGAATGGTTTTGCAAAAAATTAAATTACTCCTGATAAGTTAATTTACCAGCTTAACTGAAAACAAACTTTAAAAATTCACAAAAAATACTTCAAACTACGGAACTTACCGAACTGCATCGTGAGTCAGCATATTTACAGCGGTGACCTTTAACCTACTTTGCCGGCATTATACGAGTGCGTGTATCGAGTATGAAGGTGTATTTATGTGCTTGTTTGTATTATGTCTGGGTGCTTTTATGTGTGGATGCAAATTGCTGGTTGGGCAATCACTTTTGTAAAGGCGCTGTTTGTGTTTATTGGTGAAAATAATACAATCGTGAAGTTAATATAATTTATTTGGGTTAGATTTAAGTATTTATGGAGAAATGTCGTCTTTGCGTACACCCTACCACTATGATGTTTATAAAACTAGAACACGTGCTATAAAAAGCATTTACCTCAGGGAAATGAGTGAAGACTTTGCATTTAGCCACATATATTACAATTAATCAATTGAAAATCCATTTAAAATAATTTAATAGCATTAATTCCTTAATTAAATTAAACGTGATAACCAATTCAGAAACACAAAGGTCGATTTACCAAAATTAGTGCAATTACACAGCTTTTATGTCAAACAAAATAAAAAAGCTTGAATATTGTACTTAAATTGACTCAAAATCCCTTGCATTGTGTTTAGGTGGTTTACGTTTCACTTGATTCCAGTAAAAAAAATAGAAATTGGAAAAACATAAACGTTAAAATAAAACAAAATTTTGAACCAAAATTAGACTAACAAATATGAGTCGAAATAATACGTTAGCGGAAAAAAGCCTAAACCCTTTAGAATAAGGCTTAAAATAACATTCAACTAACTAATTCCTGTAATAAGTCCTATAAATCGAATACTTATCCCTCCTATTAACACTTATAAACCCAAACGAGTACAAAATGACAAATAAACGATAAATCAATTTTTTTTTAAAGATATTCAAGTTTCTTTGATTTGTCGATGAAAATAAGGTAATGTTAAGAAATCGCAATTGTTATCCACAAACTAGGGCCACGGATATTAACAAATAAACGATAAATCAAATGATGTATGCGAACATGAAACATCTCTCATTGGCAGCGCCGCGTTGTTCTGACAGCCTTGCTCAGATTAAGCTTCAGCCATTTGATCGCGGTTAATTAATCGAGCTCAGGGGCGACATCGAGCGGTGGAAGTTACACTTGTTCTAAGCTCTTGATTTTAAGAAACCGCATGGAGCGAACAACAACACTGGGCTAATTCTTGGGCGAATGCTAGCTCGATTGCTCCAAGTTCATGTTATATCACAACAACAGGATTGCCCTCGTGCTCCAAACCGGTTTGCAAACGAAGGAATGTCACTTCAAGGCTAAACAGTAAAACAATGAGTAATTAGGAGTGTTAAGGTAAAAGTGTAACGAGAGTGACAAAAAAAGCAAGAGTAAAGTGAAGCGCAGCAAAACGAAATAAATGAAAAGTAAACAAATGAAACACAATAATAAACTAGACGGGTGTGAGGTTGTTATATACTTTATCAGAGGGGGCATATTTTCAGGGTTTAGTGCAGGGGTCGGCAACCCGGGCACGCGTGCCACTTTTGGCACGCGAGATGATTTTCTCGGGCACTCCAAATGATTTAACGCCCATGTTGTATCACTCGAGAAAACACTAACACTAGGGCTAACTAAACGGTTGCACACATTTTCAATTCTTGTCAATAAATTAGTGTCTTAACTGTTGACTTTAACAGTATTTTTTGTGGTCGTACGTCGCAATGCTCTAAAATTGGCGTGATGTTTACTGCGTTAAAGCCACCGAAGCAGGGCATTCCTTATTGAAAGAAAGCGTGTGCTTTTGGGTGACTGAGAAACCAGGCTAAAAGCCAAACTGATATTATTGACACTTCTAGGTATCGGCTGAAAGGCGTCGAAGTATGTTCCAAAATAGCGGGCACAGTGTTGTTTACGTGACAGTTCGTTTTTTTAGCAGGGTTAGAGTATCTTTACAGAATTTAATTTATGAAATTAGGTTTAATGGCGTTTTCAAGATACGTAAATTAGATGTCAGATTACAGCAGTGCTGCGGAGTCGGACTCGGGACTCAATTAACTAGGGAAAAACTACCCGAGTTCGACGTGTTCGCATGAGCAGTAGCAGGTCAGCGTAGCCAGTCGAACATTTTTGGGAGTGGGCCAAAATGTTTGAACTTTTTTGTTTAGCTTTTATCATTGTATGAACTGCCGTAGCGAGCACAAATAACAATGCTAGCAAATCGTCAAAAACCATTCAAAAAGCAAAAACTGGCTAAATGTAGTAAAACTGCGGTAATAAGGAAAGCAAACGTAATAATAGCTCCATCGTTTGTGATGTAACAGTGCATGACAATTATAGATGTAGCATGTCTTGATCGATTGTTGTGGTACTGCTTACCCTTGTGCCCCCTGGCTACGCCTCTGTACCAGATTTCGAGACTGATAAGGCAGCGAACTGTAAATTGATAGGTGAAATAGCATGGTGGCATATTTTCCATATGATCCCTATGTTTGGGTTGCTCAATATCGAACTTGTTTTAGTTACGTAAATCGGTGAAATACAGGTTGAGTCGGACTCGGAAATGGATAAAATTGCGCAGTTAGCTGTATTCGAACTCGGGTTTATTTTAACCAACTCCGCAGCCCTGATTGCCAGTGTAAAATTAAACATAGAAAAATGTTTGGTACGTGAGTTGTTAATATTTTGAAATTATTCATCAACTGGCATAGTGAGTACGAAAGGTTGCCGACCCCTGGTTTAGTGTTTATTTTTATTTTTGATTTATTTATTTATTTATTTCAGGGGGTTGGCGTTGTTTTTCTATAGTTTTCTCAATTGTTTCTGCAAGCAAAAACAGATATGGGCCGAAAGTTTCCAGCCGTAACTTATGTCTTAAATACGAAAGGATTAGTTGCCAGGGTTTCATTTTCTTATACGTTAGTTTGGTAAAGACTATGCAAAATTAATTTTAGAATTAGTTTGCGTCACAAATATTCACTTTATCAAAATACTTACTTTGTATTTAATTTCATTTTTGCCACCTAAAAATCATATTTCCAGAGATAGTGACCAATAGGCACTTGCCGCCTAAAAAATTAATCTTCGTGAAAACTTTTTGAGTTTTTTTCCTTATAGTCCATTCTGGTGACACAATTCACAAACGTCATATAAATGAAGCTTATCGCAATGCTTCCTTGAGTTCTACGATGGGTGAAATTTTAGTACATGGCCTTGCCTCTTCATGTGTTACCGCAACAATAAATTTAAATTCGACGAGCTATTTGGGGAATGTTCAAAAAACTATATAAGATAGATAAACTTTACGTCGAACGCGTACGTCCATATTATTAAATTTTGAAAAAGTTTTTTCCACCACTAGACGGGAGTCGATAGCTAGAGAAAGCCTAAACGATGACGTCACAATAGTTTAGTTTTTTTCCCCCAATCGAAGGCCCCTATGTCATAAACCTCTTAAGCACACCTACATACCATTCTGCTTCTTGTCTAAAAATTTAAGAATTCTACGATGCAGACTTTTTCTATAAAGCTTCGGACAAAAATCGGTCTGACAAAATTAATGCCAAAAACAAGATATGTCCCGAAATAAATTTTCGGCCAAAATAATTACACAACAAATGTGTCTGAAATCTGTTAACTGAATACTTAACTGGTACCCGACGCAAGTATGACGTCATAGATCCTACTGTTCTGTTCCATTAAAAAGCCAGCATAAGCGCAGCAGAAGCGAACATAGAGACATTTCGATAAATATTATAAAAATACATATTGAGATTAATTAAATAAATATATTCAAATTATTTTTATGGAACCCAAAAACTATACATTTTAATAAAATTGTAGGATTAGGTAGAATGAAGAAGGCGTTTTTTTTTTGAGGAAAAATTAACTTCAATAAATAATAAATAAATATTAGTTTGTTCACTTTGTTGATAGTTCAGTTGGTAGAGCAGTGGTCGCCTATTCCCGCATACAAGTTAAATATCAAGCGATTTCAAGCGAACCAGAGTTTGTAAAATATCGAGGATCTCACATTTGTAGAACCCAAGCCATTGTTTGGCAACACGCGTCACAATACAGCCCTCGGCATTGTTACGTAACACCTTTTCCTTTGTTTACTTCAGTCTCGAGTCTGTAGAGCGAGAGAAATCGGAATCAACTTTTACAGAATGAACAAAAATAACCAAGGAAAAAATTCAACACTCTAGGATTGGGAGTCGATTAATTATTGTACACATCACGGTATTTTACCCATCGGCTAATATTTAAGCTTTCGTAAGCATTGCTTGCATTTTCCTATGTTTGTTTTGTTATTCACTTGCATATACCTTGATGTCAATACGATTTTGCAACTGTATTTTTAGATGCATGTGTTTTTTTACCATTTCTATTGTCAAAATTGCTTCTTCACTCAAGTTACTTTTCGCCGCTTTTATTTCTTATCTTATCACGATTTTTGTTGACGCTTATTAATATAGAATTGAAAAAACCAGAAAGAGTCGAGCTGGAAAACTTTGGAGCCACAAGTTTTCTCAATAAATAAGGTTTAATGATATTAAGTGTTAGTCGCTTTAAACCACTTGTTGTTGTTTATATAGGGTTCGCGCGAACATTAATTGTTTTGCATAAAAACAATAACTTTACATTGATATGTGTTTTTTTTATTTTATTTGGCATTTTTCTATTTTGATAACTTTGGTAAAATTTGCAAAAAAAAACACAATTTACCTTGAAACTTTACTTTGCACTTGTAAAAGGAAGACAGATGCACATTACAATAAAACTGTGAAATTAAAAAAAACAAATATTTATAAAAGATTTACGAATATTTGCCTAAATATAATGTGTAGGTATATTCAGATTTTGTTTTTCGCTGTATTTAAGTAATTATAAAAGAATGTGTCTATTTGTTCTGATAGCAGTTTGTAACCACTGGGATTATGTTCGCTCGGTGTTAGCTTTTTAAAAACAATGGCTCAGCTTCCATATTATTCTCGCGTCACGATTGGTTATTGTCGCGTCACAACCAGCCTACTTGTATTGTTCGGCAAAATATTGTGCTGTAGTTACATTGTAGAAAAAACTACAGTCAGTAGTAGGCCTACTTGATTGCTTTTAGTTAAGGAATTGCTAAAACCTGAAATATACTAAAGACTGTTTATAAAACAGAAGTGCAGCTAACAGCTAAATAACCTGATTGATTTTAATCTGTTTTTCAATACTTTACAGCAATTGCTCTTTTAGAAATTTCAATCAGTTGTAACATGCAAGGGTGCTCAGATAATAAATAGATCTGGAATGCATTTAATTGGTAAATAACAAGATTAACCTACATTTTGCAACTTTACTTGCCTTTTTAGAAATTTACAACAGTTGTAATATGCAAGAGTGCTCAGTTAATAAAGCTAGTATTTACAAAGTTAAAACTTTTGAACTTGCAAAGGAATTAAAATCATTATGTTACGCCAACGGAAAGGAACGTGATGTAAAACAATCCGCCAAAGTTATCCATCAACTCGGCCGGGCATATCACGAAATAGCTGACGAATTACCCGAGGGTAGAGACAAGAAAATATCTCTCATTCGCAGCGCCGTGTTGTTGAAAGCAGCTGTTGTGAGGAAACCTGACGACGTTGCTGAGGTGGAGAAAGATCTCGATGAGCTCTGTTCGCGTGTTCTTCAACTTGCTGGCAGCCATGACACCAGTGTGGACAGTTTTAAGCAACTGGTTGAAGTATCTGTCACTAAAGTGAAAGACTTTCGGTGTTGGATAAAGGATATTGCGTTAAAAGCTATTTCACTTGCAGAAACCGATCAACGTAGAGTTAGTCTGATAGAGAGTTTGCAAAAAATCATTACAGAAAAATACAAGTGGCTCATGGCAGATATAATGGAGTTTTGTGTGGAAGCTACAGGTCCAGCTCCTTGTAAATATGCTTTGGTTGGAATGGGATCACTTGTTAGAAATGAAATCACTCCTTATTCAGATTTCGAGCACATCTATTTGTTGGAAGAAGGTGTTCAAAATCGTTTAGATTATGAAGAAATACTTGAATATTTCCGTTGGGTGTCTGTGATGTTTCAAGTTGTGGTGGTAAACTTTGGTGAAACCATAATACCAAGCGTAGCTTTGCCTTTCATTAATGACCGGAACAACGACCAAGATTGGTTCTTTGATGCGCACACACCTCGTGGCATTTCGTTTGATGGAATGATGCCACATGCTTGCAAGTTCCCACTTGGTAGGTCAGCTACCCTGAACAAACCCTGGGATACTGAGCTGATCAAACCTGTTTCTGAAATGCTTGAATATCTTGAAAGGGATATTGACCTTAAAAACGGTTACCACTTGGGTGATATTTTAACTAAAATATGCTTTGTTTGTGGCGATGATGCAATCTACGATCAAATAAAGATAAAAACAATTGACATTTACAACAACCTCGTTTCGATGAGAACCCAGAAAACCAACTTAAGGAGGATACTGACAAATTTAACATCAATAAATGCTTAAATTTGATGCATAATGGAAACTCAGTAAACATCAAAAGCGTCGTATTTCGAAGCGTCACTTTGTTTATAGCAGCACTTGGTAGACGATATAATTGCAAATCGTCGTCTTCTTTCGATATTCTGCGGGAATTGACTCCAAGCCAAATATCACAGCAACAATCGGAGGATTTTATGTTCGCACTTGCTTTCGCCTGTGAAGTTAGGTTGCGGGTTTACTTCAAATACTCCGGCCAGTGCAATTATCTTGACGCAAGATTCGAACCATTTCATGATTTGTTGCTCGAATTATTCGGAAAATCAAGAATTGTTGAATTTTTCTCTTTAGCTTCTACTTTGCAAATTTTCGCTATCAAGCAATCCGAACCAAAAGAATCAACTTGGTTTCGTGTTATAAAGTCGATTATGTCTTTACGTTTGTATAACGATGCAATAAAGGTCATTGAAAAATGCAGAAGCGGAAATGTATTTGAGTTAAAAGGAACAAAAAAACATAGTCGAATTTTGGAAGGTATTTGTCACTATGCAGTTAATCAGCTCGAATGCGCTTTAGAGTGCTTTCAACATGCTTTAGATTTTATGGAGGACCGCGATCCAAGTCGGGCTTTCACCTTGTATATGATGGGAAGTGGTTACAATGAACTTGGAATGGAGTTGGATGCGATTAAATGGTACGAACAAGCTTTGCATTTTAGCGCCACAGATATGGAGATACGAGAAGTCCAATGCCAGTTGTTCGGGTTCTATGTTGATACGCGTATGTTTAAGAAGGCTGGCGATATAATCAACATTGTTCTAAATGACAATGTTTCAAACAGTGCACAACTATACATTGCTAGGTATTTCCTTGGTATTGGTAAATACAAAGAAAGCATTAAATACGGCGAGAAATATCTACTTCAATGTCGTGAAAGAGCTTTTAATGAAACTTCAGATCACGACACAGCAATTGCGTTTTTGGAACTTGCTCAAACTCACACCGAGATGGAAAACTACACAGAAGCTGAAAAAGCAATTGAAATGGCGGAAAAGATTTCAAAGAGTAAGCATTACGTTCCAACTGACAAATGTCATCTCCTTGCTAAATGCAAACGTTTTCGGGCTAAAATTCACGTAAAAAAAGAAAAACTTTCTACGAGCAAGTGAATTGTGTAAGGAAGCTTATGAACTCTTCCCCTCAAGTAAACAATTTCAGCGAAGCAAAGTTCGTGCCAGAGCTGAAATATTTAGTTGTATTGGAATACATAATGGTAACAACAATAATAACAAATTAGCGTTGGATCAGTTTAAAGAAGCAAACTCCACATGTGATAGACATCAGGGATATGACTTTATGCGGTTAGTTGCAAAAGCACAATATAACGCTGGAGTTTTCCTTTACCAACTTGATCGATACGAGGAAGCTTATAACTCATTGGAAACTTCCCAAAAAATATATTTGGGTTTTCATAAAACTGTAGAGAGAGATGCCATGATTGAAAAATGTTATGGGGAACTTATTACTTGTAGCTTTGAATTAAACAAACCTGAACAGGTTGTTGCTTATTTCGAAAAACAGCAAGTATACACAAAAATAGTGTCACCAGAAGAATATACATATCCGATTTGTTATGTCGGTCATTCGCATCGACAACTTGGCAAGTTTGAAAATGCGGTGAAATGCTTTGAACAAGATATTGAACCTCATTCGACGTCGGATCCCGATGAAGAAGCAGCGATGCATATTGCAGGTTGTCACTTGGGAATCAGTGAATGTTATTGGCAGATGAAACTAATTAAAAAAGCAGTCAAGGGTTTTAACACAGCAATCAAGTGGTGGAGCAAAATCGACCATCCCTTTGGCGAGTGAGACAATTAACCGTTGCTATGGCAATATAAAACTTGCCGAGCTTTTAATCACGACAAATTTAACTTTCTTTCATTTTTAATAAAACATATTTTTGTTAATATTGTTGTTAGTTGAGTTTGTAGAGCAGTGGTCGCCTATTCCCGCATACAAGTTAAATATCAAGCGATTTCAAGCGAACCAGAGTTTATCGCGCTTAGCGATGACGTCACATTCTATAACTGAAGGAATTGTTTAGCAACACGCGTCACAATACAGCGCTGCGCTCATCATTGTTACGTAACGCCGACTACAATCGAGGCAATGATCAAATAAAAACAATAAAACTAAAGTTTTCTCAAGTGACCTGGCAAGTAAATAAGCAGTGCTCTAAACACCTAGAGGAAAAATTATAAAATACCAGTGAAAGGTCATCACAAAAAAATCCAGGCTAAATCATTACTAAAACAATTTTAAAAAACTCAACATTCTAACCAAATCTGTTTTGCATTGTTAACAAAAGTTTAGTAACCGCTAGTAGACCAGTTTATTTATACGTTGAAAGTGTTTGCAAAAACCGGCAAAGTCATAATCTTACGACCATTAAAACTTTCATAAACGGATTTCTGTTGATTTTGCAAGATAAAATAACTATAATTATGACAAAATCGTAATATATTTTCCTAAAATGTAAATTTTCTGAAATGCCATTCCTTTAATCAAGTTGATTGTTGCAATTGCTGCAACTACACGCCATTTCTTGCCGTGAGTTAATCCCCACAAATAACTTACAATATTTTTTAACTGTTAAGAAAGTTATAAATAATCTTCAGGCATAAATTTCATAGTTTAATAGCTGAATATATTTTAAAACCAATAACTCAATTGTTTTTGTCGTATAATTTGAATTATTTGGAACCTCAATTACATAATGTTTCAATTTAAAGCCTTTTTTAAAAGTAAAACCATTTCGAATTAAAACAATTTTGTTTTTAACTTTGATGTTCTAAAGGTTTTCACTGAAACACAAAATAGGTTTGATACAGCCTTTATACTCATTTAGATGCGAAATATTAGCCTTCTAACACAAGAACAAAATTGTCTACGAAGAATTTCAATTTAATTGCACCTAATCATTTCGTTATATCTAAATAACAGTTTACAAAATGAGGTGCATTTTAAATAGATGTCTATTCTTAAAGTCTAAATGATATCACCAGACAAAGAAAAGGGGCAACTTATATGTTTTCTTACGGCTGATGTAAATTTTGATAAACGACGGATACTTTATTCCTGGAGTTGGCGCGTTTTGTAAACTAAACAACAAATAAGAACCAAAAGTCTCCCAGCACTTCAATTGTCTGGTCGTGACTAAGAGAGGATATTAGTTCGATAAATATCTTATTGGATCTTGTCCGGGTCAGCAGTTGTTGTCGGTAAGTGCAACTTTTTAACGAAGTGATGTTTGATGAATTGTCAGTCTTCAAAAGCAAGCAAGTTTCAAAAAACGTAATTTATTGACAAAGATAGCTGGCGAAACACGAAGAAATTCGATGATTGTAGAATATTCAAATTGCAACGATTTTACGTTTATGCTGGCGTTAGTTAACAAACGTGAAAAATAAAATGCAACATATCAAAAGTAACACCATTTCTGGTAAAAATCTTCTAACCGAAAACACCTAGATTGAGAATTGGTCCAATTGGGCGTTTTTTGATAGAACCAGGTTACGTATAATTTGTAGCTTCAATAATATTGCGAACACACATTTCATAATCGCGCTAAGCACAACAAACAAGTCTT
Organism: Ascidiella aspersa; assembly: GCF_963924565.1. Classification (NCBI taxonomy): domain Eukaryota; kingdom Metazoa; phylum Chordata; class Ascidiacea; order Phlebobranchia; family Ascidiidae; genus Ascidiella; species Ascidiella aspersa. The sequence continues at coordinate 812,178 of NC_139452.1, read as the reverse complement.
AAAATCGAACAAAACCTTTAAAAAACTAAAAAAAACACTAAGTGAGTGACGAAAAAGCGCACAACGGTTGGCGCCGGCCTGTATTTAGTGTTAGCGCATTGCAGCGTGGGTCGTTGTCAGGTGAGGACTCTAAGGTCTTCATGTATTCCCGGTATCCCTCAGCTCCTGTAACGATCACGTCCATCCATATCCGCATCTCACCACCAGAGGGAGCTACCATGTAGAAGAGTCGGTCGTAGCATTTCACGCAGAAGGTTAGCGAAGGGTTCGGGCTCTGGGCAGAAAAATCGGTTAAAATGAGGTTTTAATATTTAAACTTTTTGTTAAATTTAATTTTCAATTCTTTTAACATTAGCAAAAGCACGCCAATGAATGTGATTTTTACGACAGTTCATTAAAAAAGATTAAAAATCAAAAATCATTGCTTTACTAAACTGGTGGCATTTTTACGAAGAATCGCTGGATGTATTTTAACTTAATAAGACACTAAACGGCTGATTTAGCCTGCTTTGGTTAACAACATTTTATTTAACTTTGTACATACGTGAACAAGTTTTAGAACTTTTATCGTCGGCATGATTTGTTTTGTTGTTGGGCAAGATTATGTTGTGGAACACATACGAAACAAGTAAACAAGTTCTTACTTTTTTGCTTTTAACTAATCTTTAAAACACCTGTTGTTCTCGAGTGAACATGTGCGCAAATATGCAAGTAGATATCAAGCTAATCATGCGAAAAACAAAATATATGTTTGACATTGCATTAAAAAAGAATTTGGAAACAAGCTGTATTTAAAGTTTATGGCAGAAATAGTTTACGAGTCTACACATGACAAAACATGCCTTGTTTGCAAAAACTTGTATCTGCACAGTAAAAGCTGTGAAATATCATGTTTGTTGACGGATGGTGACACTGCCTGATGGTCACCCCCCTGGATCCGACCAATGGTAACTCTACAATATCGCGTTTAAAGCAATCAGTATCTTAAGTGAGTCTCTGTGTTGTAGATTTATAATGAATATGTAATAAACCGTGGGTCGTTTGAATGAAAGATTTGTTCAGAGATTCCGTATTTTTATTTCCAGGACTTAACCGTCCTTCGTTGGTTGATAGGTCGATGGTAACCTTGCTTATGTTCGATGGAGCTATAATTAAAACAGCTGTGGTCAGTTACGGCTGAAAGTCTGGAATCGAAACCTAACGTTTACACAAAAGATATGGAAGTTTCTCTGAATTATCGATGAAAATAAGGTAATGTTAAGAATCCGCAATTGTTATCCATAAACTAGAGCCACGGATATCGACAAACAAACCATAAATCAACTGGCGTATGCGAACATGAAACATCTCTCACTGGCAGCGCCGTGTTGTTCTGACAGCCTTGCTCAGATTAAGCTTCAGCCATTTGATCGCGGTTAAGTAATCGAGCTCAAGGGCGACATCGAGCGATGGAAGTGACACTTGTACGAGTTCTTGATTTTTAAGAAGCTTACAATTTCTTCTCAAATATTCCTTTCAAAATATGGTTTTAATTGCTACATTTAATGGATCAGTTATGTTTATTTACTTTGGTCTTGAAATAAAAGTATTTTTCAGTGCAACTTATTTTAAGGCTTCGGGAAAACAAAATATTTCTCTTATGTATATATTTCTAAAATGTTACAGGACTAGGGACTTTCTGTGCAAAAATAAACAATGGAATAATAAACGGGCATTGGTGTCTGGACATTAGCATTGATTCGCTTAGCGTCCTGCAGAAATATGTTGTAACAAGCTTTATAAGATTGGTTAGTTTGTCCTTTCATTTTATTACTTTTTGTTACTTCTTTCATCGCGTCAGTTTTCAAAAGGAAAACGCTCATGAAATTTTGTCTGAGAAGAACTTACCAGCAAATAAAGCCATTTTAAACGTGATCTACCTCTTTAAACTCTGTATTCCTGGCACTTTTTATTACATAATTAAATAAAATTGTGGCGTTGCTATATTTAAGGACGACTGTGGTGTCCCGACGATGTAAGTTAACTACAACTGCAATAAGCGCGGTAAGTTGCGAAAATGTGTTTAGGTGGTTAAACAAAATAATAATTTAATTTAATCTGAATTTTGCGTGGTTAAACAACATTAAGAATCCATCATATACGGGTTCTTTATCACTATTGCATTACGTTGTAACATGTCCGTGCAAATTTTAGCCTGGTGTTATAGCCCATACTAAATGAATGTGGCTATTAACATGTAACCTAAAAGAATGTTACGGAACGCGAAAAAAATCTTCAGGGAGCTAAACAAAAGACATTGTGCCTAAAAGTTGCACTGTGGCGCTACACGCTCGGTAAATAGAAACATGTGTTTTTTGTATTTTGCGGTGATGGTAAGGCGTGTTTAGGTTTCTTAATTACATCTAAGATCAAACAGGTTGAGAACTGGTGATAATAGTTTTTGTATTCTCACGCCGTTCACGATATGTGTTCAAATAAAATAAGCAAATCGCCAGCATTTATTAAAGTTTCACCAAATAATGAAGTTTGAGTCCGGCAGCGTCTATAGTCAGTATACAACGTTGCAGAGTGTCACAACATTAATACAAACGAGAAATGTGGTTTATTACACGACCAAACAATAATTCATTACAATAATATGGTTGGTTGGTTACAAGTAGGGATGCACGATACTTGACATTTCATTACGATACACACACCCGATATTTTGGACACAAGTATCGCGATTCGATACCAAATCACGTCATTACTGTGGAAAAACAAGCAAAATTAAAACGTTTAAAGGTTTTTATTATAGGGCCTAAATTTGTTTTAGCATAAATAAGTTTAGTTACCTACAGATGTTGACTTATAATTTTCGTTAAATTTAACCTACGTTTTAAAATGCAACTAGACTAAACGCAAATTATGACAGTAATTTCCTATATTAAATTGGTATTTTGCCAGTACCGATATCACCCATCGTATATGACGAATAGCTTGCAACAATTATTAAGAATTTCGGAAAAATAACCTTCAAATAACCCAAACCAAATCAAAGGGCGATAATATTCGGCCGAGACCAATGGTGATTCACATATATTAATTTTCCCCAAACAGCGTGTAGTCGGTAAACCTTTTAATTTTGCCCCTGGCCTTGATGTACAAATATTGCCACAAAACACCACTCAGAAAGTGTTTTTAGGAGTTTAGAGGTCTGTCCACCTAAAGGTTTTTAGTTGGAAGTTGTATCCGCGTCAGCATTCCGCTATAGTGAACGTTTGCAAACAAATGTGTTGAAACTAAACTAAGGTGAAAGCAAAACGTTTCGAAGTATTAAGATTGGAGATGTTTAAAGCAACCCGAATGCAGAGAAAGACATGTCTTTCGAATGACCAAAGTACTTTTTTCTTAATGTTACTCTTTTTATGACGTCACGTTTCATTTATTTTGTGACGACAAGAAAATGTTTGTCTAAAAATACGAATTCTGCAACCATCATCGTTTTGTTTCGCGTTTGAGTCAAATTATTTAACACAGCGTTCGCGAAATCTTTATCAAAAGATGTTGATGATTTTAAGTAAAGTTTGATGTTAAATAAAATTCTATTCCACAAGTTTTGCCTCCCATATACATTATGAAATGAATTGCGCCATGAATGAAATTGCGTTTCACCTTTTATAGTTCATGAGGCTTAATAAGATTTCAGTCACATTAACTGAAGATGATACAAGTTTGTATCAAAACGTATTTAATATGATGATGTCTATTTGCTCGATTCTTTTGGCTTTGAGATTCATTATCAAGCTACATACAGATTCGTCCATATTGTACACAAGTCTTAGGTTGCCCCACAGAAATTTTGCGGATGCCTGGTTTTCAGTCAAGCGCTTCTAACAAAGAAACGGCAGAAAAGTTCGCAGCGACCTCAGTGTGATTAGTTCCGCTGTTTAGGAAACCAGCTCCTAAGTCAGTACAAATTCGAAATACGGTATTCAATAGCAGCTATACATAATTTATTTTCGATATTTTAGTTAACACGTCTATTTAACGGACAAAAATGCCTTTTATGAAAAGGTTTTTACAAATTCCAGCACAATTGTAGCACGCAAGATTGCTAGACCGTACAAGAAACGTCAAAGCAGCTGTAGGTGCGTCAATAGAGTGCGCCATACAGAACATCGAACAAGATTTTTAGGACGAAGTTGTTGCTGTGGCTTCCAGTTAGCTGAAAGGTTCACTTTGGTCGTCAGGTAAATTTAATTATGACAACAGGACTTGCCTTTTAACTGGGTTCCAAATGTGGACTTCAAAAAATCAATTTTAGTGCATGTAATTTCAGTCAAAAATTATCAAAATTTTCAAGTCAGTAATACAGAAGGATAACATCGAACCGGAGCTTTTGTGCGATGCCAAGTTGAGTATCGGTTGTCGTCCGATAATATAGGTGGTATCGGTCCCAAACCAACCAACCTTATATCGGATTTTCTGTTTTCGATGTAACGCAGCGATTTTAGTTTTAAACTTAATTTAATCAACAAAACAGTAGGCTACCAATTGTAGGAACTCACCGCAAACGCATTTGAATATATTTATTTATTAAACTTATAAATAGTTGTGCATTTTGCCGTAGTTTTAATAGTCGAAAGAAACAATTAAAAACAGTTATTCCAAAATATATTTATCTAAACTACAAATTGTTACTTCGCCCTGAAACATTGTCGTTAAGGTTTGAAACAAACATTACGGGATTATGTTTGCTCGTTGCTCGCGCCGACAAACAATGGCTCTATGTCTAATTGTCTATGTATTTTCGCGTCACAGCCGGCCAACTTGTATTGTTTAAAATTTAATATTACGCTGTAGTTACAATGTATGTTGAATTACAGTCAGTAGTACTTGGTGGCTTGAAATGCAGACGTCGTTAAACACGTAAATAACATTAATTTTACTCTGTATTGTATTACTTACAGCAATTGCTCTTTTAGAAATTTACTATTGGTTAAAACATGCAAGGGTGCTCAGATACTAAAGCCAGTATTTACAAAGCTAAAACTTTTGAACTTGCGGAGGAATTAAAGTCATTATGTTACGCAAACGGAAAGGAACGTGATGTAAGACAATCCGCCAAAGTTATCCATCAACTCGGCCGGGCATATCACGAAATAGCTGATGTATTACCCGAGGGCAGAGACAAGAAAATATCTCTTATTCGCAGCGCTGTGTTGTTAAACGCAGCTGTTGTGAGGAAACCTGACAACGTTGCTGAGGTTGAGAAAGATCTCGTTGAGCTTTGTTCGCGTGTTCTTCAACTTGCTGGCAGACATGACACCAGTGTGGACAGTTTGAAGCAACTGGTTGAAGCATCTGTCACTAAAGTGAAGGACTTTCGGTGTTGGATAAAGGATATTGCGCTAAAAGCAATTTCACTTGCAGAAACCGATCAACGTAGAACTATTCTGATAGAGAGTTTACAAAAAATCATCACAGAAAAATACAAATGGCTCATGGCAGATATAATGGAGTTTTGTGTGGAAGCTACAGGTCCAGCTCCTTGTAAATATGCTTTGGTTGGAATGGGATCACTTGCTAGAAATGAAATCACTCCTTATTCAGATTTCGAGCACATCTATTTGTTGGAAGAAGGTGTTCAAAATCGTTCAGATTATGAGGAAGTACTTCAATATTTCCGTTGGGTGTCTGTGATGTTTCAAGTTGTGGTTGTAAACTTTGGTGAAACACTAATACCTCACGTTTCGTTGCCATTCATTAATAAGCCTGAGGAAAATATTGGTAAGGGCTGGTTCTTTGATGCGCACACACCTCGTGGTATTTCGTTTGATGGAATGGTTACTTTTGCTTGCAAGTTCCCACTTGGTAGGTCAGCTACACCGAACAAACCCTGGGATACTGAGCTGATCAAACCTGTTTCTGAAATGCTTGAATATCTTGGACGGGATATTGACCTTAAAAACGGTTACCACTTGGGTGATATTTTAACTAAAATATGCTTTGTTTGTGGCGATGATGCAATCTACGATCAAATGAAGATAAAAACAATTGACATCTTGCAACAATCTCGTTTCGATGAGAATTTAGAAAAACAACTAAAGGAGGATACTGACAAATTCAACATAGATGAATGCTTGACTTTGATGTATATTGAAAACACAGTAAACATCAAAAGCGTCGTATTTCGAAGCGTCACTTTGTTTATAGCAGCACTTGGTAGACGACATAATTGCAAATCGTCGTCTTCTTTCGATATTCTGCGGGAATTGACTCCAAGCCAAATATCACAACAACAATCTGATGATTTTATGTTCGCACTTGCTTTCGCCTGCGAAGTTAGGTTGCGGGTTTACTTCAAATACTCCGGCCAGTGCGATTATCTTGACGCAAGATTCGAACCTTTTCATGATTTGTTGCTCGAAGTATTTGGAAAATCAAGAATTGTTGAATTTTTCTCTTTAGCTTCCACTTTGCAAACGTTCACCAACAAGCAGTCTGAACCAAAAAAATCAACTTGGATTCGTGGAATATTTTCGCTTATGTCTTTACGTTTGTATAACGAAGCAATTAAGGTCATAAAAAAATGCAAAAGTAAAAATATATTTGAGTTAAAAAAAGCAAAAGCAAACATAACGTATATGGAAGGCTTTTGTTACAATCAACTCAAACAGCATAAAACCACCTTAATTTGCTTTCAACATGCTTTAGATTTTATGCAAGAAAACGATCCAATGCGGGCTGCAATTTTATGTGACATGGGACGTTGTTACGATAAGCTTGAATTGAACTTGGATGCAATCAATTGTTACCAAAAAGCTTTGCATTCAGACAGCACAGATATGGTTAGGCAAAAAGTCCAACGTTATTTGTTCGGAGTGTATGTTTATGGAGGTTTATTTGACCATGCTGGTAACATGCTTAACCTTGTACTTAATGACAATGTTTCAGAAGGTGCACAACAACATGTTTCACGATACTATAATGGAATTGGTAAATACAAAGAAAGCATTAAATACGGCGAGAAACATCTACTTCAATGTCGTGAAAAGGCCTTCGATCAATTGCGTTGGTAGATCTTGGTGAAACTTACATCGCTATGGAAAACTGCACAGAAGCTGAAAATGCAATTAAAATGGCGGAAAATATTTCAAAGAGTAAACATTATGTTCCAAACAACAAATATTATCTCTCTGCTGAATGTAAACGGCTCTGGGCTAAAATCCACCGAATAAAGAAAAACTTTCTACGAGCAAGTGATTTGTACAAGGAAGCTTATGAGCTGTACCCATCAAGTAAACAATTTCAGCGACGCAAAGTTCTTGTCAGAGCTGATATGTATATGTGTATTGCAGTGAATAATGATAACAACAAATTAAAGTTAGATTATTTTAAAGAAGTAATCTCCATATGTGATGGACATCTCTTCATGACTTCATGATGTTAGTTGCAAATGCGCAATTAAACGCTGGAGTTTGTCTCAACCAACTCAAACGATACGATAAAGCTTATAATACACTGGAAACTTCCCTTGGAATGCTTGTAGGTTTTCATAAAACTGTAGTGCGAGATGCCATGATTGGAAAATGTTGTAGGGAACTCATTGGATGCAGCTTTGAATTTAACAAACCTGAGCAAGTTGTTTTTTGTTTTAAAAAATGGCAAGAATATATAAAACTAGTTCCATTAGAAGAACAATTTGTTTTGTTTTATTATGTCGGTTGTTCCTATCAACAACTTAACAAGTGTGAAAAAGCAATGAAATGCTTCGAACAAGGAATCAAACTTCATTCGACATCGGAATCTAACAAAGAAATAGCAATGTGTTTTGCAGATTGTCACTTGAGAATCAGTGGATGTTATTTGCAGATGAAGCTACCTGACAAAGCAATGCAGAGTTCGAAAACAGCAATCAAGTTGTGCAGAAATATCAACCATCCTTTGGCCAGTGGGGCAATTAAAGAATGTGACAAAATGATACAATTTGCCGAGCTTATTTTTAATCATTGAAAATAAACTTCGTTCCAGTTTAATTATTGAGCTCCTTTGAATGAGTTGATGTCCCCCAATTGTCTTAAGTATTCCTGTTATTGCCAAAAAACTATTTTTCGATCGTTTGTTTCGACCCCCAGTGCCTTTCAACAATTATTTACAGCGTCAATATGATTTTAGGATGTTATTGACAAAGTTAAGAAGATCTGTGATGTTCCTGACATATTATTTAATTAAATTCGAAAAAATTAAACTTTGTTTTATTTTTATTAAAACATATTTTGTTCACTTTGTTGTTAGTTTAGTTGGTAGAGCAGTGGTCGCCTATTCTAGCATACAAGTTAAATATCAAGCGAACAAGAGTTTATCGAGCTTAGCTATGACGTCACATTCTAGAAAGTATAAACCAAAAAATGTATAAATTTTAATTTTTGATACTTTACATAGGCGGTCGGCAAACTATTTTTGTCGCGGCCCAAAGCACTTTTTTCCGAGCTATTAAAGGCTCACTATGTAAAACCACTACAGCCGGAAAAACAGTGGATGATTTAGAATATTTGTTTTAATTTACGTCAAAAACAATTGTTCTTGGAAATACTTGATGTTCTCGAACAAACTCGTGCGCAAATATGAAGCTAAACGTCATTTGGCGAATCGTTTACGTTAGACGTGTATACTTTCAAAATTACCACTATATGTGAAACGTTCGCACGAAACGCAAAATTGCATACATTACGTTAATCTTGAAGTAAAATTTGTATAAATATTACTTACGATACAATAGCAATATTACAATGCTACACAAAAAAAACATAAACTAGATATATTTTTAGGGGTCCAAGTCCACACAGCGTTAGGCTGTGGACACCAAGAAATGGTGAAATATTAGACGACGCCTCAACATGCCGAAAACTCTGCCAAGCCATAGTGTAAAGCATACTATAAAACGAAGAATGTAGATGCGAAAAAAGTTGGCAAAAATTATAGTTTTAAAAATTATATACCCCTCAGGTACACTTTTGGCAAGCGGACCTGAACCACGTTGAGACATTATAACATTTCTTAGCCAGACCAACTTCAAAAATGCAATACAATATATGTACAGCATTAATGCGGCCCACAACTACATAGTGATAAAATCAGACTATTAAAAAATAGCTCGGACCACAGTTTGCCGACCACTGATTTACAGCATCAATATGATTTTAGAATGTTCAATATAAAGCTAGGTATATATATATGTATGTGTGTTGTTCCTAATATGTTATTCATTTAAAATCTAAACAAATTAAACTTTTTTTCAAATTTTAATGAAACATATTTTGTTCACTTTGTTGATAGTTCAGTTGATTGAGCAGTGGTTATTACCATGCTATTAATTCTTAATTGCATGTTGGTTTTGTTGAGTTCTAGTATGATTTATAACGTTGTAATTAGGATGTCCGATAATATCGGATCTGGGCCGATACCTGATACCAAGTGGAAGTATCGGTGCTCATTTGATATCACGGTGGTAATTTAGCCCAATAACATGAGAAAATTTATTTTTTAACGTTTTAATTGTTTTTTTTGTTTGATAACAAAACTAATGACGTCATAGGTATCGGATCGGATCGCGATAGTTTTGGTTTAAAATATCGATATCGATATCGGATCCACACGCTAAGTATCGTACATCCCTAGTTGTAATTATCGAACAAGTTTTACTGTAGAATAATTTTTTTGTTAATTTTTTTTTTTTTTTTTTTTTTTTTTGTTCCGCATACAAGTTAAATATCAAGCGATTTCAAGCAAAACCAGAGTTTATCGCGCTTAGCGATGACGTCACATTCTAGACCTGAAGCCATTGTTTGCCAACACGCGTCACAATACAGCGCAGCGCTCGGTATTGTTATGTAACACCTCCTACAATCGAGGCAGTGATTAAATAAAAACAACAAAACTTTCAAAGTTTTCTCAAGTAACCTGGTCAAGTAACTACGCAATGCTCTAAACGCACCTAAACCAACAAAAATGGTAAAATACCCGCTGAAGGGTCATTTTTAAAAATTTATTTTGTATTGGCAGCTAAAGTTTAGTAACCGCTAGTATACTAGTTTATTTATACGTTGAAAGTGTCCGCAAAAACCGGCAAAGTCATAAGATTAAAACTTTCATAAACGGATTTCTGTTGATTTTTCAAGATAAAAATGTGAAGAAACACAGAAACCGCCGGCAGACAAATTTATAACAGAAAATTAACTAGAAACGAACTAATTGTCACAAATCACACATTTTTAACTAAAATGTCCGTTTTCTTAATTGATATTTCTTTCATAAAGTTGATTTTTTGCTGCAACTACATGCCATTCATTGCCAAAAGGTAATCCCACAAATGTGCAGAGCTTTTAATAACTTACAATATTTTTGTTAAGGAAGTTGTAAATAATTCTGCATCAGTTTGAAACCTGAATAAAAAAAATATAAAAATAAACTCAATTGCTTTCGCCAACAATTCGAAAAATCTACTTAGGAACAATAATTACAAGATATTACAACTTAAAATATTTTCTAAAAGGAAAGTCTAAACGAATTAAAACTATTTTGTTTTAAAAAAAATTGTTTGATGTTCACAGATTTTAACTGAAACATAAAATGGATTATAGATGCGAAAAAAACAAGTCTAGTAAGGTAACAAAATACGAAGAATATTGATTTAAATGCAGAAAATCGTTTTATCTGCTATCTCGAATTTACAGTTTACAAAATAAAGTGCATTTTAAATAGATGACTATTGTCAAAGTTTAGCAAATGATATCACCAGACAAAGAAAAGGGCAACTTATAGGTTTTCTTACGGCTGATTGATAAAACGATTTTGATAAACGACGGATACTTTTTTCCTAGAGTTGGCGCGTTTTGTAAACTAAACAACTAACGAGCAACAAAAGTCTCCCAGCACTTCAATTGTCTGGTCGTGACTAAAAGAGGATATTAGTTCGATAAATATCTTATTGGATCTTGTCCGGGGACTGATGGATGCCGATACTACCACATAATGTTTTGATTTTTGCAAACATGGACGTTTTTAAAGACTCAAGTTCGTATCTATATTGGCTTATAATGTAAAATATCTAAACAAGAGCACTATATAGGTTGAATCGGCTAGTTTTTTGGTTGGCCAATTGAGTTGTGCTGTTTTTTTGGTTATTTATGCTGTTTTATCCGAGCTGATGTACAGTGATTGAAAGGTATTGCTGTATTTTCGGCTTTCCTAATCAGAAACTGCAATCGAAGGCAATCGGTTACTTTCAGCTTTAACCGGCGTTTGAAAAGTAAAAAAAATATCGTTCTATATTTAACTGTATTTCAACCGAGTATACTTTGCAGTATATACAAACAGAGAACGGTTGTAATTCTAGCCCAGGCTCAGCGAAAATAACTTTACACAAGCCAGCATTTGTTGTGTAAGTGCGACTTGTTAACGAAGTGATGTTAGATGAATTGTCAATCTATAAAAGCAAACAAGTTTCAAAAAAAGTAATTTATTGACAAAGATAGCTGGCGAAACACGAAAAGAAATTCGATGATTGTAGAATATTCAAATTGCAACGTTTTTACGTTTATGCTGGCGTTAGTTAACAAACGTACTTTGCGAAAAGAAGGGGGGTTAGCGTAGTAAAAAAGGACTTTTCTTTCATTGTATTCATATATTAGAGTTTCTTTATAATTAGCGTTTCGATAATTTATTTTCGTTTGTACGGTAATATTTAGTATATTTACTTTAAGCATAGTTTACTTCAAACATTTGTACTGTTTGCAGGCTTCGTATCAAATTTTAAAGAATAAATGAGGGATTTTAAAGGCCGGGCCAGTTTTGGCGGCTGTTCCAACGCCAAAATCGATCTGGCCGGACCGATTTTGGCGTGACAGGTCATTGTGAGGTGAGGACTCTAAGGTCTTCATGTATTCCCGGTATCCCTCAGCTCCTGTAACGATCACGTCCATCCATATCCGCATCTCACCACCAGAGGGAGCCACCATGTAGAAGAGTCGGTCGTAGCATTTCACGCAGAAGGTTAGCGAAGGATTGGGTCTCTGGGCAGAAAAATGGGTTAAAATGAGGGTAAAAAGTTGTAATATTTTAAACTTTATACTTTGTTAAATTTTAAAACCCTAACGTGGTATTGAAAGATAGCAGATAAAACTGGATGTTTAGACTGTTTGATAAACAGGTAAAACGATTGGTAACAGTAGTTCATAAAACTTAGCACATAAATTGCGACAATTGTTCGGATTACCTTTATGAAAATGTTGTCAATTAACTCCAAGTTCTTACCCTTTTTGATTTTTAATTTTTGATGAAAAGGTCCTCCATTGACTGAAAGTAAATTATTTTCGTCTCGTGTTTGTCTGAAAATAAATGTTACCATTGAGAAGATAATAGAGTTAGTTCCACCAGGCAACATATTGTATAGAAATATATAGAAATCGTTTTTTCTGGTGTAAACAAAGTATAAACCGACGTTTCGGCAGCAGATACCAGCTGACCTCATCAGGGTTAATAAGTAACACCAGAATGCGGTAGCCATCTTATATACTGAGAAGTAAAATACAAAAATCTAAAGTTTAAAAAAATAATTTAGATGTTGGGAAACGTAGGTTTACAACTTTAATTTAAAATCAGGCAAAGAGACAAAATATATATAAGACAAAATTGTAACAAATTATTCGAAATGCTGATTGTAAAACAACTGAGGACTATATTTGGTTGTCCTAATGTTTGTACGGTTCACTACCAACAACAAAACAATCAGTTCAAAAAAGTAAAAATTATACTTCTACAATTTTTATTAAATTAGTGTATAAAATCGTATTTCCTAAAAAACGGCCTAAAAATTGTGGGTTAAAACTGTTTGGGGGGGAATAATATGATGCCTGGTGGCAACAGCTTACATATTATTTGTAAAACTTGCATGCCTAATTTATTGATTGACATTTAGGCTTTCATTACCTAAAAATACCTGTTTAGTTTCTGTAGATTCTATGAAGCACAAAGTCTCTGCAAAACCTGGAGGTCCATAGTTGAGCAAATACATTCTTTTGAAAACTGCGAAGTAAATGAGTAACTTATCAGAAAGTCTAATTTAGTGTTTATCAAAATTGCAAAAAAAATATTTACAAAAACCTTGTCTAAAAAATACACAAAACACAGACAAAAAAATATAATTTTTGTTTTGTTTGTTCATATATTTAGATTGGTATTACAACTTTAAGTTACAAAGAAATGTTTGCAGGTCAATTGTAATTTTAGATTTCAACAAAGTTGTAACACACAAGCAACTTGAATTAAAATTTAACATTGTAAATCAAAATCTATGATTAAGTAAATGAATTATTTTTTTAACAAATGTGACAGTTTTTACAAATTTTGAACAGCATTCTGCTTAGGGTTTTCATAAGAATAAACTGTTTATTTTTTTTCACAAACTTTTTGGTATTTATAAGAACAAATGGACATATTGAGCCATGGCTGTACCACTTGCACCGGGTATTGGCTTCAATCCGATATTATCAAACATCTCTAGTTTTGCATTTCAAAAAATAAAGTGCAAATATAAAGGTATAACCTCCAGTATAGGAAGCATTTTTATGAATGGGGACAAGTGATTGATTAATTATTATTAAGGTTTCATTTTAAAAAGCTTTATTTGGTAATTTTTTAAAAACAAGCGCTTACTTTAATCAACATTATGGAGGCTGTCTGCAAGATGTTGGTTATGTTCGCTTCAGTTAAATAAATACATCCAGTGTAAATATATTCCAACACGTTTTCAACGGCAACTTCATTCAATTGGTTAAGTTCGACTTTCTGGAAATTTTGCTCCAACATCTGAAAAAACAAAAGTTTTAATGAATATGATTTTAAGTTACTTTAAGTAATAAGAGTTCCTAAATTAAAACTAGGAGAAAAATGTTAAGGCGTAAATAATGAACAAAAAAGTAAACTTCAGGTGATAAGAAAGTTTTACCGGCTCACAATTCACATCATTGAAGTTTATTGATAATAAATATTTTAACAGTAAAGAAAATAGTTTGTATGATTTAATAAGATATTGTTTTGTTTTTTTCTAAAATTATGGATCCTTCCAATATTAAGTAGGCAAAAAAGTTCGAGAACCACAACCTTAGCCCATTAAATAAAATGTTATACAAAATCGAAAACTTTCTAAAACAAAATACTCAATTTTTTCTATTATTTAATTCCAAAAGTGAATATATGTTTTTTGGAGAATAATGGTTTGAGTTAGACATAGTAGGAATGTGAAATCCCATATAAAAGTGGAAAGCATTTGAACACATATACGGAATATTTAAAATGTTACCTACTTATATGGGCTTTAATACATGCCTTTCTGTGCTACTGTACTTCCATGACAGAACTTTAGTTGAAAATCGCAACTCACATTTGAACAAAACATTGCGTTGAAATATTCGCTACTTGAAGAAAGAACATTTCTATGAACCAGGAAAATTTTGCTGTTGACAAGGATCTCCACATCGCAAAACAAACCAATCGATCTTTGCCTTTAAAACAAAAAACTTAAAATTTGAGTCAAATAAAGGTTTGTAATATTTTTGTGATTAGGCTGAAGACACAGTTATTAGTTGTTTTAAAACCTGCATCGTTTTATTGCCTATTATTTTAAATTACAACGTCTTAGAAATAAAACGTATAACTACACAAAAGCAATAGATTGTGATTTTTTTATGGAAAAGCAAAAGTTTGGAGAAAACAAAAACATTTGGAAAGTTTAACAGGCTTTTATGGACTCCAGCCTTAAGACCGAAATTAGAGCAACATAACGCAAGAACCTAAATGGCCAGAATTAGGCCGATAAAACCTGTCACCTTAACCCAATCCCAAAAACTTATTCCGACTTTTTTGACATTTTAGTTATTAATCTGTCGTCGTTAATGTGTTGCGTTTCAATTTCATGACTAGACATTGCATAAAAGATGGTCATTAAAAGTAATCTGTATTTTTTCAATTATTGAAATTAGGCATTTTTAAATGGTCCTATAGAAGCTTTTAATGATAGCACCACTCGAAAAAAATGATATAAATTTAGAACATTTATTTACTAGGACACCTGTTTCAATTAAATAGTAATTTACAGATATTTTAAATCAACTTACTCGTTCAGTTTCTAAAGAATTTCGCAAGAATGATCTTCAACAAAAACACTTTTTTCTTTCAAATTAAATTCCGAACAACTTTTAAAATCAACCTCCATAATTACAATCATATTTTGTCTGTGTTGTAAAATTAAATAGTTATTAATAAAATGTACTTATTTTAATGCTAGCACAATTTACTGTGTCATGGTGCTCTTTTTATAGCCTAATTGAAGTTGTTTTTAATTTTCTTTAATATTGTAGTTCTGTCGTTATTGTAGGTTATCCACAGAAAACCTAATAATAGTTTATATTTAATAAAATAAAAATACATTGACAGGTAAACAAAAACAATAGCTCAGTATACAAAAAATATGGATCTCACAATTTTTTTTATTTAGGCGTTTACGCGGCGCAGGTTTAGTATCCCAACACATATTTGGCCAACATTATTTCGGTAAGAGTGCTAGTTAGCGTTTATTCTCCCATATTTCATTCTTTCTTGCAATTTAAACTTTTGACAACTCGCTTCTTTCCTGTTGAAAAAGTGGCAGAATTCTAGCAAGCGCCCGTCTACGCTAATAACTTACAATTCCAACGGACCGACCTCAATTAAATACATGCCGCATAGTTATTCATATAACTGCAACATATTTTGGAAAAACGCCAAACGTTTTTAAAAGCACTATTAGCTTTGAACTATATTTGGGGAATACCCAGTACTATTACTACACACTGGTTTTAAATTTCAAGGGGATTTCTTGTAAAAATGCGACGCCATTTTTTATCTAATTGTACTAAACATGTTGGGTTTGAAAACTGTTTCTCGCTAAACCACATATTAAGTTGCGCGCGAGATTCAGTTTAAAAATAAAACCGTTAATTTCTTTCAGTTACATTGTTAAGTAGCTAAAAGTGGAAAGAAAACTAGGCAAACAGAATTAGAAAAAGCAAGCTGGGCTCTCTAAACTCAATCTTGTTGCAGGCCTACTGGATTCAAGTCTGCTTTCTAAAACTGCAATTTTTATGATGATGACTCTGTGTGAAGTGTATCGGTGCCGATTCGATGCCAAATTGATTTAAGAATGTAAGACATCGTTTGGGATAAAACGCAGCGCTTGAATTTTATTACAAAAAAAAATACCGCATTGCTTTGTAGATGAAAAACGATTGGAACGAACAATCATTATATACAATATTGTTTTTTTGCATATTAATCAAAATTAAAGCATGAAATAGAAAAACGTAAAAAAGGATTTAAAAAATATCCAAACAACACTTGTTTAACAAGAAGTGCATCTTTCTCAATATTTACAATGCTGTATTTTTGACACTGTAAAAAATTAAAGCATAACAAAGTATTCAAAGGCTTAAAAAATATCACATTAACGGAAATATCTCCAAAATAATAATTACAAGATCAGCATCTTTATCAATTGCATGTTATACACCAATTTATAATAGAAATTACCGAAAAAACAAAAATGGGTATAAACACTACAGAAAAATTTCCCAGAAAATGTTTGTAACATTTCCTTGTTTACACAATTTGTTGGTGCCGAAATAATTTTCCACTTGCAACAGTAGAGTTGGTTAAAGAACATAAACGAACATCGTCGCTTTGCTGAGCAGCTGGAAACAGAAAATTACTTGGGAGATTACATTTCATTAACATTAGAAATCATTTCCTAACCACTCTCAATAAAGGTGATTTAATAAAAGCGAACTATAATTCAGCCTATTAAAATTTATAGAGAGCCAAACAATAACTTTATTATAATTAATTTTTTTATAATCTTCTTCATTGTTTATTTTTTCTAACTCACAAAACACCAGATATATTGAGTAAACAGACCTGGGCAGATGTGGCCCAAACAATTCAATCAGACTGGCTTGTTTTTAATAAAACTTTTTACACAAAAATAAGTCTATTTCCATCTTTTAGAATATGTTGGTAAATAAGTTACACTTGCAAGGCATCCTCACCTATTCCTACTATTACCAGCTTGTCAAAATTAGGATATTGACAGATTTTTTTAACAAAATCACACTTAATATTAGGTCCAAGACGTTTTGTTCCTAGAGCGACCCTTTGTCTAAAATAATTGCGCACTTGGTTTAAAACACCATAGATTCAGTAGATGCTGGTTACCTGTTGAACTTCTGGTAAAATTATCTTTCCAACTTTGGTCCACGACATCAAAGCATAGAGCTTTACCAGATCTACACAAAAGCATAACGTAGTATTGAATATATACAAATGTAAAATACATCAAAATTAAACATGTACAGCATAAAATAAGCTTTTAACTATCCAACACATAACATAATATTAGGTATTTCTTTAAGGTTCTAGGCAAATGCGGGTTTATATTGTGGAAATATATTATCAAGTTTCAAGTTTGAAGTATTCACAAATAACACAACTCACCGTCCAAGAACCAGCACTTGGTTGTCTGAGTAAAACTCTGCAGAAGTAATTCCAAGTTGAACACTGGGTGAAGTCAATCGTGTGTAGCGGCTGTTATTACCAGGATTTTTACAGAACTCGGCTGTATTTAATAGCTGGTTGTTTTTTCCGACACCACCTGAAATAGTAATTGATAAAACTGATATAGACAAACCATTAGTAGGATTGATACCCGCCAGATACTAGTGTGGTTTTAGTGCTGACTTATTCTTTTAAATTTTTTGTCCAAAAATCAAAAAACAATTAAATTCGTCTTACAAAAAAAATATTTTCATAAACTGAAGCACAAAAAGGAATTATTGGTCGCCACATTATACTTACCAAATAGAAATATTGTTGTGCCATTTACAGCACATCCAAAGTTAGCCCTAGCTTCAGTAAGATAGGAATAACAATCAGTATATGCTCCAGTTGGCTGTATATGCTCTACGTGTTTGTAAGCGGCAACTAAACAGGTCAAACCAATTTATTGGTTGTGTAAGAAAAAAACAAAATTAAAAACTAAGGTTACCAAAAAAACGCTTTGTACCTTGTCTTTGATTTGGCAATGTAGAAAATCCTCCAATAACATGAATCATACCTAACGAAAAACACATAATTTCAATATTTTCATTTAGTTTGGATAAATTATATAAACTATAATACAACCATTTAAATATACAGCTGATCCACATAAACTGTTATACAACCATTTAAATATACAGCTGATCCACATCTTCTGTTATACTCCAAGCTTTCATTTGTGTGAATTTTACAAGTTCCATTTTTTAATTCCTCGGTCATGTTCACAAACTGTCCATTGTTTTCACCACCAAAAATAAAAAGGCTCTCTGCAAATTATGCAAGCAATTAGTTAAAACAGTATTTACAAAGTGTATTATCGGATTTAAATGGCTACGTTTGTTATTGGCAACAAATTGCTTTTCGAAAAGTAGCTTGCAAAAAAACACATTTTGCAATTTAAACAAAATATCAACTAAAGGTACTTGGTCACAATTGTTGAAATTAATTATCGCTTTGTTAACTTCAAGAAAACATAGAGTCAGTGTTTCCAATTTGATATTTTATTGTTAGTAAGAGATCAAAACAAGTAATGGGTGAAAATCCCAGTTAAAAAATAGATTAATAACAAAACGATAGAATAGAATATTTTTGTAGATACCTCCATAAAACACAGCCATTGCATTAGCTCTTGCATACGTCATATTACCAACGACTTTCCATGTTTGACCATCAAATGAAATGATGGTGTTTGAAGCTTGTGTGTTGCTGTCTTTCACAAAACCACCACAAAAGTAAACAACATTTCCTCGAACAGCAACCGCACTTGAGTAACTTATGTGCATTTCGGGAATAATTTCCTGTGAAACACTCATTTAAAATACTAAAAGGTAAATTTATAGTTATTAAAAAAATCATCAGGCTTTCTTATTGCAAATATCTGATTACACAAGCAGACCAATTAGTAGTATTTGAGCTTAATTTAATCAAATTAAAAGAAAAAATTTATTCACTGTTTGTGCTCGGCAGAATTAAATGATAACTATTGGTGACATAAGACTTGTTAAACAGATTTTTAGGCTGTGTTGCATTGGCTGAAAATTTATTGTTACTTCCATTGTTATAAATAAGTCACATATTAGTTGCAGGAATGAAAGTACTCCTCAGTTTCAGCATTAACAGACAAATCTAGGATTTTTAGGGTATTTTTTTAGGGTTCATAAAGGGCTATGCAGGTATTTTTAAGGACTATGAAGTACAGAACTTTTAAATTCTAGTAGTGTAGTACTTTACCTCCCCAGTTTGCAAAGTGTCTCTGAAGTGCAAAGGTTGTATTGCTGATTGTTCGTTCAGTAAACACATGCGAATTGGATCTAATATAAACATTTCTTCTTTTCTTACATAGATCATAATTTAGCTTTACTATAAAAATCTAAAAATTAATGCTAATTTTCCAAGCGAAAAAAAATTAATGTTATATAAATTTTTGGTATGAAACACAGTTTAAATATATACATGACATAAATCAAATTTTCAAAAAGGAATGACTCTAATTTTACATAAGCTGCCAATATGAAAGTAGCATACCATTGTCAGTGAAACATCTTCTTTTCTGCTTCGCAAATTTATCAGGTTGAAATTGAAAGTGAAAAGCATCGTCTACCAAATCTCTACAGCCATGGTCACCCTTAACAAGTTTCTACAGAGTAAAGATTTTCAATATAATAATGTTTAAGTAATAGTTAATTATTAACAGTTTTGACAACGTTCACAACTTGAAAAGATGGAATGGCTAAATATATCTATGCTTGCCAGCAATGTAAGTGATATTAACAATTATAAAATTAACAGTTAAGCATAAAAATAATGAATATATATATATAAAAACAAATTAAAACGGTGAACCAGACATAGTTATGAATATAAAAGCCTTCCTATAATTCTGTATTTAAAAAATGACCACAATTTTGTGACTTTGATAAATACCTCATTCCTGATGGTGTTGAGCAGAAAATCTTTGGTGACATGTTGGAGACGAATAAAGCGAAAAAGCTTGCTGAAATGTTCTTGCCTTTTCATCAAATCACTTGAAATCCAACTCATGAGTGCTTTGAACATAACATCTTCAGTTTCAACCTAAAAAACACAAATACAATAGGACACAGATTATGTAGCACGAATAGCACAAATAAAAAAGGGGGAATTCTTAAAGTGCAGACTTCTTGTGTGTTGCTTAAACTTTACAAAAAGATTTAAGTTTCCATAAAGATGATTTTTTAGGCAGTTGTTTTTTATGTTTAACTTTTTTAGCTGTACATCTCTATATCGCACATGGCGGCCCCCAAAAAAGTTTTTGTCGCAGCGCTCATACAATTTTAACCAGGCCTGCTTTACATGTAAATATATAATTATATGTATGTATATAATTATATGTATGTATATAATTATATGTATGTATGTATAGTTCAGTAAAAAATAAACAATTTAACTTTTAATGTGAAATTTCAGTTTAGAATATTTATCAACTGTCACTGTGGACAAAAATATAAATTTGTTATTGATAGAACGGAATAAAAATAAAATTACTTAACCTGTATTTCATTGGAGGCAAAATAAACTTTCACATCGTGAAGTGACAATTGTTTGAATTCTTCCTGGTCACTAACAACAGCAAAGTTTTCCAGAATGCAATCTTCAACTTTCTTCTGAAGTGAATCCAATGAAAACAAAATCCCTATTTTTCTAAATTTCAGACAATTTTCAGGACAAACAGATTTGAGCAAAAAGTTGTCGATTTCTTTCAACAAATCTAAAACAATTTGAAAGAGTCATTACTATAAATAGTTATTATAAATGACAAAATATGATAAACACATAATAACCAAATGCAATGTCATGTTGCTTAAAAATTAATGAACATACAATGTATATCAAAACATGTGCACTTATTTCTGGATTAATTTGTAAAAAAAATTTCAATTTTTTTAAGAACACAGTAGCTTGTGGGTTGAAACATTTTTTGATTATTGCCACTACAACATCCTAGTTTAGAAAATAATCTCATTCTCTATGACAGGGTTATACAATGTTACCAGCATATAGGGCCACCATAGTGTTTACAAATTGTTTGCGGTAACACACAGCATGCTTTATGAGTGCTAAGAAAACATAAACAGCTTATTTCACAGTTTTATATGCAACTGTCAACAACCAGTGAAAAATTTAAACATTTTACAAATTGAAATACCAAAAATCATTTAAGCGCAAGTTATATTTGTTTAAATTACTTGAAATGAACGGCAGATTTGGCGTCTAATAGCTGGAGTAAGTGAAACTTGAACATTCTAATGTTTCAATAAAGGTTAAACACAATGTTATTATTTCTTATGATTTGTCAGTTAACTTATGATGCTTGTACAAGCAGCTCATATTTGTGCCTTTAGCAAGACGTTGTTTCAACAAAGTTACAAATGTAAACACCAAAAGTGGTTCGCAACTTCTGTATCACTAGTGATATACGATTCTCGTTTTGCCACAATAAATTGACCCATAACCTAAAATTTGTGACTGGCATTAAAAATAAGTCATTTTATATCAGTTTTTGGCCTTAATTGATAAAAGTAATTTAATGTAAATATTTTTCGCAGCCATAAAATGTTTAAAGTATAGTGAAAAACAATGTTTGTCAGTTTATATGCAGAAAGTAAGTGTAATGTTATTAGCTTGAGAAGCGCATCACTTCAAACAACAATCAGTCAGAAAGATCTAAAATTTTTAATATAAATATACTTTCAACATATAATTAAATGGCATCATCAGTTTACCAATAAAAGTAAATAGTAAAAAATATTTAAAACTTTAATGTAAAATAAATAAATAAAATACATACAAGACTAAATGATAAGTGTAACAATATTGACAAAAGAGGTTTAGAACTACTGCTCTAAAGGTGGACTGTAAGCAAATTTATAATTACTGAACTAAATAATGTTCCGCGGGCAACATATAATAAAGTGTTTGGACCACCCCCGTGTAATTCATAACAAACTCACTTTTAAGTAGCATTACAGATGCAGCTTGAAGTAAGTCTGAAGCATTGCTCTCACTAATTGTGGTTGTTCCAGTGTAAATGTAATCAAGAACCTCTTTCACAGCATTTTCATTCAATTGCTTCAGCTCAACTTTTCCCGAATACTTTTCTTTCATCTGAATTGTGTTGATATTAGTAAAACACAAGTTTTTTGTGATTTTAGTGAAACACTAATAGTTAACCAAGATTCAACATTTACTCTTAATAGCTCAAACAATTTTGTCAATGATGAATCGTCTAGAGATGATAAACAAAAGATTCTTTCTTTGAATCAATTAAACATTATTATACCACTAGTGCAGGGTTTCTCAACCGTGCTCTCTAGCTAGGTAGGATTGCAAAACCAAACTGTCACTTTGTTTCAATCTGCTAGTTAGTTAACTGCAAAATATGTTTTTTCTAACAGGTTATTTTGACACATCAGTGAAAATGTTTATAGTAGAATATTGGATCATTTTTTTCGTTGTATCGCGGAAATTTACGCCTTAGAATATGCGATGGGAAAGGTTGGATAAAGGCCTGTCGCTGTGGTGAAACAATTAGGTTACTGTGCTGCTTTACATGCAGCCAATGAGTGCGGGGTCAGCTTTCTTTGGGGGCCAATTACTTAGCGATAACCTTCACCGAATTAATAAATTTCTGTGAAATGCTGCTGGGCGAGCAACCATGATTTTGCAATTTCCTTAAAGGGCATGCATAAAGTTGCAAAAGAAGCATTCCATCGTAGCTTATAACACAAGTAAGCTGCAGGGTTAATCAAAGGGTAATTTTAAGCCAATATTTAGCGCGGTTATGCACGGCGTGCAAATATTAGTAACGCATTCATAAAACGAAAATCGATCACTGACTGAGTAAGTTAATTAATATAAAGGGACTGATTTGTTAAATTTTTAGAAAGCAAGTGCATTTATTCGTTGATTAATTGCCGTGTTTGTTATTAACGTAAACAAGTAAAACAAGCGAAAAAGTTAAACACAATGATAGGATTTTTATAGGCAGGGGGCAACGAAGCATAAAACGTTGAGAACCACTGCGTTAGCGCTTAAAACCATGATTATAATTTTTTGTCGGTTGATCAAAAAAGTTTGTTTTAATTTGTTAAATTTGCAAATTATGTTTTTTTGCAAATTAAATTGGTCAAAACATTTTTGCTAGTTTTTTTTTATAATAAGTCATCTTGGGAGAATCTATTTAGCATAGAGTGAACAAAAATTTCACTGTATAAATACATCATTTGTTATCATTCAGGAAACTATATTTATGTTCATTCTTAAAAAATTCTATTTATTACCTGTTTTTATTGAACATTCTAAATGTATTTAATGCTATAGTAAAATACTGGAATATAAAAAATAAATAAACGTACATTAGTGCTAAACATGGTCCTGAAGTATTCGCTGCTGGCTGATAAGACAATTTTGTGAGCTGGAAAACTTTTGCCATTTACAACAATTTCCGCATCGCACAAAAAGCCAGAAGACCTTTTTCTGAAAACAAAAATGAATTGAATTTTCTTTAAAGTAACTATATATATATATATATATATATATATATACAATTTATTGAGTTTAATTGTAATGGCATTTCATTCAAACTTTAATTTAAAACACAACAGAAGTTAAATTGGCGTTTTATAATCATAACTAAAACAAATGATATTATACCCACTCATTCAGTTCTTGCAACAAATTTGTTGCGTACCCATCCACTTTTAAATCTTCTTTTCTTTCATCTTTGTCAGCTGTTTTTTCAGGAAAAGTCTCCATTTTTTTACACTGAGGTTTAAATACTAGAGTGTCAAAGAACAATAAAATAACAAAAATAGCCTTTAGGAATTACTAGCACAACTTTATAGAAGTGCAATTGCAAGTGTTTTACGTTTACATGTGTGTTTAAAATCAACACAAGTGTAATATATTTGGAATAACGAAAGTACACTTTTTGGCTCTGGTCTAGAATCCTACCACACTTTCGTGTGCTCTCTCATATTATTTCTTTCTTGCAATTTCAATTTAGAGAACTCGTTTCATTACTGTAAATGCTACAGGCGTTTAAAAATTATCGCAATCGGTATGAATATAGATATCTTTACACCAAGGTTTAAATACTAGAGTGTGTAGAGAAACGACGCATGTCTGTTTGTGCTTGTAATTATAGCGTGTTCGCCTGGTAAAGTGTTAAATATTTCACCTAGATACTCATTTCCTTTCGTGGCCGTTCTGGCAAATCTAGCCGACATTCGACTCAGCTAATCTCCATCGCAGTCGCTCTTGTGCTATATAGTGTCACGCTGCTGTTGGATTAAACACTACAGTCAACTGATGCATGCCTTACTTGCGAGACCCGTTTTTACTGCGCTGTAAGCTCTTTTATTGAAAGCGAGCTATGCTAAATTATGTGAATGTACAATAAATCTATAAGCGACCTGACAGTATGCACTTTGAAATGCAATAACAGTTTGTTTTAGTTTCGATTTAGTTGAGTTCAGATAGCACGGTGGCAAGTGTCAAAGAACAATAAAATAACAAAAATAGCCTTTAGGAATTACTAGCGCAACTTTATAGATGTGCAATTGCAAGTGTTTTACGTTTACATGTGTGTTTATATTTGGAATAACAAAAGTACACTTTTTGGTTCTGGTCTAGAATCCTACCACACTTTTGTGTTCTCTCTCATATTATTTCTTACTTGCAATTTCAATTTAGAGAACTCGTTTCATTACTGTAAATGCTACAGGCATTTAAAAATTATCTTTTTTGTCATTTATGACGAATATTAATATTGAATATTAATTTTTTTCATAATTTTAATATTTTTTTCATATTCCAAAAATATAGACCATTAGGATTATGGTAGGCCCTATAAATATAAATTTTCTTTTTTTTCGTGCTAACTCTTTGGTGCTGTGTAGTTTCTGGTTAAAAAAGTGGTAAGATTCTAAACAAACCTCAAAAACGTTTGCATTTTTTCTCTAATAACAAGCTCTAAGATAAAAATCTGTTTTAAACTTCAGATAAAACTCCTAACATTACCAACTGTGGAAACAACTTTTAAGTCAACAGGAAGTTCTGAGTGCAAATAATAAAACGCCTTTTAAATCAACAAAATTAAAGCAACCACAAAATCTACAAAGGCGTTGTTTCTCTGGATATATTTTGATAAAAATTTGAAAAAACAAAAATCCATTCTATCTTGATGGGGGAATTCCCTAGAAGCTTCAGTTAGATTTCCTTTAAGGAATTCCTGGGTAGTTCCCCTAATGTGTCTACAAAGCAATCCTTTTATATAAATGTTAACAGAAAGCCATATTAGACTAATTGCATAAAAATGTTTTATTTTATAAAATATAGCGTCTAAACTGGGATATCTTATAAATAACTGTGGAGTCAAAACCTGTTCAATAAGGTAAATAGCCTTGAACTACGTAAAAGGTTAGAGTCCGAAAATAAGTACTCTACATCATTATTATTATTCAAAACTAGCAAATGCAAAAATTAAAAACTAAAGGGCCACATGTTATCTTTGCTCTACGGTTGGTCTGTAAGTAAGCAAAATATCTCTAGTCGACATAATTGTTAGATTTTTTTAATAAAGCTTATTAAGAAAATACAATGATTGGTTTTACTTACAAAAATTAAAGGCAACAAGCTGTCAGCTGATGAAAAGTCTTTGATGAAATTCCAACAAGTTCCAAATATCATGGGAAGTTTTAAAGTTTGCCACCAACATGAAGTGGTGAGTAATGCCAGAAAAATGTTCAGAAAATGGTCATTTCATCATTAATGAGTAAGGTGTGTTGAACAATTAATTTAGCAAAGCCACAACACCTATTGCATTCCAGGGATTCACCTTGAAACAGTGATTATAAAATGCTTACCTCAATATTGGACACTTGCTGATAACTTGGACGTCATCTCATGGTTGCTATGGCAGCGGTGACATCACATGATAACGCGTCATAATGACGTAACTAGACCAGCTCTGTTGTCTAAAATACTTCCTAGTTTTTACAAACAATATTAAATCAACGAGAGACTGAATATAATTGTCAATGTAGAGAGGCAAGCTGTAAATAAAAATAACAATATTACACTGACAACAATGCTAATAAACATCGGCCAACATGGCACTGCCACCTGGTAATGACAGCGACCACCAGCCACCTGCCACGTGCAAACATAACACTGTCAACTGGCACTGGCCACCTGGTAATGACAGCGACCACCTGCCAACATACAACATAACACTGCCAACATGGCACTAGCCACCTGCCACCTGGTAATGACAGCGACCACCAGCCAACATACACTGCCACCTGGCAAACGCTACCCAACATTTCTCAAAACACTACACCTGCATAAACTGCCAACATAACACTCGCCATCTGCCAACTTGACTACGGACATAAAAAAAAAAACATGACACCGACAACCTGCCAACACCACCTGCCATCTGCCAACTTGACTACGGACATAAAAAAACATGACATCGGCAACCTGCCAACACCACCTGCCATCTGCCAACTTGACTACAGACATAAAAAAAAACATGACACCGACAACCTGCCTACACCACCTGCCATCTGCCAACTTGACTACGGACATAAAAAAAAACATGACACCGACAACCTGCCAACACCACCTGACATCTGCCAACTTGACTACGGACATAAAAAAACATGACATCGGCAACCTGCCAACACCACCTGCCATCTGCCAACTTGACTACGGACATAAAAAAACATGACACCGACAACCTGCCAACGAACACCTGCCAACTTGACTACGGACATAAAAAAACATGACATCGGCAACCTGCCAACGACCACCTGCCAACTTGACTACGGACATAAAAAAAACATGACATCGGCAACCTGCCAACGACCACCTGCCAACTTGACTACGGACATAAAAAAACATGACATCGGCAACCTGCCACCTGCCAACTTGACTACGGACATAAAAAAACATGACACCGACAACCTGCCAACACCACCTGCCATCTGCCAACTTGACTACAGACATAAAAAAACATGACACCGACAACCTGCCAACGACCACCTGCCAACTTGACCACGGACATAAAAATAAACATGACACCGAGAACCTGCCAGCACGGCATAGAACAAAATGGCAACATACTTGGCACATGACAATGATCACAAGCTAGAGACCAAATGCTAACAATAAACTGATCATCCTGGCAACAGCGATAACATGTCAACAATAAAACTGACCGTCGTGAATTCGTTCAACAATAGCAACTGATCTACTTTAAGCCACAAAAAGCTGACAACAACATCCACAAGTTGTGATTATAACAATAAATGTATATAAACGTTCATTGTATTCACCTTGTCTCCATCCAATGAATAAAACTCGTCGTCACTTGGATTCCATCTTGTCCATGAAACGCCAGGAATCTTTAAACAAAAGTAGAAATAAATAAAAAGCTATAACCCGACAATAATTACCCGATACTGAATCTTGGTCTTTATTTATGATCATTGTTGAATTCCTTCATGTTGGTGATCTGCAATTTTAATTTAATTTTAAAACAAAATTGTCGCACGATTAGCGGACTTGATTTCCATATGCTCATAAAGTTGTCATGATAGTAAATCACAAGACTCTCATTCCACACTTTCCTATTGCTACAATCAGTTAGTCCAAGTAAAAACTTCAGAATAAATTGAAAAAATGTTTTCAAAATGTTGCTAAGTTTATTATAATGACCTTGTCTCCTTCCTTGATGAGAAGTTTAACTTCTTGAACTCGCGTTGATTCCAACTTTTCCAGGGAAGAATCTTAAAACAAAACTTAATAAATTCTGGTTTTAAACTTGACAATTATCACCTGATACTTAATCTTGGCCTTGTTTGGTATGTTGGCTGGATTCTAGTTGAAGAAGTCGAACTCTGAAATGAAATGAAGAAACATGACTGGGTAAATATTCCAGCTTTCTTTGTATAAAAAGAGCTTGGGTTTAGCAACACTTAAAAGGCAAAATACATGATTTGAAATCCGTGGAAAATTGACTTAAAATACAATATAAGAATTTAAGTTTTCTAAATAGTATTCTAATGAGTGGACATTGATAACATGGTAAAATATTTTAGTAACATGTAGCATTTAACATGCAAAAATACTAGGTTTTGCCTAATTGACGTCACTATGCACGTGACCGTTTTCCACTAATGCGTGACCTAGCGCCGAACTGTGTGCATGCGGCTGGAGATACGTATTACTGATTGGCGGCCTGAAGTATCGCTTCTTTATATCGTGTGTTTCTGAGATTTGTAAATATATACTCAACGGACAATATCTACCGATTGAAGTGACTTTGTCTCAGTACAAGAAGTTAACGGTTAAGGACAGGTATTCTAGCAGCCTGCTACTTTGAGGTCAGATTCAATGACGTGCAAGCGACTGAGGCAGCCGTCGGCTCTCCTATTAAGAACCAGGGCCTACTTACCCGTAACTACATCACCCACAATCGCTAAAAACAAAAAAAATTATTTTAATGAAATCCAACATTTGTCAGCAATATATTTTCATTAATAGAACAAGGAAGGGTTCTTTGCTGGCGTTTACATTCAATTAGTGCCAAGGTTAACTTGTGCGGGTTGGCGCTCAACACTTATAGGAAAAATAATCTACTGACGGACTGTGAAGGTCATTTGATGTCTTACATGTGCAAGCATAATAATGATTGAAAGTTATTCTTTAGGATTGTTTTTATTTAATCTCGATATGTTATGCTTAATTATTCGAGGGGTGCGTCATAAACATGAAATGCAGCTGAAAAGTAGATTTGGTCTAGTATCGTGAAGTTTCTTCATGTACAGATTTATTTCATTAAAGGAAAGTTATTTATTTTTACCTTCTTGGGAATCAGGTGTGTCCGGTAGGTGGCAGCAGTAGGAACATGTCGAATCTGAAATCAAACAAAATACGCGAGAAATTTGATGCAGTTTGCAACTAAAGTTAAAACGAAACTTACCCGATCTCAATATGACTCCGCAACTTCGGTGGTAGTGCTTTCTTGCTGACTCAGCGGAATTTATCTAAATTTTACTTCTAGCAAATCCTTTTTTTTACTAAAAAGTGATTTTTTTCTTTTCTACGATAATCCTGAATCGACAGAAACAAAATAAACTGCCTGCAATTTTATGATTCTGTTTGCGCGTGTTCTTTTGTAATCTTCTAAAATCTTCATAACTTTGAATATTTCGGACATTGTTGTTTCTAATCAAGCAACATCTTTCTAACCAACTGGTTCCTAAGTTGTCGCTATCCACCGCCATTATTGGTCCGCGATTATAATTTAAAAAAATATAGACATTCTAATAAAGCTAATTCTCACAATTTGATGAATGGAAATTTATCTTACTGGACGCGATTTACAATCTAAAATAAAAAGTATGATGACCGGTGACTTTAAATGCTTGGCTATTAGCAAAAAGAAATAAAAGCTGTAACGCGCCCATGGTTGTACCTTACTTATTATCATTAACATCGAATTCGTTTGAAAAGTTTTTAAATTATTATCAATAACAACAAATGTCAACTTCACTTGTGGGACAAAAATATTGATAATGATATTTGTTTATAGTGTTTTAAGGTGTTTGCAAAATTTGTTAAAAAAACGACAAAAAACTAGTTTGTTGCGAAATCTTTTACGCGTAGTAAAGATATTCCTTCTGAATAAATCTTTGTCTCAAGAATCTGAATAAAATACAACTGAACCTGAAATAACTGGGTTTAGGTAAGAAAATTACGCAATACGAAACCGGAATTACGCAACCTAGAACAGAGATTATGCAATGATGAACCGACTTTACGCAGTATGGAACTGAAACTGCGTAATATTATTCCAATATTACGCAAAAAATGACCGATTTTACGCAGCACAGATGCGACGCATTGTAGAACCGGTGTTGCGTAATGCTTAACCGATATTGCGCAACATACGAACGAGATTACGCGATGTTTGAGATTTTAACAAATAAATATAAAATCCCACAAGCGAGGTTGACGCGCGCTACAGCCAATACACTATTGTTACGTCACTTGGTTAAAGACGATGCTTTATGACGTCATACGAAGTTGTTGTTGAATTTGGAGGAGAGTGGTGAACAAACTACAAAAACAACAAACGCTAATTAAATTCAAATTTTGTTGTTGCAAATAACATTTAAAGCTCCAACTCGACACCGGATTATTTCTGTGAAAAACGAAGTTTGCGAATAATTAATCTCCCAACAAGCCCCACAATCTATAATAATTAATGCATGTGGTAGATGAAATGCGGGTCTGCTACATAAACGCCATTTAATTAAAGTTTGGCGTGTGACGTCAATGTTCTAAGTTAACTTGAGATTTCACTCTTGTGGTTGTTACATTTTTAAATATTTGGGATGATAAAAATTCTTAATTTTCGGACTGAAAAACATTGCTGTTGTGTGGGCAGTCGAAAAAATATCAAATTTTACAATTGCTGCAAAATAAAAAAATTAGAAATTTGCAAATTTACACAAAAAACTTCACTAGGGATTAATGGATTTAGTTTAAGTAAACATGCTTTGTATAGAACTAACCCTGCTTGTCCTTTCGTTTCATACTATGTCTTATCACGACTCTTGTGGGATATATCCGGTAGTCGAGGATTGTCTTCTCTTGCTTGCATCGGCGATATTATTATAGTTATATTCGATTATGTTTAGGATTATATCATTAAATCCGGTAAGTGTCGCCAATAACAGTTTCGCAAAATAATAAGGATGGTTAAGTTTAATATGACTTGACGCTCAATCACCAGACTGGCGAGAGAGAAAACTTGGCAAATTATGTCAAACGCAAAAGACCGATTATTGCGTAAATCGCTAACCTTACACGTAACTATTAAATTAAACAAGCACAATCCAACTTACCAACAAATAGCGTTTTACAATACAGTTAACGGATAAAGTTTGACAGAGTAATGTTCCTTTACGAACAAACATTAAACGAATGGATTCCGGTCTCATTCTAAAAACAGTTTTTGTAAAAATGTCTCAAAAAAACTCCGTTGAAAAAGCAAATTTCAAACAAGCATAAAGGTGTAACAAAATACCTAAAGTACAGTATGATGTTTCTAATACAAGAAAACTCTCTTCACCACATTTCGCACTCAAATACCTTAATTATGTATTAAGTGTATTGTACTACACTATTCAGCAAGTTATTTAAGTGAGCGATTGTCACAAATCTAATTGCACTGGCATATTAGGCACAATTTTTGATTCGCATTATTTACAGTTATTGCTTACTTGGGTAAGAAGTTTGTTAAGATTTGTGACTTAAGCAGAAAGTACGACCCTTTTATAGCACGTTTTATTCTGAGGTAATTAGAGCATTTAAACAACCAACTTTCCATTACCTTGATGGTGAAACATTATGATGATTCCGTTGTATAGTTGCTCCATCTTTATCAAATCAGAGGCGCTTCAATCTGCGTATCTGAAACCAACGTTAAATGTGAAACAAGCAAGTGTTGTGGTCCACGCAGGAAAACTTACCAGCTGCTGCGTGCTCCGCTAAACTTGCTGCTCTTTCCTTGTTGGCTGCAGTCTTCGGTATGAAGTTGATGTTCTGCGCAGAAAAAACAGCTTGTTGAGCTTTCTGTGAGTATATGTTGTCATGTTGCAGATTATAGAACAATAAAGGCCTAATATAATAGGTTATATACATTTAACGCCACAAATCTCAAATATTTTTTCAGTCGCGCGCACAACTTGTACGACTACAACATAGTTTTCGTGGAATAAACACGCAGGCCATAAACTTCCAAATTATTTATTGAAAGAAATGACACACTACGATAACAATAAAATTATTCTGAAACGCCAAAAGCAATTTTAACATAATCAAAACAAACCACCAAGCAAAAACCAAACGCAATAAGCATAAGATGTACATAAAATTATGTCTAAACAAATAGTCAAAACACTTATTATTCAACAAGAAAATCCGCCAAACAACAAAAAAGTTAGAGCAACAAAATCATTCATCATGCAAAAAGTTCAAAACAAAATATCGCATACAAATAACCATAAAATCTAATAATAAAATCCTACAAACAACCAGCAAAGACAATAACAAAATCGTTTAAACAACCGAAAAAAACAAAATCCATTAAGAAATGTCAAAACAAAATCCTAAAAACAACTAGAAATTAAAGAACAACATCCTTCGAAAAAACAGACAAAAGAAAAATCCTTCAAACAACCAAAAGGACAAAAAAATCTTTCAAACAACTAAAAATACAAGAACAACATCCTACGAATAAAACAGAAAAACATACAAGAACAAAATCCTTCAAACAACCAAAAGGACAAAAAAAAAATCTCCCAAACAACAAAAAAAAAGACACGAATAAAATCGGTCAACAATCAAAGTAGACAAAAACAAATCTTTCAAACAACCCAAAACGACAAGAACAAAATCTTTCAAACAACCAAAAAAATCCTTCACGAACTGTCAAAACAAAATCTTTCAAACAACCGAAAAGGACAAAAAAATTCTTCGAACAAAAAAACAAAAACAGACAAAAACAAAATTAAAAACTGACGCAAAAAATGTATTCAAAGACAACAGCTAACAACCCAAAATATGTCAATAAAACCTTAATCTTACGATCAAGGCATAATGTACAATCAACCAGAAAACAAAGTAAACACATAATTTAATTCGTCTTTGATAAGATTTTAACCTTTTCTAATACAAATATTTGAAATAACTTCAAAATATTCTGCATGCAACATCTTTTTATTATATTTTTTTATACAGTTCCATATATTTTTACATCCAATTCTTTTAACATAAAATTATACATAACAGCAAAACCAACAGCAAAATTTTGGTAGATGAAAACATCAGGTGACAAAAAAGTGGCGATACATCTAGAGTTGTACAACCTTTGATACAACACGTCAGCTACGCAGTGTAACAACAAAATATAATGCATACTAACAGAAGGTCAACATAAAAGTTAGCGTTTTTCTGGAATTAAATTACTGCAACAACTTATTTTTCAACCAAGGCCCGCTGTAGAAACGCTTAAATGAACAAGGTTTGTTGAACCGTTGCAACAAACTGACTTCTTTGCAGCCCAAAGCATGCTGGAAGCCACAAGAACGCAATGCTAGATTGGCAATTAATTGATTGCCTTGAGGTGAGTTTCGAGTAAATTTTGCAGGAATTTAATTTATTGCTGTTCATTTTAAAGGGCGTGTGTGAAGATTTATTGATGT
Source organism: Ascidiella aspersa (assembly GCF_963924565.1). Taxonomy (NCBI): domain Eukaryota; kingdom Metazoa; phylum Chordata; class Ascidiacea; order Phlebobranchia; family Ascidiidae; genus Ascidiella; species Ascidiella aspersa. The sequence goes on along the minus strand of NC_139452.1, from coordinate 778,687 downwards.
AACTTGCAAGAAACTTACATATTAATGTATAACGCAACTCCCAAGGTCGTGTTCTTTTCAAGTTTAAATAAATTACAGGACGACACAGAACTCATTTTATTGTTGTTTTATCATTATGGCTGGAGGTTTTAGTTGGATGTAATACACTGGTCTTCATATTTTTTTAACTAGTTAAACATTTTACAAAGCTAAATTGTCACAGGTATTACGTTACAGTATGTGCTTTTGTGTCAATGCTATTGTATTATTTGAAAGTTTTGACATTAATTGTCAGTAAAACGTTGGTTACTAGAGTGTATCAGGCTACAAAAACGAAGTTTATAGGCGCTTTAAGCTAAGTTTAAGTCGAAGTAAAAAAAATAAAAAACCAAGTTCAGTAAAAAATCAACTAATAATAAGAAATACCCAACATATATGATAATCGTTTTAGGCGCAAAAAATTAAGTAAATAACTATATTTTAGAGTAAAATGTTGAATAAACACAATTCATTTCAACCCAAGTCATGTGACCAAACCGCACATTGCACTTTAGCGGTTTTATATGCAGAAGCAAAAATGTATTTGAATTGAAAGAAGCAAAACAACTGAGTTGCATTTTTGAAGGTTTTTGTAACTGTAGAGTTAATCAGCTCGAAACCGCTTTAAAGTGCTTTCAACATGCTTTAGATTTTATGGAGGACCGCGATCCAAGTCGGGCTTTTACCTTGGATATGATGGGAAGATGTCACAATGATTTTGGAATGAACTTGGATGCGATTAATTGTTACGAACAAGCTTTGCATTTTAGCACCACAGATATGGAGATCCGAGAAGTCCAATGCCAGTTGTTCGGGTTGTATGTTGATACGAATATGTTGAAGAAGGCTGGCGATATAATCAACATTGTTCTAAACGACAGTGTTTGGGAATGTGCACAACTTTATATTGCTCGGTATTACCGTGGAATTGGTAAATACAAAGAAAGCATTGAATACGGCGAGAAATATCTACTTCAATGTCGTGAAAAGGTCTTCGATGAAACTTCAGATCACGACACAGCAGTTGCGTTGCTAGAACTTGCTCAAACTCACATCAAGATGGAAAACTACACAGAAGCTGAAAACGCGACGGAAAATATTTCTAAGAGTAAGCATTACGTTCCAAACCACAAATGTCACCTTCCTGCTGAATGCAAAGCGTTCCGTGCTAAAATTCACGTAAATAAGAAAAACTTTCTGCGAGCAAGCCATTTGTATAACGAGGCTTATGAGCCCTATCCCTCAAGTAAAAATTTTCGTCTTAGCAAAGTTTTTGTCAGAGCTTAAATGTATGAGTGTATTGGAATACATTATAATAAAAACCCAAAAAACTACAAATTAGCTTTAGATCAGTTCAAAGAAATAAACTCCACATGTGAAGGACACCAGGGACATGACTTTATGCGGTTAGTTGCAAATGCGCAATTAAACGCTGGAGTTTGTCTTAACCAACTTGATCGATACGAGGAAGCTTGTGACACACTGGAAACTTCTCTAAGAATGTTTTTGGGATTTCATAAAACTGCAGAGAGAGATGCCATGATTGGAAAATGTTATGGGGCACTCATTATTTGTAGCTTTGAATTTAACAAACCTGAGCAAGTTGTTGCTTATTTCGAAAAACAGCAAGTATACATAAAAATAGCGTCACCAGAAGAATATACATATCCTATAGCTTATATATCCTATTTGTTATGTCGGTTGTTCGTATCAACAACTAGGCAAGTTTGAAAATGCGGTGAAATGCTTTGTACAAGAAATCGAACTTCATTCGACGTCGGATCCTGATAAAGAAGCAGCGATGCATATTGCAGGTTGTCACTTGGGAATCAGTGAATGTTATTGGCACATGAAACTACATAAAAAAGCAGTCGAGAGTTTTAACACAGCAATCACGTTTTGGCAATATAAAACTTGCCGAGCTTTTAATCACAAAAAAATAAACTTATGTTTAATTATTGAGCTTCTTTGAATGAACTGGTGTCCGCCAATTGACTTAAGTATTCCTGTTTATTGCCCTTTTTAATTTGTCGCGTATAAATCAAAAACTATTTTTCGATCGTTTGTTTCGACCCCCAGTGCCTTTTAACAATGATTTACAGCGTCAATATGATTTTAGGATGTTATTAATAAAGTTAAGAAGATCTGTGATGTTCCTGACATATTATTTAATTAAAATCGAAAAAATTAAACTTTCTTTCATTTTTAATAAAACATATTTTTGTTCACTTTGTCGATATTTCAGTTGGTAGAGCAGCAGTCGCCTATTTCCGCATACAAGTTAAATATCAAGCGATTTCAAGCAAACCAGAGTTAATTGCGCTTAGCGATGACGTTATGTTCTATACCTGAGGCATTGTTTGGCAACACGCGTCACAATACAGCACAGCGCTCAACATTGTTACGTAACGCCGACTACAATCGAGGCAATGATCAAATAAAAACAATAAAACTGCTGCCTAAGTTTTCTCAAGTGACCTGGCCAAGTAAATAAGCAGTGCTCTAAACACCTAGAGAAAAATGTTGATTTTGCAAGATAAAATAACTATAATTATGACAAAATCGTAATATATTTTGCTAAAATGTCAATTTTCTGAATTGGCATTGCTCTAATCAAGTTGATTTTTGCAATTGCTGCAACTACACGCCATTTCTTGCCGTGAGTTAATCCCCACAAATAACTTACAATATTTTTTAACTGTTAAGAAAGTTATAAATAAATCTTCAGGCATAAATTTCATAGTTTAATAGCTGAATATATTTTAAAACCAATAACTCAATTGTTTTTGTCGTATAATTTGAATTATTTGGAACCTCAATTACATAATGTTTCAATTTAAAGCCTTTTTTAAAAGTAAAACCATTTCGAATTAAAACAATTTTGTTTTTGACTTTGATGTTCAAAGTTTTTCACTGAAACACAAAATAGGTTTAATACAGCCTTTAAACTCATATAGATGCGCAATATTAGCCTTCTAACACAAGAACAAAATTGTCTACGAAGAATTTCAATTTAAATGCATCTAATCATTCGTTATATCGGAATAACAAATTACAAAATGAGGTTCATTTTAAATACATGACTGCTCGTAAAGTCTAGCAAATGATATCACCAGACAAAGAAAGGGGCAACTTATAGGTTTTCTTACGGCTGATGTAAATTTTGATGAACGCCGGGTGCTTTTTTCCTAGAGTTTGGCGCGTAACTAAACAACAAACGAGCACCAAAAGTCTCCCAGCACTTTAATTGTCTGGTCGTGACTAAAAGAGGATATTAGTTCGATAGATATATTATTGGATCTTGGTGGGGACTGATAGGATACTAGCACATAACGTTTTGATTTGTACAAGCATGGACATTTTTTAAAGACTCAAATTCGTATCTATATTGGCTTATAATGTAAAATAGCTGACAAGAGAACGGTTGTATTTCTAGACGAGGTTCGGCGAAAATAACTTTACGCAAGTCAGCAGTTGTTGTCGTTTAGTGCAACTTTTTAACGAAGTGATGTTTGATAAATTGTCTGTGTATAAAAGCAAGCAGGTTTCAAAAAACGTAATTTATTGACAAAGATAGCTGGCGAAACACGAAAAGAAATTCGATGATTGTAGAATATTCAAATTGCAACGGTTTTACGTTTATGCTGGCGTTAGTTAACATCACGTACTCTGGGAAAAGATAAAAATGATAAAATATCAAAAGTAACACCATTTCTGGTAAAAATCTTCTAACCGAAAACACCTAGATTGATAATTGGTCCAATTGGGCGTTTTTTAATACATCCGCGTTACGTAAAATTTGTACCTTAGAAAAATATTGCGAACACACATTTCATTATCGCGCAAAGCGCAACAAACAAGTCTTAAAATCGAATAAAACCTTTAAAAAAACTAAAAAAAACGCTAAATGAGTGAAGAAAAAAGCACACAACGGTTGGAGCCGGCCTGCATTTGGTGTTAGCGCATTGCAGCGTGGGTCGTTGTGAGGTTAGGACTCTAAGGTCTTCATGTATTCCCGGTATCCCTCAGCTCCTGTAACGATCACGTCCATCCATATCCGCATCTCACCACCAGAGGGAGCAACCATGTAGAAGAGTCGGTCGTAGCATTTCACGCAGAAGGTTAGCGAAGGGTTGGGGCTCTGGGCAGAAAAATGGGTTAAAATGAGGGTAAAAAGTTTTAATAATTAAACTTTTTGTTAAATTTTATTTTCAATTCTTTTAACATTAGCAAAAGCACGCCAATCAATGTGATTTTTTACAACTGTATAATTAAAAAGATTAAAAATCAAAAATTGCTTTACCAAACTGCTGACATTGGTTACAAAGAATTGCTGCATGCATTTTGATTAGTAAGAGACAAAACGGCTGCAACATTTTATTTAACTTTGCATAAACAGCGCTAACATGGAGATTTCTCACCTTTTTTGCTTTTAAATGATCGAAGAAAACGTCCTCGATTGTCTGAAAGTAAATTATTCCCTTCACTTTCGTCTCGTGTTTGTCTAAAAAATAGAAATGTTACTATTTGAACGACTTAATTTCAAAGCAGATTTGTGGTTAACAATTTAAAGAATCGTAGTTCAGTTGAAAAATGTTTAAAAAAATTAAAACATTCGAAACGGTTTCAGCAACTTTACGTTGATTAATTCCAAAAAAACCTAAAAAAATTCACTTATAACGGCGACAACATATTTAACAATGTCCTTGTTATTGCTGCTAGTTATGTCATTAGCAACTTACTTCTGTAGCAAGTGAGTTAAATTAATTCGATGTTTAACTAAAAAAATGCAACCTCCTTTTTTGACGGCGACAGTTAATTGTTTCACTGGAATGTTTAAACAATGTTACCTACTTGTATTTCTATTATTGCTTTATGCATTGTTGTTAGGAAACTTACCTGTGTAGTAAGTAAGGCTCTTCATAATGCGATCAAACACAAACCATCTTCGTCTCCACGTTTTAATGCGACCTCCCATCTTAGTCAGGTAACCTCTAAAAAAACAACGGTGTTTCTTTTACTATTTGAAATCAAGCAAAAAAAACTTTTTTTTACCAAAACTAAACCGTTTTAAAAAATTATACACATCAGAAAATTGTACAAATCGCTCGCAATGCCGATTTTAAAACCACAGTTGACTATATTCGTTGTTGTTTTAATGTTTTTACGCTTTCCTACAAACATTAAATTAACAGAAAATTATTTAAACCAAGAAGAAAATATACTTCTATCACGTTTTATTAATTTAGTTTATAAAATCTTAACATTTCCGAATAAAAACTGTCTTAAAGATCGTAGGTTAGTGGCGCTGGAATGATTGAAAACAGTTTTAGCAGTAAAATTCAACCCCCGTTTACTCAATGCTGTAAAAACAATACAATTGCATAAAATCATCAAAGCGTCAATTTACCGACAAGAAGTTGCGTTGATGGTTAAGTTCCGGCAGGTAGCAGGCGAGTGCCCACACGACTCGATGTGATGACGTAAGTTGAACTCGGATGACCTCACCGGAAGGTAGCGGGTCATTGGTCGAGCCTAAACCAATCAAAACAGAGTTCAGTGACCCCGCAGTTTATTAAATACTCAATTTCACAACTTTGCTGAAATTTAACCAAACATTTAACGTAAGTTTTAAATATGTAATAAAAACTTATTCGAAACCAAAAGTACCGATCAAAAAATTAAATGCAAAGAAGGAACGACTAAATTAAAAACTTTTATGTTTTTATTTCCATCAGTTACCGCGATAAATACAGTAAATTATAAAGTTCACAATTTTGGGTTTCTTTTATCGTTACAAAGGTTACAACAGGAATTTTTTTTGTGAATGCGAACTTTTTTATTGTTTTTATTCGCTGATAGTAATTCAGCCAATTGAGGCGTTATTTTTGACTAATAATGTTTTTTAAATATTTGTCGCCAACTTTTTTTAAACTAGATAAGCACGAATTTCATTTTACTTCAAAGATGTTGGAAGTCCTATTTAAAGTTTTTACATTTAATCCACCTTGTTGCAAACCTTCATTTTTACATTTAACACTAATTCGCATCCTAATTCAAGGTCTTATGTTGAAACCTTACTGTTCGGTGTGACGTAATAGCTACGCATACAATGACGTCACCTGTCTTTTGTCGCCATTGTTGGAGCGGAGCTTTACAAGTTGTGTGACGTCATCACTAGAATCGTCGAGGTTGGAGCTTTGTCGCGAGGTGTCGCTGTTGCGGCTTGCCTGAAAGAAAAAAAAAAGTTAATAAAACAAGTATTTTGGAAATAAAGGAGAAGTTATTTGAAAATAATTAATTTACAGTCAGGATTTAAATACAGAACTTAAGGTAAAATACATAGAAAGTCACATATTGCAGAAATAATTAACAAAAACATTGAATCATAAAAAAAGGCCAACAGTTAAAAAATGTTTTTGGGTAAATTTATTCGAAAGTCATTTAAAAGTTATAAAAAAAGAAGTGTCTGTCGAGGAACCGCAAAAATGAATTACCGGATCAGATGAGCTAGTTACATCGTTTCAGGCATTTACCAAATATCCTATCTTTTTAGATTTACCCGAAAAGCTGACAGTAGGTTAGGGTGAGGAGAACCTAGCGATCATCGGATACAAGCGTATTTAAGTAAATCCAATGAGGTCATTAATAATTTACGTCGGGTGTGCAAGGTTACATTCCATCAAATATCGATCAGGTTGCTTTCAATTGATGTTATTTTACGGCATTAAAAATGATAATATGCCAACGCTTAAACGTTTTTTGGTTTCACAAATAGCTGGATAATGAATATAAACCAATAAAAAATATAGTTAACTGACTTAAGTCCAAATCTCAGTCAGTAGTAAACGATCGGTTATGTTGTCCAAATATAATTAAGTAAGGGCATCGCCTATTAGTTTTCACCAAACGCGTGGTTCTCAAACGTTTAGGTTTGTGGCGCACTTTTTTTTTCTTTTTTTTTGAGAGAAGCCTTGAAAGCGCGTTCGTTTATTTGTGTCTACACAGATCGAGCTTGTCAGTAGAGCGTGCACAATTAACGGAAAAGCCTACATTTTATTATACAAGGTTCGGCGAATAGACCGTAACATTTTCGGCACACGACGACGAACAAGGAAATCTGCCACTATACCAAAGTACACCAAACGGGCGTGGTTGACGGGGTCGTTTGTGGTCAACCCAAGTATATATTGGTTTAGCGGAAATAAGCAATCATGGTTTATGAGTGAGAATGTGTCACTTGCAAAGGGCACAATGAATCGTGTCACTTGCAAAGGGCGCAATGATTTAAATCAACTAAAGTGTCTAAGAATTATTAACATTCCTGCTTCTACGCTATTGGGTATTTACGAAAACGAATGTGGTTGATTTAAATTTAGCCTTCGAGTTTAAGCGTCCATAACAAATAGATATTTCATATAAAAAATGTTTTTAGACTTCCTTGGTGTTAAGGCGACTTTTTTATGTAGTGTGGCGCACTGAGAGGAAAACTTTTAACAACAATATTACAACCAAAACACCCCTAACTAACTAGAGTACGAGTCATTTTTATTGGATTTGTGGAGCTGGGGCAATGTTATTTACTGTGGCACCTCAGCCCTGCTTAATATACGGCAAGGCAGTAGGTAAATATATACCATAGTGTTATCAGTTATATATTAAATGGGGTGTTTTCGATGCACGCATGTTTGTAACACATATATTTTCTTCAAGATTGCTAAAAATCCATCGGAATAGTTTAACAAAACAATAATACCATATCTTGACAATCACTCCTAACAAAAGCTAAGGCAATTGAAAAATAACTTATTATAATTAGTTCTTATCGCAGTACCAGCAGGTTATTTTTGAAATAACTATAACGACACACTTGAGAATCTTTTGAGGCACATTAGTGTGCTGAAGTACAATCACCGACTTAAATAAAGTTCCCAATTTAAACTAAGCTCCAAACATCAAGTGACTTACCACATCTGCGAGCAACCTTTGCTTTTCTGCTCTCGCTTGTGCGATCAACTTCTCCATCTCAACCAGCTTCTTCATATCTGGGCTGCAAATAATATAAGGAGGGTGGTTATACGCGAGCATATAGTGAAAGACGGGGAAAGTGTGTTTATACAGGTAGGAAAGTGTATTGTATAGCTACGTACTTATAACACAAGATGCTTTTAGGTATATGGCAATGACGTGATGTAATATGAAGCAATGGTTTACAAAGCAATATAACCAATGGTCAGTAAAGCAATATACTGTAGAAGTATGGAGGTATTTGAAGCAAAAAGTTACAAGTAAATCAAGCATATTGTCGTGAGATTTCAACGTATCCCAGCCTTATCGACGGTATAGGTCTTTGTAGAAACGAAATCCCAAAGTTCTGTTGAAAAGTTATCTTAAAGGTTCCTTGTTTTTTTTAATAATTTGCTACATATTCGAAACTGAGTTAATCCCTCTTTATAGACCATCACGCGAAAGAGCGAATGCAAATGTTTGGGGCTTGGAATCTTAATCAAGAAACATTTGTGTCATCCAGAAATATGGCAACCTTAATAATATTTACATTCTAGTTTTTGTACCCACCTTTCCTGGCTTTGCGTGGACCAAGCTGACATGGTCGTGTCCAAACTATCCAACGAACTTATGCTGACGTTGTCCGAAGATTTGAACCTTAAAACAAAAACAAATTTGGCATTATGTGGAAAATAATCGGAAGCCGTGTCTAATATATGATGATAAAATAACATTACACAATCATATTGTCTGGATTGGAACTTTACTTAAACTTAACTAACTTATGTTGTTATTAAAACGAAAAACTAAGTTAAACTAAAATCTTATTCAAACAAAAATCTGTTTGAAGACGAAATTTTTAGGTAAAATTACAAGTCGAGGTTTTTGGAGCTGTGATTAGATCAGAAAACTGAATTCTAGTTTAACCACGTGATCACCAACGACCAATCACAAACCTCGAATCAGAGTCGCCCGAGAGCGCCCTCGCGTGGTTTCCCGCGCTATTAAGTCGCTGATAAGTCGGATGAGCGGTGGGACTCGGCTTGTTGTTTCTATGCTTGGGCGCTGCCGACCCGGACAGACTGCTCGTCTCGAATGCCTTAATCCGTTGCTGCAGGGCATTCAGCTGCTCGTCAGTTGTCATGGCAACAAGGGGACGAGTTGCGACACCTAACGGCGAGGATGCGGCTGGAAAGTTTTTTTGTTTAAATTAAGATTTGAAATACTGTAAGGCAAGCGCCATGGGACAAATATGGATTTTTCATGAGCAAATATGAAAGTATTGACAAATAGTACCTCGAATGTGTATTCATCTCTGTTAAATCAAATGAGCTGGCTTGACACTTTATTTTTTAGTGAAAAAAGGTACTTTAAGGTAAAAAGACTGTAAAATTGGTTAAAACAGTGTTTGGATTTCAACATTTTTAACAAATTATACCCATTTTCAAACAATGTTAGTCGACTTTAAACTGGGCAAAATGCACGAGTCTTTTGGGATCCCGTAACAATTACCTAAGGCTTATAGTACAACAAATGATTCATTAAAACTTTGGGATTTTATCGAACATAAATGTGGGTGAAACAAATTACAATCACGAAACATGAAAACACCAAAACTCGAGTTAACCTTAATCACCAACAAACACCATTTCACAATGATTACACCAACAACACAAGTGACGTGTGTGTGCATTCAGACATGACGTGATCAGTGAGGTGGAACGGACATGACGTCACCGGGTGCATGTGAACATGACGTCACACAAAGACAACGTTATGACGTCACTACCTGACGAGCTACGGCGAATCCTATTGGTCAGAGGTTTTGGGAGGGTGTTGTATTGCTTTGGGGGATATTTTGAGGCCAGGGCCCGATCCCGGGTCTTTATGGCCAGGACGAGGTCGTCCAAACATCGGGGACCTTTTCGGCAGGTTTGGTTCGTTATTAGGATTTGAGAAACGGAAAAAATGAACTCTGTACCGGTATTTAAACCGTAAAAATGAGTTTTGACAACAAAAATAAAATATTTCTATGTTGACAAAAAAGTATGGAACACTAAAAATAAAAAAATTAATTTATTTCCAGGGTAGTGCGTAGTTTTGTGAATAAAAATTAAAATATGTATAAAAACTAAAACTAAAAATAGGTATATTTGTCCAAAGTTTCGCTTAAAAATGCACTGAAAACAAAACTTCAGGTTAAATGATTAAAACAAATAAGTAATCTTAGAATGACATTTTCGTCCCCAAAAAACTTTTGATCGAACAAATGTTACGTCACAACCCACCTTGTGTCGATTGAATGTCGCCTTTGTCAAGGCTGCTCGTCACACTGGACCTCTTCTGCTGTGACGTAACAATAGCGTCATTGCCAACCTGCAATAGAAGTGTTACGTCGCTTTTAAGTTTAAAAGTGACTAACTTTATAAAGAACAAAATAAAAACAAACCAACTCGAAATATTCCAAAGGACACAAGTTGGAATTTTACTTAAGTTTAATAAATCCAATTGTTGAACAACATAATGAGAATTAGATTAATTTTTGGTTAAACCTGAAAAATAGCAGTTATTGAAAGCTACTCTGCAGAAATTACTGATATATTTAAAATAGTACCCTTCCAATTATTTTAAAAAAAGTTTGCGTATCTCTGTTAACAAAAAAAAGGAATTAACAGGTTATAATAAATTTTGTCTATTTTTAAGGGAACTTTACAAGATAAGTAAACATTTTACAACAAATGTAATTTTAAAGGAGAAAAATTAACTTTCAGTTTTTGAGGTAACGAAGCTACGACATAAATCCGCATCAAAAAGCTGAAACCAACTCTCACTTCCTCATTGAAGAACTTCTCTGATGATGATGAGTTTCTCCCAACCGATCCAGAGCTCACTCTTTTCCCACTCCTTCTCATTTCTCCTCCCTGCTCCTGGAGCACTCCTGGTGAGGAGGGGAGTCGGTGGTGGGAGCAAGTGGGAGGGTGTTCCCCAGTGAGCTGGAAGAACTTTTGCTCCAGCAGAGTCGTCTCCTCTCGTTGCTTTTTGGATGGAAAGGAACGGTTTAGTAAACGTAAGAATAAAGTATCTTGGGGCAATTATTTCTAACTTATTTTCAGGCTTAGTATATTTTTAGTCTTCTCTCGTTGCTTTTAGGATGGAAAATTGAATGTTAGAAAAATATTGTAATTGTTTTCTTTTTATTGGAAGAAAGAAAGAAATGTTATGTTTGTGCTATTGTCGTAACTTTTAAAATTTTAGTTTTTAGTATATTTTAATATTTGTTGGTAAGTTATATTTAACTTACCCTAAATTTGGTAATAAGGTGGAGCTGTTTTAACACAAATTGTATTACAATGATAGGAGCGTTTACACCACCGTGCTTCATCAGGTAATATTGCCTATATTAAACTAATTCTATATAAATAGGAAAGTGGCTCGTTTACAGTCAGGAGTAAAACTGGGTTTCAAAACATGTCAAACCACGGTTCTGAGGAAGTTCAAGAAAAACTATGAAACGAACCCAGTTTACACAAACGGTTCAACGTGTAACCTTAATGTATGATATTCTAAAGCTGAAGAGCTAATAGTTTTTAAAGTTACCTCTTGTAGAGCAGCTATGGCTTGGTCCCTCTCGTTACTCAACCGTTGATTGTCGGTTCTTTGTTGGTCTGCAACATCTGCAAGTTGGTTCTCTAGCGCCGTCACTCGAATCTACAACAACAAGTGAATTAGAAGTTGCTACTTCTACAAGCTGCGAACATTTGTGAGGAGTTTAGCGACAAGTACGTTGTTATTTATCTGGCGTGATGTTTTTAAGTTTTGTTGGAATGTTATAATTGAAAATTTGCAGAAATTCGAGACAAAATGTACGAAATATGTCTGGTTAAAAATGAGGTTTTTTTAAGTGTATGTTGCCATTTTCAAAAACTTTTTTACAACACTTTTCACTTTTAAATTATTCTATATGTGTGGAATATTTTATTTCTGGTTCCATCATTGAGTATTATTGTAAACCCGCTTTTTGAGGAAAAACTTTCAATCTAATAAACGTTTTCAACTTTTGTCTCATTATTATTATTACTGGGCTTGACGCACAATTTCGTGGTTCTTCGTGGATCCTTTGCTACTGTGTTCGCATTGTAGCAACAAATAAACAGTTATCAGTTGACAGAGCAATGAAAATTGCTGATACAAATATCGCGGTATCGTTATCGCACGATAATGACCGATCCTTACTTTTCTCGAATCGATCTGAAGTTCGAGCTTCCTCTTTTGTCGGATGAGCGTTCTTTGTGCTTGTTCCTTGTCCTCATCCAGTTTGCTTAAAGTCTCCAGAGCTTGGAATTCTGCATCCTCGAAATGACGGCTCTCCTGCTCCATCTGCTCCTGCGCCTGCACATCAGGAGGAAGTGAGAGGAGAGTGGGAAAGAGGTCTCAATATGTTAGATAAAATATAGACATGAAACAGTATTAAGTATATACAAAAATATTTGGGCATTTTAAGTGGTAGATTTATTTTCCAAAAACTTTCCAAAAGTAGCTATACTTTAATGTACTAAAAGACAATTTAGGAAAAAAAGTGTTAAAACGATTAAAATAAATCCATCAAAACAATGTTTTGAAATTAGTAAGAAAGTAAACAATGAGTGGCATATAAACAACATGGAGAAAATATCGAAGGTGTGGAAATGTGTTTGTCCGTGGAAAAAAGTTGGATTTTATAAAATAATTAGTAAAAAATGGTTAAATAGTAAAAATAACGAGCGAAAAGTGAAGTGTTGATGTGTTTTTGTTGTGTACAAGTAAAAAAACAAATTCCAATGTAAGCAAATGGCTTAATTTGAATGGGGTTCAACACAAGAAGGGCACGAGCATTTATGGGCGAGTACTCGCGTAATTTACTTCGTGGTACAATCAAAACACAACACGTTAAGCAATTACGAATACATAACTAGAGCATGCTGCTCAGGGACTGCGGGCAACCTCTCGCTGTAGAAGCACGTGATCACTACATCATGACACACACCTTGTGCAATCTTTCCTCCATGGAACCTCTCATGCTCTCAGGACATTTATCAATCTGTCTTCTAGTGTCCGAGATCACCTGATGGAGATCACTCAACTTCTTCTTCTCTTTGTCGACGATTCCCTGGTGCTACGGATGAAAAATTATAGGTTAAACCGGGGCATAGTACGAACGATTTATTTGATTTACTTTAGTGTTCAGATCAGGGCAGCCTTATCAACCAATCTTTTGCCCGCGATGCGTGGTGTTAATGGCCAGGTAGGATATAGTTTATCAATATTTTTAACAACTGGAGCTTTTATATGGACTAATCAAAGTCAGTTGATATTTCGGATTTACAACCAAGGACGTAGTACATAAAAATCTTTCCAGAAAAACCACTAGCTTGTGGTAAGGTTCGAGCACATAACGGTTTGGCCGGCGGTTGTGAGTTCGAATCTCACAGCACGCTTGTTGTTTAGCCTTGCCTTGCTTGCACTAAATCTTTGCATGGCCAACTGATTTCAGTTAGCCCCTATGTAGGTTCCCGTTGTACTAAAGTGAGCGGTTATCGTTGGTCAGTACCACTTCTGAAGGCCGGATCGCAGTTGAACACACTTGTGCATAAACGTTGCAGTTAGTTTTCTGATATATCGTTTACATTTCCGCAGCACTCATATAGCCTAATCTATGCAAAAAATACGCAACAACTTGTATACCGAAAAGTAGCGTATTTGCCTCAAGTTGTGTTGACTATTTTGTGCAAACTTTTATTACGTCAAGTGCGATTATTTAGTTATTAGTTAGCAACCATATAAAAGTTGTTAAATAAAAAATTAGTTAGATACAACAAACATGCAAGATTCTCGAAACGCTATTTGAACAAATTTAGCTTTGTGTGCCGCTAATATGGTAAAACAATTTCTGCATAATAGTGAACTTTTATAGAGCTTATATACCTATAAACGTCTTCTTGCAACGATAGGGACAAAAATACGGAGGCCGCGTTGAATCAGAAGTGTCAAGTTTTCGCTCAACACACAGCTTAAAGGCCCGGAGCGTTCTAGCGTGTCGGTCACAGTCTGGTGCACGTGCTTTGTAAACATAAGGATCCAGACTTTGGCGCGATTTGTAAATAAAGCGACTTTTAATGTTTCGACGAGTTTAACAATTGGTTACAGCTTCATCGCAAATAACTTGGTCAGTGAAATTAATGTTTCATTGAAATTGACACCACAAAGCAGGGCTATAACGTCAAATGAGCATCTATCTTACAATAGTTAGCCAACGTTGCTTAAAATTGTACTTGGCTATTTTTTTATTGAAACTAAACGTTTTTGCTAGAATTTGAACAGCAACACAATTGTTTCGAGTTAACTGACACTATCTTCAGTAAAACCTTTCGATAAAAACTTGTATCAGCTATAATGAATACGATACGTTCAATATTGGCTTATAACAGGTGAAACGCCAAAAGTAATTTTAAATGTCCTTAATGTGTTGGCCTAGAAATATACCCAATCGATTTTAACTAAAAAACGACGAGAGGTTAGGTAGCACGGTAAACTTTGACCATATTCTTTTTATGTTCGTCAAACCATCTAGCCATATACGCATGCAAACGTTCTTGAACACTTGTTATGTGTCCTCACCTTTTCCCGTTGTGCCATGTATTCTTCTTCCAGTTGTATAATCCTGTCTTTGATTTGTTCACATTCACTTTCTTCACTTGCAAGCAGATTACGTTCAGAGCTAAGTTCACCTTCCACCAATGCTCGTTCCATCTCAAGCTAACAACAAATAAAAAACGGAATTTGAAATGCAAAGGTTATATTTTTGTGAAACGCAACGATTGTTGAAAATGCTACTATTATAACACCTTTTGTTTGAATGTGATTTTTTTCAAAAAACTTATTTTGTTTTGCCATACGGCCACCTATATAGAAGCTTTTTGAAATGCAGTTACACATTTTGAAGCTATTTTTGCCTGGCAATTGGTCCAATACATGAACTTCAAGGAAAGCAATTTGATTTTACTCTAAACTTTTGCTTGTGATATATGTCGGTAAACTACGGTTCATTTTGCATTCAACTAAAGCCGTGTAAAATTTGAATGTCGCATTGTTTAACAAGCAGTTAATGTTAAATGCACAAACTAGTACAAGAGAAGTTTACACAATTATACTGAAATCCACAAACGTTCAACAAAACACAATACAACAAACTAGACAACTAGTTTTGCAATTGCAACTTTAACAGTAGTACAAACTACATATTAGTGCAGCATCGTGGCTTACTGTAACACCCTATAATAGAAACAGCAAAAACACATTCACCATTGCGCTTACCATGTCAGCAGTCCTAAATACACTACGTACAAAGCACCTGAATGAAACCGAACTAAATTGTCACCCAAGAGCGTTTAGTTACGGTCAGTTGCACTCATGCACGATATTTGTATTGCTCCGTAAAGTCCGTAAAAAAGCTGCGTAAAATCGTAATTTCCTATTTGTGTGACAAGCAGAATTCCATTTAATACATGAACTGATACAACAGTGTTTGAGACATCTGTACTGATTTAAGTTACTGTTGAATCTTTAAACGTTCATCCAAACACAATTCAACTTGAATTTGCAAATGCAAGTTTAAAATAGTTGAACTGGATATCAGTGCACGATTGTACCTTTACTATAACTCCTAATAAAAACCTGTAAAAGATACGATGCCTTTACTATGGAGCTAATGATATCAGCAACTAACTGTAAAACACAAAGTACTGTGCACCTGACTGAAACTGAACTAGATTGTCACCCATAAGCGTCCAGTTATGGTCTACACAGGCATGAGTCAACACTTAACGTGGGACCCTGGTAAGATAAGCTGAGCAGCGGAAACCTATACTTGAGCGACCCTTTATACGTGAACTATAGGCAAGCTCACAAAACAAATAACAGGCCTGGCCTTATCTCACCACAGCTAAAAGCAAACACTCGTGTTGGCAAAACATCGATAGCTGCTTTGTAAGGCTACAGCTGGAATATATTGAAAAATAGTTGAAAATTATGAGCGTTCAGGAATAACATTAAAAATACCGCATCAATATATTTTAATACCCGCCTTTAAACACTGAACAGCACCTAGCTACGATAATAGCACAAACTTTAGGAAAAACACTTGAAACTTATCTAAATATAATTTTACTAACCGGTCTTAAAAAACTAAACAGCAACTAGCTGCGATAAGAAAAACTTTAACGTTTAGTTTAGTGTAAAATTGCGAAGCAGTTCTCAGTAGACCCTTAAGCTGTTAATGGTATTTCATAAAACGATTGCTTTAAATTGAAACGAAGCGAAAGCAAACCGTCTCGTCCGTGAAGCGTTGAAAGACGAGGATATTATCGCAATATAAAGGTCTTTTGATGTTATGCTTGCTCGCATTTGAATATACGCTTTCCTCGACCCCTTTATATTTCCTACATGTCGATTTAATTTGACCTTTATAGAAAAATCGATATTAAAAAAAACGATAAAAGGTGAAGCCGGATATAACTGAAGCATTGTGATAAGGAAAAATAATACAAACATACAGTTTGTTTATTTTTTATGGCGAGGAACTGTTTGTAATTATTGAATGGCAAACAGCTGAACAACTTCTTCTACTGTACAAGGGTTCCTGTGTCTACACAAATCCCAGGCTAGAACTAAAAAAACGCTGATAAAACTATCTATTCATCTAAAAAACTAATCAACTAAGTTTCAATTAAATCCAAGTCTGCATTTTGTCAACTTCTTCATTTGTCTGGATTCTGTCTAAACTACAAACTACTGGTTTCGGTTGAGCACATTTACGTTTGTGACGTGATAGTTATCGCACAATGGCCACTTGTAACGTAACACTCGTCGCACAACAATCAATCGGCGCTAATGGAACAATGACGTCACAATCCGGGTGGGAAAGTTCGTTTGTGATGTCACAGTTAAGAGACAAGCGACACTCCTATTTGCAAACAGCTGATTAGATTTGAGTGCAAATAGGTATGCTGTAGTTTTTCGGTTCTAGATTACCATTAATTCGTTTTCTACAAAGACCAAATAGCTCTACGTCACATTTAACGAAAAAACACTACAATTTTCATATATTTTGATCTTAAACATCTCTAAACTTTTTTATTGTAACACTCTAATATTTTATCTCAAAACTAACTAACCTTCCTCATTTCAAGTAGGAACAAATAACTTTGTAAAAAAAAATCGTCGAAAAGCTATAAAACCAGGGTCGTTGCCTAAAATACTTCCAATTAACTCAAGTCACTCAGAAACTAGATTTAAATTTTCGCTCCATAAGGCAGTTTTCATTCTGCCCTTTGGTAACTGAGGTTCAAGTAAACAAGAGCTCCAGCAAACACACACATCACACAATGTGGCGCAAGTATGGAGAAACTCACATCAAGCATATCTCCTTATATGGGCGAGCCTGGAGCGTTTATGAGCGAACAATAGGCGATATTT
Source organism: Ascidiella aspersa (assembly GCF_963924565.1). Taxonomy (NCBI): domain Eukaryota; kingdom Metazoa; phylum Chordata; class Ascidiacea; order Phlebobranchia; family Ascidiidae; genus Ascidiella; species Ascidiella aspersa. Next base: position 761,152 of record NC_139452.1, on the reverse strand, counting down.
TAAAAGTAGCAATTACAGCATTAACGTGATGTTATTACGACCTGGGACTGAATATAGCGTCGTTCGTGGCGTAAATGTGATTATTTTGTTGCAAGTGGTAAAGTAAATAACTTGATGCTGAGTCAGTTTTCAAGCAGAATTCTGATGACAACCAGCGATGGTTGCAACGTCCGTATAGCTCACAATAACCAAAGCAAGGCTGCTGCTATTCAGTTAACATACGCAACAAATAACCAAGCATTATTATCAACCTATTTTCGCGGCTGCCAATGGGTAACGCGATTTTTCTTTAGAGTTTTTGTCAAAAGGTCGAAAATATACAAGACCTATTAACAAAACAGTCAGAGGCAATTAATAGGAAACCTAACCATGTAAAATACTGCATTCGGCCACAAGCCAAATAAAACTTTACACAGGGTGGCGATATATTGCTGGAGAAACGCTGAATTAACTGCTGACACGAAAATTAGCTTTTTAAACCTAAGTAAACAGTTCTCAAAAAAGAAAAGTTTGGATTTAAAATGTTAATCCCGCACCCCAAACCGAATAAACGGATTCAAACTTCACGACTCACAACCAACAATATACTCGCACAAACGGTGCACCCCCACATGATGACGTCACTTGGACGTCACACGTTACTTGATGACGTCAATAAAACTTTATGACGTCACTCAAACTTTATGACGTCACTCACCTCGCTGACACTTTCGCTCAGCTGAAGTTCAAGTTCGGAAATCTTCTTTTTGATGTCATCTATCCGGGAAAGTCCCTCTTCTCGGAGCCTCCTGACCTCTGCTACGTCAGCCTGGAAAAGTCAAGATCAGAGGTTACTAAAGGTCACTAAACCCTTGTATACAAGCATGAACAAACCGATTTATTCGCATTGAAACCAACACAACGCAGGATTCATAAGAGATCATTCACACCAGAAAAAAAAAATGTTTGTTCGCAAAGGTCATTGAACCCACCGATTAATTATCAGTGCTTTTTGTGAAAGATTTTTTCAGCTATTTGCAGATTCAATAAAAGTTACTTTTTGGGGATAGATTAACTGTCATATTCCATTTCTGCCGTGAACACTCTTTGTGCAAGAATTATCATTAGAAACAAATACAATAGTGACTATAATTGCTAAACCTACCCAAGGTTATTAACTATGGGTATTTAGAACCACTTCGTAGAACGAGAGTTGCAAGTGACTTGTTAATACTATTCTATGTAATTTGCACGCTTATGTTGTTATCTGGCTGTGAGAAGCTTCCCTTTCAACATAACAACAAGGTTGTCCACTTATGGATGCATTAATATTTTATTAAATGCTTATTACCGAGTTTATAAGTAATAAGACAAAGCAAAATACGGAAAGATGCATTTATTAGCTCGTTAATCCACCAATATCCCGATATTAAGCGACTTGTTTTATTTAGTACAACTTGGACGGACAACGATGCTGGCAGAATACAGAATACGTGCGGAGGCATTTCCTATGCATCGAAAACAACCTTAAAATAGGCATTTTAGGTGTACAACAACTTGCACATGTTATTGCAGACTAATTCAACACTCCAAACTGAACTATCTTCATATTTAAAACACACTGTACAGCAATCTAGCCAACTTACCATTTGTGATTAAAGCCAGTTTTGAATCAGGGGTAATTTACCCTTAACAACTACCACGAGCAGACTAATCAACATAAAATTTAGGCTACTACTCAGCAATTATTCTAAATTTTAGGCAATTTGGCTGAAATCTCAACATTCCCCAGGCTGTTACTTGGCGCTCAACTAACAATTTGAATCCCTTGATACTCTGCACTTAAATTACTGGTACACTAAAACAACACAGTGGGTCACGCCTGACTAAATCGAATGTAATAACAATTAAAGCTTCTGTAAGCTTTAACCAGTGGTTTGCAAACTTTTGTGGCCCAAATAATAGTTGTTATGCAGTTTCTTAATTTGTACGTTTTGTTACTTTTTGTTAATTTAAAATAATTATTTCGCAAACTAGATTTTCAACTACAAAAATGTAAAACAAAGTAGTAAAGGTTAAGATTTATTCATAAACAAGCAATTGGTTGGGTTTTACCTGCAAAATAACAGTCAGGGGCTCTCAGTTTGGTAACCCTGGCCTACGGCTCACTAATTCTTTACTGAAACGATTACATACTTCATCTAGCAACAAATAGTTACCTGCTAATAAAGACTTTTTTACCAACAAGCTACACACAGCGGTTTTTTACCCACATTAATAAATTATAGCGACCAATGTAGAAAGCACATGAGAAAAAGCCATTACCAGCTATTAATAATGCTACTAGCAACAGTAATCGGACCAAGTACACATGAGCCCTATGGAAACCTAACAACCATTAAAAACCTGTTACTCCCTGCACTACATAATTGTGCCAGTACTAAGCTCAATCAGGCTTGGATTACGTTGAGTGGCGTGAAATGTAAAGTGATAGGCTGGGCTGAAGTGAATGGATTTCATTTGAACAAGGAATTATACACAACGATGATATATGTTTAATCATTGTTACTTTCAATAAAAAATAATTTACGTTTAACCAATTGACGTACATTTTTATATAAAGTGTATGAATTAATTTTACCCGCTTCCCGAAAAATTAAACCAATATTTAATAAAAAATAACCACGTCGGTTACGATTACAGCAATTATTTTAATAGGCTAATTATAAAAAAAAACTTTAAATTACTTGGACAGTTGCACTGATCCAAGGGAAAATAAAACTAATAATATTATATCTTCGATTTCCGGTCATTATTATTTAAAAACTCAGAAATTCATGTGGCTTTGTAAAACTTACAAGATATTTGTAAGTCTCAAAAGCATAATAACTCTTACAATCAAATTAAATCTCACGTCCCACTAAATAACAACCGACTGACACAACATAGTGACAAATCATTCAGTCACAATACAACAATAAAAGTTTTGCCATTCCCCCGTTTTTATTGCTTTACTAATTGCCCGAAGCCGCGCAAAACGTGGACCCGCTTATTAAAAGTTATTTATACCTGTAATCATACCCTACTGACATGCATGTTGTAATGTTGTATAAAATACAGCTTATACGACATGGTATATAAACATACTATACATTACATGACTGCATGAAACTGGATTTTTCACTTTTTTTGGATTTTTTTTAGTACAAATTGCTTTTAGTGCAGTATTATTACTTGCGTATATTTAGTTTCTACCCATATTTATTGGGGTGCAAACCCATTTAATGAATCAGAAAATAATTGCAATAAAAACGTAAAATAAATGAAATAAAAAGTTCGAAAATCAAGTTTTAAACCGAAAGTTTAAAAGCCGCTTGTATGACGGATTAGCTGGCGTTACAGTAACTTTAAAAATGTGTTTTTGTCGAAGTTTAGGCGAATTTAGTTCCAACATATAACAAAGCTGATATATCTTAAGGGACTATCTGCAAGGTTGAGATGACTAAGGGCCAAGTCCAGTAATTTGCGAAATGTTCGGAGTCTTTAAGTCATAATTAGAAAAAATTAAATCAAGATGTTCTCACAAAAAAATGGTACGCAATGGAATAAGATGTTAAGTGTTTAAAATTAACGGTTAAAAGAAAACTTAACTTGACGTTTTTGACCTAAAACGATCAAAAGCCAATAGAGAAGTTAAAACTAATTGAAAATATTCGAAACTTTTTTCAAAACTAAGAGCAAACCATTCACTAACCGTAGGTCTGCTCCATCTAGCTTCAGCAGCAACACAGCCACCAGAACCCGCAACATTAGCAGCTTTTAAAGTTCCTGGATCGAAATCCACAGCTTTGAGGGTTCGCTCCGTGGCGCCTCCAGTGGTGGGTAGCATCGCGTTGCTGGTGGCAACCGGGTCGCGTCTGCGCATGTGCAGAGGCTGCTTGAGAATGTCCTCCTCGAACGACGCTAGACGGCGGTAGTGAGTCTGCTTTGATGACGTGTGCGGAGAGGTTTGTGACGTCATAGTGGGTGAAGTGGCGGGAACCGATGTTGGTTGTTTGCCAAGGGAAGTTTGGCCTGAATGGAAATATGCGTTGAATAAAGGTTAAAACATTATCTCAGTGTTTCTTATTTTTTTTTACGCACATGTAGACTGACTGTAGACCCTATAAAATATTTTTTAACCTAAATTGCCTTTTTCCTGCTTCACAGTTTGTGTTGCAAAAGCTTTATTATGGAATTTATCTTTAAAATACTGTGGGATCAATTAGATAAGAAAGAAGTAAATGAAGTTATCTTTATATATAAGAGTATGTTTCTTTAAGAGTAGCGACATGATTTGTGACATTTATGCCTGATCTCCGCAAAGGAGAGGAAATAAACGCCGTTTGTTGTAACAATGTATTTTAATATTTTAATTTAACTTTTAATGCCATTGCTGTTACTTAAAGACATAAGCGATATATAATTCATTTCGAATCAGTGTAAGCAGTGTAGTATTGCTGTTTAGTGCGTTTAATAGCGTCTCACTTCATGAAATATTCATAACTGAGAGGATGGAACAAGACCACGACACAAAAATAACGTGTACGACCCGACAATGACGGGATCATGTGAAAATTTAATGGGGAATTTCCTTGCTCATATTATTATCGCTAACAGAAATAGAAAGACGTTCTTTCAGATTGGAATGTAAAGGAAATGACCCGATTTATTTTAGTCTGCGCAAAATGTGATGATAATAGGGCCGACTAGGTGGCCAAAATATAAGGACAGAATGTATTTTGATGAACTGTCAATTATTGTAGAAAATCTTAAAAATCTTAATGCTCTATAAATATATATACCAAGATTATATTTTAGAAAACCGTTAAAATATAACATCTTTAAATTGCATTAAGACGTTAAGAGTACCAGTAAAATAATTTTTTTTTAAATATTTTTTTTGGTAATTTTTTTTTTTAATTTAGACTTTTTAAATAAATAAAGATAAATATATGCCGGCGAAAAATTGATGGATTTATCGCCATCCTCCCTCAATAGAATTCGTGCGTAAAGATTAAACTTTCAAACGATTCCCAACTAATCCCTCAAATAGAAATCAGGGTTTTCTTTTGGGAATAGCTTCCAAGTCGTGTTAATGAACTTCTCGCACCAGACAGCAAAATCAATGCTCCCCAGGAAAAATAAAATCGATAATTTAGCGCGCCTACCCTTGCTCTCATCCGGTTTATCGAGCTGCTGATTTTTTTCCCGGGTTTGATCCATGAACTCAGCGCACAAGTCCAAGATGTTCTGGAGTCGATCTTTCTCCTGAAAGTAAAATAGTTTGCGAGAAAAGTTAAAAAAAATATAAAAATACATTAAACCCAAGATCGTGTTTCTAAATAATGTTAAGTTATAATGTAGAAACAACCTATTCCTTTCAACTTAGCAAAGTAGTCACTTGGCCAAAAGTAAGTTATTCTCCATTAGTTTTAGAATATATTTTTACTTTTGGTAAATCATAAAGGGTAGTTATGACTAAACGAAATTTTAGCCGAAACATGTTGTAATTGGTTTAAACGTGAATCTAATTTATTTCTTACTTCTTCATTCATTTTTACACACTCGATGAAACGACGAAATCTGCTTCTTTATTGATAATGTGTTTTATAAAGGAAATTCTATTTATTCTACCAAGATGATGAACCGAACATTTACTTGTAAACTTTAACTTTGAACCTTAATAACTTAAACCGCCTGACTTCCAGAATACGACATATCCGTTTTTAAAGGTTAATTTTTGCAAAGTATAGCTTTCTGTGGTAAAATTATAACATTACCGGTTCAGTCAAAAGAGCAGCCAAAATATGTAAAGTTTTCAACCATTCTCACCCCACTATTGCAGCAAATACAAGCCTAATGCAAGTGGAGATGTCGATACTTGTAACGCAAACATCATATGGCCACTTGTTGATCATTAACGTGTGTTTCTGACCTATGCAACCACTGTTAAATATTTTGCCATCTGAATAAACAGGACTGAAAGCTACCTTTAATCGATTTAAAAGGTTGGCATTAAAATACGTGTTTTGAAAAAATTAGTGACAGATGACGAAAGCTTTTCAAGTGAAAAGAGTGTTTAGGATTCTGTGTCCCCTTGCTGTGAAGGGTGAAAGTACTGGAAAGTTCATTTTTTTGTTTAAAACTGAAAAGGATGCCGATTTTAAACTTGATTATATAATGAAAAAAATACAATTAGTTTTTTTTTTCTTAATTTTAACTGGTTTTCCACGTTTTTTGCCAAGCTTTGTCAGTAATGTTTGTATTTCTGAGAAATAATAAGTTTCTCTTTGTATTATAAAGGTCATTTTTGTGCTCTGCTGTTTCCAAATCCTCTTTGCTGGCATAATTGGCCTAAGTTGAAATATGACGCATGCTAATGCGTTTATATTTTGACAACTGAGTTAGATGAATACCACTTGTATTCTCACATAAATTAAAAAGCGTGATAACTTAGCTTCGTACAAAGTTTATGGAAGCGAGTTTTAGATTTGTCTAAAATCTTTGCAAATTTTGTCCCGAGCACTTCAGTAACCACATTTCCAAACTAACCGAAGCGGCAGCGGCTTGTTCCTTCTTCCTTTCTCTCACTGCGTCATCGTGAAGTTCTCTCAAATCTTCCTCGTAAGCCTCAGACTCCAGAGAAAGCAGTGAAGCGGAACTACCGACCCTCCTTCCTCGCAAAGACCGAACTGAAACTGAAAACAAGAAAGTTTTACAAAAAACACCTGATCGCACAAGTAGTGTGTCAAGTTTTCAAAAGTTTACCTAAAACGCTATATTAAGGCCAGTGTTTCATGCATTTTTAATGGAATTCGACGATTTTTTTTAACAAAACGTAACTTTCAAACTGTGATTACTGTACAAACTACATGAATAGGAAGTTATTCTAAGTTCTATCCATAAAGTTCAATGACAGTCACTATCCAATTCATTTCTGGTCAATAAAGCAAGAAGAAGTTATAGAACATTTTTGGCTTTCAAATTTTATATGCAGCTCCGGGAATATATGTATTTTACTCTATACTTCGCTTAACTAGGCTTGATGGATCAAAAACGAATTAAAAAGCCCTGATTAAACTCATATCAAAAATAAATAGGTAATTAAGTGAATAAATGAAAATATAGTTTATTTTTGTTCAATCAGCAGCATTTGGGAGCAAACGAATACGAGTTGATTACGTCACAATGCAACTCACTCGATTTCTTGAGTCCGACCGATCGTTCCACATCAGCGGGCAAGGTTGATGACGACATACTTCGGTTGTACCGCGAGGGGGCAGCAAAGACAACCTCGCTCCTGGAAATTAAAGAAGTTGAAAAACGCAGAGCTCGAAATGTTTAATCAACTGGTCACTCTGATGAAGGGATCGAAATGTTGCAAGTTTGGGTTGGAAAATAAAAAGCCGGTTTTACTTAAAGTGGTAATTATGCATTTCAAATTAGTTTAATTACAAAAAAATGAAAATTTTTCATGACAATTGTCTGTTCAATGTTGTTCGTCCATGGTTGACAACCTTGTCCTTAAACAAAGCCAGGCTTGACATGCCACATAGGTTTGTTTCAAAATGTTTTAAATGTTGACTTTGAATTTAGAAATGAAAGGTTATTTCGCGTCAAGACGCGATTTAGGAGTTTTTTAATTTCTTGACACAACTTTAAGAACAGGGCGTCCACCAATCGCAGTTGTTATTTTACAAATAGCTGGTTGTAGTTAATTTTATGCTAAAATATAGCATCATTTTAGTTAAATAAAAAAAAAATTTCAGACAACATTACCTAATAAGTTATATCCGAACAATATTACAAAACGTTGGAAAGTATACAGAGCTATAAGGCTTGGTAAAATAATGCTGCTGGTGAGCCCAACCCTTAGATCTGAAGAGTAGTAATACCCAAGAGAATAGTCTCTATAACTATCCATTGCTAATGGTTGCTGCGAGGTTAGAATTAATTTCAAGCGAGGGATACACTTGTTAAAATGTTTTCTTTCAAACGACCGCTATTGTTTTACGATCCTATGACGTAACAACAAGCAGGTATGACGCCATAATTACCTGGACGGCGAGGGGCTTCTATCGCGAAGGCTTGTTGTGCTTGTGTGGCGAGTTCGGTTCGAAATGAGGTTTCTTGTCAATGTCCGTCCACTTCGACGACCGCTCTCTAGAAGGAAGGTTAGATTGACAGTTAAAACGAACAACTTTACTGTTTATATTGGCCTAGAATTATTTGAGGGAAACCTTTGCATGCAGGTAGTACATAATCATTACTAGGAATGTCCGATACTAAACATTTAAATCCTATACCGATAGCCGATATTTTGGACAAAAGTATCGATCTGACACCAAATGACGTCACTACTATGTTTAAATACGCAACAAAGATAAAGTTCAAAAGTTCAAAGGTAAAGTTTTAAGGTTAATATGTCTGCATTTTTTTGGCTGAAATTTCTTTACAAGTTTGGTATCGGATCGGCACCGATACCTCATAGTATCGGACGAGTAGCGATACCTCATAGTATCGGACGAGTAGCGATACCTCATAGTATCGGACGAGTAGCGATACCTCATAGTATCGGACGAGTAGCGATACCTCATGGTATCGGACGAGTAGCGATACCTCATAGTATCGGACGAGTAGCGATACCTCATAGTATCGGACGAGTAGCGATACCTCATAGTATCGGACGAGTAGCGATACCTCATAGTATCGGACGAGTAGCGATACCTCATAGTATCGGACGAGTAGCGATACCTCATAGTATCGGACGAGTAGCGATACCTCATAGTATCGGACGAGTAGCGATACCTCATAGTATCGGACGAGTAGCGATACCTCATAGTATCGGACGAGTAGCGATATTACCACCAGGTAATACTGAATATGCGAAACTTAACCCATAACATGCAGTTATATCAAATCGAAGTTCTTGAGTAAAGGATCAAAAGCAAGCAATCAACATCCAAAAAACACAACTTAACGTTAAAATTAGTGAATGAATTTTCCAAAATCCTTTAATGAATTGCAACGCACAGCAATCAGTTGTAATAAAGTCAGTTGCATTCTCACCCGTATTAAATTTCCTTGTAAGTGTTGGACTGGCAGGCGCACTGCTCGACCTCTGTCGCGCTTTGGCCTTCTTAAGGGCCAGAAGTTCCTGATGCTTCAGGCGCAGTTGTTGGGTGACCAGCGCAATGGACGGCATGCTGGAATCCACCTTACGATCATTGGACGATCCCCTGGCGTTTACATTGCGCTCATGGGACGTAGAAGATTTGGTGATTTGCAGAGAAAAGTTGTTGCTTGCTGTGGGCGATTTTTGCGCTTGTTGTAATTGTGTTGTTTTCTGTTGTTGTTTTTGTTGTTGTACTGATTGTTGTTGTTCCTGTTTGTGTGGAAACCCTGGATGTAGATTGTCGTACGGACCAGTAGCATTGATCTAAGCACAAGTTATAGTAAGTTATAAACTGTTGCTACCACGTATAATATTAATCAAATCATAGCTCCAATTAGAATTACCAGAGGAACTATTTTTTGTTTAATTGTTATAGTACGTTATTCGCCTATTCTTAAGCAAGGCTGAATATTAAAACAACAAAATTAGTTCTACAGAACTTTTGTTTTTCCTGTAGTGTCTGTAGCAAGTTCCTCTAAACTCACAATTTCTAATTTCTATTACGCAAAATCTGAAAATATCTGACCTTGTCACTGATAATCCAAAATTAAATACCAATAAGTTGTTAACCCTTGACCTATTGACCTCTAGGACGTGACCTATTAGTTGAACTACCTAAGCTGACAACATAAAGGTTTAGGAGTCTTTTAACATGCGATGAACTATTGAAGGTTCATTGCACACCACGTTCACCACAAGATGCAAATACCGCGCGATGTATTTTGTGACGTCACAACGGATGACAGCGTCACAACTAAGCGGTCAGGTTAAGTTGGATTGTGTTATCGCAGTTATTTGGAGCGATACGTGTGGTAAAACGAATAACTCGTTTTCTGAACCTAATCGTAATCAATTAGTTCTAAAAAAACGTAATCATAAGTTCTTAATTTAGTATTTAAAACTTTTCGGACAAAAAAAAGCCTATTGAATTAACATTGATTTGCTTGCTTTCTGGATCTGAGACTATTCGACCAATTATAACCAGTTTGAAACGATGAAAGCTGACTGAATCCATCAGCAACTAACTACATCCGCCTTATATGTTGATTAACTTAACTACGTGAAAGGTTAGAATAAAAGGCCTTTATGTTTTGTCTGTGGAAACTTTCATTTGCACAACGATAAGGTATAATGATCTACCTTAAACCACTGATACTGTTCAATAAACAATAACGTTCGCAATATTCCACATTAGAACGTCAACGGATGAAAGCGCATATGCGCCGTTGCAATCGACTTTCACGCACCTTTAATTATTAATTACAATATTAAAAGGACCAAGTATAGATTAGCTGTAAGTCAGTGTTCTATATATAAATGCGTTACTGTACGTATAAGTATATCAACCATAAAAAATCCGAAAACTGGCAGTTCTATCGATATATGGGTAAAAAATACAAAAACGATGTGTTAAGCGGAAATTATGTAGCTCCATTTTCAATTGAAAGGTTAACTTAATCAACACATATTTGATGAGCAAACATCTAGTCTAACCATTTGTTTTTCAAGAGTTCAAATTGTTTCTCAATGCTGAGTTTGGTTTAAATAGCAACCTCGTCAGTATTTTATACCCATGTTGATTTTTAGATAAAATAGCATTATGATTTTAAATTGTGAGGATCAACGGACTTTAACCATTCCTGTTTTTCGTTCGTCGTTTACTACTTAGGATACACTTGTGATGATAAAATAACCTTATCCCCATCAAAGCAATATTTTTTCTCATGATGCAGAACACAGTTCTATTCAGACACGAAGTTTTCTCACCTCGTAATAACTTGGTTTTGCAGGTTGTTGTTGGCCTGGGTTCGTTAGGGGTATTCCCTGGGTGGGGAATTTCCCGGGTTTATGGGGCGGGGGTCTGTTGGGGTTCGGGACCCGAAGACCATTCGGGGGCCTCGAGGCCAACACAGGCTTACTGGGGTTCCTCTGTAAAAAAAACAGTTAAACATGTTTTAATGTAATAACAAAACATTGCATTCGCCTTTGATAGTGACACTATAAATAGCAGCTAATTAGGAACTGCGTATGTGGCTGAAATCGTAAAGGGTTGGCGTCGTAAGTATGACGTCACGACATTTTACGTACATTGAATGACGTAATGTATATGGGAGAAGCCTGGTCCCTAGAGCAATTTAGCGATATCGGCGTAATAGGGAGATTTATAAACTTATATCAGTTCTTTAATATATGTTTAGTTAAAGTGAATCTTCAAGTAATATGTTGCAGAGTTACAACAGAAAAATCAAACTTTGAAGCACAATAGTGAGAAGTTACAGTCACACGAAATCTGTAAAACCGCTTCATGCATTATAAATAGCTCTAGATATGACGTACGAAGCAATATATCAAAGCCCATACAGAAGCATTGTGTGAACGTTCCAATAAAACAATAAACCCTTATGACGTCACAAACGGTATTGACTTACGTCAGCGGATTGTCGTGGTGATCCTTGCGATCCAAACGAGTCGAGTGAAGTTGGAGAGAGCGGACTCGACAAACTACTCGTATCACTCGTATCAGAGTTACTCGGCGACATCGCTACTCTCTCAGAGCTCGATTTAGGCGAGTTACTCGTTCTAAAACTCGCGAACTGGTTGAGTTCCGGGCGAGTGACCTTTGGGGAGAGTTTAAGAGTCGCGCTCTTGCTCGAATCTGATTGGTCGTTGGTGAACCAATAGGAGTCTCCGTTTTCATTCAACATTGCGTCGAGTTCAGAGTCTAGTAGCTGACTCGAGTAGGACTCGCAGCGACCAGCGGTTTTAAGCGCCACTCGCGACTTCTTCAAAACCACGGGCGAAAAACTCGAGTCGAGTAGAGAAGTTTCTGGACTCGGCTCCGAGTTGACTTTCGAGTAGATTTCTTCACCAGAGTTGATCGGAGCTACTTCCAAATCTTTCATCCTCCGATGCTCGTTGCTAGGAAACCGATGCTCGTTGCTGGGAAACGGGATGGGACTGAAGGTGAATCCCCCGGTGTGCGTGACGTCATTCACTTTCGGTTGGTGTATCGCATTCTCTGCTGGAACAATTACGGGCGGTTTCAACAATGTGTATGACATCACAATCTTTCGGTATTAAGTGTGATGTAATACGAATGGAGAAGACACACAATTGGTGTTACTTTAGATTTGTTTACGTTTTCAAGTATACTATGCCCGGATCTGTTTGAATCTTTGAGTCCAAAAGGTCAAGTAACTCAACATCGTCTTGATAAATACGTTTAGATACGTCCTGGTATCATTATTATCAGTAGATGTTTTTCTCTTTATTAAGGCCAGTATTTTTGATATTCTAGTTTTCTTTAATTCCTAAACTTTTGAGTTTATTGTTAACCTTATAACTTAAATTTTACTTCGTCTTATTTCTGTTTTTTATCCAAGTTAACAGCTAGCAGTTCGATGTGCTTCGACATAGTTATTTTTATATAAGCAAAGTACGCAATTAAACATTGACTTGACTTGGTCGGCCTTTGCGTCTGATAATAAAAAAAACATTGAAGTTGTGTTCGACATTAGGCCGCAAACTGTAAAGCAGTGGCCTAGATCGTGATCAACACAAGACTTAAGTCAACAGCAAATGTCATTAACACGGTTGTATTACTGCTTCGCAAATAAGCAACTAAACCACAACGTAACTCTACTAAATAAATCACTGCAATAAACGTTAAAAGAAACTAGGTTTCAAAGTCAAATCGTTCATAATTGGGGTTAAATAATTGTTATAAAAAGATTTATAATTGTGTCAGTCTCGTGTTGCAAAAACATTTTAAACATGGATGAAAAGCTTTTGTATTTAAACTATGACCAGTCACTTAATGCAAAAACATTTAATAAGTAAACTAAGTTTGCTCGCGTTTTTACTTTCATTTATTTCTGTATGCTTTTAGATATGATGTGCTACGGGCGTTCGGTGCTATTCACCCTGAAGAAGGCGATTTAAAAAGGTTGCCGAAATGTTGGTTAAGAATCTCAATTACCAGAGGAGCTATTTTTGATTATTTTCGATAACTAATTTTACCCAACAACAACAAAAGCTGCAACACGAAAGCTGCAGAACAAAATAGAAAAATACTAAACTCTAAAGTAAACTTAATCAACTTACGATTTTTAGGATTCTTTTCTTTCAAGTTGTAGTCGAAAACTTCGTCGGCAGATTTGTAATTGAAGATTGGGCTCAAGTTATCGTAATCGGGAAACTCTAAGTCAAGGTCGGCCACGATCCTACAACAAACAAATAATGAGTAAAATATAAGTTCCTATACATGGTATATGTGCCACACATTCTTATCGGTCACTAAATCGTTTAAAAAATAACAACACCTCTGATTTATCAGCACAAAATTACTGCCAGAAGTAGAAGCAAGCTGCTAGTTTAAACCTTTTTTAACAATAAGTAATAAATCGTTCCCTTAAAAACATTAAGGACGTTAGTCCTTGTTTCGTTATTTGTTCAACCTCAATTTTTATCGCTGCAAATAATGATTTGGTATAAATATTGTTTATTTTAAATATATAAAGCGTAGTAACGTTAAGTGAAGGCAAGAACGATATAAAAACTGGCATCGATAAGAAGCTGTAATGCGCTGATAAGACACACTCGCCACAGGGCTTAAAAACTCAAATTCGCTTTTCAAAGGTACATTTCACATTTTTTAAATCCACATCAACAAATTTATTTTGAACTACAAATTGATCGTTAAGTCAATATCTAAAATAAATAAACATCGAATTAAAGACAAAATTCAGTAAGACCAAAAACTAAAATTACCCATTTTTGTATTAACTTGAACTAAACTTATGTAGAGAAAATCAGTATTTAGAAAATCGTCTATTTTTCGTGATTACAACGTACGATTAGCAACAAAACAAAACTGAACTTAAAAACTGTGAAAGGAATTTTGATTTTCGTAAATACGCAGATGCACTAAAAGCCTTTGTTTCACTTTTAAACCAAGCCAATACCAATTTCTCCTAAAGTGTGATTTTATCGACCTTAGAAGCAGCTGCGTTTATGCATTATCAGGGTGATGGAAAGTGACAAACAACTTAAATCAACCTACTTTTGTATGGGTGTCTACAGCTGCACAACAAGCTAACGAGCTCGTTTTATTGGCGCCTGACCTATCTGTGCAATTAGGTCGCTTATAAACTGTGGCTAGAGATCGCCCAAGGCTTCTGCTTGAGGTAATTGGATTTCTACTGAGGGAAGAAGAATGCAAAGCGTGAAAATTGAACTTCCTGTAACTGTTTGCGCAATAAACATTATTAGAAGCCAATATAAGTTTGTAAAATGATTTAACTTTCAAATTCAACAAATATATTTTTTAAATCACAAAATATTATCCTTACAGAAATAACAAGTTTTTTCAGGTTAAAATTCAATAAAGAGATATTCGAAACGTTCAAAAGCCTGGGCCTTGATATTCATTCTACATCTACCTAAAAGCTCCAGCCATTATCTTAAGATTTATTAGAAACGTTTAAAATGGTATTTCCATCGTTTGGACTTTAATATTCTTACTAGGAAGTTTCCACAAGCGGAATTAGGTCCATTTTTGAGGATGCCATAAAACAATGCCATTATATAACGATTTATACATAAAACAGCCTGTAAATTATTACAATAAATTCCAGTGTTTTCGTAAGGCTGCCTACGGGCTTTAATTTTTTTCCTTCGTTTTTTTTTCTTGTGTACACGCCAGCCGTACTTTAGGTCTTTTCTGTTACATAATGTTCTTCAATATTTAAATTACATTACTGGGTTTATTAAATCTTGCAAAGAAATATTGAATTTTGTAAAGTATCGTAAACCAGTTCTTAAAGATCCTACATTTTATACCGTTTCTATTGATCACTTCCATAACAGGGAAATGCCACTGCTTTTTGATCGACCCGCAAAAATCGTTGGAGTGTTTTTTTGTGATGTGCTACAACTCTAACTTAATAAAACAACCTAGAACGTTGTCTCACTTCTGCTTTCTGTTTGCATAATATTTCAACAATGCCGAGATCTTGTTTACTAAACCAGTTGACGATCGACGATGATTAAGTGCGGCGGTAAATTGATGAAATAATACTTTTACAGGTCGTCTTCAAACACGATGACACCGAGTATAGGTAAAGTAGCAACGCCACAACAGGTAACGTACATTTGTAGCCAAACAACGTTGACACGAATCAGCAAACATAATCTACCTGAAGTGTGCTACACATGACTTGTTACTTAAGTTGTTAGGCAGGTCACCGACCTTGGGTTGCATGCTTTGTATTAGAATGAGTGAAAATCGAAATCACAAACTGTGCATGACAACAACATATTCCGAAATAACAGTTCATACAATTATCGCAGAAAGCCGAATACGTCTAGTTACAGGGATGTTTTTAATGCTAAGTAACATTTGTTCTGTTCTTGGATTGCGTGTTTTGTATTTGCGCCAATGATCGAAAAGCCATTTGCCATTAAATCGACACTTCAGTTAAGCTACGTATTTGCATACAGCAGAACGACCCTTTAAAGTAGCATTTCTGCGGTAAGAAAACCTTTTATAATTCAAAAATCTTTTATTTACAAGTAAAATCATATAAATCATCAAGACCACGTCTCAATTTTGACACAGCAAGTCTGTTATAGTAATTTAATACAAATTTCTATAATAAGTTTACTTGAAGTGGAATGCGAATTTAATGGTAAAATTACCCGATCCGCGCCCGGGTTTGTTACTTTCTCAAATGGTTCGTGGTTTACTCAAGAACTTCGCGCCAAGTTGTGAAACGCACAACGCAAACACAAGTATTGAAACGCAAGTGACGCTCCACGCATTCCCCGCTTAATATAGCTTACTTGCGGTAACACAAGGATCGGAATAGGAAACTAGAAAACATTTTCCAAAAAAATTAAATAGATCTGCTAAGATTGCAAAATAAATTTATTAAACGAAAACGACTTTACATTTGAGTACACGTGACTAACCGTTTAGCAAAACACAAAAGTTAAACTTCATGCAAACCACCTAAAAAAAGATTTTTTACATTCTAGTAACGTTTCTAGATTAGGATTTCGAGCTTTTATCTCGCTTAACAAAGTTACAAAGATTAATTAATTGTCGAAAAGTCCTATTTATTGATCTATGGCAAAATACTTCACACGCGCAAAAAACGTTCACTCGTTTGATAAATAAAATACACCAAAGCAAACTTATTCCAAAACTACTTGAAATCCAGTAAAATAAAGTGATGTCCTCGAATCTACACTTATACCAAGTATAAGAAGAGTTTTAAGTCAATATTACTTCGGTCAACCCTACAGCACCGCTCAAAACCTAACGTCTGCTACACGCCAACCTCAGACACCTTTAAAGCATTCATTTTAAACCACATCCTAAGAGAATTGACTGGTCGTTGTCTGTCTCTGGGGCAAATCATACAACTGAGCAGTCCGCTACAGTCAAGCCGTTGTAATATGATCCAACGCACACAAGCAAGAGAAACGACATTTAAACTGGAAAGATGGCATCCAAGACGGGGCAGATAAGACACGAGATAACATACTTCGCTAAGAGTGGGCTATCCAGGAAAATAGCTAGACACTGCCAACCAGAGACAAGATACAAATATGAAATCTGTAGTGGTTGAATATCTCCGAAAATATAAACACTACAGAGCTCAAAAGTATACACTTTACTCAGAGTAACATTGGTTGTTGACAAATTAAACCCTTTTTAGTTTGTAACGAGAGTTTCAACACTGAACATTTCAGAGTTTGCCCACCGTATCAAAAATAAAACAACAACCCAAGTAGTTATATATCCCTTGAACTGAAAGTGCTGTAGAACTTAAAATAACACAGTATACGTAGCAATATAAACTTTCTACCATCACACTATTTTCTACTGTAAATGCCAGCAAAATGTACAAATTTCAGCTCTGTACAACCAATATTCCAGGAGTTATGCAACCTTTTACATTCAATCTGCCAAATTCGCCAACTGAAGCTGTGAAGCTAACAACGCTGCTGTGTTTCCATCTCGTCTGGCCTTGTACGTAGGAAACCGCTCGACACAAAAAAGTGTGTTTCCACCGACGCACTCAAGCGTGACGAACGCGTGCCTCGTTCCGAGTGAGTGGTTAGTGGTCACGCACGGCTGGCCACGATGGCAAATCACGTTTTCGCGTCGTTTGGGGGCAAAATTTGACTTTAAGAAAGCTTTCTTGAAACATATTTGCGAATGCGTGGTAAAGCTAAATGGGGGTAAAACTTTACGACGATGAAACACGAGCAACACAAGAACTAAACCTGCTTCAAAATCAAAGTAAAGCAACAAATGTAAATCCGAAACAAATTGAAGGAAGAAACAACACACATGGATTTGGATACAAAAGTTTGCATAATTATATCTTTATTCGTTCCAAAGCAGGGTGTGTTGTTCGTAACGTTCACATAATGTCGAGTTTTTCTTGCTGTACAGCCGATGAACTATTCTGTTCCATATTTTAAATCCAACCATTACGAAGTCGATATTGCGTATTTTGGAGCATAATGGTTGGATCTTGTAGTAAGACGTAATAAGAATATCAAAGCCCATACATTTTGCGATTATTGCGTAGAATTTATAACAAGGTTCAAACTATTATAAAAATTTTATAGTTAATACAATGTCAATATATTGTTTTATTCGGAGCTAAACTCATTAATTTTTGTTATTTTAAACAAGTGACATATTAAACGTGTTTCTCAAAAACGCAATCGGGTTTAGCTCGGCTTATTTTCAAACCGAACAATTTTCAAGGTGATATTGCATATAGCTTCATTCATAGGGGAACACACAATAAGACCTAAAAAGCAACAATACCTAAAGCAGAAAAATCTATAAAACCAAAGTATTAAAACCAACGACATACTACAGCCAAATGCGGCGTAATATCCACAACAGAATAAGAACTTAATCGTCTGAATAAGGCATACTGTCGGAATAATTTCTAAATTTATCGGAATAAGGCCTAAATGATCAAATAACGACCGAACCTGTGGGTAGAGGGTATGGGGCGATCGGGGGCCATGGGTCTGGCATCGGCCGTTATGATGTCGCTGTTTGGGCGCCCTAGTTTAAACGGCGCCGTTGGGGCGCGCTGTCTTGGCACCAGATTTTTTGGGCTGTTTAGGGTTATGGATGGGGTTAGAAAATGAGTTAAGGTTGAAAATATTAGAGGAGTTAGTGATGTACTTAGGGGTGGGGTTTGGGGCTAGGTAAAATGTTGTATAGGCCTGATCCTGGCCTTTTAAGTGTTATTCCGACGGTGTAGGTCTTAATCCGATATTTTTTGTATTGCGAATATTAGGTATTGGTCTTATTCCGAACTGTGTTTTATTCCGACGTTGATGTTGTTCTTGTTTTGGTCTTATGGCTGGAGTCCTTGCAAACGTTAACACATTGCTGTCGCATTTTATACATTAAAGCTATATTCATTACTTTGTTGTGAGTTCTATTTTGATGATACCAACAACATACGTTGCACATTAGAGCGCTCTCTAGTTTATTGACTTTCTTTAATACGAATGTGGGGATAGCTCAAAAGCAAATAATTCAGACTTAATTACCACAAACCTCGGCCCCTGCGTTTGCTCACAGCATTATTTCGAGCCCTGTGTTGCAGCCAATTATGTTTCTCGACAGGAAAACACTAATTGCCAATTAAGCTCTTGCCGCACAAACGTCAAACGCGAGATGCTGCGGTGCACTACGATTCAGGAAACGACAATAAACTTCACCGACGAGTGTGAAAATAGTCACCGCTGTTCTTTAATGACGTCACAAACAGCTTCGAATGACTTCCGATGGGAAAGAAATAGCTTGTTGAGCGAAAAGTGTAAAAATATCTTCAACTTTGCGCATATTTGGCGATGAAACCAGCTGCTGGTGAAACGTGGCTCGGACGTTTTATGGTGTTTTCTTGCAAACATTTCATTAAATACAGCTCGCTTACAAATTAGGCTTGAAATTATTTTCAAAACACACAAAAACTATTTATATTGTGGACAAACCATATTTACATTTATAAAAACATCGCACATTTAAAATTTCTGTGAGAAACTGTGTAACTAGTTGCCCAACAAACTTAACGAGTATTGCGACACTTTCTTAACGTACGACCTTCAGTGAATTTAAAAAAACCTGTAGCTATCCACATTTTTATACTTTTCGCTAATTTTATTAATAAATAACAATGTTCACTGCTTTAACAGAACAAATGTGTAGATTTAAGTATTATATAAGAGCACTGGTTTAACATCACTTAATTTAACGTCATAATAAAACAATAATGACGTCATACAATAACGAGTCAACAAGCGGAAGTTCGTGACGTCATAATGGGTTGAAGAACAGACAAACACGCCGAGGTAAAAAATCAATTAAGTTTAAATGGGGAAAATAAAAAGTCAATATTGAAGCGAAGTGAATCGATTTTGTGTGAAGTAAGTGCTTATCAGGAGATACTTGTCATTAAATATTGAATAAACTGCAAATTGCACTTCGCAGAGGTTTGAGTTTAATTATATTTTCTGTGGATCAATATTGAAAATCAATTAACGACTTTTTATGAAGATTACAAGTAAGTATCGTGTTGCTGCCAAATTGAAATGTAATCCATGTGAAGATTTGTGTAGTTTGGCTGAAAACTCATATTTCTATTATGGTAGCACTGGTATCTTTATAATTTGAATATTTTAGCCATGGAGACCATTACTTTCATTGTTTTTTAAGCTTTCCGGTCAAGTCACCAGGACCAAATTGATGCAAATAACGAATCACCGATCACTGATCACCAAAATCAATAACCGACAAACCAACAACAACCAATTAAAAAATGGCTGTTGTTACAAGCATAGTACAGACTTGTAACTTTAGTCAAAAACGAGCATGTAGTTCTAAACTACACTTTCATACACGATCATATACTCCATACCTCGATGTTTAGGATTTACAAAGTACACGACGTTACGTTCATTTTACATCGGTGAAGAGATTTTGAACTTATTTCTTTAGCAACAAACTTAAACAGCCTTTAGTCCCCAGCACGATGTCAGTTGACGCTCAGCAGACCCCATAAGTAGGTCACACGTTTATGTCAGCTGCTTCTGAAGTAAACGTTCAAACAAACCAGTTGCCGCGACCTTTGAACTCTAGCGGTGGTAGACGCTTATTCCTCGCATATAAGTGATACAAAAGGAAATTGCTTTCCAGGATTTTAATGAAACAAACTGAGTGCGTTTGTTGCTTTTTAAGTTTAAGAATTATATTGAAGTCATGTAACGCGTTCGCAATAACAAAATGCTTACGATATTATCACGGATTGAAAGACATAACAGCAGCACAAGCACTGGTTTATTCAAGCATTTACATATTGCCTTTTTTCAAATCGAAGAAGAGGTATTTTTTATTTGATAAACTCTCATGACTTGTGCTTGAAAAATGGGACTTGTCAGACGAAAATACCAATAGTTAAACACATTAGGGTAGGGTCTTTGGATGATTGATGTTGAAAATGAATAAAGAGTTATTCAAAACGTTTAAAAAATGCTACCTGCTTCTGTATGGGCTTTGATATTCTTATTGCGTCTTACTACAACCTCCAACCATTATACCCCGAAGCATAAGGGTCATTTAAAGACATTAATTTTAATATTACTTCACTATTTTTTATTCATTATTTTATTGTAGGTTATAAAGAATTTCTAACATATGCTAGCCTGAATACTCAATGGGTTAAAGCAACTAGCAAGCTAAACAAAAACTATTGCTATGTTTGATAGCTATACTTATCTTGGCTGGACACTCAAGATATTTACGATGTTTACTTTTGAATCTTCGCATTCCTCGTTATTTGTGCACGCGCTCACCACGTGCTTTCAGCTTTTAAAAAATATGTGAAATGTTTCTTACAACAAGCTTCCGTGAAACTCTTACATGGTTGTTTTCTGGCACATATTACTTTCTTTAAAGTTCCAAGTTCAACTGTCGCATTCCACAGCTTTCTTACAACTTTTTGGCAACTATTTCTTATTGTTGCATTCTGACATGTTTGACATTCTCACAACAGTTGCTCTTACGATGTCAATGCACCCAATCCACCCTTGACACGCGATGGAGAAACACAATACAACGCAGCGGGTGGCGAACGAATGGGGCCTTCTACGTTGTAGACGTTTTGTGGTTTAAGACTCTTTCTCCTTGGGCTAAGAATGTTACTATTATACTGACTGCTGACTTGTAAAAAATGTGCATTTTATGACTTCGTCGTATTATAAAGCACTATCGATTCACACATTTTTGCTCAAATGATTAAAAAACTTACAAACGCGAAAGCCTAACGTCATTTAAATACATTTTCATGTCAGTTGGAAAGTGCTAATCAAATACCTAAAATAATAGTGAAAATGAGCATTTTTTATCGAATAAGTGTTCGCGAGGCCTAAGATAACTTCTTTTAAAACGCACTTAACCGCAAATAATTCAATCAGTCCATTCCAAAACACCCTTAATGGATTCCCAGCCAATAAAATCACCACAAGCACTTACTTCTCGCCAACCAATCTTCCCTTGCATTCACTCGAATCTAGGGCTGGCTTGTGCATGACGTCACACAGTGCTGCGCTGCCATTGGTCGGTTGGTGGGCTTGATTGACACCCACTTGTTCAATGGTGAGAAGCAGTTGGTCCAAGTCGTGCTCTATCGCCCTCATCAGGCCGGAATTCATCTCGCCGAACTCGGGAGCACCACCACGCGGATCGACTTTCATGGTTCAAGTGAAAGCCGATGTTAATTATACATTTAAACCTGCATGAAAAGTAGAAATGGTAAAGGTTATGAGTAGAACACAGAGTACAATTTCCTGAAGGTAATAAGTTTGCGTTTAAAACCTACTGGAAATTAAAAATAGGTCAAGATCAAATAGTTCAGTTCTTGGAATATAAAGCTGTATGGATTAGCACTACAAGGGAGGCTTTCGACAAGGCTTATTGAAATCTGCTTAATCAGGATTACATTGCAAGCGAGATCAGGCTAAAAAACCAACAAGCCTGTGGTGTTTAGTAGTAAATTAATAGTAAAGACCTAAAAGTTTTGTTAATACTTGAAGTTTTCACTTAAAAATTGAAAGAAAATAACGCAATGCTTACGTGCACAACAAAAGAATAGCCTTTAAGTGTTACCATGTTATAAAGATTTTAAATAAACAAAAAAAGTAAATAAATGAAAGTTTACCACGAAACGCTGAAGTATGTATAAAGACACACTTTAAAATAAAGACAATATTGCAGTGTTCTAATTTATACACACATTTTCTGTTATTCAAGACAATTACAAATTTTTTTCTAAATGTTCTAAACAGAATTACGAATAACAACGATAAATATCTTGTTACAGTTATGGTGAGATTAAATCTGCTTTTAACGCGATAATAAAGCAATGCTTGTTTTCAAAACCCTAACTTCAAACGTCCAATGCTCATATCACAGCCACTGATCATTTACTGATTTCTCCACTACATCGTTTCAACAAACCCACAATAAACTGCCCGTCAACAATAACATGCAATTTGTTTCAGGGATCTTGCAAAACACAAGGAACCTATTGTGCTGTACATCTAGCGATTTTAAAGTGATTTAAAATGGACAACAAATAGACCGATATCATGTATTCAAAGTAAATTCGTATCAGGAGTTTGAAAGTTTTAAGATAACCGAATCAAAACGTTGTAAATTGGATTTAGTATTTTCGGTGCAACATAAAACTAAGATTTTTAGATTTGCGCAAACTAAATCAGTAATTGAAGCACGAATAGATATTATACATAAAAGGGACATCAAAATATTTATTCATTAATTAATCTGTAAACGCTTGGTAAAACAATGCAGTAGAAATAGCGTTATGATAGCTGAAGATTTCTCAAGTTGAAAATACGTACAAATAGGCGATCCTGACAACGACCAAAGACGAACTTTAAAAATAGTTCCGCTCTACTTGAAAAATATATCTTTTTATTTAGTCATTTTCTACAACAAACAACAGATAAATAGTTGATTTCAATAAAAAACAAAAATAATACGTGTAGCAACAAGACAACAACCTACGAATACGATAATTTCATTATAACCCTGGCGTCAAAAGTTATTTCTAGAAACAAAAACTCACACTTTCGATTTATCCTCAACGAGTTCAAAACAACATCAACTACTACAACTGCAAGTAACACAAAGCACGTCCATTGTCCAAAGTGAAAGCAGACTGCATACGACCCACTAGCCCTTGCAACCATTCATCATCACGCCCTAATCACCACCCAATCACATCTCCGGGGGCTCATTAGAAGCGCTTTGTCACCCGATGTCCGGATAACAATGGAGAACAATAGGAAACAATGGGATCGCGCGCTTCAGGCGTGTTCCCGGGGGAGTCTGGCGTCGAGTACTTAGCGTGGTTGGATTTATTCGCGTGACAGATGCGAGGGGATTGTTCGTTTTGTTTGTTCTTTGTAGACTTTCTATTTCGGTTGCAGACAACTGGATGTGTATTAAGTGTGAGTAAGATGTCCTCTGGGATTATTGGAATGTTACTATAGGGTAATTACATTACTTATGGTGAATGATATGAGATAAACGTTTATAACTTTAAAATATTCGTGTAATTTGCCTGACGTCATAAGAAATGACAGATTTTTGTATACTAATTGTCGATAAGAACTGCACTTTAAAGAATGTTTTAGCGGTTGGGTAAAAACTGGGGCGAGATGTCACAATTACCATTTTCCACAAATACACTTGCCAAAGTGATAAATGTTACGGGTGCCAAATAAAAATAATATTTGCCTATTTTGGTTTAGGCCTCAGAAAATAAAATCATTGAAATTTACAAAAACTTGTTATATAAAGCTTTGGGCGTTGTTTTAAATTTTAGGCTAGCAATAGCAACATATGGAAGCTGAGTTTCATATTATGGAATGTAAATAAAAAATGATTATTCGTTTTATTCCGTTCGATAGAGGGAAACCAAGATAGTTATGTTTTAAGGTTTTCGATTTAATATAAAATATAACGAGTCTTTGTTGTTTTTCTTGTTTTAAACAAACGCGCAGATCGAAAACTATTTGTTTAAAAAAATATATCTATTTAGGAAAAAAAAAATAAAAAAAATTTGGACGCTAGTTTATCGACCTACCAAACAAAATCCGACGATCAATTACTTCGTTTCTAACAGGCTCAAAACGTCTTGAAAATAGACATTTAGCATCCGACCCGCATTCCAATGTCAGAAGGGTTTAGTTTGTTAATGTGAGATCTCAACGCCCAAGATCCCAGGACATATGGCTCCGTGGAGCGAATCGAATCAAATTGATTGAATTTCAACGCTTTCTGTCAATCTGACGCCAAATCATTTCACCGCGGAATCACAAATTCGGCCTGACGTCACAGTTATAGTGGATCAAAGGAAGAAAGGGAGAAATGCAATTTGTTATTTGGTGATTTTACATTCGCAGTACAACACGTGGCTGAAAGTATAGGAACTAGAAAGTTTTAAATTTTAAATTATGGAGAAAGTTCTTTATTCTAACAAAATATATGGAGCTAGGAATGACCGATAATTTCGGATTGGTCGCTATACTCGATAAAATGTGGTGGTATCGGTACTCGTCCGATACTAGGTTGGTATCGATGTTGATTTAGAACTAAATCATTTGTGCAATATGTCTATGGTTTGCGATCTGAAGCATTTTTTGCATGGAAAATTAGTTCTGCCAATTTTGAACCACACTAAGTCATTTGTTTAGCCGGAATATCAGCCACAGAAAAATAAACAAAGCGTAAGACATTCCGATGTATATAACTTTAAAATATTGAATAGACTAGATTTAAATAAATATTTGTAATCACTAAAAGATCGCTTTTAATTCTGTAACGCTACCAATACCAGTTGTTGTCTTTGACCTATATTCTGTTGTATAATATCCCAATTTAATTTTCTCTGAATTTCGAATTTTACTTAACGCTGTGCATTACAACGTCGTTTTTGCCAAATAGAAAAAGAGCTTGCTGGGAGATATTTAGAGAAAATTATTTTTAAATCTTCACATAAGTTTACCCTGGTATTTTTAGGTGGGATATTATTTTACTTTCTTGATTAACTATCCTGTTTGTATATGTAATGTCTGCAAGGTATGGTTAAATAAAATGACATTTACTAAACTAAAGTTTTCTTAAAGTCTGGAGCAAATATGTGGGCTTTGTTGACAAACTCCGACCACCCAACTTCCACAAAGTTACTCCTGCGCAATCATGTGGAACCAAGCGTGACCATAGCTCCGAAAACCCTCAAAGTGCTTTTGATGTCATGAAGTTAACAAATCAACCAAGAAGTAAATTAATAAGAAAAACAATCTTAAAAATGCCATGAATGCCAATTTGGTAAAAACATTAAAGCCCGAAAGGTATTCACAGTTAAGCATAAGCAAACAAGCATGTACTGTACGCTAACTACCATTTGGTTAACGATCTGATGTAATGTTTTTTGCGTGTTAAACTTGAGTTTACATGTTGACATACGCGCGTCAGTGAAGCAGTGGTCGACAAGCAGAAACCTGTTGCCAATAAGACCATAAAAAACACAACATCTCTCTTCTAACATAATGCAAACTTAGAAATATATAAATATTACACACTTCACGTAAGACAGGAAATATTACAGCAGGCAACTTTTTCTTTTGTCCATATTGACTAAAATACGCTATAAAGATTTTCAACTTAAATTTTGTTGTAATCTTTGTTGTTAAAAAAACAAGACTGCTACCTCTTGATCTTGGAACCGCTAAAAAAATCCACTACATAAAATTGTGTAATACAAATTCCAAATAAAACTGTGTAAATACATAATGCAGGCAAAACTATCGTTCTAACGTTTTCCAGATGACCATTCGTTCTTTAACCAAAATGAAAGGCATTTCACCCACAAACAAGTTAAATTGATGGCCAACACTAATCTTCCCTTGATCCAGCTAACGGACTTTAGTTACCGAAACTCGAACCTTATCCTCTGCGCAATCTGATTTCCCGCAAAACATCCCACAACATTTGCGAGGTCAACAACATTTTAAAGTACCGTTCATCGTTGGTCAAACTACTTTAAAAATATGCCCAGAATGGCATACAAACAACAATGCACAGCACGGCATAAGAACACGTGTACTATAAGCCAAATCGTTTCCATTTTGCAGTGATATTGAAAAATATGAAAATATTTCAAACAGCAGTTAACAATAATTACTAAATACGCGTTATTATTTTATTTCGCAGGTATGTTACTTTTAACAGTTAGTTATTCCTGCCAAATTAATATTTAAACCTGGCTCCATTAGGCTACTGGTATTTTGCAGAAAAAAAATTAAAAGTTAGTTTACTGTTATGTTGTCGAATCTATTTTCATAAACTTAAGTCAATCATATATAGTGTCCCAAAGTCAATCAGTTTTAGAAACCAGGTTCTAAATGGTGAAGGTGGAGATCTTTCAAACTTTTATCAAAACACCACAAATCTTCAAGACCCGTAATCACAGTTGCCCAAAATCGCTGCAAAAACAACAATATTATGCTGGGCTTCGTTGCGGCCTATCGATCAGAATATCACATCAGAACATGAAAGCAGCGACTTTCATCGAGGCTCGTCAACATTCCAATGTAAGGCGCCTCCCTAAAGCTAGAAATTAGTCATTTCCTTTCAACAGCACCAGGAATTTAGGCTGTGAGAGATTTTTCGTCGTTTTGATGACATTAATTTGCCAAGTAAACCGCAATTACTGGACTAAAACTTTGGAAAAAAAAGTTCAGATTCGTTGTAAGGCTACTGCCCATAAACATTTTTTTTATAAAATCACAATAATATTGGACAATTTTTCTACTGCAATTGCAGAATGAAATTTTGAGAGACGATTAAAGAAGTGTTTGACGCAAAATACGTTTAAATAATCTAGCAACGGTATATCGTACGATAATGTAATTGGGATGTCCATTATTTTGTATTTTATTCTGATACCGATACCCGGTATTTTGTCAAGCATCGTAAAGGGCGTTATAACCACAGTCAAATAAGCAAGATTATTCAAATGTTTTGCCACTTATTCAGTGATCTGTTATTTATAAAGTAACATTGATATTAAAAAATACAGTTTTGTGCCAATATTTTTTTAGCTTCGTGTGTTCTAAACCAAGATAAGCCATATAATAATGCTGTGGTTTCCTGCACAGATTTATCGCAACCACGAAATTCAATTCTGACCGCAGAGATATGAGTTTGTGTGGGAGTTGGTCCAAATCGTGTGAATGAAGGTTTAACACAGCAGAGTGAAACGTACATTATAATAAAACTGCTGGATGAGCAAAACTCGGGTTATGTACTATTCACATGAAGGTTGATTTAAACAATAACGTCTGATAGAAAGGTAGCCTTTTCACAAATCTTTAAGAACGCAGCGCTGTATTTTTTACACTTTAAAAACACTTTAAAATACTAAATTTATATTTTGTGGATTTTCAGATAAACATTGCTCCTAAGAGTGTTAACAGCATCACAAATACAACAAAATATAAAGAAAAAGGCACGCAAATAGAAAATGTAAACTAAACCAGTGTTCCAGCTAAGTGGGGAAGGCCCAGAATAAACTTAAAATTCTAGCGTCAGAATTTTTAAACTTCTTTCCTAAAAAATTGGAATTAATAAAATAAACCAAAAAAAAGCTGAAGTATCTGATAAGGCAAAGTTTTATCGCTGTGTGAAGATTGCCACAAGTTGGCTATCGTGTGACGATAAACCAGGAAAGCAAGGTTTTAACTAACTTCCGTCAACAGCCTGTCGACGCGCAACACCACTGTTACGTCACAGGGGATGTTTTGTGACAGAACACTGCCTTTGTGCTTGTAGTTGTGACGAAACACAGGAAATTAACCAGTTCTGGGGGAGGTGCGACGCTTCAGTGGATTTAAAAACTACGGCACGAAAGCGAAATGGAAAGAGGCTTTGTGTTGCTTTAACAATGTTAAAAGTTCCGCGCTGAGAAACCTAGTAGTTCAGCACTTTACGCGTGTTTATGCAGATATTTTAAATTATTTCACAATTTTATTGCACCGCTGCAAGCTTTCTGGTGATTTAATACGCTTATTTCTTTCTTTAATTTTCTCTTTTATCGTTGATATTTCCTATTTTCTTATGTAACCTGAGTTCCTTATACCTTCAGGGTCAACTGACTCGATAACCACTTTGTGGTTCTTCGTTGATCCTTTGCTACTGTGTTTGCACTGTAGCAACAAAAAAACAGTTATCAGTTATTTGCTAAAATCTCAAAATCTTGTAGCAATTAAATCAAAAACTAAATTGATGCTTAGTGTCACTTAAACCACTGGATAACCTCTGCCAACTTATAAGAAAGTCCATTTATTTAAACCATTAATATATATATTTTTCGATTGGAAGCTCGGTAAACCCAATTAAGTAAATAAAACAAAAAAAAGAAACGAAATTTTTCGAAAGTGCAAAACATACATAGTTGTCTATTAACTGTGAAGGTATAAATTACTAATGCGTACATATTTAACACACAAGGCAACTACAAAATCACAACAATTTCATTATGTTATAAATTAAACGCATGTAAAA
This sequence comes from Ascidiella aspersa, assembly GCF_963924565.1. Classification (NCBI taxonomy): domain Eukaryota; kingdom Metazoa; phylum Chordata; class Ascidiacea; order Phlebobranchia; family Ascidiidae; genus Ascidiella; species Ascidiella aspersa. The sequence continues at coordinate 732,260 of NC_139452.1, read as the reverse complement.
AAAACTTATTTCAGAATATTTCAGCAATTTGAATAAAACCATTAAATACAGGGTTTAAAATTTTCTGTGGATTTTTCCTTAAATGCGTTTAAATTGACAATTTGCGCGACAGCCGGCTTGTAAATCGATAATGTAAACACCACGCTTAGGCGGGTTGGTGAATGCGACTTAAACATTCGTAAATCCGCCATAATTCACCGCAAACAAAGAATCCAGTCATTTCGAGCGCCGCAGATTTCAAGGCTATTGTTGCTGAAATTCTCACCAGAGTAAACAGAGTGTATTGATTGCAAGCACAGGCTGTGTATGGGTGGGTGGTCGTAAAAATATACGATTGTTTTACAAATCCAACAACTTGAGAATGAAAATAAAAATATCACCCTTTTAAAAAATATTTTTAAAAGTTAACTATTATTGGTGGTGGTCAGTAGACTCGTTCACTTAATTTAACAAATTTTTATAATAAATTATTTTTTTAATTATTCGCCATGTTAATTGTTTAAGAAGTAAACAATTCCCTTCAATTGAGAATTAGGTTGCGGTTACGAAATAAGGAGGTCTTTCTAAGGAATTGGCTGCCTACAGTATGTTGTTTGCTGCTTTTATAACAAAATCATTCGATTTCAACACACCTTTTTGTGCTTTTCATTTATTCGCTTAGTTAGCCAGATAAAAAAAAAAGTTAGCCAGATAAAAAAGCCATTTTATCCATAAAAAAGGAGACTTTTAACTTGTCATACGTAAAACTGCAAAGATACGCCAGCAGCAAGCCACATAATTAGCTGCTAACTATAATAAGCGCTAATAAGAACACGTTCACACGAGCCATATGCCATTATGACCGGAGCAAATGCCAATATCGACCAGGTCTATGTTTCCAGGTAAACTGATGTTGGCACTGGCTGGACGATTAAAGAGAATTTCCCCGAACCTTGGGTTTCCGAGATTTTAAAAGATTTTCCCGTTCTGCTTTTAATGGTCGCTTAAAAACCAGTTAGTTTATGTCTTCCGGCCCGCTTTTAATACCCACCCTGTATTTGGCCATGAGTGACTTTCTTAGCTTAAAACTTTTTTGGATTTTCTTTGGATTTTAGTTTCGTTTATTCAAGGATAAGCTGATCTATCCTACATGATCGCATACACACGAGTAAAATGACACAACAGGGGTCTTCTAACGGCCTCTTGAAATGTAGTCGGGTCAATTTTCTTAGCTAGATTTTCGTGGATATTTTAGTCTCGTATCACTTTTCATCACTTCATCACTAAGTATCCAAAAATAATTTCCCATATTAACAGATCTGTACTAAATGACACAATATTGGTTGTGAGCTTTTGAACATCGAAACAAGCAGCCAACCTAATACTTGAAAAACGTTCGATTTAAAGCAACCTTTTTATTCGCCATGTAAGTACCGGTGATACACAAGTCCTGAATTTACCGAATAGATGTAAAATTTCGGTACAGTAATAGGTCATATAACACATGTGCCTCCAAAATATATCGTTTGAACTTTGTCCTCAGGCAACTGCTAATTAACAGAGTGATCAAACACGCCAATTAAGTCAATGTCGCTGTTGCAAACAAGTTAGAACGGAAACCATTACTTTGCAGCGTTTTAAGTCCAAGGTTCAGATCCATCATTGACAATAACCTCGAGTTACGACAACCATGAGCAGCTATGCATACAAAACAACACCGTAACGGTAATAAGGTGTTTGAACTTCAAGCTTTTGATGTAGTTAAACTGCGGCACCTTTGACCAACTTAAAAGCTCCACAGCTGCAACATATTCACCACATCTTACTGATTTGTTAAAGACGCTTAATAACTGTTTGGTTTCATTTGCGCTTTTTGCATTTTATCGATACGAAAAACAGAAAATTCGATTTTAACCTTACACGTGATAAATTATAACTGACTGGTAATGGAAATTTTTTAGACATATTTGCCATAAATTCTACAAAGGCGAATATGGAAATAAATCCTTAACAAACTGATTATCTGGCTTCAAACACAAAACGTAAACTCTTACATCTTAAAGCACATTGAACATTATTGCAGCAACGGAACAATGGCTAAGAAATGACCTAATTTTTAACAAACCCACAAACAGCAGTTACAAACATGTATCATGGCAATTTTAGTATAGTAACAGCACTGGCGTAAAAACTTGGACTGAGACGATTTCAAGGCTTCGCCGCTTTTTAAATCAGCGCGATTTTTTCTGCTGCGCTTCGCTCTTGGCACATAGCGCTCGCCATTATTACATCACAAGCGTGCTGCTAGGTAAAGATAAACACACTTTATGAACTGAGATGTAAACGACCAGATCGAAAAAATCTTGATCTAAGAAGAATTAAGTGGCTTGAAATCACAATAAATAAGCACAAGAGCATTCGGGCTTTGATTCTATGCTTTTAGGTTACCTGATGTTTTTTATCGGTTTCAGGAGTTTTATTTTTAGCGTTGTCTGCTTATTCTGCTAAATACTTGATGAAACAGACAATGTATGTTCGACATGCATTTGTACACATTTATTCTATCTACTTCCACGAGTTTTACCGATGAATTGTTGGACAAGATGTTCATTAAAATATTAAAACAAATTTCACACACATGTATTATACCACGGTAAACTTTGACTCGAAAACCATAAGACATACTGGCAACTTTCGTGTGAGTTTTCCACATTTAAAGTGAAATTATTATTATCACAAACGTGGCTTCAATTACGAATCTCTAACATTTTGAAGCAGCGATAAATTACAGTTATCGCAATAAATCCTAGTTTCAGTTGACAGATTTAAACGTAGCGCATACACAAGGTGAAACCTAATTCTAAATCGTTAAAAACCAATACTTGCTTATCTAGGTAAATAATATCAACTGTCAGTGTCAATCAGATATTGTATATAAGAGGCTGTATTTAGTTCCATCCGTTAAATAACAACAGAATTAAAGGAGGTTTTCACTTTCAGTTAAAATTCTGCGGTTGTCAGTCGCTAGAGTTTCAGCAAAATATTCTGGCCGGCTTTAAATCACAACTCAGTGATTTTAACTTTATCTGACATCGACAGAAACCCACTTTAGCTTCGCTTCATTTGAGCTCTTAAATCAACGCCTTAGCTGAGCATTGGCGCCTTAAACCATTTTCCAACTGTGCAAACTCGGCAAAGTGTGAAACTTAAACGTCAAGCTTAAACCTCCAACTCCACAATGAATCAGCGTCACCAACGAAGCGTGACGCGACCTGCATTCCTCAGGGAAACACAATCACTCCCGAGTGACCCCGAGTAACCCCGGCGTGTTGACCCCGAGTAACCGCAGCCACCTTAAACGCTGAGAAAGTGTTGAATGGCTAAATCTGACAAAAATGACTTTAACTGGGGAGCGAAAAATATCAATACAGAACACTTCCACATAACTTTGAAGTATAATATAGCTGAGATCGCAATTTTCTGGTTTTGAGTTGCTTTAGATCAAAATGACAGTTTTATCGTTTTTCGTAATTTCAACAGTCATTATTATTAAACGAATATAATTCATTGTGAGAAAAGAGGTTAAAAAAAACACAAATAAACCTTTGGTTTCTTCGGCGCATCTACGCTTTGTTATAATAATTTTAAGCTGAATAAATGACACTATCGTCAAGGAAATAAAGCATGATTGATTGATTGATGGATTGCTATAGTTGCTACTTTAAACATCATAGATTAAAGTTGGAGTGAGATAAAGATAAAAGCACCAACGGAAAACTTAAGTTTGATTTTCTTATCCTCCATAATTATCGCCAAAAGTTTTTGCTAGAGCTTTGCCAAGACCATCTTATTGTACTTTTTTACAAAGATACAAAAATATTCCCAGATATAAAACTGAATAATAAAACTCACATGTTTCATCCAAATGTTTGTTTCGTTTGGTTGTTTTCAAGTTTAAACATCAGCTTTACGCAAGAAAGTTTCATTCTCAAAATTCGCGCGATGTTTTGTTTCTAATCAAAAAAATATTTTATAATTATGCGCGTAAAATGTTCACTAAACCTAAGTAAGCTGCCAAACTTATAACGTAAGTTTAAAATCGACCGTGGCACAAGTTTTACTTCTCGCATTTGAAGCAAGCTACAGAGCTTACAGAATGCTACCGAACCCCTAATCCGGTGTTGTGTTCATAAACGTGAGTGCATTTAGATCTATGGGCTTACTTGAGCTTAAAGGTGTTGTAAGAAATATCGATTTAAGGCACTGTTTATTGGTTGCGTTATTATGTTCTAATCAGGCTCGTTAAGAGTAGGGGTAGCTTAGAGTTACCAATCAATAAATTGCTATTTAGCCGCCATTAAAGCTAACACTATTTAAATTTATTGCAATTAACATTTTTCGACAAACGTGGTAAACGACTGCATTTCTTTTTGTTATTTCAATTATTCTTATTTTCAAGTTAAAAAAATGAAAACCAATGATATTTAACAACTAACCCAATTAATTATATTTACCGACTAATTCTGATAATAATTGTCATCAATCTCGCAAACAAAACAAAAAGTGGAAAAAATTGCATTCAGTAAACTCACTTCATAATTTAAAACAAATATTCGAACAAGAAAATCAAACTTAAGACTAATCTCTGCTACGAATATCGAAAAGTCCTTCCCAGCAACTTGTATAGCTCCCCTGATCTGCACAAGCTTAAATATGACAAGTGACATGCTGGCTAACGTTGATGTTGAACACGCAACGCAACCAGGCAATGAGTTGCACACTGGAGTCCATATTTAGAAATGACGCAAACCTTTAGGCGCCCTAAACGGCCGAAAAAGAAGGCCGGCCGCACTTATTAACACATTTGAGACAAAACTTGTAAAACTTCAGACCCAATTTAAGTAAAACGATAATTTACTTATTATAGGACTACTTTCAGGTAAAAAACACAGACTGGCCATAAAATTGAGCCGAAATCTGTTTGTAAACAAGAGCCGACCGCTTTATTTCGGCCACAAAACGTGGCCAGTTGGCGCCATGTTTTCATGTTAAGCAGGTTTCAGTTACAAGCGTGTTTCGAGCCACAGATGTCGCTTCAAGCCACGCTCGATTTCAGTTGAACCCAAACCTAAGGGGGAAGGAAATGGGTAATTAGGGTGCAGGTCACCCCTGTTTGATCAAGTAAATACTGAACATTCGTAATATACTGCTTTTTAAATGCGATGTCTAGCTTTTAAATACTCCGATATTATAGCATTGAAAATCACACTTGCGATTTTATAGTAATTATTACGAGTTACTAAAAAAACAACATCTGTTTAGAAACGAAACCCAGAACAAAGCCATATTAACGTCGATTAAATTCAAAATTCCATTAAAAAAAAATACAATATTTAACTTAATTTAAAATATTTTGTGCCATTATAACGCATAACTTTATTGCTCATTCACTCAAACTACAACTTTTATGACGTCAAAGTGCATAGTGTTTTATTAGATTTAGAACGTTCGAACAATCATAATTATGTAATGCACTTTGGCATATAATGCAGAAGGCTGCAAACCATAATTAAAAACACATAGAGTCATGTAACAATACTTAGTATCGTCAATTTGGTCGCTCGTTATAATCAGCGAAATCTCACAAACACGCGCGCCTCCCTCTGTTACATCACAGAGGCGACAGCGACGTCGAAACGACCGCTAATTAAAAGCCAGCAGCGCAAATGTGGTGAAACAGGTGCTAGAGAAAACCAGTTAGCGGTTGGAGAGGCGACCCCAGCTAACTGCAAGCAAGCACACAGGCTCGCCGATAACATGCTTGGCTTATATTCGGGCCCACCTAATTCGATTACATCTAGCCTTGTGCAAAGAATCCATTGTCGGCCTGCATTGGCTGACGCGAGGAGATAGCAGTTTGACGCACAAGCTGCTGAGGCCAATGAAAACATCAGCTCGTCCGGCGAAAAACAGTTTACATCACCGAGAACTTTCAGGTATTTTCGTAATGTCTTGGCTCAAGCATCGCTGTAATTCCACGATGTCGCTTCGCGTAACGCAAGCACTGGCCGTTGTTTATGTTTTGAAGGAGATTTTAAAGAATGAAAAGTTTTTTGTGATAATGTTAACGTTTTAATTGAGTTTATTTATCTTTTTTAAAGAATTTTGCATTATTTTAAAAAACATACTTTTCGAAAAGGAAATATGCGATAACAATTGGTGCTCATATAACATGCATTTTATTTAGGTTATATTGTTAATTACAAGCCTAATTTGATAAATTACAAACTATAATCATAAGCAACAACAACTTTTCTAATAACGCATCGAAACTATTTGACTTTTTAGTTGACTTTTAATTATATTTACATCTAATATTTTATTTCTACTATTAATAAAAGTAATGTTTAACCGGCCGATTATTGTAGAAGGCGACATTTTCTAAAATATTTATTTTCTATCATTTGTATTAAATCTTTTTCTGCAGAAATATTCCGATAATTGTTCACAATAAATGCCTTTGCAGCATTGTACGCAACGTATTAAGTAAAATATGTCAGAAATGCCCCTATAATGTTCTCGGCCCAATTACCATCCCGGCCTCCCACCCTTCAATGAACATGTCACAATCATTTGAATCCACTTAAATGATTAAAACTTTTAAAAAGTTGCGAAAGAATAGATTGGATAGGGGCACGCACCCCCTTTAAATAAATTATGATGTCTAACACGGCATGACGTCATCTATATATATTTATACATAGTGTGTAGAGTTATAAATGTATATAATCGCCACAAGAAATTCGTCATTTGTCATAAGTTAATTGAATAAAAGCATATTTGAGGGTTAGTTGCTAATACACCTACCGAATACTAAATCAACAAACACCTTATTTTTTACACAAATACTTCGATGTTTTGTAGTTTACCGCATAAATTGCCTTTACTATTGACACATTTTCTAATTTGTAGTGGCTACGCCGCTTTTAAACAGTGACCGGCCACCCTACACATTATATCTCACCACAACACCAACCTTGCTTTAGCCGCAATCAATATCCATTAGTCCACGGTCGCTTAACAACATTGAGTTACACAACACGCGTTTTTCGCTACAATGAACGAGAAAATAACGCCCACTAAAGCTACTTCTAACTGCAGCGCCTATGAGCGATTGACAAAATATTGGCAAAATTTTTCTATTTAGAAGCACCTAAATACTGGATTAGGTCTGTCAAAAACAATATTTTGTGTAAACAATTGATATATAAACAAAGCACTTCAGATTTACAAATCAGTTTTATAGAATAGTCAGCTTACATGCAAATCCCCACCAACAACAATAAAGCAAGCAGTCCCATTTTCGCATTTACGTTTGTTTTTTCATTACCCTACTCGTGTTCTTAAAATCCTCCAAATTATACCTGGATTATTATTACAACACTATAGACAATATAAACAGTGTTTCAAAACAAAACCAGTCAGAAAAAATGAGATTTGTTGCATTTGGATTATTCCTATTTAAACCTAAAACAACTTAAAAACGAATGATATAACCACATAAGGTGTACGGCATCCCTGTTTTTTGCAAAATATTTTACATAAGGTTCAACTTTTAGGGAATAGTTTTGGTAAACTCGTTAAAGATAAAAATCATTTTTGTCTGTTCTGTGTTTTATTGGTAAAACATCTTATTTATTAACTGAATGGTAAATTTTTTTTATCACGTGATACTACCTTTAAAGCCTGGTTTATTAACATATATAGATCCAATTAGATTTTATGAAATGAACAACTTTCATGAAAACCAGTATTGCTATCATCGTTAAGTAAAAAAAACAGCCTAAATAACGCGTGTTTTATTGCAATAATACAAGGCAATTACTTCAATATTACCATCAACAAACTCGTGTGCCACAAAACCGATAACGCACTCGCTGAATTGTTTTCCAGTATCAATTAATCAACACAACAGCGATGGATGTTATTGTTAAACCGCACAGATCATTATCATGGCCACGCTTTACTGGTCGACACTACATCACATCTCAGACGGGGTGTTGCAAGAGGTTTAATGGATAGGAACATTAAAAGCAAATAAATCACTTTTCTGGTCCAATATAAGCTCAAATAATTGCTTGTATTATTCAAACGTATTTTTGGTAAAACAATAATGATAAAACGAAAGGGTGGAATGGTTTATTCTACCGTGAAACTCAATGCTTCAAACAGCTGACGAGAAATATTAAAACCCAAAGGTGAACTTGTTGGAACCACATCCTTGGCTTGGGATTTGCGACACCGATAATAAATAATCGATATTTCGAACAAAAATCACCACTATTCGATAGAAGTCATTACTATTACCAACAAACAAAAATCACCAGCAAGCATAATAGATTAAATTAAAACTTTTAAAGGCAGTTTTTAGTTCATTCTGCCTAAACATGATTTAACGTCAAGCGAGTTGGTTTGCTTTCTTTGTCAACTTTACTGCTTATTTACCGAAGTGGAAATTACTGCGTTGATTGGTCACCTAATAATCAGTTCGAGACTTGATTGGCATCAAAAAAATAGCTTAAAATTACCATTTTTAGCGTTTTTACAAATATAAGTTGTACATCTTTAAGCAAGCGATAATTTAAATAGTATTATCGCGATAAAACATTCTTATTTGCGTAAACCATGTAATATGACACAAGTTATTCGTGTTAAACTAAAAGTCGTTAAAAACTTAGAGGTTTTCAAAACGATTTCGGCTCAAATGCCGCTTAGAAAATCCACCAACAAACACACGTATGAACATTTTAAAGCAAGTGGTAATTCTAACTTGGACCGGCGCCCTAAAACATTATTTTGCCTAATACTCTGAAATATGGCATAAATTGTCAATTGTTAGACTAAAAGTCTCAATGCCTCGTATTAAGCCACCAATGACCCTTTTTAAACTAAGAGTCGTTATATTTTACCTCATTAACTGTAACTTAGACATTCTTAGAGCAATTTTAAGCACAAATTCCACTTTACGAAAAAACCTGCTCGGCGCAAAAACGCAGGAATTCATTGGACGTTGTAAACCTGCGAAGCACTTGATACGCTTCGCAGTTTTTAAGAGCCGCTTTAAATGACAAGAGATTCTGGCAGGGAAGACAATAAAGCGCGGGTCTGTGCGCCCAACGTGAGCACATTCCAACAAGCGGCTATTGTTAAGGCTGTCCACGTGCAAAGGCTCGGATTGCTTTCCTGAAAACCTCGCAAATATGAGTGAGGGTCAAGGTAAAAGATTTCACCAAGATATGAAATTAATGGAAGAGAGATATCACGGTAGATGGGATACTCATATGATGACAGATTACTGCTGGTGCCTAATGCGAAGCTGTCCACAACAATACTTCATTTTGTCTGTTTATACAAATTGTGATCTTCTTGTGTAGGCTTAGAGATACTTGGTTTGTTGTTATCAATTTAATGCTATTTTTTGTTCACTTCAAGCAAGTTTTAATGTGATATAGGAAGCTTACTTTCAGAATTTAATGAAAATACGAATAAATGGGGCATTTTTGTGTTGAATATATGGAAAAAATTTTATTAATGCAGCACTTATATTCATTTAGCTAATCTCATTGTGTCTTTACCTTTATCATATTCTTGTGGTTTTAGGGCATATATACTTACCACAACATTTAATATAGTCTGTTCCTTAAGATAAAATGTAGCATTACTTCAAATTTTAAAAGTACACAAAAATTATCTAAATTCGATCATATCTTAAAAACTAGAGCCAATTGGCAAAAACTAATGGCATTTTCGAGCTCAGCGCTCCGGATATACTCTAAAATCAGTCTTACATTCCATGCCAAAATTTTTTTGTTGGCCAGTGCACATCTCAGACGGATGTTAGGAATAAGTAAAGCGAATGAATCACATTTCTGGTCCAATATTAGTTCAAATTATTGCTTGTTTCACTCGAACGTATTTTTGTTAAACGAAAGAGTCGTTATATTATTAACTGTAACTTAAATATTTTCAAATTGAAATAAGTTAGGTTTGGGTCGAAGCAAAGAAAGGAAATTAGATTTAAAACAGCTTTCTTTAAAACAGAAGTATGTATAGTTTAAAGAATGCGGTTATTATTATTAGGGTCGGTTCCCTAAAACATTATTATGCGTAATACTCTGAATTATGGCCCAATTTACCCAAATGTTAAACTAAAATTGTTTAATTAACTTCATTAACTGTTGGCCAACGCCCTAACATATTCCTATTGTCGAAATACCTTGTTTGAAGCCACATGTGACCCCTTATCAAACTAAAAGTATGTAACAGATTTATCTTACAGCAATTTTAAACACAAACTCCACTTTACAAAAAACCTGCCGAGCGCAAAAATGCAGGAATTCATTGGACGTTGTGAACCTGAAGCACTTGATACGCTTCGCAGCTTTTAAGAGACGCTTTAAATGACAAGAAATTCTGGGAGGAAAAAAAGCACAGGTCTGTGCGCCCAAGGTGAGCACATTCCAACAAGCGGCTTTTGTTAGGCTGTCCACGTGCAAAGATGCCAGCTGTGAAATGTGGTGATGTGTGTGACTCTAAAGCTGTCTGCAACGCAACCTTAAAACCAATGTAGAAGTTGCTCTGGCTCTGAGTCCTAATATTTCTACATAATGTAAGGAATTCTAGGCAACAACAACTTTTGGACACTATTGTCCTTTATGTAGGTTCAGTTTTAGCATTCATGAAATAGAACAAAAAATCGTTACGTTGTGAAATACAGCACCCTACTTTCTCAAAATACCAACTAAAGTGTTTAATTTCAAATTTTAACCTAACCTTTGATATTATCCTACATACTAATTTACCTATCGGATGCAAAACATATATTTTAATTTAAACTCTAAACACACTGCTTCTCAATAAACGCGGTATGCAACGCAACGTTAAAACAAACGTGGAAATATATATTTAATGCCTTGGTTACTCACTATTTCTAGATAAAATCGTGATATATTGCATATTTACAACTAATTCCTGTAACTGTACTCAACAGACGCTCTGTAAATATTTACTAGTTTTCAGCATTAAAACTACGGTCAGTTCACGAAAATAATTAAACAATTGGTAACCCAAATCATAAAATGCCGACTGGAATACTTATTTGAAAGCTTTTGTTTTCTGCCAACATCATGGGTAAAGGTAATGAACTCTTGTTTTCATTAAAGTATATGTTTTGTTTGTTTACATTGCAGTTACACAAAATATTGTTTTTCGGCTTAACTTTGCAAATAACGAAGTACGTAGTATTAGTTACTCAAAAAACTATTTAGGCAGCAAAAGACATAATACTAATTAGATGCTAAAATAAACCAATTCTAAAACTTTGCTTAAATCTCACACTGAAAATAACTTTTAAACCTGCTTCCAGTAAATAACTAACTATGCTTTTTTATTTTATTTTTTATTTTGGTTTTACAGTCTCAAATAACCTTTGAAGAATCAACTTTGCTGATTGGTTATTATTAGTCACGTGATTAGACGAAACAATGTATTGAACACTAACAAGGTAATTTGCTTTAAAAAGTTTTTTAGATAAATTAAACAGTCTTGCAGGAAATTAATGGGTTTAATTGTGGGTTAGGCTAATTATTGCAGATATCATGGTATATAACCAAGCGGTTGGAGTCCCTTGAACACACAACAGTTTGTTCTACGGAAGTTATATGGTATTTCAAATGTAATCTTGTTTTCTGACCTATGTATTTCTTGTCATTTTAAAATAGTTTTGCCGATTTATATAATTTATGTACTTTGATTTTATACAAAAATAACCCATATGTACAATTATCATTTACTACAACGCGAAAGTTAGATATACCAATAAACTACAATTATATATTTAAATGCCACACCAAGTCTATATCATGGTTGCAATTAATTTTTAAAGAGTGACAACAATTAGAAAGATGTTCATTTTTTCGATTTCAAACCACGTCTTGCAAGTTTTATAATTTTGTCGCATTCTTTAATTTTTTCACTCGTCAAAGGATGGTCGATTTTTCTCCACAACTTGATTGCTGTTTTCGAACTCTGCATTGCTTTGTCATGTTGCTTCATCTGCAAATAACATTTACCGATTCGCAAGTGACATTCTGCGACAAATATCGCTACTTTTTTATCAAGATTCGACGTCGAATAAAGTTCGATTTCTTGTTCGAAGCATTTCACCGCATTTTCAAACTTGCCAAGTTGTTGATACAAGCATCCTACATCATAAAACAAATATGTACGATCCTTTAGTGGAAGAAGTTTTATATATTCTTGCCCTTTTTTGAAGTAATCAACAACCTGCTCATGTCTGTTTAATTTAAAGCTACAATCAATGAGATCCAAATAACTCCTATCGTGTTATATATCTCTACATTTTTATAAAAACTCAAACACATTCCCAAACAGATTTCCAGTGTGTTATAAGCTTCCTCGTATCGCTCAAGTTTGTAGAGACAATCTCCAGCGTTATATTGCGCATTTGCAACAAACCGCATAAAGACATATCCCTGATGTCCATCACATGTTGAGATTGCTTCTTTAAACTGATCTAACGCTAATTTGTAGTTATTGTTGTTTTCATTATTTACTCCAATACACAAATACATTTGAGCTTTGACAAGAACCTTGCGCAGCTGAAATTGTTCACTTGAGGGATAGAGCTCATAAGCTTCCTTAAACAAATCACTTGCTCGTAGAAGGTTTTTCTTTTTTGCCTGAATTTTTGCCCGGAATACTTTGCATTCAACAGGGAGGTGACATTTGTTGTCTGGAACGTAATGCTTTGTTTTTGAAATATTTTCCCCAATTTCAATTGCTTTTTCAGCTTCTGTGTAGTTTTCCATCTCAAAGTAAGTTAGAGCAAGATCCAGCAACGCAACTGCTGTGTCGTGATCTGAAGTTTCATCGAAGGCCTTTTTACGACATTGCAGTAGATATTTCTCGCCGTATTCTATGCTTTCTTTCCATTTATTAACATTGCGGTAATATTGCGCAATATATAGTTGTGCGTTTTTCGAAAAATTATCATTTAGAACAAGATCAATCATGTTATCAGCCTCCGTAAACATATGCTCTGTAGCATACAACCCGAACAAATCGCATTGGATTTCCCGGGTTCCGATTTCTGTGCTGCTGGTTACTTCGAAGCTTTTAATCGCATCCAAGTTCTTCCCGAGCATGTGGTAACAAAGTCCGATCATATGCAACGTGATATGCCGATTTGTATGTTCGTCTTTCGATGCACGTTGAAAGCAATTCAAAGCCGTTTCATGCTGATCGATTTCAAACTGACACAAGCCTTCGCAGAAGAATATATCTGCATTTGTTTCTTTTAACTCAAATATATTTCTGCTTCTGCATTTTTTTATGACCTTAATTGCTTCGTTATACAAACGTGAAGATATAAGCGAAAATATGACACGAAACCAAGCCGATTCTTTTGTGTCAGCTCCACTTATGGTGAATATTTGCAAAGAGGAAGCTAAAGAAAAAAATTCCACAATTTTCGATTTTCTAAATACTTCGAGCAACAAATCATGAAAAGGTTCGAATCTTTTGTCAAGATAATCACACTGGGTGGAGTATTTGAAGTAAACCCGCAACCTAACTTCACAGGCAAAAGCAAGTGCGAACATAAAATCATCCGATTGTTGCTGTGATATTTGGCTTGGAGTCAATTCCCGCAGAATATCGAAAGAAGACGACGATTTGCAATTATATCGTCTACCAAGTGCTGCTATAAATAAAGTGACGCTTCGAAATACGACGCTTTTGATGTTTACTGAATTTTCTTTATGCATCAAATACAAGCATTGTACGATGTTAAATTTATCAGTATCCTCTTTAAGTTGTTTTTCTAGATTGCCATCGAAACGAGGTTGTTGTAAAATGTCAATTGTTTTCATTTTCATTTGATCGTAGATTGCATCATCGCCACAAACAAAGCATATTTTAGTTAAGATATCGCCCAAGTGGTAACCGTTTTGAAGGTCAATATCTCGTCCAAGATATTCAAGCATTTCAGAAACAGGTTTGATCAGCTCAGTATCCCAGGGTTTGTTCGGTGTAGCTGACCTACCAAGTGGGAACTTGCAAGCATGTGGCATCATTCCATCAAACGAAATGCCACGAGGTGTGTGCGCATCAAACAACCAATCTTGGTCGTCTTTCTGATCATTAATAAAAGGCAAAGCTACGCTAGGTATTATGGTTTCACCAAAGTTTACAACCACAACTTGAAACATCACAGACACCCAACGGAAATATTCAAGTATTTCGTCATAATCTGAACGATTTTGAACACCTTCTTCCAACAAATGGATGTGCTCGAAATCTAAATAAGGAGTGATTTCATTTCTAGCAAGTGATCCCATTCCAACCAAAGCATATTTACAAGGAGCTGGACCTGTAGCTTCCACACAAAACTCCATTATATCTGCCATGAGCCATTTGTATTTTTCTGTGATGATTTTTTGTAAACTCTCTATCAGACTAGCTCTACGTTGATCGGTTTGTGCAAGTGAAATTGCTTTTAACGCAATATCGTTTATCCAACACCGAAAGTCTTTCACTTTAGTGACAGATGCTTCAACCAGTTGCTTCAAACTGTCCACACTGGTGTCATGGCTGCCAGCAAGTTGAAGAACACCCGAACAAAGCTCATCGAGATCTTTCTCAACCTCAGCAACGTTGTCAGGTTTCCTCACGATAGCTGCATTTAACAACACGGCGCTGCGAATGAGAGATATTTTCTTGTGTCTACCCTCGGGTAATTCATCAGCTATTTCGTGATATGCCTGGCCGAGTTGATGAATAACTTTGGCGGATTGTTTTACATCACGTTCCTTTCCGTTTGCGTAACATAATGATTTTAACTCCTTCGCAAGTTCAAAAGTTTTAGCTTTGTAAACACTAGATTTATTATCTGAGCATCCTTGCATGTTCAACTGTTTGTAAATTTCTTAAAGAGCAATTTCTGTAAAACAGTAAAACTCAGATTAAAATCAATCTTGTTATTTACCTGTTTACCGCATTTCTGAACTAAATAACGACGCCTGAACTACAAGCAACCAAGTGCTACTGACTGTAATTCAGTCTACATTACAACTACAGCTCAACATTAAGCTTACACATATACAAGTAGGCTGGTTGTGACGCGACAATACTCGATTATGACGCGAGAATAAACATGGACCTTCAGCCATTGTTTGTCGAAGCGAGCAACAAGCAAACATAATCCCAGTGATGTTTGTTTCAAACCGGAACGAAAATGTTTCTGGGCGAAGCAACAACTTGTAGTTTGGATAAATATATTTTGGGATAACGGTTTTCAATTGTTCCTTTCGACTATTAAAAATAAGGCAAAGTTCACAACTATTTATAAGTTAATGGAATAAATATAATTAAATGCGTTAACTGTAAGTTCTTGTTATTTTGGAAGTAAATTGTGACTCACTGGCAACTTGGTAAACATAAACGTAACTTAAATTTCCCATTTTTGTTATTGACATTTTGTAATTGTCACAAATTTGGTTAAAACAGTTGATTTAATTCACATGTACTTAAGGGATATTTTTGCGGTGGTAATCACTTTTTAAATCAAACTGTTTAAGCTTTATTATCTTTATAAAATATTTTATTATATATAGAGAGATATATATGCGCATATTGAACTGTTTGTACATTATAAAATTTAACATTCAATGCTGTTTGTAACATGATGGTGTTTAGAACTAATGTTTGATGTTTCTTTCTCGTTAAACCAAACTTTTTGTTTTAAACTTAATTGCTAAAATTTTTGTGTCTTGTGGATCTTGATCATCGTCTAGCGGACAAACATTCATTCATCTTATTTTAAAATTATCCAATAATTAAATTAAAATTTTGGAGCATAATGGTTGGAGGTTGTAGTAAGACGTAATAAGAATATCAAAGCCCATACAGAAGTAGGTAGGTTTTAAACGTTGTAAAATGATACCTACTTATTGGCTTTGATATTCTTATTATATTTAAATTTGGCATGTGTCCCGTATTGTAGTGCTTCCCAACCAGTGGGTCGCGAAACAGTTCTGAACGTTAAAGTTCTTGATCCGATAATATCCGATATGCAAGCACAACTTTCGTATTAATAGTAAATTGCATGTGTACGTATTGTTTCTTTTGTCATACGTTTGTTTTTTATTCGCTTAATCATATCTCATTGTGGGGCGCACAATAAAACTTGCATTAAAAGTGGGTCGCGAAATGAAAAAGGTTGGGAAGCACTGTCGAATACTATGCTGTCAATTATTATTTAACATGTTTACCTTAAAATAACTCAACAATATAAAGGTGCCTAATTGTAGTGCAATGTGCGGTTTGGAATTCAAATATTGTGCAGTTAAATAATATAACCTTCTAAAAGCGCCTATAAACCTCGTTTACTGTAGCTATAGCCTGATATACTCTGCTGCAGTTACTTTAGTATGGGCCGTAGCTCTCAGACAACTAGAGTAAAATTAACATTTACTGACAATTAATGTCGAAGGTTACAAATAACATAACAGCTGTGCACAAAAGCACATACTTGGCTTAATAACTAGTGCCGCTTTAGCTTCGTATAATGTTTAACTAATTTTAGAAATGCTAACTAAAACCTCCAACCATAATGCTCCACAGTTTAACTAGTGTGGGTTAAGTTGTGTCATATGTCGACCTTAAAGTTATTTTAAACTCAAAGATGGAAAACATCATATGAGTTATATTATACATTATTATGTCAGTTTCCTGTAAGTCACATTAATTGATCTTCACACACGCACTTTAAAATAAACAGCAATAAACTAAATTCCACAAAATTCACTCGAAACTCACCTCAAGGCAATCAATTAATTGCCAATCTACCATTGCGCTCTTGTGGCTTTCAGCATGCTTTGGGCTGCAAAGAAGTCAGTTTGTTGCAACAATCCTACAAACCTTGTTCATTTGAGCGTTTTTACAGCGGGCCTTGGTTAAAGAAAGAGTTGTAACAGTAACTTAAGTGCTGAAAAGTCTAAATTTATGATGACCTGTTGGTTATCAATATATTCTGTTGATACATTGCATAGCTGACGTATTGTATCAAAGATTGTACAACTCTAGATGTATCGCCACTTTTTTGTCACCTGATGTTTTTATCTACCAAAATTTTGCTGTTGATTTTGCTGTTATGTATAATTTTATGTTAAAAGAATTGCACTGTCGAAATATAAGGAACTGTATAAAAAAATATATAAAAAGACGTTACATACATATTTGAAGATATTTAAAACTATGTAGGAGAAAATGTTAAAAGCTTATGAAAGACGGATTAAATTATGTATGTTTGTGGTTGATTGTCATTATACCTGGGTCGTAAGATTAAGGCTTCATTGACATCTTTTGGGTTGTAAGCTGTTTCTTTTTCTTTTTGGTTGTTTGAAATATTTTGTTCTTGTCGTTTTAAGTGGTTTGAAAGAGTTTTTCTTGTCTGTTTTCGGTTGTTTGAAGAGTTTTGTTTTTGTGTTTTTGGTTGTTTAAAGGATTTTGTTGATGTCTCTTTAGTTGCTTGAATATTTTGTTCTGGCATTTTTGGTTGTTTAAAATATTTTGCTCTTCTCAGTTTTTCTGTTTGTTTGAAGGATTTGTTCTTGTATTTTTAAGTGTTTAAAAAATTTCTTGTTCTTGTCTGTTTTTTTGGTTGTTTGAAGGATTTTGTTTTTGTAATTTCGCTGTTTAAAGGATTTTGTTTTTGTCGTTTTTAGTTGCTTTAATGTTTTGTTCTTGTATTTTAGGTTGTTTGAAATATTTTGCTATTGTCTGTTTTTCCTTTTGTTTGAATGATTTTTTTTTGTATTTTTGTTGTGTGAAAGATTTTGTTCTTGTCTGTTTTTTTGGTTCTTTCAAATATTTTGTTTTTGTCTTTTTTGGTTATTTGAAGGATTTTGTTCTTGTCAAGATTGTTTTTGTATTTTGTTTTTTTGAAAGAATTTGTTGTCTTTTTGGTTGTTTGTAGATTTTTCTTTTTGTCTGATTTTTGGTTCTTTTAAATATTTATTTTGTCTTTTTCGGTTGTTTAACGTATTTTTTATGTCTTTTTTGGGTGTTTGAAGGATTCTGTTTTTTGTCTTTTATCGTTGTTTGAAGGGTTTTGTTTTCAGATTTTATAATTATTTTATGCAATATTTTGTTGAAGGATTTTGTTCTTGTCTTTTTCGGTTCTTTAAAGGATTTTGTTCTTTTACATTTTATGGTTATTTGTATGCAATATTTTGTTTAGAACTTTTGGATGATGAATGATTTTGTTGTTCTAACCTTTTTGTTTTTGTTTATTTTGCCATTTGTTTAGATATAATTTTTAGCTTAATGTTTTTTTATTGTATGTAAATTGCTTTTGGCATTTACGGAATAGTTTTATTGTTAGCGTAATTTGTCAAAATTTATAAAAAAAATCCCAAAGTATGGCCTGTGTATGTTTCCGCTGCAAACTATTTTGTGGTCGTAAAAGTTGTGCTCCAGGCTTAAAAAATATTTCAAATTGTGCAGTCAAATGTATCTAACCCTAGCTTATATTAAGCCTTATTGTTTTTTGTAACCTACCACAAATATATATTCTCACAGAAAGCTCAACAAGCTTTTTTTCTGCGCAGAGCATCAACTTCCTACCGAAGACTGCAGCCAACAAGGAAAGAGCAGCAAGTTTAGCGGAGCACACAGCAGCTGGTAAGTTTTCCTGCGTGGACCACAACACTTTGTTTTACATGTAACATTCTTTTCAAATACGCAGATTAAAGCGCCTGCGCTTTGATAAAGATGGAGCAACTCTACAACGGAATCATAATGTATTACGATCACGGTAAATGAAAACTTTGGTTTTAGAATTTCAAGTGCTGTAATTACCTCAGAATAAACACGGGCTATAATAAGGGAAGTCTCATTTCAAGTCACATATCTGAACAAACTTCCTACCCAAGTAAGCAATAACTGTGAAGAAGCGAATCAAACATTGTGCCTAATATGCCAGTGCCAAAGGATTTGTGACAATCGCTCACTTAAATAACTTACTGAATAATGTAGTACAATACTCTTAATACATAAATAAGTAGTGCAAAATGTAATAAAGTAGTGCAAAATGTAGTGAAGAAAGGTTTCTGGTATTAGAAACATCATCCTCTACTTTAAGTTTTTTTGTTACACCTTTGTTTGTTTGAAATTTGCTTTTTCAACGGAGTTACATTTTTACACAAATGCTTTTAGAATGAGATCGGAACGCATACGTTTAATATTTGTGTGTAAAGGAACATTACTTTGTCAAACTTAATCATTTAACTGTATTGTAAAACGCCATTTTGTGGATAGGTTGGATTGTGCTTGTTTAATTTAAGAGTTACGTGTATGGTTAGCGATTTACGCAATAATCGGTATTTTGCGTTTGACATAATTTGCCAAGTTTTCTCTCTCGCCAGTCTGGTGATTGAGCGTCAAGTCATATTAAACTTAACCATTCTTATGATTTTGCTAAACCAACCAACTGACAGCAAACGTGTCTTTAAACATCTAAGAACCAAAGTCCTAGTTCAAGTTGCCTTTTTTCGACCAACGTGGACGTTTACTTGTTGTTTATAAACATGCGTTAGCTTACGGGTTGTCCATGGAACAAGATTATTATTGGCGACACTTTAAATTTGCGAGCGAGGAAAATGCCAGCCCTGATAGAACAACAATCCTAAACATATTCCAATATGACTATATTAATATCGCAGATGCAAGCAAGAAAAGGCAATCCTTGACTACAGGATATATCCCACAAGGTGGCACTGAAGAGTGATAAGACATCAGTATGTAATGAAAGGACAAGCAGGGTTAGTTCTATACAAAGCATGTTTACTTTAACTAAATCCATTAATCCCTAGTGAAGTTTTTTGTGTAAATTTGCAAATTTTTAATTTTTTTATTTTGCAGCAATTGTAAAATTTGATATTTTTTCGACTGCCCATACAACAGCAATGTTTGTGAGTCCGAAAATGAAGAATTTTTATCATCCCAAATAATTTAAAATGTAACAACCACAAGACTGAAATCTCAAGTTAACTTTGAACATTGACGTCACACGCCAAACTTTAATTAAATGGCGTTTATGTAGCAGACCCGCATTTCATCTACCACATGCATTAATTATTGTTGTATTGTGGGGCTTGTTGGAAGATTAATTATTCGCAAACTTCGTTTTACACAGAAATAATTCGGTGTCGAGTTTTAAGTTTTAAATGTTATTTGCAACAACAAAATTTAAAATTATTCAGTGTTTGTTCTTTTTGTAGTTTGTTCACCAAGACGACTCTCCTTCAAATTCAACAACAACTTCTCATGACGTCATAAAGCATCGTCTTTAACCAAGTGACGTAACAATAGTGAATTGGCTGTAGCGCGCGTCAACCTCGCTTGTGGGATTTTATATTTATGTGTTAAAAGCACAAACATCGCGTAATCTCGTTCGTATGTTGCGCAATATCGGTTAAGCATTGCGCAACACCGGTTCTACATTTCGTCGCATCTGCGCTGCGTAAAATCGGTCATTTATTGCGTAATCTTGGTATAATATTACGCAATTTCAGTTCCATACTGCGTAAAGTCGGTTCATCATTGCATAATCTCTGTTCTAGGTTGCGTAATTCCGGTTTCGTATTGCGTAATTTTCTCACCTAAACCCAGTTATTTCAGATTCAGTTGTAGTTTTACTCAGATTCTTGAGACAAAGATTTATTCAGAAGGAATACCTTTACTATGCGTAACAAATTTCGCACCATACTCGTTTTTTCAACAAATTTTGCAAACCCCTTAAAACCCTATAAACAAATATCATTATCAATATTTTTGTCCCACAAGTGAAGTTGACATTTGTTGTAATTGATAATAATTTAAAAACTTTTCACACAAATTCGATGTTAATGATAATGAGTAAAGTACAACCATGGGCGCGTTACAGCTTTTATTTACTTTTTGTGAATAGTCAAGCTTTTAAATCACCAGGTTATCATACTTTTTATATTTTAGATTGTAAATCGCGTCCAGTAAGATAGATTTCCATTTACAATTTTTAACTTATCAAATTGTGGGAATTAGCTTTATTAAATTGTCTTTATTTTTTTAAATTATAATCGCGGACCAATAATGGCGGTGGATAGCGACAACTTAGGAACCAATTGGTTAAAAAGATGTTGCTTGATTAGAAATGACAATGTCCGAAATATTCAAAGTTATGAAGGTTTTAAAAGATTACGAAAGAACAGGCGCAAACAGAATCATAAAATTGCAGGCAGTTTATTTCGTTGCTGTCGATTCAGGATTATTGTAGAAAAGATTTTTAGTAAAAGTGATGTTTTGCTAAAAGTAAGTTTCAGATAAATTCCGCTGAGTCAGCAAGAAAGCACTACCACCGAAGTTGCTGAGTCATCATATGAGCTCGGGTAAGTTTCGTTTTAACTTTAGTTGCAAACTGCATCAAATTTCTCGCGTATTTTATTTTGTTTTTCAGATTCGACATGTTCCCACTGCTGCCACCTACCGGACACACCTGATTCCCAAGAAGGTAAAAATAAATAACTTCCCTCTCATGAAATAAATCTGTACATGAAGAAACCTCCAGATACTAGACCAAAGCTATTTTCAGCTACATTCCATGTTTATGACGCACCCCTTGAATAATTAAGCACAAACATATCGCGATTAAATAAAAACAATTCTAAAGAATAACTTTCCATCATTATTATGCTTGCACATGTAAGACATCAAATGACCTTCACAGTCCGTAAGTAGATTATTCTTAAGTTCGTTAGATTTTCATTCCCTAATAAGTATTGAGCGCCAACCCGCACAATTTAACCTTGGGTTGCTGACAAATGTTGGATTTCATTAAAATATTTTTTTTTTGTTTTTAGCGATTGTGGGTGATGTAGTTACGGTAAGTAGGCTCTGGCTCTTAATGCGAGAGCCGACGGCTGCCTAAGTAGCTTACACGTCATTTTCTGACTCCAGGGGAGCAGGTCGCTAATTACCTCTTAACCCTTAACTTCTTGTACTGAGACAAAGTCACTTCACTCGGTAGATATTGTCCGTTGAGTATATATTTACAAATCTCAGAAACACAACGATGTAACGAAGCGGCAATTCAGGTCGCCAATATTTAATACGTATCTCCAGCCGAATGCACACAGTTCGGCGCTAGGTCACGCATCAGTGGACAACGGTCACGTGCATAGTGACGTCAAATTAGGCAAAACCTAGTAATTTTGCATGTTAAATGCTACATGTTACTAAAATATTTTACCATGTTATCAATGTCCACACATTAGAATACTATTTAGAAAACTTAAATTCTTATATTGTATTTTAAGTAAAATTTCCACGGATTTTAAATCATGTTTTTTGCCTTTTAAGTGTTGCTAAACCCAAGCTCTTTTCATACAAAGAAAGCTGGAATATTTACTCAATAATGTTTTTTCATTTCATTTCAGAGTTCGACTTCTTCAACTAGAATCCAGCCAACATTCCAAACAAGGCCAAGATTAAGTATCAGGTGATAATTGCCAGGTTTAAAACCAGTATTTATTCAGTTTTGTTTTAAGATTTTTTCCTGGAAAAGTTGGAATCAACGCGAGTTCAAGAAGTTAAACTTCTCTTCATGCAAGAAGACAAGGTCAATATAATAACTTATCAACATTTTGAAAACTTTTTTTCAATTTATCCTGAAGTTTTTACGTGGACTAACTGATTGTAGCAATAGGAAAGTGTGGAATGAGAGTCTATGATTTACTATCATGACAACCTTATAGCATAAGGAAATCAAGTCCGCTAATCGTGCGACCATTTTGTTTTAAAATTAAATTAAAATTGCAGATCACCAACATGAAGGATTTCAACCAAGATCGTAAACAAAGACCAAGATTCAGCATCGGGTAATTATTGTCGGGTTAAACCTTTTTATATGTTTCCACTTTTGTTTGAAGATTCCTGGCGTTTCATGAACAAGATGGAATCCAAGTGAACTCAACAAGTTTCATTCAATGGATGGAGACAAGGTGAATACAACCAACTTTTATACATTTATTATTATAACCAAAACTTGTGGAAGTTGTTGTCAGATTTCTGTGGCTTACAGAAGATCAGTTGCTATTGTTGAACGAATTCACGACGGTCAGTTTTAATAATAAATAAATATAAATCGGTCTTCTGGTGTAAACGAAGTATAAACCGACGTTTCGGCAGCAGATACCAGCTGACCTCATCAGGGTTAATAATTAAAACGAGAATGCGTTAGCCATATTATATACTGAGAAGTAAAAAATTGTAAAAGCGTAGATTAAAATTAATAATTCTAGACGTCGATGAAGTATGCGATAAGCTGTGACGCGCCGGAGTCATCCGGTGCAGAACTGCGCCGTCGTACAACGGGCGTTTATCAGCTATTGCGTATAGCTACAACGACGAGTAGATTGCCGGATACCATGAATCCATTTTATTCATGGTGTTAGGAGATTTGTCAATCCGGAATGATTCAATGAACCGTCTTTTGTAATAGTGCGGTTCCCAGTCTAGAATTTTACAGTTATCCCAATCAATTCCGTGTCGGAGTTCAACCGCATGCTCTGCCAGAGCTGACCGGGATGCCTTTTCGTGGCGGACATCACGCATGTGTTCGAGTTTCCTGGTATGAAAGGAACGTTTAGTTTCCCCTATGTATGTTGCTGAACAACCTCCACAGGGAATCTCATAAACTGCCCCTTGACGTTTTTCTGGTTTGACTGGATCTTTAGTTGAAGGTAAAATATTTCCAATTTTTCTGGCTGGTTTAAAAGCTGTAGAGATGTGGTGGCCCTTCAAAATGCGTTTTAATTTTTCTCCCAGACCTGGAATGTAGGGAATAATGGCCAGACCTTTAGATTCTGGTTTAGATGTTAAATGGTTGGTTGTGTTACGAGGTTTGAACAACCAGTCGGGGTATCCGTTTAATCTCATGGCCTTCTTAACATGTTTAATTTCGTTGCCTTCGTCCTGATAGTTACTGCAAAGTTTTGAAGCTCGGTGTAGCAGGGAACTCACAACCGAGCGTTTGTGTTGTAAAGGGTGGTCTGATCTGAAATTCAAGTAGCGATCTGAATGTGTTAATTTTCTAAATACCTTGGAAGATAATTTACCTGACCGGTTACGAGTGATTAATGAATCCAAGAATGAAATTGAGCATTTGTTCTCTGTTTCCATAGTGAATTTAATGGTAGGTTCCAAGCTGTTCAAGTGGTCCAGGAACTGCTGTATCAAGTTTGTTTTTATTATGACAAACGTATCATCTACGTATCTTCGCCACATTCGCGGGGGGGTATGGAATGAATTCATGGCCCGTTGTTCGATGTCCTCCATAACCAAGTTTGCCACAGTTACTGAAACCGGTGATCCCATAGCTGTTCCAAATATCTGTTTGTAATGTTTTCCTTTGAATTTAAGGTATGTAGATTCTAGGCATATAGTTAACCCTTCTAGTATGTCATTAATATTAAACTTAGTCCTGTTTTCCAGTGTGTTGTCTTGGTTAAGACGTTCTTTAGCTACTTGTATAGCCAGGTTAGCGGGGACATTGGTGAACAGGGAGGTAACGTCGAACGAGACCATGCTTTCATCTTCTTTTATTTGAAAATTTGTAATTTCTTCAACGAAACCAATCGAGTTTTTAACATGATATTCTGTTTGACCTAAAAGAGGGGATAAAATTAAAGAAATACGTTTAGCTAAGTTATACGTGGGGGACCCCATTTGGTCAGTTAGCAGCTTGTGATCATTGTCATGTGCCAGTATGTTGGCATTTTGTTATATGTCATGTTAGCGGTGTCAATGGCAGGTTGCCGATGTCATGTTTTATGTTCATAGTCAAGTTGGCAGATGGCAAGTGTTATGTTGGCTTTTAGTGGTGTCTTGTTGGCTTTTAGTGGTGTCTTGTTGGCAGGTGGCAGGTGGTCGTGGGCAGGTTGTGGTGTCATGTTTTATTTTTATGTCCGAAGTCAAGTTGGCAGGTGTCAGGTGGTAGTTGGCAGGTGGTCGTAGATGGAAGGTGTTCGTGTGCGGGTTGTGGTGTCATTTTTTTAGTTGGCAGGTGTCCAGTGTCATGTTAGCAGTTTGCAGGTTTCATGTTTTGAGAAATGTTGGGCATCGTTTGCCGGTTGGCAGTGTTTTTTGGCTGGTGGTCGCTGTCATTACCAGGTGGCCAGTGCCATGTTGGCAGTGTTATGTTGTCTGTGTTATGTTGGCAGGTGGTCGCTGTCATTACCAGATGGCCAGAGCCATGTTGGCAGTGTTATGTTGTCAGTGTTATGTTTGCAGGTGGTCGCTGTCATTACCAGGTGGCCAGTGCCATGTTGGCAGTGTTATGTTGTCTGTTATGTTGGCTGGTGGTCGCTGTCATTACCAGGTGGCCAGTGCCATGTTGGCAGTGTTATGTTGGCAGGTGGCTGGTGGTCGCTGTCATTACCAGATGGTCAGTGCCATGTTGGCAGTGTTATGTTGCCTGTGTTATGTTGGCAGGTGGTCGCTGTCATTACCAGGTGGCCAGTGCCATGTTGGCAGTGTTATGTTGTCTGTGTTATGTTGGCAGGTGGCAGGTGGCTAGTGGCATGTTGGCCGATGTTTATAAGCATTGTTGTCAGTGTAATATTGTTATTTTTATTTACAGCTTGCCTCTCTACATTGACAACTGTATTTAGTCTCTTGATGATGCAAATCACCAATGGTGTTTATAAAAGCTTAATATTGTTTGTAATAACTAGGAATTCTTTTAGACAACAGAGCTGGTCTAGTTACGTCATTATGACGCGCTATAAAACAGGTGATGTCACCGCTGCCATAGCAACCAGAAAATGACGTCCAAGTTATCAGCAAGTGTCCTATATTGAGGTAAAACCAATCATTGTATTTCCTTAATAAGCTTTATAAAAAATCTAACAATTTTGGTGAGATTTTGCTTACTTACAGACCAACCGTAGAGCAAAGATAACATGTGGCCCTTTAGTTTTTAATTATGGAATTTGCTGGTTTTGAATAATAATGATGTAGAGTTGCTTATTTTCTGACTCTAACAGTCGAGCTTGTTGGATGCTTGCTTGGATTTCAAGGCTATTCACCTTATTGAACACGTTTTGGCTCCAAACTAATACAAGATAAACCAGTTTGGACGCTATACTTTTATAAATAAAATGTTTATATGCAATTAGCCTAATATGGCTTTCTGTTAATTAAAATATATCTTTCGTAAACTTTTGCTATTTTTTTATAATTACTTTAAAAATCACTTCTCTGCCTAATTACCCGGGAATTCCTTAAAGGAAATCTAACTGAAGCTACTAGGGAATTCCCCCATTACGTTACAATGAAAAATTAAGAAAAACAACGCCTTTGTAGATTGCCAATATACTAAAAAAACTGAACCACACCATTTTACCATTTTGGAAACAATGTTATTATATCTTTTGTAGTTGCTTTAATTTTGTAAAAGGCGTTTTATTATTTGCACTTCGAGCAGCTAATTCAGAACTTCCTGTTGACTCAAATAAAAGTTGAGTTGTTTCCAGTTGGTGATGTTAGGAGTTTTATCTGAAGCTTAAAACTGCTTTTTATCTCAGAACTTGGTATTAAAGAAAAGATGCAACACTTTTTGAGGTTTGTTTAGAATCCAACCACTTTTTTACAGTAACGAAACGAGTTGTCAAAATTGAAATTGCAAGGAAGAAATAATGGCGCTCTTTCACTATTGTACGTAAAAATTAATAAAAAAAAAAATTCTTCAAATGCCGCATACTTCAACACAAATTGTTTGGGTTAGGGTGCGGTTAGCGTTTGGTTGAGGGTGGGTCAAGTATTATTAATAATAAACATAATGTTACTTGACCCACCTTAACCCAAACGCTAACCCGCACCCTAACCCAAATGGTGTTTCGTTGTGGTAGGATTCTAGACCAGCGCCGCGCTCTTTCACTATTGTACGTAAAAATTAATAAAAATTTTTTTTTCTTTAAATGCCGCATACCACAACACAAATTGTTTGGGTTAGGGTGCGGGTTAGAGTTTGGTTGAGGGTGGGTCAAGTATTATTAATAATAAACATAATATTACTTGACCCACCCTCACCATATTACTTGACCCACCCTCACCCAAACGCTAACCCGCACCCTAACCCAAACAATTTGTGTTGAAGTATGCGGCATTTGAAGAATTTTTTTTTTCACGTACAATAGTGAAAGAGCGCCGAAATAATATATGAGAATAAGAATAACAATAATACTTAATCACAACACGAAAATGTGGTAGGATTCCAGACCAGAGCCAAAAAGTGTGCTTATGGTATGCCAACTATATAACACTTTTAAACACACATGTAAAAAGATAAAACACTTGCAATTGCACATCTATAAAGTTGTGCTAGTAATTCCTAAAGGCTATTTTTGTTATTTTATTGTTCTTTTACACTCTAGTATTTCTAAACCTTGGTAAAAACTTTAAATAATGGAGACTTTTCCTGAAAAAACAGCTGACAAAGATGAAAGAAAAGAAGATTTAAAAGTGGATGGTTACGCAATAAATTTTTTGCAAGAACTGAATGAGTAAGTTAATGACCGCATTCAATTATAAATAATGTTATTTAGATTTTGGTTATGAAGCATCATTTCAAATTTTAATTGTTCATTTCCCATATGATAAGGCATTTGGGAAACATAACGGAGGTGCATTATGTTTTTTTTGTTTTTTTTAAACATAATGCACCTCAGTTGTGTTTTCCAATAAAAAGCAATAAAAACCAGAATGAAGATGCCAATGCGTTATGTAACATAGCAATTTTATAGTTGATTTACTTTGAATAGAATTTGACACTTAGTGTTTTCAGAAAAAGGTCTTCCGGCTTTTTGTGCGATGCGGAAATTGTTGTAAATGGCAAAAGTTTTCCAGCTCACAAAATTGTCTTATCGGCCAGCAGTGAATACTTCAGGACCATGTTTAGCACAAATGTAGGTTTACCTATTTTTTATATTCAAGTATTTTATTATAACATTAAATATTTGATTATTGGAATTTAATATATTTTGAATGTTTAATAAAAATATGTAATGAATAGGATTTTTTAAGAATGTACATAAATATAGTTCCTCAAATGAAAACAGGTGTTCTCAAAACTCTATTTATTTGCAAAACTAAAACTATTCGCACAATATTTGGGTTAGGGTGGGGGTTAGCGTTTGGGTGAAGGTGGGTCAAGTGTTATTATATTTAATAATAATACTGTGAGCGTTCCGACCATTCATCATTCCGTAAATTAGTGTTACCCTATTCTTTGTAACCTG
The DNA here is from genome assembly GCF_963924565.1 of Ascidiella aspersa. Lineage (NCBI taxonomy): Eukaryota > Metazoa > Chordata > Ascidiacea > Phlebobranchia > Ascidiidae > Ascidiella > Ascidiella aspersa. The sequence continues at coordinate 703,863 of NC_139452.1, read as the reverse complement.
GGCAACGCCGGGTATTTTGTCTAGAGATGTGTGTGTGTGTGTGTGGCAACATGTTCGCCCAATGTTACGTCACACTGGAAATGTTATGTCACACTCAATGCGATTTACAACATGGTACAATGTTACCATTTACAACATGTTACAATGTGATTTTATCATTTACCAAGATTGTGTTTAAGCATGTATCCCAGGCCCCAGCATTAGTTGATTTAATATAGGTATATTGAGAAGTTTTTGTGGACCCCCTGAAAACGTTTTATGTTTTTTAAAATCATCGGCTATAACATGCGGCTTCAGCAAGCTTATACAATGCTGGTAACATGTGAATTAGTGATTAAATATGGTCACAGTGCGTTCGACAGAGACAAAGAATTCGATCTTTAGAGCCACGCAAATAAGTCCCATATTACATACGCGATTCCGCTTTTACATTAATGTCGCTTCCACACAGGCAGTGGGGTGATACTCTGATTGTGGGGGAGCATTAGGTTAACCGACTTTAGACACGCTATATGCCATGGTTTGAAACACATCACATGATTTGAAATTTCTATTTAGTGACACTCAGTTCAAACATTTAGGCATAAGCAAATTGGTTATGACATTTAGAAAAATATGTTTGCATTATTTATGTCTTTTACTAAGATCTTACGAATAACCGGTAAATATTCTATTTCACCTGGGCAACGCCGGGTATTTCGTCTAGTTTGTAATAAACTAAGTTCGCTCATCATGGCATTAAGCACTGGCGGTCTAAATGTTCAATTTATTTAAAACAAGAATCTTTTGTTTATCGTCTCTAGAAGATTCATTAAAGACAAAATTGTTTGAGCTGTTAAGAGTAAATGTTGAATCTTGGCTAACTACTTGGTAGTACTCGTGTTCAGCTAATGTCACAAAAACTCGTGTTTTACTTATATCATCACAATTCAGATGAAAGAAAAGTATTCGGGCAAAGTTGAGCTGAAGCAATTGAATGAAAATGCTGTGAAAGAGGTTCTTGATTACGTTTACACTGGAACAACCACAATTAGTGAGAGCAATGCTTCTGACTTACTTCAAGCTGCATCTGTAATGCTACTCAAAAGTGAGTTTGTGATGAATTACACCAGGGTGGTCTAAGCACATCATATCTGTTGCCCGCGAAACATTATTTAGTTCGGATTTCAAGTTTACTTTTAGTCCACTTACCATTTAGAGCAGTAGTTCTAAACCTCTTTTAACAATAACATTACACTTATTTCTTATTCTTTTTTATTTTAATGGTTGGTGTTTTTAATATTTTTGTACTATTTATTTGTATAGATAAACTGATATTTATCTGACAGAATGCATATCTATATTAAAAGTTTTGATCTTTCTGAATGACGGTTGTTTGAAGCGATGTGCTTCTTAAGTTAATAACATTACACTTTAATTTTTAGCGTAAGACCTAAAAATTATTCTCGTACCACAGGTTGAGAACCACTACATTAAAATTATTGTTACAGACTAAAGTATGCATTATTGTTCAGTAAAAATGTTTAAATTTGTAAGTTGTTGTTGATTGTGTAATTACCAGCTGTTGAATATGCAGTTATATAATACTCTAAAACAGCTCCAATGGTAATGCTAATTGTTTGCCAACATTTTTGAAACTACTTCAAATTGCTTGGTTCTGTTGAATGACGTAAAAAATGTTTCATTGTTGGTTAACAATATACTTTTAGTTTGACTACAAGTTTAGAGTAGCGGTTCTTGACCTTTTGTCTCTGTGTAAATTATTAAAATGAAATTACTTTCAGCACCCGTCTCAAATTTAAGTTATGTGTCAATTTATTGTGACAAAATAAGAATTTATCTTCTGACAGCCGCTATTATATTTTATTTGCATTAACTTTACTGGCCCTTTTTAGTTTTGGATTTCATGCAACCGATCGAGAATATGACTGTAGCTGTAACAAGTTTTTCTAAACTCCCAATATTGCTAGTGATGCAAACAATGCAAACCAGCTTATGTTGGTGTTTTGTAACTCTGCTGAAACAAAGTCTTGCACAAAAAACTCACTACAGATAAGAAGTATTTGCCAAAGCATCACAATTTACCTGACAAGTGCCGATAACACTGTGTATTTAAGTTAAAATGTTGGGATGTTAAAATTAATATAGTATCTTTTGGATTTGTTCCCTGAGGCATTAGATGCCAAATCTTCCATTTATATCGGGTAAAAGTAACTGTTAAAATTTATCATTCAACTGAGTTGTTTTTGGTGTTTAAATTTGTAAAATAGTTCAATTTGTCCCTTGTCTTTAACTGTTGAATAGAAACTGAGTGTGAAATAAGCTGTTTATGTTTGCTTAGCACTCATAAAGCATGCTGTGTGTTACCCGCAAACAATTGGTAAACACTATGGTGGCCCTATATGCTGGTAACATTGTATAAACCTGTCCTAGAGAATGAGATTATATTCTAAACTCGGATGTTGTAGTGGCAATATTCCTTTCAACCCACACACTGTATTGCTAAAAAATTAATTATTTTACATTGTTTCAAACTAATCAGAAATATGTGCACATGTTTTGATATACATTGTATTTTCATTAATTTTTTAAGTAACTGTTATAACCCTGTCATAGATTATGAGAATATAATGTTCTAGTGGCAATAAATAAAATTGTTTTACCAATTCACAATTATATTATTAAAAAGATTAAATGTCTTTGCATTGTATAATGATTAATCCAGGAATATGTGCACATGTTTTGAAGCAACATGACATTGCATTTGGTTATTAAATGTTTATAGTATTTGTATTTTATAACAACTATTGATAGTAATAACTTTTATATTGTTTTAGATTTATTGAAAGAAATCGACAACTTTTTGCTCAAATCTGTTTGTCCTGAAAATTGCCTGAAATTTAGAAAAATAGGGATTTTGTTTTCATTGGATTCACTTCAGAAGAAAGTTGAAGATTGCATTCTGGAAAACTTTGCTGTTGTTAGTGACCAGGAAGAATTCAAACAATTGTCACTTCACGATGTGAAAGTTTATTTTGCCTCCAATGAAATACAGGTTAAGTAATTTTATTTTTATTTCGTTTTAATAATAACAACTTGAATTTTTTGTCCACAGTGTTAATTGATAAATATTCTAAACTTAAATTTCACATTAAAAGTTTAATAAGTCTATTTTAAGCTGGCCTGGTTAAAGTTGTATGAGGGCTGCAACAAAATTTGTTTTCGTGGGCCGCCATATGCGATATAAGAGATGTACAGCTCAAAAAGTTAAACATAAAAAACAACTGCCTAAAAAATCATATTTATGGAAACTCCTATTTTGTTGTTAAGTTGCAAATACACAAAAAGTCCGCATTTAGATTAAAATTCATCAATAGAAAAACATTATTACATAAAAAAAAAACGTTAGCTCAAAAAAAAAAACTTAGCTGAAAAAATGCGGTATATCGAAGTCATACACTTCATGCAAAAGCTTGTGCTATACATAATGGGAGTCATATTTGTATCATGATGGCTGGAGTTTGTAGTAAGATTTAAATGAATATCAAAACCCATACAGAAGTAGGTAGGATTATAAACATTTCAAATAAATCTTTATTTAGTTTGTTTGAAAATGAATAAAAATTAAAACCTAACTGCATTTTTTTTAATTGCATTTAGAAAATAAAGTTTCGACCAACAGAAATATATTTCTTTTTTCTGTATCCTATTGTATTTGTGTTTTTTAGGTTGAAACTGAAGATGTCATGTACAAAGCACTCATGAGTTGGATTTCAAGTGATTTGAAGAAAAGACAAGAACATTTCCGCGAGCTTTTTCGCTTTATTCGTCTGCAACATGTCACCAAAGATTTTCTGCTCAACACCATCAGGAATGAGGTATTTATCAGAGTTAGAAGTTTGTGGTCATTTTTCAAATACATAAATATTAAAAGCATAGTTTGTTTAGTGTTGAATATCAATTACGTTGTTGGTAATTATGGATACCATTAAACATTTCACTCTTTAAGTTGTGAACGTTGTCAAACTTGTTAATAATTAACTATGAATTAAAAAGCTTTATGTGAAAGCCATACCAATTGACATCTTTACTCTAACATAATCTTTTGTAACCGCTTTGTAGAAACTTGTTAAGGGTGACCATGGCTGTAGAGATTTGGTTGACGATGCTTTGCACTTTCAATTTCAACCTGATAAATTTGCAAAGCAGAAAAGAAGATGTTTTCCTGACAATGGTGTGCTACTTTCATATTATATTCCTGTTAATATATTGTGTTTATTGGAGGATTGGTTTATTTAAAAAATGGGTTTCAAGCACAACTTCTATTTCATGTAATATTTATTTTTGCAAACTTTTTTTTTGTTTAAAAGAACTTTTTTACCATTTTTAGATCCCAATTGTATGTATTCACTGACCGAACAATCAGCAATACATCGTTTGCACTTCAGAGATACTTTGCAAACTGGGGAGGTAAAGAACTAGAATATATAAGTTCTGTTAAAAATACACAAAAATACCCTCATAACCCTTTGATCATCCTAAATTTGTTACTTTTTTTTAACAACAGACCACTAAAAAGTTTTTCCTTACATGATTCTTGTTTAGAACGAGCCAACAAATGTGAAACTGAAATAAGGTCTAAATAAATTTGAGGAAATGGAAGTATTTTTTATCAAAACAAATGCTTTAATAAGTTTTCAGTTAGCTCCCTTTAAACTTTATTGTTGGCATATCATTTAAATCATCTAGGCCAGTGGTTTTCAACCTTTTTTATGACGCGACCCATTTTAACAACCCAATCTATCTAACGACCCCTTTCAGGCATAATACGTTTGTGCCCAAAGGCACAAAAATGCACAAACATTTATTTAAGTGATATAGTAGTAAGATACTACGTTTTACTTGTGACATCATAACTAAATATTTCTGGTGATAATCGTTATACTGCAGGGGTCAGCAACCCCTGGCACGCGTGCCAAACTAAAATGAACTAAATGGTTGCACATAATTTCAGTTTATGTCACGAATAAGTGTCTTAACTGTTGTATTTAACTTTTTTGTGCGCGTTAAACTTGATGTTTACGACTAACCGTTCGTATTACGTCACAATGCCCCATAAGTGGCGTGACAAAGCAGGACATTCTACATCAGTGGTTCTCAACCGCAGGTTCGCGTCAATTTCCTGCCGGTCCGCAATATATATTTCAATCTTATATCTCAATTGCGAAATGCAAGATGCTGAAGGCTGCTTGTACATCAAATTTAAAACATCAGTTCCGTAATTCGCCTGTTCCGTAATTGGCAGCATTGTGACGTAACATAGAGTTAAAGGACTACTTTGGACTTTATCTTACGTCACAATGCTGTAAGTGTAGTGCCCAACTGTTTAAAATTAGGCTAAACTCGTTTAAGTCTTAAACTTTAGGACCAGTTGTACCTAAAAAACTTCAATAGAACCACGTATAACACGTATGATATCAAAAAGACAGCAGCAAATTGCTCATTACATTGAAGTTTCCGGTATTTGCTTTTAAGTTGAATACTTTTATGGTAATTACATTTTGGCTTATTTTTTTTTTTAATTTTTGAAGGTCAAACGGTCCGCAAAACTTGATTTAAAGTTTGACCGGTCTGTAAGCTAAAAAGGTTGAGAACTACTGTTCTACATTAAAAGTAAGCACGTGTGTTTTTGTGCGACTGAGAAACCAACAAAAACGAAACTGATAGTTAACACTTCTAGGTATCAGCTTAAAAGCATCGAAGTATGTTTCAAAAAGATAGGTAATTAGATGTCAGATCACAGTAGGGCTGCGGAGTCAGACTCGGGGCGGACGTGTGCGGCATGCGCAGTACTAAATTTCGAAACTGATTAGGCAGCAAACTGTAAATTTCTAAGGTGCAATAGCATATGCTGGTGGCATATTTTCCATAAGCCGTATAAATATATTGCGGAATAACCATCTTGTTTAAGTTACGTAAATTGGTGAAATACAGGTTGTACAGAGGGACTCGATGAAATCGCATATTCGGCTGGAGTCGGACTCGGGTTGTTTTTAACCGACTCCGCAGCCCTGGTTGCCAGTGCAAAGCTAAACATAGAAAATTGTTTGGCACGCGAGTTGTTAATATTTTGACATTATTCATTATCTGGCACAGTGAGTACGAAAGGTTGCCGACCCCTGTCATACTGTGATGTAATAATAATCGTTATTTGTGATAACTGTCTCGGCACAACGTTAATAGTTTTTTTGCAGTACAGTAAACACTTTAGCTTGTAATTTCTGTCTTTATTAAATCTGAGGATAAACATAGTGCAATATAAATAATCGCAACTTGAATTACAGGTTAGAGTTTTCACTTAGTTATTGGACAAATTGCGAGGGCTGGTGTGTATAAGTTCTTCAGTAAACGCAAAAGTGTGTAATGTTCCGAAAAAGGTCCATCTCGGAACTTCTGGCTGCTCCGTGTTTGAACATTTAACTTTTATTCAAGTTCTTAAAACTCACTAATATCTTTACAGATATTTTTTTATGGCAAATAATTGGCATTTTTGTAATAGTGATTGATTGGTAATTTATTGTCGTCTCCGCGACCCCCAGAGAAAAGGCAAACGACCCACCTGGGGGTTGCGACCCCCAGGTTGAAAACCACTGATCTAGACACAATCAAGGGAATACTTTTTTATTTTTTGTCTGTTTACATCAAGCCTAAATGCTACTAATTGGTCTGGGTGTGTAAGCAGATATCTGCAATAAGAAAGCCTGATTTTTTAATAACTATAAATTTACCTTTTAGTATTTTAAATGAGTGTTTCACAGGAAATCGTTCCCGAAATGCACATAAGTTACTCAAGTGCGGTTGCTGTTCGAGGAAATGTTGTTTACTTTTGTGGTGGTTTTGTGAAAGACAGCAACACACAAGCTTCAAACACCATCATTTCATTTGATGGTCAAACATGGAAAGTAGTTGGTACTATGACGTATGCAAGAGCTAATGCAATGGTTGTGTTTGTTGGAGGTATCTACAAAACATATTCTTGTTTATTGTTTTGTTGTTAATCTATTTTTTAAACAGGCCTTTTTTGTTTTGTTTTGATCTCTTACTAACAAAAGACAAGAATAAAATATCAATGGGAAACACTAATTTTGTTTTTTAATTTAATTTAGCTTGTCATGTTTTTTCTCATTGAAAAATAACCAAGATTGAAATAATGCCAATGGTTTACCTTTTCTCAATTTGTTGTCTAAAATTCACAAAATGTAACACATCTGAGTTAGTGAAACGAAAGACACACACAAACATATGTGTTTAATAACATCTGTGATCTAACCCCTCGGAAGTTGCTTTATGACCAACGATTACGGCTTCCGTATCAATAGTACACCGAAAAGCCATCGCAGACTCGCCGAATCTGTCGATCTATGATGCAAGCAGAGCAAGCCAGAAAAACAACTAGCCTGCAGTGAGGTCCGAACTCACGACCTCCGGTCAAGCCGGGACCGTCGCTCTACCAACTGAGATATGCAGGCTCAGAGAGGAGCGAGTCGAGAAACAACCATGCGCCAATACTTGCACATTTTGTTAGTACAAGCAACTTCACACTGGGGGATCATCAGTCCGTATCAATCAATGAAAGACACACACAAACATATGTGTTTAATAACATCTGTGATCTAGCCCCTCGGAAGTTGCTTTATGACCAACGATTACGGCTTCCGTATCAATTGACCTCACTGCAGGCCAGTTGTTTTTTTGGCTTGCTCTGCTTGCATCATAGATCGACAGATTCGGCGAGTCTGCGATGGCTTTTCGGTGTACATCTGACTTAGGTTACAGACATAATATAAGTTGCTGATTTTTGCTAAATAGAACTCATACCTTTATGTCGTAACTGCAGTATTTTGCTGCCACATAAAGTTGTACGTAATCTTTAAACATATGCAGTTATTTAAAACCCGGAAATCTAATTACGTTATTTAATTAGTAGATATTCTTTTAAATTATATATTATCGATTGCTTAGAACTCTATGTTTTCTTGAAGTTAACAAAGCGATAATTAGTTTCAATAATTATGACTTATGACCAGGTACCTTTAGTTAATGTTTTGTTGAAATTGCAAAATGTGTTTATTTACAAGCTACTTTTTGAAAATTATTTTTTGCCAGTAACACATGTAGCCATTTTAATCCGACAATACTCTCTGTAAGTTTTGTTTTAAATAATTGCTTGCATAATTTGCAGAGAGCCTTTTTATATTCAGTGGTGAAAACAATGGACAGTTTCTGAATGTCACTGAAGAATTTAAAAATGGAACTTGTAAAACTCACACAAATAAAAATTCGCAGAATTACAGAAGATGTGGATCAGCTGTATATTTAAACGGTTGTAATTATAGTTTATATAATAATTTATCCAAAGCAAATGAAAATATATGAAAAATATATCATGTGCTTTACTTCAGGTTTGATTCATATTATTGGAGGGTTTGCTAATGCTCCAAATCAAGGACAAGGTTTGAAGCATTTTTTTGTTCATCTTAATTTTTTACACAACCAAGTAATCGTGCATTTTATTTTTAGTCAGTGCATATAGTAACGTCGAACTTCTACAACCAACTGGCGATCGTACTGGTTATTTTTCCAATTTTAATGAAGGGAGGGCTAACTTTGGATGTGCTGTAAATGGCACAACAATATTTCTATTCGGTAAGTATGAAGTTTAACATTTGAAAGAGTTAATAAAAAGCTTAACTAGGTCATCGATAGCTATTTTCTTCTGCTTTTTGACGTCTGTAATTCCTTTATCTTCTTGTTATTTGCTGAAGATAAATCTTTTCTTCCTTCTGGACAAACAAAACAAGAAAGAAAAAGTCGGCACTAAAACCTCCCTTATATCGGACTAGTAGCAATACTTCTATGAGGATGTCTCCATCATTTGAAACCTATATTCCTTCAGGTGGTGTTGGAAACTACAACCAGCAATTGAATACAGCTGAGTTCTGTAATAATCCTGGTAAAAACAGCCGCTACACAAAGTTAACCCCACCAAATGTTCCACTTGGAATTACTTCTGCAGAGTTTTACTCAGACAACCAAGTGTTGGTTCTTGGACGGTGAGTTGTAATATTTGTGAATACTTCAAAAACTTGATAAAGATAAATGTATAACTAGACGGGGGTGCGGTTGTTGTATATTTTGTCAGGGGGTCTATTTTCAGGGATTGGTGTTTATTTTTTTATTTTTTTTTTTTATTTTTTTTTTTTAATATTTTTAATTTTTACTATGTTATATTTTATATTATATATTTGATATTTTATTTTTTTTCTTAACTTGTTTCTGCAGGCAAAACAGATATGGGCCGAAAATTTCCCCACTTAACATATAGCTTTGGTGCGAAAGGGGTTCATATATTGCGTAATATTTGGGGAATGATCGAAACATATATTAGATAAATAGAATTTACCTAGATAATGCGTACGGCCATTTTGACCAGCTAATAGTTCAAAAAGAAAACATTATCATTCTCTTAAAATGGTTTAACGCCTATGGTTTCCTACACTTTTGCCAACTTTTACTCGGGAAATTTCTACCATGTCTTTGTCCGAGCAATCACCGTTTAAACAGACTTTAAATCCGTTGTTTCGAGCAATACGAAAAACTCTTTATGTGCCCAATACGCCACCTTTTAAAGAAAATTTAGACAAAATAAACGCAGTGTTTTTAGGACTTATTTTTGTAAGGCACCATGTTATGACGTGACTGTGTAACGTCGTCGCTAAAAATGCAATTAACTTGAGTGTTTTGCTCGCTGCGCCCTTGTACAATTTAAGCCGTGCAGGCCTGGTGTTGATATGTTTGATTGTAGTAAGATACGAAACAGGTGTAAACGGAGAGGTGTACACTGCCCTAAGGTTTCGCATTTAAATTTGAGACAGTAAAATATGCTGTTCAGTAAGAGCAATAAGTTATTTTACTAAGAGAAGCCTTTTTCTAAAATGCAACTCGCACGAGCCCACTGTTACTAAGACAGCTCCTTCGCACAATGAACGTTGCACGTGTGGGATAATAAAGCGCAGCAGAATGCCAGCCGCCGTCGCTTTGGGGGACGCCCTATTAACACTTGATTATTAGGCGAAGCTTATCGCGAAATAATTGGTCACCCGAAAAAACGCTCACCCCGCATTGAAAGCAAGCATTATAAATGAGTCGCCGATATTCTGCCTTGAACATCTCTACTCGAAATGCTTCCCTGCGTTAATTGTACGGTGGGTGAAACTTTATTCACGGCCTTACCTCTTTGTGTATTACCGCGACAATACGATGAAATACGATTTAAAGAATATTTGAAAAAATCGTATTTAAAGAATATTTGCTATTTGCACCTGTATAGTATGTTACTCCAATCCAACATATCAACACACAATTTTAAGTTGTGTAGGCCTGGTGTTGATATGTTGGATTGGAGTTGCTACCAGATTTCGCATTTAAATTTGCGGCGGTAAAATATGTTGTTTCTTAACAGCATTAAGTAATTTTACTAAAGAGAATCCTCTTTTTAAAATGCAAGTCGCACGCGCCCAGTTTTGGACAAGTCACAATGAAAGTCTCACGCGCGGGACAGTAGCGCATTTCACTTCACAAGCTGGACAAAGCAAACGAATATGAACGAATTCTGTATGGAAGTTTTTCTGCTGCTAGATGGCAGACGTTAGCTACAGAGAGCTAAAACGCAATATTTCAGGTTTTTGCCCCCCAAGCAAAGGCCCCTGGGGGTGCAGCCTCATAAACTTCTACAAAGCCACTCTACGTCATGTCTGAAAATTTGAAGGTTCTACGATGTATACGTTTTCTATAAAACTTCGGACAAAAATCGGTCTGAAAGCAAACCATAGCAAACCTAGGAAACCATAGGAAACCATAGCAAACCAAAAAAGAATAGCGGCAAAAACAAGATATGTCCCGAAAATAAATTTTTGGCCCATATATTTACAATATAAACCAGTGTTTTCTTATAACCTTAAAGAAATACCTAATATTGTGTTATGATTAGGATATTTTTTATGTAACGTATTTTAGACTTCATAGTTTTTTAGGCAATTTTGTTATATTTAACAATTGTATATATTTAGTACTACGTGTTATGCGTTTGTGTAGATCTGGTACAGCTCTATGCTTTGATGTTTCGAGCCAACGTTGGACAAATAATCTTACCAGAAGTTCAACAGGTAACCAGCATCTACTGAATCTATGGTGTTTTAAAACAAATGCGCAATTATTTTAGACAAAGTGCCGCTCTAGAAACTTAAAACGTCTTGGACCTAATATTAAGTGCGATTTTCTTTAAAATCTATCAATTTCCTTGACAAGCTGATAATAGTAGGAATAGGTGAGGATACATTACAAGTGTAATTTATTTACCAACATATCCTAAAAGATGGAAATAGACTTATTTTTGTTTGAAAAAGTTTTAAAAAACAAGCCACCAGTCGGATTAAATCTACATCTGGTATTTTCAAAATACATCTAATATTTTGTGAGTAGAAAAAAATAAACATTGAAGAATATTATAAAAAAATTAGTTATAATCAAGTTGTATGACTCTATAATTTCCAATAGGTTGAATTATAGTTTGCTTTTACTTGCTTTTAATGAATCACTTTTTTTTAAGGAGAGTTAGTAAAATGTAAATTCCAAGTATTTTTATGTTTCCAGCTGCTCAGCAAAGCGATGATGTTCGTTTGTGTTCTTTGAGCATTGCTACTGTTGCAAGTGGAAAATTATTTCGACTCCAACAAATTGTGTAAACAGGGGAAATTTTGGGAAATTTTTCTGAAAATGTGAGATCTTGTTTATACCCATTTTGTTTTTTTCGGTAATTTCTATTATAAATTGGTGCATAACATGCAATTGATAAAGATGCAGATCAAGTAAGTTTTTTTTTTTCGGGATATGTGTGATTTTTTAAGCCTTTGAGCGCATTTCTGTTATGCTTTATTTTTTTACAGTGTCAAAAATACAGCATTGTAAATATTGAGAAAGATGCACTTCTTGTTAAACAAGTGTTGTTTGGATATTTTTTAAATCCTTTTTTTCGTTTTTCTATTTTATGCTTTAATTTTTATTATTATGCGAAAAACAATATTGTAAATAATTATTGTTTGTTCCAATCGTTTTTCAAATACAAAGCAATGCGGTATTTTTTGTAATAAAATTCAAACGCTGTGTTGCATTTCAAACGATAGCTGAAATTCCTAAATCAATTTGGCATCGAATCGGCGCCGATACACTTAACAGAGAGTCATCATCATAAAACGGAAATTTACAGCTTGAGGCCAAAATTGCAGTTTTACAAAGCAGACTTGAATCCAGTAGGCCTACAACAAGATTGAGTTTAGGGAGCCCAGCTTGCTTTTTCTAATTCTGTTTGCCCAGTTTTCTTTACACTTAACTGAAAGTAATTAACGGTTTTATTTTTAACCTGAATCTCGCGCGAAACTTAATACGTGGTTTACCGAGAAACAGTTTAGAAACCCAACATGTTTAGTATAATTAGATAAAAAATGGCGTCGTATTTTTACAATAAAATAAATTCCCATGGATTTTAAAACCCCTGTGTAGTAATAGTACTGGGTATTCCCCAAAACATAGTTCAAAGCATAATGTTAAGTGCTTTTAATAAATGGGCGACTTTCCAAAATCTGTTCAGTTATATGAATAATCTTGCGGCCTGTATTAAATTAAGGTCAGTACGTTCGAATGACCAAGTTGTTAGCGTAGACAGGCGCTGGTGAAAGAAAAGAAATATGGGAAATAAACGCTAAATGGCACTTAAACCAAAATAATGTTAGCTAAATATGTGGTAGGATTCTAGACCTGCTCGTAGGCGCAATTATTAAATCAACACACAATATTTGGATTAGGTTGCGAGTTAGCTTTTGGGTGTGGTTGGGTACTTGGGTCAAGTATTAATGTATTCAAAATTCAATAACAACACGCGACCCACCCTAAATCAAACAATGTGAGTTGTCGTAGGATTCTAGACAAGGGACATATTTTTTGTATGCTGTTTGTATATTTGTCTTTGTTCACTCACCTGTCAAATTGTTTTTATTTTAAACTTATTAGGTTTCAATAACGACAGAACTACAACAATAACTAAAAAATAAATAAATAAAAACAACTTTAATTAGGCTATGAAAAGAGCATCATGACGCAGTAAATTGTACTAGCATTGAAATAAGTACATTTTATTAATAACTATTTAATTTTACAACACAGACAAATTATAATTGTAATTATGGAGGTTGATTTTAAAAGTTGTTCGGAATTTAATTTAAAAGAAAAAAGTGTTTTTGTTGAAGATCATTCTTGCGAACTTCTTCAGAAACTGAACGAGTAAGTATTGATTTAAATTTTATGTATACTACTAAATTGAAACAGGTGTCCTAGCAAATAAAAGTTCATTTATATTTTTAGATTTGTGATAATTGTGTGCAGGTTGAGTGCTATCATTGAAAGCTTCTTTAGGACCAATGCCTGATTTCAATAATTGGAAAAATACAGATTACATTACCATCTCTTATGCAATATCTAGTCATAAAATTGAATCGCAACACAATAAGAAGTTATACACAGTAATCACCACAACAAAATAATACCTAAAATATCAAGATTTGCAATAAGTTCTTGGTATTGGGGTTAAGGTGACAGGTTTTATCGGCCTAATTCTGGCCATTTAGGTTCTTTCCAAAGGATTGGGAATTATTCCAGTTAGAAATTATTCTGAATATCAGTCCTATTTTGGTTTTATTCCAAACTGTGGTTTATTCCAACATTAATGTTTCTCTTATTTCGGCCTTAAGGCTGGAGTCCATAAAATCCCGTTAAACTTTCCAAAATTGTTTACTCTTAAGTAACTGCAATCTATTGCTTTTGTGTAGTTATTAGGGATGCTCAAAGTAGAATATCAAATCCTTGGATTCGAATCCAGATGGGATTCGAATCCAATTCTGCCATTTATTTCGGGTAATTGGAACCGATATAATTTAATGTTTTACCGCGAATGGTTGCGCCTAATTGCACAAACGCGTGTGGTAAGTTGGCCTGTCGCCGCGGCGACCAATTTACAGTGCTTGCTTTAAATGTAACCTCGTAGTGCAGTGTCAGCGTTTTTTCGGGCGACCAATTACCGCGTCTCGCGTTAACGTTTGTCTAATAATTAAGTGTCAATCGAGCGTTCTTGGGCGATCGGCTAACGTGTAATGTCTGGTGTGGAGTTCGCAATTTCCCTAAATGCGTTAAGTTGCAAAAGTAACACAGCGTTGCAAAACGTGCTGGCCGTCCACAAAATGCGCTATGGGGTTACTTAAGGTCAACTTTAGGCCAATATTCAGGGAAGTTATGCAGTTATGCACAGCGTAATTGTCAAGAATTTGTTATGTCAATAATAACTTAGTATTCTTTGCAGTACATGATTTGACTGCATAACAGATCATGTTAGTCAAAAAAGAAGCAATAGGACTTAACAATGCTTTCAAAATCAGGACCGAATTGCTTAAGACTTCTGTGTGCAGTGTTGCATTTGCTCACTTTTGGCAAAAATATAAGTTTTGGACACAACCTGGACAGTTGACATATTACAGTTTACAGAACTGCTTCAGATGACAGTTGTTAAGAATGTTAAACATATGAGAGATTTTTTTATTATAATGTACACTCGTTAGCAAATTGTTTGGCGTTTTATTGCTGTGATTGTGGGCCCTGTCCTGTGGGGTAGATTAAGATTAATCCCTTCCCCAAACAAAACCGAGGTTAAATAATTTAATAAAAATATACTAGGATTCGCTATTCTGGATTCGTTATTCTAGATTCAAAACCTATTATTCTAGAATGCCTTGGGATTCTACTTTGAACATCCCTAGTAGTTATACGTTTTATTTCTAGGACATTGTGGTTTAAAATAATAGGCAATAAAACAATGCAGGTTGTAAGACAACTAATAACCCTGTCTTAAGCCCAATCACAAAAATATTACAAACCTTTAGTTAACTCAAATTTCAAGATTTTTGTTTTTAAAGGCAAAGGTCGATCGGTTTGTTTTGCGATGTGGAGATCCTTGTCAACGGAAAAATTTTCCCGGTTCATAGAAATGTACTTTCTTCAAGCAGTGAATATTTCAACGCAATGTTTTGTTCAAATGTGAGTTTAATTTATTTAGACAAGTTCTCTGATAAAGGTACAGTAGCACATAAAGGCATAAAGGCATGTATAAAGCCCATAGAACAGGGGATTCCCAACCTGTGATATGCGTACCACTAGTACGCCAAGGTTTTTCAGGTGGTATGCAAGTAGCTTTCTTTTTTTTTTTTCACAAAACCCCTGTATTCGCAACTTTATATTTTGTTTATCTTAAAAAAAATTCCCCAAAGCCTATTGCTATTGTTACAGAATTCGAAACAATGTGATCTTTGAAATACAGGCCATGTCAATTGTCGACTAGAAGCGCAATTGCTTTGGCGCCTCGGACAATGGGCGTTAATTATGTCAAACGATTCCTCTTGATAGATATAATCTACTATTTTAAGTAGGTAACATTTTAATATTGCGAATATGTGTTTATTTCATTTTCTGGCAATGTACATGAAAATGCTTTCCACCTTTATATGGGATTTCACATTCCTACTATGTCCAACTCCAACCATTATTCCAAAAAACATATATTCACTTTTGGAATTTAATAATAGAAAAAATTGACTTTGGAGCATAATGGTTGGAGGTTGTAGTAAGACGTAATAAGAATATCAAAGCCGTAATAATATGATGTTGAAAATGAATAAAGAGTTATTCGAAACGTCCAAAATGATACCTACTTCTGTATGGGCTTAGAAAAAATTGAGTATTTTGTTTTAGAAACTTTTCGATTTTATATAACATTTTATTTAATGGGCTAAGGTTGTGGTTCAAACTTTTTTTGCCTACTTAATATTGGAAGGACCCATTAATTTAGAAAAAAACAAAACAATCTCCGATTAAATCGAACAAACCATTTTCTGTGCACAAGCTGTTAAAATATTTATTATCAATAAACTTCAATGATGTGAATTGTGAGCCGGTAAAACTTGCTTATCACCTAAAGTTTTTGTTTATTATTTACGCCTTAGCCTTAGCATGTATTAATATTTCAACTTAAAGCATTTTAAAAGCATTGAAATAATTAATAGAACCTTTTTTTTTTTTTTTTTAAGATGTTGGAGCAAAATTCCCAGAAAGTCGAACTTAAACAGTTGAATGAAGTTGCTGTTGAAGAAGTGCTGGAATATATTTACACCGGATGTATTTATTTAACTGAAGCGAACATAACCAACATCTTGCAGACAGCCTCCATAATGTTGATTAAAAGTAGGCACTTATTTTTATTAAATGTAACAACATCTGAGCTTTTGTTAAAATGAAACCTTAATCAATCAATCAATCAATCAATATTTTTCCCTTTCATGTCTTTCTAAACTGGAGGTTACGCCTTTATAAGTTTATAATCGCACTTTATATTTTGAAATACAAATGTCAAAACTAGGGATGCCCGATAATATTTAATTGGTGTCGATTACTTGTGTATGAGCTTTGTATATTTTATTCTACATTAGTCTTTTTGTTGAATTTAGCCTGCTAATAATTTTTATTTTTGTTGTTCATAAACTTGCATAGTTTTTTATTTTGTGCATAGTGATAGTGTTTATTTTTTTATTATGTAATTTTAATGCATTTATTTTATTTTTTTATATATAATTTTATTTTTATTTAGGTCTTTTAAAGGAGATTGACTTTTTTTTACTTGAATCAGTTTGTCCAGAAAACTGTTTGAACTTCCGAGAAATCAGTATTTTATTTTCCCTGGCTTCGTTAAAGAAAAGTGTTGAAGAATGCATTCTGTCTAACTTTGCAATTGTTAGCAGCCAAGAAAAGTTTAATGATTTATCCGTCGATGACATTAAATTCTATGTGGATAATGACAAAAACGAGGTATTTTTTCAACTGTTTATGTAATGTTTTCTCTCGATTAACTTTATTTTCTTTTTAAAAGAATCATTCAATGAATAGCTCAAAAATAAGCTCCTATGAATAGTTGTGTAATGTATATTTAGTTGTTTTTTTCTTTTTTAACTATATATTATTTTCATTTTTCAACCTTGTTAGATGTGAAGTTATGTTTATCAGCCTGGAATATCTGTTCAATATTTCCCCTGTTGATTTTTAAATGGCATATTTACTTCTTTTTCTAAAAAATATTAAACAAGAATATAAAATAGCAATATATTTGATATTAAAATTAAATAGTTATTTTACATACTAACTTAGTTCAACAGTTTATTTTTCCTAAAGTTATTTACCAGCCTTGGCTTGTAATATTTATTATTACTACTTTGGTTCAAGGTTGAATATGAGTAGTTCGATTTATATTGTGCAATATCTCAGTTAGTCAGTTTTTGCATTTCCTTAACTATGATTCGCCATTTACAGTTGATTTGTGATTAACTAGAGAACAATGCAGCTGGCGCGATAACTGATAACTAGACAATTCTCAAGAGACTTTAAACACAAGTTCTACCACAATGAACAGATGATTGTCTTCTATTGTGCAGACACTAAAATGCAATTTGGTTAATTTTTAGTCCTGTATATTTTCCACATAAAAGTGTATATCAATATCTAGTACTTTTTTAACTAAAAAAGATAAAAAATTTTTATATAGTTATAAATTCAAGAAAAAATGTAAACTATAAAAATAATTAACTGTTAAATTTCTAAAAGAGATTCCTAAAGTACCAAATAATTATCATCATTAATATCCAAAACATTTTACTCATCGTACACTTCACTGAAAGGGCAGCCACAAAGTATTTTAATGTCTTTGAATAAAATTCATGTGTAGCCGGTGTTATGTGTTTAGGTTGTGTAATAATAAAACAAATGTTTTAATATTATTTATTCTGTTGACCATGGCAACTATACTGTTTTGTTTTTAAATTATGTTTTAAACCAATCTTTTGATCAAATTTCAGGCCTTTAAAAACCATAAATATTTATTTGAATGTTTTCTACATTTTTTTGACAACCCTTCCTTCGTTAACTGTCTTAAGTTATATTTCAGGTTAAATACGAAGAAATGCTGTTTGACGTCATTATTAGTTGGATTTCAAAAGACCCAGAAAACCGAGGAAAACATTTTTATGAACTTTTCTCCTGTCTTCGCCTTCAGTTGGTTTCGCAACGATTTCTCTACGAAACCGTAAGAAAAGAGGTAAATGACATTTTTTTTTAAATAGATAGATGCATATTGGAGCGTAATGGTTGAGGTTATATAATTTTTTTAATTAAAACTTAAGATAATGTCTGGAGGTTGTAGTTAGACATGTAGAATGGATATCAAAGCTCATACAGAAGTAGGTAACATTTGAACATTTGAAATATTTCTTTATTTAAATTCAAAATGCTACCTACTTTTTGTATGGACTTTGAAGTAAATGTGCAGTTTTCATTTTGTAAATAGGCTCAAATTTTTCAAAGGCTAATATGGTGCATTACATATGACTGCATAAATATGGTTAAATGAGCAAAAATAGACAAGTTGTGGCAAACATAAAGTTATCTAGATTGTTGTACAAAATACAAAGTTGGAATTGTCACATTTGCTTGTATTGTTGCATATGTAATTCGCTGTACGTTAACTTAAAGTTTTAAATCAGTATTAGTTTTATCAATTGTTTTCAGCCGATGGTCAAATCTGATCACAGATGCCGGGATATTGTTGAAGATGTTTTCCATTTTCACTTTAAACCCTACGGATTTCCTCTACATTACGACAGAAGTGGGTTTGTTTATTTGCATTATTTTGTTTAAAAACTAAAAAAAAAATAATAATGACTGGAGGTTTTAGTGAGCTATGTGGAATGAATATGAAAGCCCATACAGAAGTAGGAAGCATTTTGTAAACGGTTCGAATAAATCTTAAGATAATGGCTTGAGATTGTAGTTAGACGTAGAATGAATATCTAAACCCATACAGAAGTAGGAAGCATTTTATGCCCAGTTTAAATTTCTCTTTATAAAAAATGTTAAACGGTGAAATACAGTTACAACCTTTAAATTAACATTTATCACTTAAAATACCTTTCTAACTTAAACTTGTTGTAACAATATTAATACAAAGATAAACTGAACAAAAATTGTAAACAAATATTTAATTGCCTGTATTTTGTGTATTTTTTAGCGAAGGTTTTGTAAAATTTTGTATAGTGGCTATTTTGATACACAAAATGAAACTTTGTGATAAGTTGTTCATTTACTTTTCAGGTTTCAAAAGAATGTATTTGCTCAACTATGGACCTCCAGGTTTCGTCGAGACTTTGTACTTCAAAGAATCAACCGAGACTAAAAAGGTATTTTGTTTTATAAAATCCCAGATTTTTTGGGGGTCCAGAAATAATAACCAAGCAATAAATTTCAATTAAAATGTAATTTAATAAAGTGTTGTTTTTAATCAAATTAAAGACCTGATTAATGCAGACACTTTCTGCAAATATTTCGTGCCAAGTTAACATCAAAAGTCCTTACTTGAGGTGACGTTGTTTGGGAAGGCACTGGTGCTTCCAGTCCAGGTGTGGTAGGCCACGCTGACTAGGTACTGGTTATCAGACGGCGCCAGACCAGTGAATTGGTACGAGGTGTTGGTTGTGCTTAACTCACTGACCAAGGTCCCTGTGCTCAGCGAGACGCGAATAGTGTAGCTGGAAGCGGCTGGTACCGCGTCGTATTGCACGGTGAAATATTTCTAGTCTGGCAAAAAGGCTTTGTAGTTTATTAAAATGTTTTTATTGGCTTTACATAATATATTGTGTACATTAAGCTAAAGTGTGTCGCAGAACTGTTTGTAACTTAAAAAAAAATTTATTGCAAATAAGCATGCAAGTATTACAAACAAAATGTAAGCTGTTGTCACCAGGCAAAATGTTATATATTTTTTTGTTGTTTTATAAATTATTGCAAGTCAATAATATGTTTGTGTCACAAGTTAAACAAAGTTTTAAGAACCATTTCAATGAATATGCTAAAACTTTAAAACTTTTAGCGATTATATTTTGACTAGGCAAAATTTGTCACATTTTCATTTTTTATAAAAAAAAATTATGGGTCAAAAATTCTCGTTTTGTAGGTCAAAAATAATTGCCTTAATTATAGCCTGTTACAGATTCGTCAACCAAAAATGAGCGTGAGCCTTACAAGTGCGATTGCTCTACACAAAAACACTGTTTACTTCTGTGGTGGATATTATGAAGGGACAAGCTACAACGTCACAAAAGATATAATTTCATTCGACGGTGAAAGTTGGAATTTGGTAGCTGAATTGAAGACAGGACGTGCACACGCATTGGCTGTGTTTATTGGGGGTGAGTATTATGTAGATGTAGACCGTCTTAATATCCATCGGTATTCCGCTGCTACCGATTTTGTTTAGCATCCTGCAAAGTTAAAATGCAAAGCAAGAGTTATATTAATATAAGTAAATAAACTGTAATGTTATTTGGATTTTATTATCTATTAATTGAAATAATACCAGTTACCAAATCCCAGGTATATTTAAAAACAAGTTGGTTTCGATTCCGAGCAATATAATTTTTTACATTTAATGTTTGATCATTGTTTGAATAAATATCCAGCTAATATATTTATTATTTTTTCTCTTTTTTTTAAATAACGATTCTGGTGATAAGGTCAAACTAAACACGAAACAGTTTAGTTAACTTCTTTGAGAGTATATTTTTTCACCTCATATCTTTATCTTATTAACTTTTGAGAAGGAATGTAAATTTATTGTTCAGCAGTAAGTATCCACTAATGCTCGGTCAAATAAATAATCTGTCTTGAAATAAGTTCTGCGTTTTTTGTTCTTAGCCTACTTTATAGTTTTTGCTTTTAAAAAGATTAGTGGGTCATGAAATAAATGAGGTTAAGAACAACTGATCTAAACAAACTGCTGATTTTTGTTTTAAAGTTTATTATTTCTTGTAATAGAGAGTGTATTAACAATTATTTTAAATCTTTCCCAGACGCGCTGTACATATTCGGTGGTGAGTGCAGCAGCAACATGATACTTACCACTGAGAAGTTGAAAGATGGGGTTTGTGAAGAAGTTGATGATATTAAGTTGCCTTGTGGAAGAAGTAGTTCGGGGGTCGTCTGCTACAAAGGTTAGTAACAAATCATCACTTTGTCTCTTTGACTTTGATTATAAGGTATTTTAAATATGTAGCACTCAATGTGCTCAGTGAAGGTTAACTGATGCCACTTTTTTACTGGTAAGATACCCACAACTGATTTTTTATGCTTTTTTCCAACCTATACTCGGTACCAATCATTGAGCCTTTCATATATCTGAGTACTATTAACTCAAGTATTGAACATAAAGTTAATTACATTCAGTTTATTTTGTTATACAGCTCTTATTTGCATTTTAACTCTCCATTAATCCGCGATGTGCTTTACAAGTAAATAAACATTATGCAAAATGAATCATTTAAGATTTAAAAAATTATTGATAATAAGTGTATAAATTCGAGCTATTAATACTAAATTTACAGGGCTGCAGAGGCGAAAATATAGTTAAGTTTGACCTCAGGCAAGTTAATTCTCTGCAGTCCTTATTCCACCCATTAACGATACAAATGCTATATACAACAATCCACTCACAGCTGTTTATATAACTCACTCGTCCACAAGCTATTCAACCTTTACAATTTCCAGTTTTGCAAACCCAAATTTGGTACTGCGCATGCGCACAGTGGACTATAGGGGTTCGGGAGTCTTACATAGTCTTACTTGAGCCCAATAAACAGACTCCAATGAATCCTGAGTCCGGCTCCACCGCCCCGTTATAAATCTATATACATGTGAAATTGTAATATTTCATAACAACTTCACATTTGCTGTTTATAATTGTCAGATCGCCTCCATTTTATCGGTGGTTTCCAGAATGTTGTTCCAAGACCAAGAACCTTGTACGACAGCATCCAATATAAGAAAGGCAAGTGTGTTGTTAGAACAGGTTTAAATTATTGTTGGACACAAAAAGTATTTCTTTGCTGTAAATGAATATTGAATATTTGCAACAGAGAGTATTGATCTTTATTATTTGTATGGCTTCCGCTTTCATTTTAAATATTTTACAAATTTAAATTTATTTAAACATTAAAAAAGTGTTGTTCATTGAATAGTTTTTTGTTGTATAATTTTGCTATTTATATGTAACTGAGCTATGTAGGCTTATTGGTGAAGCAAGTAGAAAACCAACCATAGAACCAACCATAGAACCAACCATAGAACCAACCATAGAACTGCTGCCTGCCGCATCCTGTTCGTTAAACTACTATCTCGATTAAAGGACAGTCCATAATTTTAGCAACTAAAACTTGCCTGTACACAGTGTACATTGCGGTATCAAATTCATTTTTGGAGTCTTGTCCATCGCACGCATTATATAATAGTGGGAACATTGGTGTGCTACCCCTGCTTTCATTTGCATAGTGGGCCTTCAGTAGCTCTGGAAATATTATTTTAAGCCGCCACAAACTTGCCGACCACGGTTATAAGAGTCTATTTACCTTACACACTTGTATATTAGTCCACAGCGACGCGATTTCCATCAACTTGGTTGATAAGAAGGAAACTCTTTCCAACCTTCGTGAGGCTCGAGCTTCGTTTGGGCTTGCCACCAAAGAATCAAAGATATTTGTTTTTGGTAAGTTTCATTATTTTTGTAGCTTTATCAACATTTTTTTATGAATTTTGATCCGTGTGCTAATAATTTAGATGTAATATGAAATAAAAATGGCATCATGTAAACTTGTTGATTTTTTCACCCTCTATATCAGAAGTTTAATTATAGGCTACTATCTTAAGTTTCGACATCTCAAAATTA
Source organism: Ascidiella aspersa (assembly GCF_963924565.1). Lineage (NCBI taxonomy): Eukaryota > Metazoa > Chordata > Ascidiacea > Phlebobranchia > Ascidiidae > Ascidiella > Ascidiella aspersa. Next base: position 680,891 of record NC_139452.1, on the reverse strand, counting down.
TTATGGAAACTTGAGAAGCCATAAAAGTTGTAGAAAACTCAAGTTTAAAAAAAGAATTAAAACTTTAGAAAATTCAAAAGTATTAAAACCAGTACTAAAAATATAAAGTGAAAGAAAAGGGTAAAAAATAAAAGTGTTTTCACAGTAACAAAATACCAAAAAACATCTAAGTTATAAAAACATTATGAATTAACTTTATAAACTTATAAAAAGAGTGAAAAAAATATAAAGTGAAAGACAAAGGTTAGCTAAGGTATAAAAAAGTATCAATAAACTTTTCAAATATATATAAAGTATAAACGCATGGAAAGTACCCACCATTATATTGTGTCGCAGGTGGAATCGGCAACAGCAGTCAGCGACTTTTAAGCGCTGAGTTTTGTGACACGACCGCAGATGGACTCGTGTGGACAAGTCTGAAGCAAGCTCCAATAACCTTGGGTTTGACCTCTGCGGCGATGTTTTCAAATAACCAAGTAGTGCTGGCTGGAAAGTAAGAAGTGCTTTTTCTATTTTTCAGACGAAAAGTATTATTTTTACTCCAAATTGCTGTAAAACAAAGTAAGATTTTTTTAGGTAATAAATCCCAAATTTAACTTAAAATTGCAATTTTCGCTATTTAAATTTGTGATTTTTTTTTAATTTGGAAAAGAGGCATTTCTGAAAAATTCGGCTACTTTCTGTTCATTTTTTCTATAAAATAAGGAGACAGACATCTATTAAACTATCGCTTGAGCCGGTGTCATTTCAAGCGAACTGCGATTGCTTCCTAGTCTCAACGCGATCTTTTAAAATAAATACGTTAATGTGGTAAATTTGTGTTGCGCACCTTACTTTATGCTGTATATGTTGTTCATTTTATTCTGTTTACTTGCGTCGTGTTTTGTTGTAGGCAATGTAAATACTAAATACACAGTTAATAAAAGTCTAGCAATCCCTAACTCATCTCAGTTACAAATATAAATTATTCGACTGTGACAATATTCAAACCAAAAACTCTATATTTAAATTAAATCTCCGATTAAAGTAGAAAACTATTTTGACCTTGTGACCTTCCACGTGTTTCCAAGGTCACTTTAACCTTGTGACCTTCCACGTGTTCCCAAGGTCAGGGAAGCTGCTCGCGTTTGACCTTTCGACCTTGACTTGGGAAACCGAAGTTCAGAAATACGAACGGAGGCAAAAACATTCTTCAAAAGGTGAGTTTTAGTTGTTTTTATTTGGTTGTTGTAATTAACTTGGGGTGAAACAGTTGTTTTTTTGCTTTATATAAAATTGAGTTTTTTTAATTTAATATCAAAAGAACGACTTTAGAAGGGCTTTAGAATCTTAGTTAGTGTGCACTTTTAGAAAACAATTAGATTTATAAAAATTTTAAATGTTTTGGTGACACCAAACTAATGGTTTAAACGTTTTCACACGTTCGAAAAAATTTAAACATTATAGTCGGTTACTGTTTTAAAAAATGATTTACGTTTAAATCGCATTGAGAGCAACACATCTTTATTTTAACAAGACTTTTTAGTAGATAATATCAGCAATCAAAATGCTTTTTTTACCATTTTCTTCCATTTATTCCTTTCTTATATTTTTGTCTTCCCCAGAAAAGCCAGGGACTTGTTCGCTTGGAAGCATCTCGCCCGACTGCCGCATTTTCTGCGTCAATTAAATCAACCTTTTCGAACCTCTGGTTCTGAAGTTTAACGAAGATTTTTCAGTTTTGGAAAAAAATGGTCAATACAAATTCTGCTTAATGTTTTTTTAATTTTTTTTTTTTCTCTGTTTTTGATGTTTTTGAAACTAAATAATAGAGGCTTTGATTTACAAACGAAATTTGCAGATGAGTTTTAATAGCTTCGTTCTCAAATATAAAGCACAACTCTCATAGGTATATATGATTTTTATTCTAAATAGTACAACAGGGCCATATTTACACAATATAACACCAATATGCGGAATATAGATGCTACAATTTGTAAAGGGGCAAAGACCTGGCAATTTTGCTTTACGAAACCTAGGTTGCCAATAAAAGACTTAAGGCTCCCGAATGACAAAATTTTAAAACGTTTATATTCTTTTCATGTTACGTACGCATTGCAGGCCTTTAGGAAATAAATATGCCATATGCTATTGTTATGTTATTATGGCACACACAAAGTTTTTTTTATTTCTGGCTTTAAAAGTTAAACGATTTGCCATTTTTTTTGTATTTCAAAATGTCTATGTTTTTTTTGTATTTACCTATAATTTAGCCTCAAACGAGTATATTCAAAATATCAGACAGAAGAACTCGGAAAATCTTTGCAAATTATTTATTTAGTATTCAACTTGTTGCTTATTTATTTTTTGTCATTTTGCAAACCTAGTTGATCAGACCTAAAACCTTTTTTTTTATAAGAGTTTAAATTCAACTAATTTTTTTCCTATTTTTTTGTAATTTTTTACCTAGGTTTATTGAAATGGTATTTTGCACATTAAGGTTTTTATCATCAAGTTCCATATTAACATTATACGCTGACAAATATTTCAAATTGTAACTGTGATTAAGTATAAATGATGAGTTTTATTTCGTGAAAATATTTCGATTCCCTTTGGTACAACTTCTAAGTTTGTTGCAATTATTATTCTTGTTTAAAATCCCTGAAAGTTTTGTGAAAAAACCTTATAATTTTCTGCTACCGAACTATGGGGTGTTTCTGCTTTTTACGTAAATCACGATATAATTTGTTTTAATGGTTAATATTGTTGTATATCATTTCCTATGTACTTTTTCTTTAAAGTTACAACCCTTGTTTACCAAACCGACTTTTATATTTATTCATTGCATTGGTGGTTGGTAAAATTAGTGAAATGACATCAATCACCTGGAGTTAAGGAATGGTTTAAAACGGAAACCAAAGTAACACTACAGACGAAACTTTTAGTTTGTGTAACTTCGATATTTCGTTCCATGACTTACCAAATAGTGTAAAGACACTTTGCATTTAGTCAAGAATTGTTGTTGCCGTTACTATTGATTCTAATAAATAACAACGCCAAAAAGGTCGAGTAGATCGACATCATCTTAATAAAGTCGTTTCGATACGAACTTGTATCATCTTTTTGTTTTTATCAAAACGATGTCGATCTTCTTGATTCTACTTAACCTCTTAGCTTGGCAATTCATTATCAAGCTACATTACAGATCTGTGCATAGTTCATTACGATTGTTTCAACACAAATATTGCTTTAAAACTTGACTAAAATGTGCGTTAATATAAAAACAATGCTCACATTTACAAAACTTTTTTTTTCTTTATGTTGTTCTCGGATTTGTGTTTTGTTTGGGCCGACAAAGTTCAGTCTAAAATATAACTATTACTGCGTACTAACTTATTTCTTCTAGTACTTGCTTCACCCCAAAAAGGTTGGACTTCGGTCAATTACCTTCTACAAGCCATTAACTGCGCTGCTGGCAAACATATATCACAAGTGCTGCTTCTTTGTATAATTGTTTGCAAGTATTTTTTTCTTTGAATTGCATATCCATGAATGTTTTGCAATTATTTAAGCTTTACGCTCCATCTACTGCGTTGTTTGGCAAGATGTGAGAAACAGAAACTGCTATTTTTTTGTATGATTACTAAAGTCATTTCGCTGTATTAGCTGCCTATCTATGAATGTTTTGCATTTATGCTTTTTGCACCATAACACTACTTCCGAATTTGTGCAACCGTTTGCTGTTTGTTGGTTCATAAATGATTGTGTGTTGTTATAAACAAATGCTGCTTAATATCAAAGTTGAGTAACAAGTGCGCTTACTTTGTACGACGGTGGAAAAGCCTTTTTTGACATTGGTGTAATCAGGGGATTCCGTGAGGAAGTTTATACAACATTTAAAATACATTTAGGGATAGTTCTAATTACCAAATCACGACTTTTACAGTAAGTAAACAATATAGATAGCCTACTGTCTTTCATGTCGGAGTAATAGTTTTGCCGTGAATTTTCCCTACTATTAAAGAAACAGAGCCTTCAGGTGAAATAATTCTGAGAACCACAGGTTTAAATATTTTTCAGCTTCTTGTCAGAGCTTTCCAGCTATTGCTAAATACGGATATCCTCAATTTTGAAACTCAAATGAAGTATTTATTTCAGTTAAATATAACAATAGGGATGATTCTGGGAGAAATTTGCATAGTTACTTAAAAGTGCATATTGGGTAACCTTTTCCAAAGGTGAAAACTAATTGGACAACAAATCGAAATTAAACTTCTATAAGCATGTTTAATAATTTTGAATATATATACATTTGAGGTTAAAAACTAAGCGCGTCTAGGATGCCACGAAAAGTGTAAAATGCCAAATTTGGGGAAAAATAAAGCATTTATTATGTAAAATATTTAACATTACTTAATAAACATCAAAATTATCAGAAATGGAAATGTTTTTATCCTTATTCACATTGAAGTTATTTTAGTCGGTACATCTAAAGTATACAGGATCGCAAGGATCGCAAGGACAAATCTTGTTCTTCGACGCCGACAAGGTATTTTTTATATACGGATCTGCTTTGAGCCAAGCGATGACACTACATTCGTCGAGATGATTATACTCGATTTAAGTTTTATAAACCCGTTAAATAAACCGCTGAATGTTGTCCTAAAAATGACCTTTTGAATACCTCGGTATAGGTTACTTTATGCGTTTTATGATGAAATGTTTCTTTTGCAACTGAACGCTCTTAAAAGAAGTTGCAAACCGTTGCACCCTCACACACTAGTTTCTCGCCTAACGTCATTCGTCGAACACTTAATGATTATAGGTGAAGGGTATTGGCAAGTAATAATTGGCCGCCCTAAAAGCGATTCTAGCGATCCTGGCGATCCTGGCGATCCTTGCGATCCTCCTGGCGATCCTTGCGACCCTTGCGATCCTTAGCCTTGCGAGCGATCCTTGCGATCCTAGCGACCCTGGCGATCCTAGCGATCCTAGCGATCCTAGCGATCCTTGCGATCCTAGCGATCCTAGCGATCCTTGCGATCCCGGCGATCCCGGCGATCCCGGCGATCCCGGCTATCCTGGCGATCCTTGTGACCCTTGCGATACTTGCGATCCTGTATATTTTGTATATTTTAGATGCACCCATTTTAGTTACCGCGCCACTAAATATTAGGGAGATACCCATAGTGCTGTTGTAGTGCAGCTTATAGGTACTTCCCCTTATTTCCCACACAGAAAAGAAACGGGAAGTAGCTATTTGACCGGATCGCTATTTTACGCTTGCACCCGTTAGTGATTATATGTCGATTTAAACTACTTTGGTGTCTGGGTGAATAGCTTGCTCCAAAGAAATTTGTCAAAGGTTTTATTTTTTTTCTTAATTTCCACATTTTGTTTGATTGAATTTGTTAACAGATAGTTAACTGTTGTGTTAGGAGCTTTTTAATTTTGTTTACACAGATTCAAGAAATATACCTTAAACTTGGTAAAATACTTTTGGGCGCTCGTCTAGAATCCTACCACAAGCCCTGTTATTTTGGTTAGGATGCGGGTTAGCGTTTTGGTTAGGGTTGGTCAAGTATTGTTAATAAATAATAAATATAATAACATTTGGCGCTCTTTCACTATTGTACGTAAAAATTAATAAAAATTTTTTTTCTTAAAATGCCGCATACCACAACACATATTGTTTGGGTTAGGGTGCGGGTTAGCGTTTGGTTGAGGGTGGGTCAAGTTATTATTAATAATAAACATAATATTACTTGACCCACCCTCACCCAAACGCTAACCCTAACCCAAACATGATGCGTTGTGGTATGCAGTATTATTATTATTTTTTTTTGCACAACTTTTCACGTACAATAGTGAGAGAGCGCCTAACATTTGACCCATCAACACATAAATGCTAACTCGCACCCTAACCCAAATATTGTGCGTTGATTTAATAATTGTGGTAGGATTCTAGACCAGCGCCACCTATGTTTGTTTCAACGCTTTGGTGGCACAGTACAAGAATGTACTTCTTATTTGCGAGGAAATTCTATTACAGAATTCCAGGTTGTAAAGTAAGTTAGTTTGAATTGTCATTCACTAGCGGGTGCAACCGTCAAAGGGCGATTCGGTCAAATAGCCTATAGATCCTCCTGGGATTATTTACACAGCTAACAAAGTAAATAGATTTTTTGTTAATTTTGTTTGGTTGGTTGAATTTTATTTAAGATCTATTAAAGCAATGTGTCATAAATAATTGGGCTAACTAGTGAACTTGTGATTATTTTTTGTTATAGTGTAATAGTGTATGTTTAAGAGTTTTTGATGGATTACCTTGAGCCATTAAATGTAAGTCAGCATGCTGAAACATGTTTCGAAAAGCTAAACAGGTAAAGTTTTATAAATTTAGGAACCTTGCAAATAATAAACAAATAGAAAACATTTGGCATGTAATGTTTTTCTTACATATTTTATTTTTTGCAAATAAAATCAAAATAGACAAATATCAACCATATAAACAGTATTTAATGACATTTTTAAAGGTGTTCGTTACCAAATGATGCCCTAATTCACACTTTTTATTTAGTTTCTACTTTTTTGTTAAATTTCCAGGCTTCAGAAGGATAAATCATTGTGTGACATCACAATTATAGTTGGAGAAGATGAATTTCCAGCTCACAGAGTTGTTTTGGTGGCGAGCAGCGATTATTTCACAGCCATGTTTGAAACCAACGTAAATACAATAGGATCTACTTAGTAAACCCACAGATAATAAACATATATAGCAGTGGTTCTCAACCTTTTTTAGCTTACGGACCGGTGAAATTTTAAAACAAATTTTGCAGACCGGTGGACCTTGAAAATCAAAATCAACCCAAAATGTAATTACGACAAAAGTATGCAACTTAAAAGCAAAGAATGGAAACTTCAATTTAACTGGCAATTTTCTGCAGTATTTTTTATATCATACGTGGTATACGAAAGTTTTTCACATACAACTGGTCTTAAAGTTGAAGACTTCAACGACTTGTAGCTTTTAAACAGTTGGGCGCAACGCTTGAGCATTGTTAAGGTACGATAAGTCCAAAGTAGACCATTAACTTTATGTTACGTCACAATGCTGCCAATTACGGAACTAGCGAAGTTCTTAATTTGGTGAACAAGCTTTTAACATCTTGCATTTTGCAATTGAGATATAAAATTGTAATATATTTGGTGGACCGGCAGAAAAGTTGGTGCCGGTCCGCGGACCGGCGGTTGAGAACCACTGATATATAGCATATATAAACAATGTATGCAATGTTTATATAAAAATATAAATCAAAATATATAAAAAAATGTAAATCTAATTTATCCATATATGTTAACTGTATACCCTACTTTCGCAGCTTTTTCAAAATTAGTTAATATGGCTACAACCTAAAGTTAAATTTTTTTTTACCTTGCCACTATAGATTATTATAAAAATCATCAATTTTAAACAATTAAATTGCTAACAGTCAATTAGGTCAAACAGTGCTCATCGAAACCTTAAAAAGTTCATTTTAAAAGCATTTGTACTTACAAATATTGATTGCTGAACTTATCCTATGAGTAGATGTTTTAGTATAATTATATAATGTTTAGATGCAAGAAAAATATGCAAGTTCTGTTGAGTTAAAGGAAATATCTTCTAATGTATTCTCAACAATACTGGATTTTATGTATACTGGTAAAATTGATCTCAATGGAATTCATGTTTCTGAAATTCTTAAAGCAGTCACCATGATGCAAATACAAAGTAAGACAGAAGTTGTTTTTTAACATTTCATATTTTATTTTCATAAGCTAATCAAAAAACAAATTGTGAAGTGAGGATTGAAAAAACTACAGGTTATCTGGATTCATTTACCGGTTGTTTAAAAAAAATGTATTAAGGATCAATTGGCTATATAGTATGGTAGTTTTGTATATGTGCTACTAACTTAAAAGGCCAATCGTTTTTAATTACTAAAAAAAATTTACCTATAAAATTAATTTTGAAGTGCCAGGTATCTTAGTAAAATAACTTACTGCTATACCATGATGGTATAGGGTGTAGATGCAGGTTCACTTTAAATGTTGAAGTTCATTTAGATTGTTTTTATCCTCAGACTTGCTTCAAGCAATAGACGAAATGTTGGTTTATAAAGTGAACGAAACAACTTTTGTTGAGTTATTGGAAATAAGCAAGACATACTCGTTGACTCTTCTAAAGCAAGCCACAAAGAAATATATTTTGTCAAACTTCCAGAAGTTGTATAAACAGCAAAAATTTCTTGATCTGGCAAATGAAGACATCACAGACTTTCTGTCATCTGATGATTTGAAGGTAAATTTTGGTTTTTATCAATTAGAATTACATTTTTGATTTTTACCTCGCTAACAATATGCCACATTAAAAAGAACTATTTTAATGATACATAAAAAATATATTAATTTTTAATACTTCTAAATAATAAAATTACCTCAAATTTTCTTTGTATTTTTTCGTAAAACATTTAAGCTTAATTTTCTTATCATTTTGCAATTAGATGTTTCCACTGGCAAACATATATTTAAAACAACATTGTTTTCAGCCAAGAACTGAAGATGATGTTTTTCATGCGATGTTAAAATGGATTAACAAAGACCCAGAAGTTCGACAAGAATATTTTCCCAAACTTTTCTCTCTCATAAGGTTACAACATGTTTCCCAGGAATGTTTGACAAACGAAATAAAAAATGAGGTTTGAAAAAAACTTTTGCTGCTGTATTGTAAAATATAAAACTATCTTCGAAAACTCCATTCATATAAGTAGCATACAACATATCATGTTTCTTCAGCCATTATTTGAATATTTATTCGAAACGTCCAAAATGCTACCTACTTCTGTATGGGCTTTGATATTCTTATTACGTCTAACTACAGCCTCAAGCCATTATATTTTCAAACGATTTATTAGTCTAAAAGTGTTTTTGTCATAGGAGCTTGTGAGAAACAATGTTGAATGCAGAGACTTTGTTGATGATGCTTTTCACTTTCATTTTCAGCCTTTCATGTTTAAATCACAAACTAACCGAGGTATTTTAGTGTTAATAAATATTTTCATAGTAAATACACACAACCTTATCTCTTGTGATTTATTTAGCTACAGGCATAAATATTGTTGCTGTCCATAAAGCTACAGTTGATTTGCTGAACGCACAAACAGAAGTTGTAACACCGATTCCTCTTCATGTAAGAACAATTGGTAAAATAATAATACTCTTTTAAGGTTTACATGTTTAAGACCTAACTTTTGTTCATCATAGTTGTTCTTGCTTTTATTTACTACAGTACCACTGTACCAGGTTTAACCATAGCAAAATGTGTCTTTGCATATTTTAAGCAGTACTAATGATATATTTTTAAACCTGTGAGTTTTTTTGAGATCATTTAAAAACACCATAAACTTTAACTTTAATCGTGATTTTCATTTTTAGTACTTTTTCTATTACACTTTTTATTTTTTTTTGTTTGTAATGTGCACACACACAATAAAAGTGTTTAAGAAACAAAAAAGGTTTCTCAAATTTGTCCAATGGTCCTTTAAAATAAAATCTCTTTATGTAACTACAGTCGAGAATAAAAAAATTGTCTTAAAGCAGGTCTTTGCGACTTTTTTTGTGATTACCAAAACTAAAAAAAAACTTAAATCTATTTTGTTTTTAGGAATTAATGGCAATACCAGATCTCCATACATATGCAGTTGCTGTGAGAGAAAATGATGTTTATTTTTGTGGTGGATGCAAAGGAACCAATCAAACTAGCGTGGCTTTGAAGTCTACGTTTCGTTATAATGGCACAGAATGGTTCAGAGGAAATGAATTAAAGTTTCCTCGATTTAAAGCAGCTGCGATATTTTGGAAAGGTAGGTTTTTTTACTAATTATAGTAGTTAGAAAGATTTTGATTTATTCAATTGATGATACTCTTTTTGGAATAAAATAGATTCATTTTTTTGAACTAAGTGATTTTCGTTTTTTTAGCCCAGTATTTATTTCAGTATTTATTTTAGTATTTATTTTCAATCACTGGTCACATTGTATATTTTTTATAATATTGCCTCATTATTTGGGCTAAAATATCTCACAGTTTAAGAAAACTATTTCCAGATAAAAGCGATTAATTTTTTTAATTTGGAGAAAACAAACATCTATGGCTATTATAAATAAAAAAAACAGCTCCTCTGATAGTTATAATTCTTTACCAATGTTTTGGCAGCCTATTCAAGTCGCCTTCGCCAAGGTGTGTTTTCCATTCATTGTACGAGTGTTTAGTGATGAAGGCAACTTGAATAGGTTGCTACCAGAGCAGCTGTTTTTTATTTAAATACTATGCCTGGTAGCAATAGTTTATATATCTATGACTATTATATTTAAGTTTGATTTGTAAACCTGAACCACTATATGCTTTTCTTTTAATCCATAATTTTTTTTTTGAAAACCCTTCAGATGAGGTTTACATTTTCGGAGGAGAAGTTGGGAATCTTAACTTTGTTGCTCAAACTGAGAGAACAAATGCAAAAGATAACGTGGCTGTTCCTGGGATGGATTTAAGAAAAGCAAGATCCTGTGCTTCTATTGTCATCTTTGAAGGTTTGTGTAAATGCTGTTGTTGGGATATTTATAATTTATATATATATAGATATATATGATTAAAGTTGCACACTCTGCTGTGGTTATCTTTTACGAATGATGTGTTTAATGTCATTTGATTGTAATTTATTCACAGGCATAATTTACATATTGGGAGGAAAAATCTTAAGTACCGGTACCAACAATTTAATAAGCGCAGGTAAAAATGTCAAATGATTTAAAAGTATGTTATGAAACCAGCTTAAGTTTATCAGGAAAACATGTAGTAAGTCTAAACATGTACAAACTAGCTTAAAATATTAATTTTGCTTTATTTAGTTAGTAGAACTACTAGCGAGTATTTTTTTATTCTAAAGGATTTTTTAAATAATGTGAAAATAGATTTTATTTTTAGCGAATACTGCAAGTATTGAAGCTTTTAACGGCAAGAAATGATTTTGGAGCTGCTACAGCTTTTGGAAAAATCTACGTCTTTGGTAAACATAGATGGAAATTTGTTTTAATCCAATAAATATATTTAACATTACATTTTTAAGGAATTATTCATAATTGATTGCTTAATACCCTTAGTTGCTTTCAATTGTAAAAATGTTTTCCCGGCAAAACGTTGCAATAATTTTTCCTGAAGATCATATTGAGACAATCCATTGCATCAACAGTTTATTGATGAGTTACTTTATCTAATCAATCGCGCAAACTTATTAGAAACACGACTTGCTCATTAGCAGTGTACCATAAATTTTATTGAGATACGTGTTATTTTGTAGAAAAAATACCACCGCCTGATCCGATTCCAACTTACGCCTTTGCTATGGTTAAATATGAAGACTCAATTGCAAAAAAATAATTTGATTTAGCTTTAAATTGTCATTTTCTATTTTCTGACAAAATTCACCTTTTTCCACTGCGTGTCAAATTATAGCTGAAATCTCTGAAATAATTGGCGTGTTATGATAATATCAATACTATCTATCACTGGGCATTCTTATGAAATAGAAAATGTAGGCTCATATTTTTAAACCCACCTTTAATATTGATCGAGCGTTGTATGTATATTAAATACTAAAACTAGAAGCCACGTATAAAACATAAGGGTTCATGCATTCTCCATGTTGTTTTTCTATTCTATGATGTTAGGTGGTGCAGGTCGAGTAGCAGACCAGTGTGAAGTGATGGGCTCGGGTGGGGTTTGGACAAAGTTGGTTTCGCCCACGAATTTATATAGACGTTTCGCGTCAGCGGTTTACTACAGAGATAATATTATACTATTTAGCGACACGTAAGTGGTTTTCAGCGTTTTAATTGTTCCGTAATATTAACGAAATTACACAAAACGTTTCAAATATAGCTTCTTTTATTTGGTTTAAAGGCATGATTGCGGCTGCCTACAATTCGATGTGTCTTCTCTGACTTGGAAGAGTGAAAATGGTGAGTGGAAACAAACAAGTGTGTTTTAAAAACGTTGCAATAAATTAAAAAGTGTATTTTTTTCTTCCGAGTTAACGTTTAAAGTTTCCAAAAACGATATAAAAGCAATAATTGAGCAAATAATGGAAAAACATAGCAACGTACAAGATTATGTCGTAACTTTGGAACATAATGGTGAAAGGTTGGAGTAAACAGCATGTTTATCATTTCGAATAAATCTTTGTTTATTTTCAATATAGATTTCGTTTTCAAATATCTGATTTCTAAGTTTATATAAACTGCTGAAAAAAATGTTTTCTACAGTATACACTTAGAATCAGTGCCTTCTCACTATATTGAAAATGAATAAAGATTTATTCGAAACTTTAGAAATGCTGCTTACTTATTTATCGGCTGTGATATTCATTCTACGTCCAACTACAACTTTCAGCCATTATGCTAAGATTTGATCGAAACGTTCAAATTGCTTCCCACTTCTGTATGGGCTTTGATATTCTTACCAAATGTTGATTCTTTCTTTTAATACTTTTAAGGCCAATTGCAGCGAAAGTGGAATTCTTTTTGCTTTGAAAGCAAGTTGCTTACTTCACCGTTTTAATGTTGTTCTACTAAGTTATGACATGCTTCTAATCCTTGTTCAATCTACGTATGTATTATAGTAACGGATTTGAAATGGAGTGCTTTTGTATAAGGCCTTTATTTAATTTTATCAACCGAATTCGCCTTCCAGAAAATGCAATTATGCTAAAAATAAAACTTTAAAATATAACGAAGCATATAACTCAATAAAAACAAGCTTAATTAGATATCTCATATTCTCAGTTTAAACAATGAATTAATTTGGAAAATGGAAAACTTTTGCTGTGCTGCTTCGTTAGTTAAAACAAAGATTTCAGGTGATTAAGACAATTTCGTGTTATAGTATATTATCCAAATCAAAAGTGTAATCAGTAAGTTGAAATGTAGAAAACAATATGTTATTGTCTTGTGCATTACTTGTAGTCAACATTTCATAAAATAGAAAAAACGTAATAAACACCGTTGTAAAAGTAAATGTTTTCTTTGCTTGATTATGATATAGCATTTTTACTAGAGTTTTTAACATAGGTGTTTATCCGTTTGAAGTTAATTTTAAATGTGTTTTTATTTTTCTGCTTGTGTCTGTATTATTACTATTTCCTAAACGCTGTTTACTACAATTATTTACCCGCTGTTTTCTCTTATTTGTTCTTTCTTTATCATTCTAAAACAGCGGTTCTTAACCGGAGGGGGGCGCCAAGCAATTATTAGGGGGGCGCGAGCTCTACTTCAATATTTAAATGTTTTGCTATAATTTTAATGGTTTCGTTTGGGTTAAGCACCACTTCTACAGCTATATAAACTCTGTTTTTTGTCAACTTCAACATTGGAACAAAAAATTTCGCGCTTGGCGCGGCTATTTTCTTTTACACTTTTGAAGGTCATTGCAAGTTTTCTGTCTATTATCGAAGGTTTATAAACGATAAAAGGTATTCCCCTTTCGAACTATTTTTTATTCATATTTTATATATGATAACAGGCCAGCAACAGGGGTTCTCATTTTTGCGCGAATCGATAATGGTTTTGCAATATTGCCGTTGAATTGTGTGTCGTCACACCTTTTGAAACACGATAATGCAATGTTTATGTTTGCGCTCGACATCACAGCCTTACCACTGTGGAGTCCATGCCCTCACAACTAGTTTGTCAAATCAGCTCGAGTAATTTGTTGTGTGTCCAATGCCAAAAGCCTCCTGAACTAGAGTTTTGCCAATTAAACAAAATAAAACTCAATTTTTTTAGACCGACACAATAAACTTAACTATTTTCACGTTGTTAAAAAAGCCGAATTACATTTCGTAGGGGGCCGCAAAGCATAGGAAATTTACCATAGTGGGCGCGGCTGCAAATAGGTTAAGAACCACTGTTCTAAGGTGAATAGACAAGTTCACACAATTTCACTTCTTTCTGCACCTTCGAGATTTGTTTATTGCTTTACTTGAATATTATGACGTCAATAATGCACTTTGTTCTATTGGAACTTTAAAACAATGTTATTATTTCTGTATATATTATTTGATATTTCTTCAACATATTTTTACTAGATTACTACCTTTAGCTTTATTTGGTTCTTCATCTGTAAACTTTGTAATTCTTTGGATAATAAACAGTTGACTGACTTTTTGAGAAAAGCTGACATTTTTTAGTGTTGCTTTTATCATTTTTCACTGTTACTTTTATGATAGGTAGTTTCTCAAGAAAAGCATAAACGTTATTTTAACCAGATTTTAAGCCAAAAACGGAATTTCAATTATTATTTAAAAAAAAGCAATATGGGGTACTAATCTTTTTTTCAACTTGATATGTTAAATAATTTTAATTTTCAAGGAAAATTTTGTAAACAGATTTCGTTTATATCCTTTAAAGACTCCCGGTGTACTACGAAATGTGTGTTTTTAATACTTTTGGTAAAATTTGATAAGTTTTACCCTAATTCCTGCTGGTAAAACAGTGTATTGCTATGGATTTTTGGAGAATGGGTTTTTTTATGACAAAACATTTGTTGATACCACAAGATAATCAAGAAATTAAAAGATGGGGAGATTGCATTGCGTTTTAAAACAAACTTGATCGACCACTTCGCTTTCTGACCTTGTTTTGTGTTTACTCGATAAAATACCATTTAAACATGTGTACTTTTTTAACATATGCTTAAATGTTATTAATTTTTGCTTCTTATTGAAGGCGCAACTCACTATCGATAATAATGTTGGTGGATCATTGCAGCTGCATCCGTTTGTTGAAAACTTGACACTTAGGAAGCAACACTGAAGTGTGAACACAAACATTTGTTTCATGTTGAAGTATGAGCATTAACTAACAAATTAAGGTAAGGCTGATAAACGAAATATAAAAAAATATCGGTATTTTAAAAAAATGTTTAATTTTGCTTAATTGAAACTTATAGGTTTAATAAAAACTGTTATTAATATTTCGGCCCAGTTATATTCAGCAACGTCAGCTTTTCGCTATTTCATTTACTTTTTTACTAGAAAAAGTTAATTTCGTCTTTAAAGTTGCTCGTTTATTGGCGGCACCGCAACGTCACAATATTATTGCTATCTCTTCTCGATTATACATTCCAAAACTCGGTCGTTCTTCATTTACGATGTTGTCATACTATTGTAGGTATGACGCAACAATGGTCTCCCCTCTAAGCAAGTGAATAAATACGAACATCATAAATATAAACATTTAAACTTAAAGTTTTATTAATGAAAATTATGTATTAAGATTATACAGAGGTAAACAACTTTGTTGAACACATTTACTCACTCCACATTCAAATCGAAGTTTAATACACAACCTAAATATATTTTAAGCATTTTTTAACTTAGTTATTTTTAAAAAGGTGCCTGTTAAGATCACACATCGGTCAACAACTTTGTTTCACCTATTTAATATGAAAACTATACATTCACTCATTGATCATGCAAATGTTTTGAAGGTTAACCCAATATCTAAATACATGTACGCGTTCTTTAACTTAATTACTTCTGTTCAATAATGCGTCTATTAAGATCACTTAACGTTCAACAACTTTGTTTCACCCATTCAATATGGAAACTACATTCACCCACTGAACATCGAAAGTTTTGAAGAATGAATCGATTATGTATACTAGTATTTCCCAAACTGTGTGCCGCTGCACTCAAGTGTGCCTCGAGAGATTGTCAAGTGTGCCGCGAAACTTTTTGTAATATCGGAAAACATAGTGCCGGTATTTGTATTACAAATAGGCATACACACGCAAGCATTTTAGCTCGAAATACGCACTATTCGTTACAATTTTAATAGTTTTAAGACATTTTTATATAGTTTGTCGTGTGTTAACGGCTACCGTAAAATTATTCTATTGTTGTTCTGTTAAAAGTGTGCCGTGAAATTTTTTTAGTGTGCCGCGAGCCAAAAAGTTCGGGAACCACTGATCTAAATCCACTCTACTCATTCTTTAACTTACTTCGGTTCCATAATTAGCATAATGTAAAGATCACACAGCGGTTAACATTGTTTCACCCCTTAAGTATGAAAATGTATGACCCTCTATAATTCTAAACCATAGTTTAACGATTCTTCGCATTTTCTTTAACGGGGCCAAGCGTATTGTCCTGGTATATATCTTTAGCCATAATCCTTCCAATGATTGTTTTAAAAATGGATTTATTATATAAATATCAATAGCTAGTGTGGACTTTTCTTGAAGTAATAGGATATACAATTATATTGTGTTTGTTTCGATAGGAATGGTAGTTATTGACCCTTTTGAATAGTGTGGCATTTTAACCCTTCAAACTATGAAACCAATGCGGAAGTTTTAGAGTGGAAGCAAAGAGGTTAAACGAGGTGACGAGAAACAATAAAGCTCTTGTGTGTATATAAATGGAAAGCAGAGAGGATTTTGTGGCGTCTCTTGCGCCTAGAACCATTGTACAACCGTGGTTTTATGTTTTTCATTCAAATTAACAAATTTATGAAAATTTTCGCTACGCATTTTAAAAGACGAATTTAGACTTTTGCTAATGAACCCAAGTTTTGACCTTCAATTTACTAAGATATTGTTGGAAATTCACTGTTCACTTAAAAAAGTTTTAACAAAACCTTTTATTTACGACTTTTCGTTTTTTCTGAAACTACAAAATATGCAAGTGTGAGCAATAATTCTTCCAAAAGTTAAAATTTAACTTTAATTATTAAATAACTTTTTTCCATCTCACATAGGGCCTACATATTTTTCTATATGGGCTTTGATATTTATTCTACAGAATAACTGATAAGAAACAGCCAAATAACCTACAACTGTTCAGAACCACTAAAAAGCCTCAAAAACTTATCCGCCTAATTACTGAAGCTACTTTTCAGATTTTTTCACTTGAACCTTTAGAATCAGTCAAGCATGCGAATCGCTGTGCTCCTGACGTTATGCGTACTACTGGCGGCCATCGATGAGAGTGAGGGTTTCTTTAGGTTGATTGGGGGGGCAATAAAGGGGCTTGTGAAGGGGATTAAACGATGGGTCAAAAGACGAAGAGCGCGACGTCATCGCGGTGACGAAACACAGGAAATGACGTAAGTTATTACGTCATTCTTGACATCCGCGTAAGGAAAACATCGGTTTAGGTTTAAAAAGTGATAAGAATTAAATCGGAACCTCAAATAAGACTTTTTTGGAGTTTTAAAGAAATTAAACGTTTTCTTAGATTTTAAAAGTAATGTTTTGTCCTAAATATAATTAAATCAAGTTTTTTTAATGAGTTTAATGACTAATGAAGTGCTTGGTTTTGTTATTTTTTTACTTAGATTTTGCAAAGTACTTGAGTTGAACGTATATTTTTTTAAAGACCTCAATGGGAATTAAGAATTTTCAAAATTTTCACCTTGAAATGTATTGTGCCTCATGCACCACAGATCTTAATAGGTGTCTTACCAAAAGTAATCCTGTCTTTAATAACGCTTGGTAAGATACTAGTTACATAGATACATATTGCTATGAACTTACTAAATTATTTATTCTTGTTTATAGAGATGAAGACATGAAGCAACTTGAGATGGAACTTAAAAGCATGGGTAAGGTTTATTTGCTTTCCTGCGCAAGAACTAGATGCATTTTTATAAGGCAAACACTTAAAAATGCTTCCTACTTCTATATAGTTATTCTTCGTCTAGGTCAGGGGTTCTTAAACTGGGTTCCATGGACCCCTTGGGGGTCCGTAAACTAGTTCTAGGGGGTCCATGAAGGTCTAATTGAAACATTAGTGTATATTTAAGCGGTAATCAATTTATCAAAGAAAATAATTTATTTAAAAATAAAAAGGTTTTGAACTAAATGTAGTTAGACTCCATTTCACTTTCACATTTTTGGACCAAAATCAGCAAGTTGGTGAAGTCTATTTGTACTGTGACGTATTTTTCGGCCTTCAGTGGTCCACGTGTGATAAAAGAAAATTTTAGGGGTCCGCGGTAAAAAAAGTTTAAGAACCCCTGGTCTAGCTACAACCTCCATCCATTATCTTAAGAGTTATTGGAAACCTTCAAAATGCTTCCTACTTCTGTATGGGCTTTAATATTCATTATACATCTAACTTCAACATTCAGCCATTATTTTAAGATTTGCTCGGAACGCTCAACATGCTTCCAATTATACTTCTGTATTAGCTGGCTTTGATATTCTTACTACGTCCTCAAGTTGTTTTTCGGTGAAGAACAAAAAGTCCAGTGTGACCTGAAATTTCTGTTTTCAGGTTTTTATAACGATCTTAGGGAAAACTTGGATCACGAAAAGTTGGAGCAAGAGTTTCATGATGTTGTTATCGGTGAAAAGGAGTGATTAAGGTTAGATAAAACACATTTTGAAAATGCAGAAAGCTTCAAAATATAAATTATTTGCCTAAAAATGAGCTTAAATTTGAATATATATGTTTATTTTTTTAATCTTTAAGAAATAGACTTCACAATATTAGTTATTTAATATTATAAATTTTACAATAAAACTAAAAATTTGAAATAAAATTAGTAAAAAATGACGTCAACTTATACGGAACTAAGTTTTTAAATTGTCCTGCAATAAATAAATTATTTGTTAATGAAAATAGTTGTTACTTCAAAAAAATATGTTCTTTGCTTTTCTTTTGCAGGATTTAATTATGAACAACAACGATTACAGAGTTGAACCAGAAAAGCGTTTTCGGCCAAAAAATGCTCCTGTAATTATGCTTAATTGTACTGAAATACATGATATCAACAATTACAAAGGTGACTTACTATTTTAGAAAGCAATGCATAGACGGGAGGCGAAAAATACGACTAATAGACTTCAGTTTACAAAACGTTTACCTTAGAATTATATATCTCTGCAGCTTAATGGCCGCACCAAAACCACGCGCACCGTTTTTACGAAGCGCAAAATTTCACACATTGTTGTTTAAAAGTTGAATAACTGTTACTTACGATACACTAGGCATTTTGCAATGCTGTATAGAAAATTAATTTACCTAAACAATTTGGCAGAAATTGTATTTTCATAAAGATCTATGTCCAAAAAGCGTTTTTCTGCAGACAAGAAGAAAGGTTAAAATATTACAAGGTGCTTTCATGCTGAAAACATTGGCCATAATGGAAAAAATAATAGGAAAATCTAAAACTATCATGCAACTAAACCAAGTTTATTGACAACAATTGCATCTATTTGGTTTCAGTTGGCAAAAGGTTTACATTATAATTGTCGCATAAAAACTAGCGCTATATTATCCCCACAGCTGAATGGCTGCACCGCAATACGTAAAAAATTCGTACGAAGCTCAAAAAAACAGAAATATAATTGCAAAGCTGGACAGAAAATTGAATTAACCAGAAAGTGGTTGTTAACGTTTGGTTCTTTGACAAGTTTGTAAAAATTTGACTTAATTTGTGGACAGCGCTTAACCTTGGGGTGGAAACATAGGCAAGGTGAAAATATTTCTTTATGCTAAAAACATTAGCACACCATAATGAAAAAAAGACTAGAAAATCGCAAAATATTCGCAAAAGTAAAGTTAAGACAATCACAGCAGCGAAATAAAGTTTAGAATGCTAGAAAATACTATTATTTCCACTTAGATTTGGACCTAAACCTATAGTGGTGAGAGTAAGCGACCTTCCAGTTATTATTTGCCCTACCAGTTTATACCGGTCAAAGAGATTTTAGTTTTTCATTGGACTATGTGCCAAAATTATATTCCGCCAATTTAATTAAATTTAATTGCAAAAAACGCAAATCATTGCTCGCCATTTTGTATGTATGTACGCCTATTCAGCCTAAGATTTCCGTTGAATTAATTGCGTTCTGGTCCGAGATCAGCAAATTTTGTAAGGTTACTTGATTCGTGACGTCACGTGATGACGTAGCTTTGAAACGTTATTTCTTAAAAAACTTTATAGTTCCGGTGGCCAAGTTATTCCACTTTCATCCAGGACAAAAAACTTATATTGAGGTCATTCAGAATGGAGTGATATTTAGTCATTCATGCTACAAACTTTATACCATTATTGTTTGTTTTTTAGTTAGGTGGGATGGTTTTGCAATTTGTAAATTTTATCGTTTGTTTAAATTTTTTCTGTCGCCATTATGATTTTGTGTTTAAAACGGCAGTAAAATTGATGTTGAAAATAAATAAAGAGTTATTCGAAACGTCCAAAATGATACCTACTTCTGAATGGGCTTTGATATTCTTATTACGTCTTACTACAACCTCCAGCCATTATGCTCCGCAGTAAAATTGATTTAAAACATTTTTAAAAGGTCTCTTTGACAAAACCAGTTTTGGTTTATAGTTTATACTTTTTTGATTTCAGAGTGGGGCAAGTGCCCAGTATATATTCCAAAACTCCAATATTAATATAAATTTCAACTTTGAAATAGAGTTAGCTCTACCAGTAAACATATCAATAGATACAAATCGCTCTTCTGGTGTAAACGAAGTATAAACCGGAAAAGTCGAACATATGCGTGATGTCCGCCACGAAAGGGCATCCCGGTCAGCTCTGGCAGAGCATGCGGTTAAACTTCGAAATTTGTTGGGATAATTCTAGACTGGGAACCGCACTATTACAAAAGACGGTTCATTGAATCGTTCCGGATTGACAAATGCCCTAACACCATGAATAAAAAGGATTCATGGTATCCGGCAATCTACTCATCGTTGTAGCTATACGCAATAGCTGATAAACGCTCGTTGTCCGACGGCGCAGTTCTGCACCGGATGACTCCGTCGCGTCACAGCTTATCGCATACTTCAGCGACGTCTAGAATTATTAATCTACGTTTTTTCAATTTTTTACTTCTCCGTATATAAGATGGCTAACGCACTCTTGTTTTAATTATTAACCCTGATGAGGTCAGCTGGTATGTGCTGCCGAAACGTCGGTTTATACTTCGTTTACACCAGAAGAGCGATTTCTATCTATTTCAACTTTTGCAATAGGGAACCTGGTAAGTCATTCAGCGACAAACTACATTGTTGAATACATTCCCTCTCAATATGGAAATGCTTTGAAGGTTGAATCCACAAGTAGCCTACACTTTATGCATTCTTGTTGTTTTTATTTTACAAAAGAAAGTTAATCAGGTTAGTTTCCGGGTTAACGACACAAAAAGGTTATGAACCGATGATTAAAGGGTTGACCAAAAATTTATGTTAGTATAAAACCGCAGTAACGATGTTAAAATTCTAAATTACCATTCCCTTGTGAAGGCATATAGCAAAAAAAAAAATAGCTTGACCCTCGCTAATGAGAAATTTAAATAACAAGAAAGTTGAAGATGGTGGTTGAATAACCCCTGAAAGATGTTAATAATCCCTTAAAGGCAACCTCGTCGAGTCATGCGTTTTGCACCACTCAGTGTAACACCAATTTTAAACATGTTATATTTAAATAATGTTTTTTAGCAGTAATACTCGTAAAGGATAATAACCACTAAATAACCTGGAACTTCTAAAATCACTTTTCGCACACTAATTTAAGTTTGTTGTTTCGTTAAAAAAAATAGGTCAATGCTGAAATATTTCTTTCGTGGTTTCGCTTGTCTGACTTAATTTAGTAATCTAGTTATACGCAAACATAAAAACAGGCAATGCAATATTCTTGAGTATAATTCAACAACAAAAAGCGCGATAAAAAGAACAAACAAGAAAGCAATCAGCAAACGACTTCGTTCGCATACATTAAGCAGTGAAAGAATAATAATAATAATTAAATTAAGCTGAAACATTTTCGAAAGTAAGAAATCTCCCGCAGACAATAAAATGGAAAACAAAGATGCTTTCGTATCCGATGATGTTATAGTTAAGACTTTTACAAAGTTTTAAATTGATTTATGAAACTTATTTCACATTAGCTTCGACTTCACTTTTAGGGTTTTGAGTTTTTGCAATTACAAGTCTCTTGCATCGAATGTAAAAGTTGTCAAACAGATTTGAGTAAAGCAAGGGGTTCAAAGCACTGTTAATGGGAAGCAAAATAGCAGCACTGACAATGTAAATATCATTAGTAAGGGGAACACCAGAAACAGCTAAAAAGCCACAAGTACACAAAGGAATCCAGCAACAGAAGTCAGTGATAAGCAAGCGAGAAATACGCCTTTGCATTTTGGTGTTAGCTTGTTTCTTTTTAGCTTTAGACATTTTGTTGCTTTTAATGTAAATGGCAACATACGATATAAGCATGACAATGAACAACACAAAGTTAAGAGAGATAAGAAAAATAGAATATTGCCAAGAAGCTTCATTTACAGAAGCAAATAACCTCGGCATGCAAACACTAGTTTCACCAAAGTAACCAAATTCACCTTTAATAGGAAATTGTGGGAATGTCGAGCTTATTAGTTGCTTGACTTCATACCAGGGTAAATCGGTAAAATTCTCCTTCATTATTCGTTTTGCAAGAAGCAAAGTTTCGTTTCGGGGAACTCTGTCGGTTTTATAAAACAAGTTTGGAAACCACACATGGGAGGTAAAGTATCCAGATGGGTAATAAAACAAGGGTACAGCACCCAGTAAGAAACTAGAAGCCCACACAGTTATACAAGACAAGTAAGCCCACTTTAGTTTTAAGGTTCTAGTTGCAAATGGATTACAGACGGTATAAAGTCTACAAGCAGTCATTGTGGCCAATATTAAAGCACTAGCTTCAGAAGCAAATAAAGCAATGAAACCGAATATATTACAAGTATCACTGGTTCGCCAAGCGGCATCATTTAAGCAATAATTACCTGAAAGTTGGACACCTTTAGCAGCTATACCAAGCAAATAAACACCCATCAAAAAATCGGCACATGATAAATTTATTATAAACAAATTGTTCATTTTTTTAATGACTTTAGCTTTTTTATCAGTGACCATTTCCTTTATGGTGGTGACAAAAACTATAAAGTTTCCACCCCCAGCTAGAAAACCCATTACCCAAAACATGGCTCTGAAAAAAGGGTTTGCAATCATTTCTTTCGCACTTGAGAACACGGTGTCATACTTGCTAACATCCGGGCATTCGTCACTTCCGTCCGAACACTGCTTCAGTCCATCTTCAACCAAGCTGATGTCGACAGACAATGGTTGTTTGTTGTCGCAGTAATACCTTGTGTCCTTGCATCGAGACTCTAGTTCATCTGATCCATCGTCGCAGTGGATTATGCCGTCACAAACTTGGTCGACGTCGATGCTAGTGTACACTTTGTTGTTGCGACAATTGTGGCGCTTTGGACAGAGGTTCTTTCTAGTCTCGTTGCAAAATGCTTCACCAGTGTTGGGATCAATCAATCCTGCGCAAACTGTTACATAATTTGCATTATTATTTGAACACGGGTCGTCACAAAATGGAGGACGGTCTTCGCAGTCCCAACATTCGTCCTGGAAATTAACACATTCTGGTATTCCATCGCATTTAGCGACCGTTGAACTAGTAACTACTCCAATCAATCCACGTACACCACATTCGGTTGTGTTTTGAGCTTGCGAGTTTTGTTTTTGTAAACTACTGCACGGAATGGTTCTTTGTCTCACACAACTGACTTCTGGGTTACAAAGTACTTTGTCCATATCCACACAGTCCGTTAGATTGCGGCAATGCATTTGGTTTGGAGGACAAGTGTCTCTAGCGTCGCCCAATATTGCCTCACAAACAGTCTGGTTTCCACATAAACATTCATCGGAAAGATCGTAGCAGTCCACAATTCCGTCGCAGACTTGCCGTTGAGATATCACCAGTCGTTCATCCAAGCACAAAAAGCACTTAAATTCACCTTCAACGAAGCACACATCCGACTCGTCTCCACATTGAGCAACATCGTCGTAAAGATTCGCTTGCGGTAAGATGCATGATTTATGTCTTTGTGATAAAAAATGTTGTGATATATATATTTTTAATTTCGCACATTTTAATCCAAATCCAGATGTTTCATAGAAACAGCGAATATATTCAGGCTCATATCGCCCATCCTCGAGTTGGTAAAAATTTTCAAATAATCTATCAATACAAAGCCACTCTCCTGTCTCACAACGTTCATTTCTTCGATTCCCACAAGGTCCAAACTTCTCGACGCAAGTTAAATCATCTATATAAGACATTAGGGTGTTTTTTCTAATCTCGTTCAAACAATGCCACAAATAGTTAACATCGGGAGTTCTGGTATCGAATCTCAAACATGGTTCATCTTCTCCATCTTTGCAATCCTTTATTCCATCTAAAACTTCGTTTTCCTTTATACATTTTCCAGTCGGTTTGCATGTGGTTTGGTTAAACGAACAACCACACATAACCGCGCCATCTTTGCAAGTTGTGCAGTTTAACTCTTCGCTATTTTCATGATAGGGATTCCACATGCCGCTCGTGGAAATGTATCCACCTGAGCATTGCATTGTTCCATCGCAAACCAAAATTTGCTGAATACATCCACTCCCAGCTTTACATTTCCAAGGTCGTTCGTCGGTACAAGTTGTGCAGTTGGACTCGTCGCTATTGTCGTTGCAGCTATTCCATCCGTCGCAAACCCAACTTTGCTGAATACATTTACTTCCATCTTTACACTTCCACTGGTGGTCGGGGCAAGTTGTTACACAATCCCACTCGTCGCTATTGTCGTTGCAATCCTTCCATCCGTCGCAAACATCACTTAGATAAATACATCCACTTCCAGTTTTACATTTCAAAGGCCGATCATTGGGACAAGTTGTGCAGTTGGACTCGTCGCTATTGTCGTTGCAATCCTTCCATCCGTCGCAAACACCACTTTGCCAAATACATCCACTTCCAGTTTTACATTTGAAAGGCCGATCTTGGGGACAAGTTGTGCAGTTGGACTCGTCGCTATTGTCGTTGCAGCTATTCCATCCGTCGCAAACCCAACTTTGCTGAATACATTTACTTCCATCTTTACACTTCCACTGGTGGTCGGGGCAAGTTGTTACACAATCCAATTCGTCGCTGTGGTCGTTGCAATCCTTCCGTCCGTCGCAAACACTACTTTGTGGAATACATTGACTTCCAGTTTCACATATCCACGCTTCACCTTGACAAGTTGTGCAGTTTAACTCGTCACTATTGTCGTCGCAATCTATCCATCCATCGCAAACCAAACGTTGCTCAATGCAATGACTTCCATCTTTACACAACCAGGCATCATCTTGACAAGTTGTGCAGTTTAACTCATCTTCACTAAACATGCATTTAGCTTTACCGTTACATCTCTCACTCTCGTTAAAGCAGTGGTATGGATCGTTAAACTCATCGAGGCACACGCCATCTGGACACTCAAGGGACCAACAGACCGGGTAGACAACATAAAGCATAGCAACAAACCACAGTAACTTCATTGCTACAGTAGGCCACACAACTTACTCAACAATCCGATAATTTACAACATCTAAAATGTGCAAGGTAAATATGAGGGATGATGTAGTTTAAACAATTTTTCGTTACTAAATATAGCAAGCAAATATAAAAGCAATCACACCAACAAAAAAAAATTTATAACATTAAAAATTTAACGTAAGAGCAAAGAACTTAATTTATGATTGCAATAAGTTTAAAGACTGAAAAGCTGTTTCATGCCTTGTATTTGGACAAGTATCAACAAGCGTTATGCAGCAATACCGGAAAGCCTCTCTTGTAGTTTAGTTGGGGCCTCCCTTGTCGTGCCGTGGAACTTCAAATAACTTTGTAATTCAGTTGGGGCCTCTCTTGTCGTGCCGTTGGACTTTAAATTACTTTGTAGTTTAGTTGGGGCATCTCTTGTCATGCCGGGGAACTTTAAATAACTTTGTAGTTTAGTTTGAGCCACTCTTGTCGTGCCGGGGAACTTTAAAAACTTTGTACTTTCGTTGGGGCCTCTTTTGTCGTACCGGGGAACTTTAAACAATTTTGTGGTTTAGTTGGGGCCTCTCTTTGTCGTGCTGGGGAACTTTAAGCAACTTTGTAGTTTAGTTGGGGCCTCTCTTGTCGTGCCGGGGAACTTTAAACAACTTTGTAGTTTAGTTGGGGCCTCTCTTGTCGTGCCGGGGAACTTCAAATAAATTTGTAGTTTAGTTGGAGCCTCTCTTGTCGTGCCGGGGAACTTTAAACAACTTTGTAGTTTAGTTGGGGCCTCTCTTGTCGTGTGAAGAACCTTTAAATAATTTGTAGTTTAGTTGGGGCCTCTCTTGTCGTGCGGGGGAACTTTAAACAAATTTGCAATTTAGTTGGAGCCTCTCTTGTCGTGCCGGGGAACTTCAAATAACTTTGTAGTTTAGTTGGGGCCTCTCTTGTCGTGCCGGGAAACTTTAAATAACTTTGTAGTTTAGTTGGAGCCTCTCTTGTCGTGCCGGGAAAGTTCAAATAACTTTGTAGTTTAGTTGGGGCCTCTCTTGTCGTGCCGGGGAACTTTAAATAACTTTGTAATTTAGTTGGGGCCTCTCTTGTCGTGCGGGGGAAATTTAAACAACTTTGTAATTTAGTTGGGGCCTCTCTTGTCGCTCCGGGGAACGTTAAATAACTTTGTAGTTTAGTTGGGGCCTCTCTTGTCGTGCCGGGGAACTTTAAATAACTTTGTAGTTTAGTTGGGGCCTCTCTTGTCGTGTGAAGAACCTTTAAATAATTTGTAGTTTAGTTGGGTCCTCTCTTGTGGTGCGGGGGAACTTTAAATAACTTTGTAGTTTAGTTGGGGCCTCTCTTGTCGTGCCGGGGAACTTTAAATAACTTTGTAGTTTAGTTGGGGCCTCTCTTGTCGTGTGAAGAACCTTTAAATAATTTGTAGTTTAGTTGGGGCCTCTCTTGTCGTGCGGGGGAACTTTAAACAAATTTGCAATTCAGTTGGAGCCTCTCTTGTCGTGCCGGGGAACGTTAAATACCTTTGTAGTTTAGATGTTGCCTCTCAGGTCGTGTCGGGGAACTTTAAATAACTTTGTAGTTTAGTTGGGGCCTCTCTTGTTGTGTCGAGGAACTTTAAATAACTTTGTAGTTTAGTTGGGGCCTCTTTTGTCGAGTCGGGGAACGTTTAATAACTATGTAGTTTAGATGTTGCCTCTCAGGTCGTGTCGGGGAACGTTAAATAACTTTGTAGTTTAGTTGGGGCCTCTCTTGTCGTGTCGGGAACTTTAAATAACTTTGTAGTTTAGTTGGGGTCTCTCTTGTCGTGTTAAGGAACTTTAAATAACTTTATTATTTAGTTGGGGCCTCTCTTGTCGTGTCGGGGAACTTTAAATAAATTGTAGTTAAGTTGGGGCCTCTCATGCCGTGTCGGGGAACGTTAAATACCTTTTTTAGTTTAGTTGGGGCCTCTCATGTCGTGTCGGGGAACGTTAAATAACTATGTAGTTTAGTTGGGGTCTCTCATGTCGTGTCGGGGAACGTTAAATAACTTTGTAGTTTAGTTAGAGCCTCTCTTGTCGTGCCGGAAACTTTAAATAACTTTGTAGTTTAGTTGGGGCCTCTCATGTCGTGTCGGGGAACTTTAAACAACTTTGTAGTTTAGTTGGGGCCTCTCTTGTCGTGCCGGGGAACTTCAAATAAATTTGTAGTTTAGTTGGAGCCTCTCTTGTCGTGCCGGGGAACTTTAAACAACTTTGTAGTTTAGTTGGGGCCTCTCTTGTCGTGTGAAGAACCTTTAAATAATTTGTAGTTTAGTTGGGGCCTCTCTTGTCGTGCGGGGGAACTTTAAACAAATTTGCAATTTAGTTGGAGACTCTCTTGTCGTGCCGGGGAACTTCAAATAACTTTGTAGTTTAGTTGGAGCCTCTCTTGTCGTGCCGGGAAACTTTAAATAACTTTGTAGTTTAGTTGGAGCCTCTCTTGTCGTGCCGGGAAAGTTCAAATAACTTTGTAGTTTAGTTGGGGCCTCTCTTGTCGTGCCGGGGAACTTTAAATAACTTTGTAATTTAGTTGGGGCCTCTCTTGTCGTGCGGGGGAAATTTAAACAACTTTGTAATTTAGTTGGGGCCTCTCTTGTCGCTCCGGGGAACTTTAAATAACTTTGTAGTTTAGTTGGGGCCTCTCTTGTCGTGCCGGGGAACTTTAAATAACTTTGTAGTTTAGTTGGGGCCTCTCTTGTCGTGTGAAGAACCTTTAAATAATTTGTAGTTTAGTTGGGTCCTCTCTTGTGGTGCGGGGGAACTTTAAATAACTTTGTAGTTTAGTTCGGGCCTCTCTTGTCGTGCCGGGGAACTTTAAATAACTTTGTAGTTTAGTTGGGGCCTCTCTTGTCGTGTGAAGAACCTTTAAATAATTTGTAGTTTAGTTGGGGCCTCTCTTGTCGTGCGGGGGGACTTTAAACAAATTTGCAATTCAGTTGGAGCCTCTCTTGTCGTGCCGGGGAACGTTAAATACCTTTGTAGTTTAGATGTTGCCTCTCAGGTCGTGTCGGGGAACTTTAAATAACTTTGTAGTTTAGTTGGGGCCTCTCTTGTTGTGTCGAGGAACTTTAAATAACTTTGTAGTTTAGTTGGGGCCTCTTTTGTCGAGTCGGGGAACGTTTAATAACTATGTAGTTTAGATGTTGCCTCTCAGGTCGTGTCGGGGAACGTTAAATAACTTTGTAGTTTAGTTGGGGCCTCTCTTGTCGTGTCGGGAACTTTAAATAACTTTGTAGTTTAGTTGGGGTCTCTCTTGTCGTGTTAAGGAACTTTAAATAACTTTATTATTTAGTTGGGGCCTCTCTTGTCGTGTCGGGGAACTTTAAATAAATTGTAGTTAAGTTGGGGCCTCTCATGCCGTGTCGGGGAACGTTAAATACCTTTTTTAGTTTAGTTGGGGCCTCTCATGTCGTGTCGGGGAACGTTAAATAACTATGTAGTTTAGTTGGGGTCTCTCATGTCGTGCCGAGGAACGTTAAATAACTTTGTAGTTTAGTTAGAGCCTCTCTTGTCGTGCCGGAAACTTTAAATAACTTTGTAGTTTAGTTAGAGCCTCTCTTGTCGTGTCGGGGAACGTTAAATAACTATGTAGTTTAGTTGGGGCTTCTTTTGTTGTGCCGGAAACTTTAAATAACTTCCTAGTTTAGTTGGGGCCTCTCTTGTCTTGTCGAGGAACTTTAAATAACTTTGTAGTTTAGTTGGGGCCTCTCTTGTCGTGTCGGGGAACTTTAAATAACTTTGTAGTTTAGTTGGGGTCTCTCTTGTCGTGTTAAGGAACTTTAAATAACTTTATTATTTAGTTGGGGCCTCTCTTGTCGTGTCGGGGAACTTTAAATAAATTGTAGTTTAGTTGGGGCCTCTCTTGTCGTGCCGCGAAATTTTAAACAATTTATAATTTAGTTGGGGTCTCTCTTGTCGTGTCGGGGAACTTTAAATAACGTTGTAGTTTAGTTGGAGCCTCTCTTGTCGTTCCGGGGAACTTTAAATAACTTTGTAGTTTAGTTGGAGCCTCTCTTGTCGTGCCGGGGAACTTTAAACAACTTTGTAGTTTAGTTGGGGCCTCTCTTGTCGTGCAGGGGAACTTTAAATAACTTTTTTGTTTAGATGTTGCCTCTCAGGTCGTGTCGGGGAACTTTAAATAACTTTGTAGTTTAGTTGGGGCCTCTCATGTCGTGTCGGGGAACGTTAAATCACTTTGTAGTTTAGTTGGGGCCTCTCTTGTCGAGTCGGAGAACGTTAAATAACTTTGTAGTTTAGTTGGAGCCTCTCTTGTCGTGCCGGGGAACGTTAAATAACTTTGTAGTTTAGTTGGGGCCTCTCATGTCGTGTCGGGGAACGTTAAATAACTATGTAGTTTAGTTGGGGCCTCTCATGTCGTGTCGGGGAACGTTAAATAACTTTGTAGTTTAGTTGGGGCCTCTCATGTCGTGCCGGAAAAGTTTAAATAACTTTGTAGTTTAGTTGGGGCCTCTCATGTCGTGTCGGGGAACGTTAAATACCTTTTTTAGTTTAGTTGGGGCCTCTCATGTCGTGTCGGGGAACGTTAAATAACTTTGTAGTTTAGTTAGAGCCTCTCTTGTCGTGCCGGAAACTTTAAATAACTTTGTAGTTTAGTTGGGGCCTCTCATGTCCTGTTGGGGAACGTTAAATAACTATGTAGTTTACATGTTGCCTCTCAGGTCGTGTCGGGGAACTTTAAATAACTTTGTAGTTTAGTTGGGGCCTCTTTTGTTGTGCCGAAAACTTTAAATAACTTTGTAGTTTAGTTGGGGCCTCTCTTGTCATGTCGGGGAACTTTAAATAACTTTGTAGTTTAGTTGGGGCCTCTCTTGTCGTGTCGGGGAACTTTAAATAATTTGTAGTTTAGTTGGGGCCTCCCTTGTCTTGTCGGGGAACTTTAAGTAACTTTGTAGTTTAGTTGGGGTCTCTCTTGTCGTGTTAAGGAACTTTAAATAACTTTATTATTTAGGGGGGGGCCTCTCTTGTCGTGTCGGGGAACTGTAAATAAATTGTAGTTTAGTTGGGGCCTCTCTTGTCGTGCCGCGGAATTTTAAACAATTTATAATTTAGTTGGGGTCTCTCTTGTCTTGTCGGGGATCTGTAAATAAATTGTAGTTTAGTTGGGGCCTCTCTTGTCGTGCCGCGGAATTTTAAACAATTTATAATTTAGTTGGGGCCTCTCTTGTCGTGTCTGGGAAATTTAAATAACTTTGTAGTTTAGTTGGGGCCTCACTTGTCGTGCCGGAGAACGTTAAATAACTTTGTAGTTCAGTTGGGACCTCTCTTGTCGTGCCGAGGAACTTTAAATTACTTTATACGTTAGTAGGGGCCTCTCTTGTCGTGCTGGAGGACGTTAAATAACTTTGTAGTTTAGTTAGGGCCTCTCTTGTCGTTCCGGGGAACGTTAAATAACTTTGTAGTTTAGATGGGGCCTCTCTTGTCGTGTCTGGGAACTTTAAATAACTTTGTAGTTTAGTTGGGGCCTCTCTTGTCGTGCTGGAGAACGTTAAATAACTTTGTAGTTCAGTTGGGACCTCTCTTGTCGTGCCGGGAGCTTTAAATAACTTTGTAGTTTAGTTGGGGCCTCTCTTGTCGTGCCGGAGAACGTTAAATAACTTTGTAGTTTAGATGGGGCCTCTCTTGTCGTGTCTGGGAACTTTAAATAACTTTGTAGTTTAGTTGGGGCCTCTCTTGTCGTGCCGGAGAACGTTAAATAACTTTGTAGTTTAGTTGGGGCCTCTCTTGTCGTGCCGGAAACTTTAAATAACTTCCTAGTTTAGATGTTGCCTCTCAGGTCGTGTCGGGGAACGTTAAATAACTTTGTAGTTTAATTGGGGCTTCTCTTGTCGTGCCGGGGAACTTCAAATAACTTCCTAGTTTGGTTGGGGCCTCTCATGTCGTGCCGGGGAACTTTAAATCACTTTTTAGTTTAATTGGGGCTTCTCTCGTCGTGCCGGGCAACTTCAAATAACTTTGTAGTTTAGTTG
Source organism: Ascidiella aspersa (assembly GCF_963924565.1). NCBI lineage: Eukaryota > Metazoa > Chordata > Ascidiacea > Phlebobranchia > Ascidiidae > Ascidiella > Ascidiella aspersa. The sequence goes on along the minus strand of NC_139452.1, from coordinate 649,436 downwards.
GGACCTCTCTTGTCGTGCCGGGGAACTTAAAATTACTTTATACGTTAGTTGGGGCCTCTCGTGTCGTGTTAAGGAAATTTAAATAATTTTGTAGTTTAGTTGGGACCTCTCTTGTCGTGCCGGGGATTTAAATAACTTTATAGTTTAGTTGGGGCCTCTCTTGTCGAGTTAGGGAACGTTAAATAACTTTGTAGTTCAGTTGGGACCTCTCTTGTCGTACCGGAAGCTTTAAATAACTTTGTAGTTTAGTTGGGGCCTCCCTTGTCGTGCTGGAGGACGTTAAATAACTTTGTAGTTTAGTTAGGGCCTCTCTTGTCGTGCCGGAAACTTTAAATAACTTCCTAGTTTAGTTGGGGGCCTCTCTTGTCGTGACGGGGAACTTTAAATAACTTCCTAGTTTAGTTGGGGCCTCTCTTGTCGTGCCGGGGAACTTTAAATAACTTTGTAGTTTAGTTAGGGCTTCTCTTGTCGTGCCAGGGAATTTCAAATAACTTTGTAGTTTAGTTGGGACCTCTCTTGTCGTGCCGGGGAACTTAAAATTACTTTATAGTTTAGTTGGAGCCTCTCTTGTCGTGTCGGGGAATTTTAAAAAACTTTGTAGTTTAGTTGGGGCCTCTCTTGTCGAGTTAGGGAACTTTAAATAAATTTGTAGTTTAGTTGGGGCCTCTCTTGTCGTGCCGGAAACTTTAAATAACTTCCTAGTTTAGTTGGGGCCTCTCTTGTCGTGACGGGGAACTTTAAATAACTTTGTAGTTTAGTTAGGGCTTCTCTTGTCGTGCCAGGGAACTTCAAATAACTTTGTAGTTTAGTTGGGACCTCTCTTGTCGTGCCGGGGAACTTAAAATTACTTTATAGTTTAGTTGGAGCCTCTCTTGTCGTGTCGGGGAATTTTAAAAAACTTTGTAGTTTAGTTGGGGCCTCTCTTGTCGAGTTAGGGAACTTTAAATAACTTCCTAGTTTAGATGTTGCCTCTCAGGTCGTGTCGGGCAACGTTAAATAACTTTGTAGTTTAGTTGGGACCTCTCTTGTCGTGCCGAGGAACTTTAAATAACTTCCTAGTTTGGTTGGGGCCTCTCATGTCGTGCCGGGGAACTTTACATCACTTTTTAGTTTAATTGGGGCTTCTCTCGTCGTGCCGGGCAACTTCAAATAACTTTGTAGTTTAGTTGGGACCTCTCTTGTCGTGCCGGGGAACTTAAAATTACTTTATACGTTAGTTGGGGCCTCTCTTGTCGTGCTGGAGGACGTTAAATAACTTTGTAGTTTAGTTAGGGCCTCTCTTGTCGTGCCGGAAACTTTAAATAACTTCCTAGTTTGGTTGGGGCCTCCCATGTCGTGCCGGGGAACTTTAAATCACTTTTTAGTTTAATTGGGGCTTCTCTCGTGGTGCCGGGCAACTTCAAATAACTTTGTAGTTTAGTTGGGACCTCTCTTGTCGTGCCGGGGAACTTAAAATTACTTTATACGTTAGTTGGGGCCTCTCTTGTCGTGTTAAGGAAATTTAAATAATTTTGTAGTTTAGTTGGGACCTCTCTTGTCGTGCCGGGGATTTGAATAACTTTATAGTTTAGTTGGGGCCTCTCTTGTCGAGTTAGGGAACGTTAAATAACTTTATAGTTTAGTTGGGGCCTCTCTTGTCGAGTTAGGGAACGTTAAATAACTTTGTAGTTTAGTTAGGGCCTCTCTTGTCGTGCCGAGGAACTTTAAATAACTTCCTAGTTTGGTTGGGGCCTCTCATGTCGTGCCGGGGAACTTTAAATCACTTTTTAGTTTAATTGGGGCTTCTCTCGTCGTGCCGGGCAACTTCAAATAACTTTGTAGTTTAGTTGGGACCTCTCTTGTCGTGCCGGGGAACTGAAAATTACTTTATACGTTAGTAGGGGCCTCTCATGTCGTGTCGGGGAACTTTAAATAACTTTGTAGTTTAGTTAGAGCCTCTCTTGTCGTGCCGGAAACTTTAAATAACTTTGTAGTTTAGTTGGGGCCTCTCATGTCCTGTTGGGGAACGTTAAATAACTATGTAGTTTAGATGTTGCCTCTCAGGTCGTGTCGGGGAACTTTAAATAACTTTGTAGTTTAGTTGGGGCCTCTTTTGTTGTGCCGAAAACTTTAAATAACTTTGTAGTTTAGTTGGGGCCTCTCTTGTCGTGTCGGGGAACTTTAAATAATTTGTAGTTTAGTTGGGGCCTCCCTTGTCTTGTCGGGGAACTTTAAGTAACTTTGTAGTTTAGTTTGGGTCTCTCTTGTCGTGTTAAGGAACTTTAAATAACTTTATTATTTAAGGGGGGGGGGCTCTCTTGTCGTGTCGGGGAACTGTAAATAAATTGTAGTTTAGTTGGGGCCTCTCTTGTCGTGCCGCGGAATTTTAAACAATTTATAATTTAGTTGGGGTCTCTCTTGTCTTGTCGGGGAACTGTAAATAAATTGTAGTTTAGTTGGGGCCTCTCTTGTCGTGCCGCGGAATTTTAAACAATTTATAATTTAGTTGGGGCCTCTCTTGTCGTGTCTGGGAACTTTAAATAACTTTGTAGTTTAGTTGGGGCCTCACTTGTCGTGCCGGAGAACGTTAAATAACTTTGTAGTTCAGTTGGGACCTCTCTTGTCGTGCCGAGGAACTTTAAATTACTTTATACGTTAGTAGGGGCCTCTCTTGTCGTGCTGGAGGACGTTAAATAACTTTGTAGTTTAGTTAGGGCCTCTCTTGTCGTTCCGGGGAACGTTAAATAACTTTGTAGTTTAGATGGGGCCTCTCTTGTCGTGTCTGGGAACTTTAAATAACTTTGTAGTTTAGTTGGGGCCTCTCTTGTCGTGCCGGAGAACGTTAAATAACTTGTAGTTCAGTTGAGACCTCTCTTGTCGTGCCGGGAGCTTTAAATAACTTTGTAGTTTAGTTGGGGCCTCTCTTGTCGTGCCGGAGAACGTTAAATAACTGTGTAGTTTAGATGGGGCCTCTCTTGTCGTGTCTGGGAACTTCAAATAACTTTGTAGTTTAGTTGGGGCCTCTCTTGTCGTGCCGGAGAACGTTAAATAACTTTGTAGTTTAGTTGGGGCCTCTATGTCGTGCCGGAAACTTTAAATAACTTCCTAGTTTAGATGTTGCCTCTCAGGTCGTGTCGGGGAACGTTAAATAACTTTGTAGTTTAATTGGGGCTTCTCTTGTCGTGCCGGGGAACTTCAAATAACTTTGTAGTTTAGTTGGGACCTCTCTTGTCGTGCCGAGGAACTTTAAATTACTTTATACGTTAGTAGGGGCCTCTCTTGTCGTGCTGGAGGACGTTAAATAACTTTGTAGTTTAGTTAGGGCCTCTCTTGTCGTGCCGGAAACTTTAAATAACTTCCTAGTTTGGTTGGGGCCTCTCATGTCGTGCATAGGAACTTTAAATCACTTTTTAGTTTAATTGGGGCTTCTCTCGTCGTGCCGGGCAACTTCAAATAACTTTGTAGTTTAGTTGGGACCTCTCTTGTCGAGCCGGGGAACTTAAAATTACTTTATACGTTAGTTGGGGCCTCTCTTGTCGTGTTAAGGAAATTTAAATAATTTTGTAGTTTAGTTGGGGCCTCTCTTGTCGTGCCGGGGATTTAAATAACTTTATAGTTTAGTTGGGGCCTCTCTTGTCGAGTTAGGGAACGTTAAATAACTTTGAAGTTTAGTTGGGACCTCTCTTGTCGTGCCGGAAGCTTTAAATAACTTTGTAGTTTAGTTGGGGCCTCTCTTGTCGTGCTGGAGGACGTTAAATAACTTTGTAGTTTAGTTAGGGCCTCTCTTGTCGTGCCGGAAACTTTAAATAACTTCCTAGTTTAGTTGGGGCCTCTCTTGTCGTGCCGGGGAACTTTAAATAACTTTGTAGTTTAGTTAGGGCCTCTCTTGTCGTGCCGGAAACTTTAAATAACTTCCTAGTTTAGTTGGGGCCTCTCTTGTCGTGACGGGGAACTTTAAATAACTTTGTAGTTTAGTTAGGGCTTCTCTTGTCGTGCCAGGGAACTTCAAATAACTTTGTAGTTTAGTTGGGACCTCTCTTGTCGTGCCGGAGAACGTTAAATAACTTTGTAGTTTAGATGAGCCTCTCTTGTCGTTACTGGGAACTTTAAATAACTTTGTAGTTTAGTTGGGGCCTCTCTTGTCGTGCCGGAGAACGTTAAATAACTTTGTCGTTTAGTTGGGGCCTCTCTTGTCGTGCCGGAAACTTTAAATAACTTCCTAGTTTAGATGTTGCCTCTCAGGTCGTGTCGGGGAACGTTAAATAACTTTGTAGTTTAATTGGGGCTTCTCTTGTCGTGCCGGGGAACTTCAAATAACTTTGTAGTTTAGTTGGGACCTCTCTTGTCGTGCCGAGGAAATTTAAATTACTTTATACGTTAGTAGGGGCTCTCTTGTCGTGCTGGAGGACGTTAAATAACTTTGTAGTTTAGTTAGGGCCTCTCTTGTCGTGCCGGAAACTTTAAATAACTTCCTAGTTTGGTTGGGGCCTCTCATGTCGTGCCGAGGAACTTTAAATCACTTTTTAGTTTAATTGGGGCTTCTCTCGTCGTGCCGGGCAACTTCAAATAACTTTGTAGTTTAGTTGGGACCTCTCTTGTCGTGCCGGGGAACTTAAAATTACTTTATACGTTAGTTGGGGCCTCTCTTGTCGTGTTAAGGAAATTTAAATAATTTTGTAGTTTAGTTGGGACCTCTCTTGTCGTGCCGGGGATTTAAATAACTTTATAGTTTAGTTGGGGCCTCTCTTGTCGAGTTAGGGAACGTTAAATAACTTTGTAGTTTAGTTGGGACCTCTCTTGTCGTGCCGAAAGCTTTAAATAACTTTGTATTTTAGTTGGGGCCTCTCTTGTCGTGCTGGAGGACGTTAAATAACTTTGTAGTTTAGTTAGGGCCTCTCTTGTCGTGCCGGAAACTTTAAATAACTTCCTAGTTTAGTTGGGGCCTCTCTTGTCGTGACGGGGAACTTTAAATAACTTTGTAGTTTAGTTAGGGCTTCTCTTGTCGTGCCAGGGAACTTCAAATAACTTTGTAGTTTAGTTGGGACCTCTCTTGTCGTGCCGAAAGCTTTAAATAACTTTGTAGTTTAGTTGGGGCCTCTCTTGTCGAGTTAGGGAACTTTAAATAAATTTGTAGTTTAGTTGGGGCCTCTCTTGTCGTGCCGGAAACTTTAAATAACTTCCTAGTTTAGTTGGGGCCTCTCTTGTCGTGACGGGGAACTTTAAATAACTTTGTAGTTTAGTTAGGGCTTCTCTTGTCGTGCCAGGGAACTTCAAATAACTTTGTAGTTTAGTTGGGACCTCTCTTGTCGTGCCGGGGAACTTAAAATTACTTTATAGTTTAGTTGAAGCCTCTCTTGTCGTGTCGGGGAATTTTAAAAAACTTTGTAGTTTAGTTGGGGCCTCTCTTGTCGAGTTAGGGAACTTTAAATAACTTTGTAGTTTAGTTGGGGCCTCTCTTGTCGAGTTAGGGAACGTTAAATAACTTTGTAGTTTAGTTGGGACCTCTCTTGTCGTGCCGGGGATTTAAATAACTTTGTAGTTTAGTTGGAGCCTCTCTTGTCGTGCCGGGGAACTTAAAATTACTTTATACGTTAGTTGGGGCCTCTCTTGTCGTGTTAAGGAAATTTAAATAACTTTGTAGTTTAGTTGGGGCCTCTCTTGTCGAGTTAGGGAACTTTAAATAACTTTGTAGTTTAGTTGGGGCCTCTCTTGTCGAGTTAGGGAACGTTAAATAACTTTGTAGTTTAGTTGGGACCTCTCTTGTCGTGCCGGGGATTTAAATAACTTTGTAGTTTAGTTGGGACCTCTCTTGTCGTGCCGGGGAACTTAAAATTACTTTATAGTTTAGTTGGAGCCTCCCTTGTCGTGTCGGGGAATTTTAAAAAACTTTGTAGTTTAGTTGGGGCCTCTCTTGTCGAGTTAGGGAACTTTAAATAACTTTGTAGTTTAGTTGGGGCCTCTCTTGTCGAGTTAGGGAACGTTAAATAACTTTGTAGTTTAGTTGGGACCTCTCTTGTCGTGCCGGGGATTTAAATAACTTTGTAGTTTAGTTGGAGCCTCTCTTGTCGTGCCGGGGAACTTTGAACAACTTTGTAATTTAGTTGGGGCCTCTCTTGTCGTGCCGGGGAACTTTAAATAACTTTGTAGTTTAGTTGGGGCCTCTCTTGACGTGACGGGGAACTTTAAATAACTACGTAGTTTAGTTGGGGCCTCTCATGTTGTGTCGGGGAACTTTAAATAACTTTGCAGTTTAGTTGGGGCCTCTTATGTTGTGTCGGGGAACTTTAAATAACTTTGTAGTTTAGTTGGGGCCTCTCATGTTGTGTCGGGGAACTTTAGATAACTTTGTAGTTTAGTTGGGGCCTCTCTTGTCCTTTTGTGGAACTTTAAATAACTTTGTAGTTTAGTTGGGACCTCTCTTGTCGTGCCGGGGAACTTAAAATTACTTTATAGTTTAGTTGGAGCCTCTCTTGTCGTGTCGGGGAATTTTAAAAAACTTTGTAGTTTAGTTGGGGCCTCTCTTGTCGAGTTAGGGAACTTTAAATAAATTTGTAGTTTAGTTGGGGCCTCTCTTGTCGTGGCGGAAACTTTAAATAACTTCCTAGTTTAGTTGGGGCCTCTCTTGTCGTGACGGGGAACTTTAAATAACTTTGTAGTTTAGTTAGGGCTTCTCTTGTCGTGCCAGGGAACTTCAAATAACTTTGTAGTTTAGTTGGGACCTCTCTTGTCGTGCCGGGGAACTTAAAATTACTTTATAGTTTAGTTGGAGCCTCTCTTGTCGTGTCGGGGAATTTTAAAAAACTTTGTAGTTTAGTTGGGGCCTCTCTTGTCGAGTTAGGGAACGTTAAATAACTTTGTAGTTTAGTTGGGACCTCTCTTGTCGTGTCGGGGATTTAAATAACTTTGTAGTTTAGTTGGAGCCTCTCTTGTCGTGAATGGGAACTTTAAACAACTTTGTAATTTAGTTGGGGCCTCTCTTGTCGTGCCGGGGAACTTTAAATAACTTTGTAGTTTAGTTGGGGCCTCTCTTGACGTGACGGGGAACTTTAAATAACTACGTAGTTTAGTTGGGGCCTCTCATGTTGTGTCGGGGAACTTTAAATAACTTTGCAGTTTAGTTGGGGCCTCTCATGTTGTGTCGGGGAACTTTAAATAACTTTGTAGTTTAGTTGGGGCCTCTCATGTTGTGTCGAACTTTAGATAACTTTGTAGTTTAGTTGGGGCCTCTCTTGTCCTTTTGTGGAACTTTAAATAACTTTGTAGTTTAGTTGGAGCCTCTCTTGTCGTGCGGGGGAACTTTAAATAACTTTGTAGTTTAGTTGGGGCCTCTCTTGTCGTGACGGGGAACTTTAAATAACTTTGTAGTTTAGTTGGGGCCTCTCTTGTCGTGTGAAGAACCTTTAAATAATTTGTAGTTTAGTTGGTACCTCTCTTGTCGTGCGGGGGAACTTTAAACAAATTTGCAATTTAGTTGGATCCTCTCTTGTCGTGCCGGGGAACTTCAAATAACTTTGTTGTTTAGTTGGAGCCTCTCTTGTCGTGCCGGGAAACTTTAAATAACTTTGTAGTTTAGTTGGGGCCTCTCTTGTCGTGCCGGAGAACTTTAAATAACTTTGTAGTTTAGTTGGGGCCACTCTTTTCGTGCCGGGAAAGTTTAAATAACTTTGTAGTTTAGTTGGGGCCTCTCTTGTCGTGCGGGGGAACTTTAAGCAACTTTGTAGTTTAGTTGGGACCTCTCTTGTCGTGAAGGGGAACTTTAAACAACTTTGTAGTTTAGTTGGGGCCTCTCATGTTGTGTCGGGGAACTTTAAATAACTTTGCAGTTTAGTTGGGGCCTCTCTTGTCGTGCGGGGGAACTTTAAGCAACTTTGTAGTTTAGTTGGGGCCTCTCTTGTCGTGAATGGGATCTTTAAACAACTTTGTAATTTAGTTGGGGCCTCTCTTGTCGCGCCGGGGAACTTTAAATAACTTTGTAGTTTAGTTGGGGCCTCTCTTGTCGTGACGGGGAACTTTAAATAACTTTGTAGTTTAGTTGGGGCCTCTCATGTCGTGTCGGGTAACGTTAAATAACTTTGTAGTTTAGTTCGGGCTCTCTTGTTGTGTCGAGGAACTTTAAATAACTTTGTAGTTTAGATGTTGCCTCTCAGGACGTGTCGGGGAACTTTAAATAAGTTTGTAGTTTAGTTGGGGCTTCTCTTGTTGTGTCGAGAAACTTTAAATAAATTTGTAGTTTAGTTGGGGCCTCTCATGTCGTGTCGGGGAACGTTAAATAACTTTGTAGTTTAGATGTTGCCTCTCAGGTCGTGTCGGGGAACTTTAAATAACTTTGTAGTTTAGTTGGGGCCCCTCATGTCGTGCCGGAGAACGTTAAATAACTTTTAGTTTAGTTGGAGCTTCTCTTGTCGTGCCGGGGAACGTTAAATAACTTTGTAGTTTAGTTGGGGCCTCTCTTGTCATGCCGGAGAACGTTAAATAACTTTGTAGTTTAGTTGGAGCCTCTCTTGTCGTGCCGGGGAACATTAAATAACTTTGTAGTTTAGTTGGGGCCTCTCATGTCGTGTCGGGAACGTTAAATAACTTTGTAGTTTAGATGTTGCCTCTCAGGTCGTGTCGGGGAACTTTAAATAACTTTGTAGTTTAGTTGGGGCCTCTCATGTCGTGCCGGAGAACGTTAAATAACTTTGTAGTTTAGTTGGGGCCTCTCATGTCGTGTCGGGAACGTTAAATAACTTTGTAGTTTAGATGTTGCCTCTCAGGTCGTGTCGGGGAACTTTAAATAACTTTGTAGTTTAGTTGGGGCCTCTCATGTCGTGTCGGGGAACGTTAAATAACTTTGTAGTTTAGTTAGGGCCTCTCATGTCGTGCCGGGGAACGTTAAATAACTTTGTAGTTTAGTTGGGGCCTCTCATGTCGTGTCGGGGAACGTTAAATAACTTTGTAGTTTAGTTAGGGCCTCTCATGTCGTGCCGGGGAACGTTAAATAACTTTGTAGTTTAGTTGGGGCCTCTCATGTCGTGTCGGGGAACGTTAAATAACTATGTAGTTTAGTTGGGGCCTCTCATGTCGTGTCGGGGAACGTTAAATAACTTTGTAGTTTAGTTGGGGCCTCTCATGTCGTGCCGGGGAACATTAAATAACTTTGTAGTTTAGTTGGGGCCTCTCATGTCGTGCCGGAAAAGTTTAAATAACTTTGTAGTTTAGTTGGGGCCTCTCTTGTCGTGCCGGGGAACGTTAAATAACTTTGTAGTTTAGTTGGGGCCTCTCATGTCGTGTCGGGGAACGTTAAATAACTTTGTAGTTTAGTTGGGGCCTCTCTTGTCATGTAAAGGAACGTTAAATAACTTTGTAGTTTAGTTGGGGCCTCTCATGTCGTGTCGGGGAACGTTAAATAACTTTGTAGTTTAGTTAGGGCCTCTCATGTCGTGCCGGGGAACGTTAAATAACTTTGTAGTTTAGTTGGGGCCTCTCATGTCGTGTCGGGGAACGTTAAATAACTTTGTAGTTTAGTTGGGGCCTCTCTTGTCATGTAAAGGAACGTTAAATAACTTTGTAGTTTAGTTGGGGCCTCTCATGTCGTGTCGGGGAACGTTAAATAACTTTGTAGTTTAGTTAGGGCCTCTCATGTCGTGCCGGGGAACGTTAAATAACTTTGTAGTTTAGTTGGGGCCTCTCATGTCGTGTCGGGGAACGTTAAATAACTATGTAGTTTAGTTGGGGCCTCTCATGTCGTGTCGGGGAACGTTAAATAACTTTGTAGTTTAGTTGGGGCCTCTCATGTCGTGCCGGGGAACATTAAATAACTTTGTAGTTTAGTTGGGGCCTCTCATGTCGTGCCGGAAAAGTTTAAATAACTTTGTAGTTTAGTTGGGGCCTCTCATGTCGTGTCGGGGAACGTTAAATACCTTTTTTAGTTTAGTTGGGGCCTCTTAGGTCGTGTCGGGGAACTTTAAATAACTTTGTAGTTTAGTTGGGGCCTCTCATGTCGTGTCGGGGAACGTTAAATAACTATGTAGTTTAGTTGGGGCCTCTCTTGTTGTGTCGGGGAACTTTAAATAACTTTGTAGTTTAGTTGGGGTCTCTCATGTCGTGTCGGGGAACGTTAAATAACTTTGTAGTTTAGTTGGGGCCTCTCTTGTTGTGTCGAGGAACTTTAAATAACTTTGTAGTTTAGTTGGGGCCTCTTTTGTCGAGTCGGGGAACGTTAAATAACTATGTAGTTTAGATGTTGCCTCTCAGGTCGTGCCGGGGAACGTTAAATAACTTTGTAGTTTAGTTGGGGCCTCTTTTGTCGAGTCGGGGAACGTTAAATAACTATGTAGTTTAGATGTTGCCTCTCAGGTCGTGTCGGGGAACTTTAAATAACTTTGTAGTTTAGTTGGGGCCTCTCTTGTTGTGTCGAGGAACTTTAAATAACTTTGTAGTTTAGTTGGGGCCTCTTTTGTCGAGTCGGGGAACGTTAAATAACTATGTAGTTTAGATGTTGCCTCTCAGGTCGTGTCGGGGAACGTTAAATAACTTTGTAGTTTAGTTGGGGCCTCTCTTGCCGTGTCGGGGAACTTTAAATAACTTTGTAGTTTAATTGGGGTCTCTCTTGTCGTGTTAAGGAACTTTAAATAACTTTATTATTTAGTTGGGGCCTCTCTTGTCGTGTCGGGGAACTTTAAATAAATTGTAGTTAAGTTGGGGCCTCTCATGCCGTGTCGGGGAACGTTAAATACCTTTTTTAGTTTAGTTGGGGCCTCTCATGTCGTGCGGGGGAACTTTAAATAACTTTGTAGTTTAGTTGGGGCCTCTCATGTCGTGTCGGGGAACGTTAAATAACTATGTAGTTTAGTTAGAGCCTCCCTTGTCGTGCCGGAAATTTTAAATAACTTTGTAGTTTAGTTGGGGCCTCTCATGTCGTGTCGGGGAAATAACTATGTAGTTTAGATGTTGCCTCTCAGGTCGTGTCGGGGAACTTTAAATAACTTTGTAGTTTAGTTGGGGCCTCTTTTGTTGTGCCGGAAACTTTAAATAACTTCCTAGTTGAGTTGGGGCCTCTCTTGTCTTGTCGGGGAACTTTAAATAACTTTGTAGTTTAGTTGGGGCCTCTCTTGTCGTGTCGGGGAACTTTAAATAACTTTGGAGTTTAGTTTGGGTCTCTCTTGTCGTGTCGGGGAACTTTAAATAACTTTGTAGTTTAGTTGGGGCCTCCCTTGTCTTGTCGGGGAACTTTAAATAACTTTGTAGTTTAGTTGGGGTCTCTCTTGTCGTGTTAAGGAATTTTAAATAACTTTATTATTTAGTTGGGGCCTCTCTTGTCGTGTCGCGGAACTTTAAATAAATTGTAGTTTAGTTGGGGCCTCTCTTGTCGTGCCGCGGAATTTTAAACAATTTATAATTTAGTTGGGGTCTCTCTTGTCGTGTCGGGGAACTTTAAATAACTTTGTAGTTTAGTTGGGGCCTCTCTTGTCGTGTTAAGGAACTTTAAACAACTTTGTAGTTTAGTTGGAGCCTCTCTTGTCGTTCCGGGGAACTTTAAATAACTTTGTAGTTTAGTTGGAGCCTCTCTTGTCGTGCCGGGGAACTTCAAACAACTTTGTAATTTAGTTGGGGCCTCTCTTGTCGCGCCGGGGAACTTTAAATAACTTTGTAGTTTAATTGGGGCCTCTCTTGTCGCGACGGGGAACTTTAAATAACTACGTAGTTTAGTTGGGGCCTCTCATGTTGTGTCGGGGAACTTAAATAACTTTGAAGTTTAGTTTGGGCCTCTCATGTTTTGTCGGGGAACTTTAACTAACTTTGTAAGTTAGTTGGGGCCTCTCTTGTCGTGACGGGGAACTTTAAATAACTTTGTAGTTTAGTTGGGCCTCTCATGTTGTGTCGGGGAACTTTAAATAACTTTGTAGTTTAGTTGGGGCCTCTCATGTTGTGTCGGGGAACTTTAAATAACTTTGTAGTTTAGTTGGGGTCTCTCTTGTCGTGTCGGGGAACTTTAAATAACTTTGTAGTTTAGTTGGAGCCTCTCTTGTCGTGCGGGGGAACTTTAAATAAATTTGTAGTTTAGTTGGGGCCTCTCTTGTCGTGACGGGGAACTTTAAATAACTTTGTAGTTTAGTTGGGGCCTCTCTTGTCATGATGGGGAACTTTAAATAACTTTGTAGTTTAGTTGGGGCCTCTCTTGTCATGTCGGGCAACTTTAAATAACTTTGTAGTTTAGTTGGGGCCTCTCATGTCCTGTCGGGGAACGTTAAATAACTATGTAGTTTAGATGTTGCCTCTCAGGTCGTGTCGGGGAACTTTAAATAACTTTGTAGTTTAGTTGGGGCCTCTTTTGTTGTGCCGAAAACTTTAAATAACTTCCTAGTTTTGTTGGGGCCTCTCTTGTCATGTCGGGCAACTTTAAATAACTTTGTAGTTTAGTTGGGGCCTCTCTTGTCGTGTCGGGGAACTTTAATTAAATTTGTAGTTTAGTTGGGGCCTTTCTTGTCGTGACGGGGAACTTTAAATAACTTTGTAGTTTAGTTGGGGCCTCTCTTGTCATGACGGGGAACTTTAAATAACTTTGTAGTTTAGTTGGGGCCTCTCTTGTTTTGTCGTGGAACTTTAAATAACTTTGTAGTTTAGTTGGGGCTTCTCTTGTTGCGTCGAGGAATTTAAATAACTTTGTAGTTTAGTTGGGGCCTCTTTTGTCGAGTCGGGGAACGTTAAATACCTTTGTAGTTTAGATGTTGCCTCTCAGGTCGTGTCGGGGAACTTTAAATAACTTTGTAGTTTAGTTGGGGCCTCTCTTGTTGTGTCGAGTAACTTTAAATAACTTTGTAGTTTAGTTGGGGCCTCTTTTGTCGAGTCGTGGAACGTTAAATCACTTGTAGTTTAGATGTTGCCTCTCAGGTCGTGTCGGGGAACTTTAAATAACTTTGTAGTTTAGTTGGGGCCTCTCTTGTTGTGTCGAGTAACTTTAAATAACTTTGTAGTTTAGTTGGGGCCTCTTTTGTCGAGTCGGGGAACGTTAAATAACTTTGTAGTTTAGTTGGGGCCTCTCTTGTCGTGTCGGGGAACTTTAAATAACTTTGTAGTTTAGTTGGGGTCTCTCTTGTCGTGTTAAGGAACTTCAAATAACTTTATTATTTAGTTGGGGCCTCTCTTGTCGTGTCGGGGAACGTTAAATAACTATGTAGTTTAGTTGGGGCGTCTCATGTCGTGTCGGGGAACGTTAAATAACTTTGTAGTTTAGTTGGGGCCTCTCTTGTCGTGTCGGGGAACTTTAAATAACTTTGTAGTTTAGTTGGGGTCTCTCTTGTCGTGTTAAGGAACTTTAAATAACTTTATTATTTAGTTGGGGCCTCTCATGTCGTGTCGGGGAACGTTAAATAACTATGTAGTTTAGTTGGGGCGTCTCATGTCGTGTCGGGGAACGTTAAATAACTTTGTAGTTTAGTTAGAGCCTCTCTTGTCGTGCCGGAAACTTTAAATAACTTCCTAGTTTAGTTGGGGCCTCTCTTGTCTTGTCGGGGAACTTTAAATAACTTTGTAGTTTAGTTGGGGCCTCTCTTGTCGTGTCGGGGAACTTTAAATAACATTGTAGTTTAGATGTTGCCTCTCAGGTCGTGTCGGGGAACGTTAAATAACTATGTAGTTTAGATGTTGCCTCTCAGGTCGTGTCGGGGAACTTTAAATAACTTTGTAGTTTAGTTGGGGCCTCTTTTGTTGTGCCGGAAACTTTAAATAACTTCCTAGTTTAGTTGGGGCCTCTTTTGTCTTGTCGGGGAACTTTAAATAAATTGTAGATTGGTTGGGGCCTCTCTTGTCGTGCCGCGAAATTTTAAACAATTTATAATTTAGTTGGGGTCTCTCTTGTCGTGTCGGGGAACTTTAAATAACTTTGTAGTTTAGTTGGGGCCTCTCTTGTCGTGTTAAGGAACTTTAAACAAATTTGTAATTTAGTTGGAGCCTCTCTTGTCGTTCCGGGGAACTTTAAATAACTTTGTAGTTTAGTTGGAGCCTCTCTTGTCGTGCCGGGGAACTTTAAACAACTTTGTAATTTAGTTGGGGCCTCTCTTGTCGTGCCGGGGACTTTAAATAACTTTGTAGTTTGGTTGGGGCCTCTCTTGTAGTGCCGGGGAACTTTAAATAACTTTGTAGTTTAGATGTTGCCTCTCAGGTCGTGTCGGTGAACTTTAAATAACTTTGTAGTTCAGTTGGGGCCTCTCATGTCGTGTCGGGGAACGTTAAATAACTTTGTAGTTTAGTTGGGGCCTCTCATGTCGTGTCGGGGAACGTTAAATAACTTTGTAGTTTAGTTGGGGCCTCTCATATCGTGTCGGGGAACGTTAAATAACTTTGTAGTTTAGTTGGGGCTTCTCATGTCGTGTCGGGGAACGTTAAATAACTTTGTAGTTTAGTTGGGGCCTCTCATGTCGTGCCGGGGAGCTTTAAATAACTTTGTAGTTTAGTTGGGGTTAGTTGGGGCGCCTCATGTCGTGCCGGAGAACGTTAAATAACTATGTAGTTTAGTTGGGGCCTCTCATGTCGTGTCGGGGAACTTTAAATAACTTTGTAGTTTAGTTGGGGCCTCTCTTGTCGTGTCGGGGAACTTAAAATAAATTTGTAGTTTAGTTGGGGCCTCTCTTGTCGTGACGGGGAACTTTAAATAACTTTGTAGTTTAGTTGGGGCCTCTCTTGTCATGACGGGGAACTTTAAATAACTTTGTATTTTAGTTGGGGCCTCTCTTGTTTTGTCGAGGAACTTTAAATAACTTTGTATTTTAGTTGGGGCCTCTCTTGTCATGACGGGGAACTTTAAATAACTTTGTATTTTAGTTGGGGCCTCTCTTGTTTTGTCGAGGAACTTTAAATAACTTTGTAGTATAGTTGGGACCTCTCTTGTTTTGTCGAGGAACTTTAAATAACTTTGTAGTTTAGTTGGGGCCTCTCATGTCGTGCCGGGGAGCATTAAATAACTATGTAGTTTAGATGTTGCCTCTCAGGTCGTGTCGGGGAACTTTAAATAACTTTGTAGTTTAGTTGGGGCCTCTTTTGTTGTGCCGAAAACTTTAAATAACTTCCTAGTTTAGTTGGGGCCTCTCTTGTCATGTCGGGCAACTTTAAATAACTTTGTAGTTTAGTTGGGTCCTCTCTTGTCGTGTCGGGGAACTTTAAATAAATTTGTAGTTTAGTTGGGGCCTCTCTTGTCGTGACGGGGAACTTTAAATAACTTTGTAGTTTAGTTGGGGCCTCTCTTGTCATGACGGGGAACTTTAAATAACTTTGTATTTTAGTTGGGGCCTCTCTTGTTTTGTCGAGGAACTTTAAATAACTTTGTAGTTTAGTTGGGGCTTCTCTTGTTGCGTCGAGGAACTTTAAATAACTTTGTAGTTTAGTTGGGGCCTCTTTTGTCGAGTCGGGGAACGTTAAATACCTTTGTAGTTTAGATGTTGCCTGTCAGGTCGTGTCGGGGAACTTTAAATAACTTTGTAGTTTAGTTGGGGCCTCTCTTGTTGTGTCGAGGAACTTTAAATAACTTTGTAGTTTAGTTGGGGCCTCTTTTGTCGAGTCGGGGAACGTTAAATAACTATGTAGTTTAGATGTTGCCTCTCAGGTCGTGTCGGGGAACGTTAAATAACTTTGTAGTTTAGTTGGGGCCTCTCTTGTCGTGTCGGGGAACTTTAAATAACTTTGTAGTTTAGTTGGGGTCTCTCTTGTCGTGTTAAGGAACTTTAAATAACTTTATTATTTAGTTGGGGCCTCTCTTGTCGTGTCGGGGAACTTTAAATAAATTGTAGTTTAGTTGGGGCCTCTCATGTCGTGTCGGGGAACGTTAAATACCTTTTTTAGTTTAGTTGGGGCCTCTCATGTCGTGTCGGGGAACGTTAAATAACTATGTAGTTTAGTTGGGGCGTCTTATGTCGTGTCGGGGAACGTTAAATAACTTTGTAGTTTAGTTAGAGCCTCTCTTGTCGTGCCGGAAACTTTAAATAACTTTGTAGTTTAGGTGGGGCCTCTCATGTCGTGTCGGGGAACGTTAAATAACTATGTAGTTTAGATGTTGCCTCTCAGGTCGTGTCGGGGAATTTAAATAACTTTGTAGTTTAGTTGGGGCCTCTTTTGTTGTGCCGGAACCTTTAAATAACTTCCTAGTTTAGTTGGGGCCTCTCTTGTCTTGTCGGGGAACTTTAAATAACTTTGTAGTTTAGTTGGGGCCTCTCAGGTCGTGTCGGGGAACTTTAAATAACTTTGTAGTTTAGATGTTGCCTCTCAGGTCGTGTCGGGGAACGTTAAATAACTTTGTAGTTTAGTTGGGGCCTCTCTTGTCGTGTCGGGGAACTTTAAATAACTTTGTAGTTTAGATGTTGCCTCTCAGGTCGTGTCGGGGAACGTTAAATAACTTTGTAGTTTAGTTGGGGCCTCTCTTGTCTTGTCGGGGAACTTTAAATAACTTTGTAGTTTAGTTGGGGTCTCTCTTGTCGTGTCGGGGAACTTTAAATAACTTTGTAGTTTAGATGTTGCCTCTCAGGTCGTGTCGGGGAACGTTAAATAACTTTGTAGTTTAGTTGGGGCCTCTCTTGTCTTGTCGGGGAACTTTAAATAACTTTGTAGTTCAGTTGGGGTCTCTCTTGTCGTGTCGGGGAACTTTAAATAACTTTGTAGTTTAGATGTTGCCTCTCAGGTCGTGTCGGAGAACTTTAAATAACTTTGTAGTTTAGTTGGGGCCTCTTTTGTTGTGCCGGAAACTTTAAATAACTTCCTAGTTTAGTTGGGGCCTCTTTTGTCTTGTCGGGGAACTTTAAATAAATTGTAGTTTAGTTGGGGCCTCTCTTGTCGTGCCGCGAAATTTTAAACAATTTATAATTTAGTTGGGGTCTCTCTTGTCGTGTCGGGGAACTTTAAATAACTTTGTAGTTTAGTTGGGGCCTCTCTTGTCGTGTTAAGGAACTTTAAACAAATTTGTAGTTTAGTTGGAGCCTCTCTTGTCGTGCCGGGGAACTTTAAACAACTTTGTAATTTAGTTGGGGCCTCTCTTGTCGTGCCGGGGAACGTTAAATAAATTTGTAGTTTGGTTGGGGCCTCTCTTGTCGTGCCGGGGAACTTTAAATAACTTTGTAGTTTAGATGTTGCCTCTCAGGTCGTGTCGGGGAACTTTAAATAACTTGTAGTTTAGTTGGGGCCTCTCATGTCGTGTCGGGGAACGTTAAATTTATTTGTAGTTTAGTTGGGGCCTCTCATGTCGTGCCGGAGAACGTTAAATAACTTTGTAGTTTAGTTGGAGCCTCTCTTGTCGTGCCGGGGAACGTTAAATAACTTTGTAGTTTAGTTGGGGCCTCTCATGTCGTGTCGGGGAACGTTAAATAACTATGTAGTTTAGTTGGGGCCCCTAATGTCGTGTCGGGGAACGTTAAATAACTTTGTAGTTTAGTTGGGGCCTCTCATGTCGTGTCGGGGAACGTTAAATAACTTTGTAGTTTAGTTGGGGCCTCTCATGTCGTGTCGGGGAACGTTAAATACCTTTTTTAGTTTAGTTGGGGCCTCTCATGTCGTGTCGGGGAACGTTAAATACCTTTGTAGTTTAGTTAGAGCCTCTCTTGTCGTGCCGGAAACTTTAAATAACTTTGTAGTTTAGTTGGGGCCTCTCATGTCCTGTCGGGGAACGTTAAATAACTATGTAGTTTAGATGTTGCCTCTCAGGTCGTGTCGGGGAACTTTAAATAACTTTGTAGTTTAGTTGGGGCCTCTTTTGTTGTGCCGAAAACTTTAAATAACTTCCTAGTTTAGTTGGGGCCTCTCTTGTCATGTCGGGCAACTTTAAATAACTTTGTAGTTTAGTTGGGGCCTCTCTTGTCGTGTCGGGGAACTTTAAATAACTTTGTAGTTTAGTGTGGGTCTCTCTTGTCGTGTCGGGGAACTTTAAATAATTTGTAGTTTAGTTGGGGCCTCCCTTGTCTTGTCGGGGAACTTCAAGTAACTTTGTAGTTTAGTTGGGGTCTCTCTTGTCGTGTTAAGGAACTTTAAATAAATTGTAGTTTAGTTGGGGCCTCTCTTGTCGTGCCGCGGAATTTTAAACAATTTATAATTTAGTTGGGGTCTCTCTTGTCTTGTCGGGGAACTTTGAATAACTTTGTAGTTTAGTTGGGGCCTCTCTTGTCGTGTGAAGGAACTTTAAACAACTTTGTAGTTTAGTTGGAGCCTCTCTTGTCGTTCCGGGGAACTTTAAATAACTTTGTAGTTTAGTTGGAGCCTCTCTTGTCGTGCCGGGGAACTTCAAACAACTTTGTAATTTAGTTGGGGCCTCTCTTGTCGCGCCGGGGAACTTTAAATAACTTTGTAGTTTAATTGGGGCCTCTCTTGTCGCGACGGGGAACTTTAAATAACTACGTAGTTTAGTTGGGGCCTCTCATGTTGTGTCGGGGAACTTAAATAACTTTGAAGTTTAGTTTGGGCCTCTCATGTTGTGTCGGGGAACTTTAACTAACTTTGTAAGTTAGTTGGGGCCTCTCTTGTCGTGACGGGGAACTTTAAATAACTTTGTAGTTTAGTTGGGCCTCTCATGTTGTGTCGGGGAACTTTAAATAACTTTGTAGTTTAGTTGGGGCCTCTCATGTTGTGTCGGGGAACTTTAAATAACTTTGTAGTTTAGTTGGGGTCTCTCTTGTCGTGTCGGGGAACTTTAAATAACTTTGTAGTTTAGTTGGAGCCTCTCTTGTCGTGCGGGGGAACTTTAAATAAATTTGTAGTTTAGTTGGGGCCTCTCTTGTCGTGACGGGGAACTTTAAATAACTTTGTAGTTTAGTTGGGGCCTCTCTTGTCATGATGGGGAACTTTAAATAACTTTGTAGTTTAGTTGGGGCCTCTCTTGTCATGATGGGGAACTTTAAATAACTTTGTAGTTTAGATGTTGCCTCTCAGGTCGTGTCGGGGAACTTTAAATAACTTTGTAGTTTAGTTGGGGCCTCTCATGTCGTGTCGGGGAACGTTAAATTTATTTGTAGTTTAGTTGGGGCCTCTCATGTCGTGCCGGAGAACGTTAAATAACTTTGTAGTTTAGTTGGAGCCTCTCTTGTCGTGCCGGGGAACGTTAAATAACTTTGTAGTTTAGTTGGGGCCTCTCATGTCGTGTCGGGGAACGTTAAATAACTATGTAGTTTAGTTGGGGCCCCTAATGTCGTGTCGGGGAACGTTAAATAACTTTGTAGTTTAGTTGGGGCCTCTCATGTCGTGTCGGGGAACGTTAAATAACTTTGTAGTTTAGTTGGGGCCTCTCATGTCGTGTCGGGGAACGTTAAATAACTATGTAGTTTAGATGTTGCCTCTCAGGTCGTGTCGGGGAACGTTAAATAACTATGTAGTTTAGTTGGGGCCTCTCATGTCGTGTCGGGGAACGTTAAATAACTATGTAGTTTAGATGTTGCCTCTCAGGTCGTGTCGGGGAACTTTAAATAACTTTGTAGTTTAGTTGGGGCCTCTTTTGTTGTGCCGAAAACTTTAAATAACTTCCTAGTTTAGTTGGGGCCTCTCTTGTCATGTCGGGCAACTTTAAATAACTTTGTAGTTTAGTTGGGGCCTCTCTTGTCGTGTCGGGGAACTTTAAATAACTTTGTAGTTTAGTGTGGGTCTCTCTTGTCGTGTCGGGGAACTTTAAATAATTTGTAGTTTAGTTGGGGCCTCCCTTGTCTTGTCGGGGAACTTCAAGTAACTTTGTAGTTTAGTTGGGGTCTCTCTTGTCGTGTTAAGGAACTTTAAATAAATTTTATATTTAGTTGGGGCCTCCCTTGTCGTGTCGGGGAACTGTAAATAAATTGTAGTTTAGTTGGGGCCTCTCTTGTCGTGCCGCGGAATTTTAAACAATTTATAATTTAGTTGGGGTCTCTCTTGTCTTGTCGGGGAACTTTGAATAACTTTGTAGTTTAGTTGGGGCCTCTCTTGTCGTGTGAAGGAACTTTAAACAACTTTGTAGTTTAGTTGGAGCCTCTCTTGTCGTTCCGGGGAACTTTAAATAACTTTGTAGTTTAGTTGGAGCCTCTCTTGTCGTGCCGGGGAACTTCAAACAACTTTGTAATTTAGTTGGGGCCTCTCTTGTCGCGCCGGGGAACTTTAAATAACTTTGTAGTTTAATTGGGGCCTCTCTTGTCGCGACGGGGAACTTTAAATAACTACGTAGTTTAGTTGGGGCCTCTCATGTTGTGTCGGGGAACTTAAATAACTTTGAAGTTTAGTTTGGGCCTCTCATGTTGTGTCGGGGAACTTTAACTAACTTTGTAAGTTAGTTGGGGCCTCTCTTGTCGTGACGGGGAACTTTAAATAACTTTGTAGTTTAGTTGGGCCTCTCATGTTGTGTCGGGGAACTTTAAATAACTTTGTAGTTTAGTTGGGGCCTCTCATGTTGTGTCGGGGAACTTTAAATAACTTTGTAGTTTAGTTGGGGTCTCTCTTGTCGTGTCGGGGAACTTTAAATAACTTTGTAGTTTAGTTGGAGCCTCTCTTGTCGTGCGGGGGAACTTTAAATAAATTTGTAGTTTAGTTGGGGCCTCTCTTGTCGTGACGGGGAACTTTAAATAACTTTGTAGTTTAGTTGGGGCCTCTCTTGTCATGATGGGGAACTTTAAATAACTTTGTAGTTTAGTTGGGGCCTCTCTTGTCATGTCGGGCAACTTTAAATAACTTTGTAGTTTAGTTGGGGCCTCTCATGTCCTGTCGGGGAACTTTAAATAACTTTGTAGTTTAGTTGGGGTCTCTCATGTCGTGTCGGGGAACGTTAAATAACTATGTAGTTTAGATGTTGCCTCTCAGGTCGTGTCGGGGAACTTTAAATAACTTTGTAGTTTAGTTGGGGCCTCTTTTGTTGTGCCGAAAACTTTAAATAACTTCCTAGTTTTGTTGGGGCCTCTCTTGTCATGTCGGGGAACTTTAAATAAATTTGTAGTTTAGTTGGGGCCTCTCTTGTCGTGACGGGGAACTTTAAATAACTTTGTAGTTTAGTTGGGGCCTCTCTTGTCGTGTCGGGGAACTTTAAATAAATTTGTAGTTTAGTTGGGGCCTCTCTTGTCGTGACGGGGAACTTTAAATAACTTTGTAGTTTAGTTGGGGCCTCTCTTGTCATGACGGGGAACTTTAAATAACTTTGTAGTTTAGTTGGGGCCTCTCTTGTTTTGTCGTGGAACTTTAAATAACTTTGTAGTTTAGTTGGGGCTTCTCTTGTTGCGTCGAGGAATTTAAATAACTTTGTAGTTTAGTTGGGGCCTCTTTTGTCGAGTCGGGGAACGTTAAATACCTTTTTAGTTTAGATGTTGCCTCTCAGGTCGTGTCGGGGAACTTTAAATAACTTTGTAGTTTAGTTGGGGCCTCTCTTGTTGTGTCGAGTAACTTTAAATAACTTTGTAGTTTAGTTGGGGCCTCTTTTGTCGAGTCGTGGAACGTTAAATCACTTGTAGTTTAGATGTTGCCTCTCAGGTCGTGTCGGGGAACTTTAAATAACTTTGTAGTTTAGTTGGGGCCTCTCTTGTTGTGTCGAGTAACTTTAAATAACTTTGTAGTTTAGTTGGGGCCTCTTTTGTCGAGTCGGGGAGCGTTAAATAACTTTGTAGTTTAGTTGGGGCCTCTCTTGTCGTGTCGGGGAACTTTAAATAACTTTGTAGTTTAGTTGGGGTCTCTCTTGTCGTGTTAAGGAACTTCAAATAACTTTATTATTTAGTTGGGGCCTCTCTTGTCGTGTCGGGGAACGTTAAATAACTATGTAGTTTAGTTGGGGCGTCTCATGTCGTGTCGGGGAACGTTAAATAACTTTGTAGTTTAGTTGGGGCCTCTCTTGTCGTGTCGGGGAACTTTAAATAACTTTGTAGTTTAGTTGGGGTCTCTCTTGTCGTGTTAAGGAACTTTAAATAACTTTATTATTTAGTTGGGGCCTCTCATGTCGTGTCGGGGAACGTTAAATAACTATGTAGTTTAGTTGGGGCGTCTCATGTCGTGTCGGGGAACGTTAAATAACTTTGTAGTTTAGTTAGAGCCTCTCTTGTCGTGCCGGAAACTTTAAATAACTTCCTAGTTTAGTTGGGGACTCTCTTGTCTTGTCGGGGAACTTTAAATAACTTTGTAGTTTAGTTGGGGCCTCTCTTGTCGTGTCGGGGAACTTTAAATAACATTGTAGTTTAGATGTTGCCTCTCAGGTCGTGTCGGGGAACGTTAAATAACTATGTAGTTTAGATGTTGCCTCTCAGGTCGTGTCGGGGAACTTTAAATAACTTTATAGTTTAGTTGGGGCCTCTTTTGTTGTGCCGGAAACTTTAAATAACTTCCTAGTTTAGTTGGGGCCTCTTTTGTCTTGTCGGGGAACTTTAAATAAATTGTAGATTAGTTGGGGCCTCTCTTGTCGTGCCGCGAAATTTTAAACAATTTATAATTTAGTTGGGGTCTCTCTTGTCGTGTCGGGGAACTTTAAATAACTTTGTAGTTTAGTTGGGGCCTCTCTTGTCGTGTTAAGGAACTTTAAACAAATTTGTAATTTAGTTGGAGCCTCTCTTGTCGTTCCGGGGAACTTTAAATAACTTTGTAGTTTAGTTGGAGCCTCTCTTGTCGTGCCGGGGAACTTTAAACAACTTTGTAATTTAGTTGGGGCCTCTCTTGTCGTGCCGGGGACTTTAAATAACTTTGTAGTTTGGTTGGGGCCTCTCTTGTAGTGCCGGGGAACTTTAAATAACTTTGTAGTTTAGATGTTGCCTCTCAGGTCGTGTCGGTGAACTTTAAATAACTTTGTAGTTTAGTTGGGGCCTCTCATGTCGTGTCGGGGAACTTTAAATAAATTTGTAGTTTAGTTGGGGCCTCTCATGTCGTGCCGGAGAACGTTAAATAACTTTGTAGTTTTGTTGAAGCCTCTCTTGTCGTGCCGGGGAACGTTAAATAACTTTGTAGTTTAGTTAGGGCCTCTCATGTCGTGTCGGGGAACGTTAAATAACTATGTAGTTTAGTTGGGGCCTCTCATGTCGTGTCGGGGAACGTTAAATAACTTTGTAGTTTAGTTGGGGCCTCTCATGTCGTGCCGGAAAATTTAAATAACTTTGTAGTTTAGTTGGGGCCTCTCATGTCGTGTCGGGGAACGTTAAATAACTTTGTAGTTTAGTTGGGGCCTCTCATGTCGTGCCGGGGAGCTTTAAATAACTTTGTAGTTTAGTTGGGGTTAGTTGGGGCGCCTCATGTCGTGCCGGAGAACGTTAAATAACTATGTAGTTTAGTTGGGGCCTCTCATGTCGTGTCGGGGAACTTTAAATAACTTTGTAGTTTAGTTGGGGCCTCTCTTGTCGTGTCGGGGAACTTAAAATAAATTTGTAGTTTAGTTGGGGCCTCTCTTGTCGTGACGGGGAACTTTAAATAACTTTGTAGTTTAGTTGGGGCCTCTCTTGTCATGACGGGGAACTTTAAATAACTTTGTATTTTAGTTGGGGCCTCTCTTGTTTTGTCGAGGAACTTTAAATAACTTTGTATTTTAGTTGGGGCCTCTCTTGTCATGACGGGGAACTTTAAATAACTTTGTATTTTAGTTGGGGCCTCTCTTGTTTTGTCGAGGAACTTTAAATAACTTTGTAGTTTAGTTGGCACCTCTCTTGTTTTGTCGAGGAACTTTAAATAACTTTGTAGTTTAGTTGGGGCCTCTCATGTCGTGCCGGGGAGCATTAAATAACTATGTAGTTTAGATGTTGCCTCTCAGGTCGTGTCGGGGAACTTTAAATAACTTTGTAGTTTAGTTGGGGCCTCTTTTGTTGTGCCGAAAACTTTAAATAACTTCCTAGTTTAGTTGGGGCCTCTCTTGTCATGTCGGGCAACTTTAAATAACTTTGTAGTTTAGTTGGGTCCTCTCTTGTCGTGTCGGGGAACTTTAAATAAATTTGTAGTTTAGTTGGGGCCTCTCTTGTCGTGACGGGGAACTTTAAATAACTTTGTAGTTTAGTTGGGGCCTCTCTTGTCATGACGGGGAACTTTAAATAACTTTGTATTTTAGTTGGGGCCTCTCTTGTTTTGTCGAGGAACTTTAAATAACTTTGTAGTTTAGTTGGGGCTTCTCTTGTTGCGTCGAGGAACTTTAAATAACTTTGTAGTTTAGTTGGGGCCTCTTTTGTCGAGTCGGGGAACGTTAAATACCTTTGTAGTTTAGATGTTGCCTGTCAGGTCGTGTCGGGGAACTTTAAATAACTTTGTAGTTTAGTTGGGGCCTCTCTTGTTGTGTCGAGGAACTTTAAATAACTTTGTAGTTTAGTTGGGGCCTCTTTTGTCGAGTCGGGGAACGTTAAATAACTATGTAGTTTAGATGTTGCCTCTCAGGTCGTGTCGGGGAACGTTAAATAACTTTGTAGTTTAGTTGGGGCCTCTCTTGTCGTGTCGGGGAACTTTAAATAACTTTGTAGTTTAGTTGGGGTCTCTCTTGTCGTGTTAAGGAACTTTAAATAACTTTATTATTTAGTTGGGGCCTCTCTTGTCGTGTCGGGGAACTTTAAATAAATTGTAGTTTAGTTGGGGCCTCTCATGTCGTGTCGGGGAACGTTAAATACCTTTTTTAGTTTAGTTGGGGCCTCTCATGTCGTGTCGGGGAACTTTAAATAACTATGTAGTTTAGTTGGGGCGTCTCATGTCGTGTCGGGGAACGTTAAATAACTTTGTAGTTTAGTTAGAGCCTCTCTTGTCGTGCCGGAAACTTTAAATAACTTTGTAGTTTAGTTGGGGCCTCTCATGTCGTGTCGGGGAACGTTAAATAACTATGTAGTTTAGATGTTGCCTCTCAGGTCGTGTCGGGGAATTTAAATAACTTTGTAGTTTAGTTGGGGCCTCTTTTGTTGTGCCGGAACCTTTAAATAACTTCCTAGTTTAGTTGGGGCCTCTCTTGTCTTGTCGGGGAACTTTAAATAACTTTGTAGTTTAGTTGGGGCCTCTCAGGTCGTGTCGGGGAACTTTAAATAACTTTGTAGTTTAGTTGGGGCCTCTCTTGTCGTGTCGGGGAACTTTAAATAACTTTGTAGTTTAGATGTTGCCTCTCAGGTCGTGTCGGGGAACGTTAAATAACTTTGTAGTTTAGTTGGGGCCTCTCTTGTCTTGTCGGGGAACTTTAAATAACTTTGTAGTTTAGTTGGGGTCTCTCTTGTCGTGTCGGGGAACTTTAAATAACTTTGTAGTTTAGATGTTGCCTCTCAGGTCGTGTCGGGGAACGTTAAATAACTTTGTAGTATAGTTGGGGCCTCTCTTGTCTTGTCGGGGAACTTTAAATAACTTTGTAGTTCAGTTGGGGTCTCTCTTGTCGTGTCGGGGAACTTTAAATAACTTTGTAGTTTAGATGTTGCCTCTCAGGTCGTGTCGGAGAACTTTAAATAACTTTGTAGTTTAGTTGGGGCCTCTTTTGTTGTGCCGGAAACTTTAAATAACTTCCTAGTTTAGTTGGGGCCTCTTTTGTCTTGTCGGGGAACTTTAAATAAATTGTAGTTTAGTTGGGGCCTCTCTTGTCGTGCCGCGAAATTTTAAACAATTTATAATTTAGTTGGGGTCTCTCTTGTCGTGTCGGGGAACTTTAAATAACTTTGTAGTTTAGTTGGGGCCTCTCTTGTCGTGTTAAGGAACTTTAAACAAATTTGTAGTTTATTTGGAGCCTCTCTTGTCGTGCCGGGGAACTTTAAACAACTTTGTAATTTAGTTGGGGCCTCTCTTGTCGTGCCGGGGAACGTTAAATAAATTTGTAGTTTGGTTGGGGCCTCTCTTGTCGTGCCGGGGAACTTTAAATAACTTTGTAGTTTAGATGTTGCCTCTCAGGTCGTGTCGGGGAACTTTAAATAACTTTGTAGTTTAGTTGGGGCCTCTCTTGTCGTGTCGGGGAACGTTAAATTTATTTGTAGTTTAGTTGGGGCCTCTCATGTCGTGCCGGAGAACGTTAAATAACTTTGTAGTTTAGTTGGAGCCTCTCTTGTCGTGCCGGGGAACGTTAAATAACTTTGTAATTTAGTTGGGGCCTCTCATGTCGTGCCGGGGAACGTTAAATAACTTTGTAGTTTAGTTGGAGCCTCTCTTGTCGTGCCGGGGAACGTTAAATAACTTTGTAGTTTAGTTGGGGCCTCTCATGTCGTGTCGGGGAACGTTAAATTTATTTGTAGTTTAGTTGGGGCCTCTCATGTCGTGCCGGAGAACGTTAAATAACTTTGTAGTTTAGTTGGAGCCTCTCTTGTCGTGCCGGGGAACGTTAAATAACTTTGTAGTTTAGTTGGGGCCTCTCATGTCGTGTCGGGGAACGTTAAATAACTATGTAGTTTAGTTGGGGCCCCTAATGTCGTGTCGGGGAACGTTAAATAACTTTGTAGTTTAGTTGGGGCCTCTCTTGTCGTGCCGGGGAACTTTAAATAACTTTGTAGTTTAGTTGGGGCCTCTCATGTCGTGTCGGGGAACGTTAAATAACTTTGTAGTTTAGTTGGGGCCTCTCATGTCGTGTCGGGGAACGTTAAATACCTTTTTTAGTTTAGTTGGGGCCTCTCATGTCGTGTCGGGGAACGTTAAATAACTATGTAGTTTAGTTGGGGCCTCTCATGTCATGTCGGGGAACGTTAAATAACTTTGTAGTTTAGTTAGAGCCTCTCTTGTCGTGCCGGAAACTTTAAATAACTTTGTAGTTTAGTTGGGGCCTCTCATGTCCTGTCGGGGAACGTTAAATAACTATGTAGTTTAGATGTTGCCTCTCAGGTCGTGTCGGGGAACTTTAAATAACTTTGTAGTTTAGTTGGGGCCTCTTTTGTTGTGCCGAAAACTTTAAATAACTTCCTAGTTTAGTTGGGGCCTCTCTTGTCATGTCGGGCAACTTTAAATAACTTTGTAGTTTAGTTGGGGCCTCTCTTGTCGTGTCGGGGAACTTTAAATAACTTTGTAGTTTAGTGTGGGTCTCTCTTGTCGTGTCGGGGAACTTTAAATAATTTGTAGTTTAGTTGGGGCCTCCCTTGTCTTGTCGGGGAACTTCAAGTAACTTTGAAGTTTAGTTGGGGTCTCTCTTGTCGTGTCGGGGAACTTTAAATAACTTTGTAGTTTAGTTGAGGTCTCTCTTGTCGTGTCGGGGAACTTTAAATAACTTTGTAGTTTAGTTGGAGCCTCTCTTGTCGTGTGAAGGAACTTTAAACAACTTTGTAGTTTAGTTGGAGCCTCTCTTGTCGTTCCGGGGAACTTTAAATAACTTTGTAGTTTAGTTGGAGCCTCTCTTGTCGTGCCGGGGAACTTTAAACAATTTATAATTTAGTTGGGGTCTCTCTTGTCTTGTCGGGGAACTTTGAATAACTTTGTAGTTTAGTTGGGGCCTCCCTTGTCTTGTCGGGGAACTTCAAGTAACTTTGAAGTTTAGTTGGGGCCTCTCTTGTCGTGTCGGGGAACTTTAAATAACTTTGTAGTTTAGTTGGGGTCTCTCTTGTCGTGTCGGGGAACTTTAAATAACTTTGTAGTTTAGTTGGAGCCTCTCTTGTCGTGTGAAGGAACTTTAAACAACTTTGTAGTTTAGTTGGAGCCTCTCTTGTCGTTCCGGGGAACTTTAAATAACTTTGTAGTTTAGTTGGAGCCTCTCTTGTCGTGCCGGGGAACTTTAAACAATTTATAATTTAGTTGGGGTCTCTCTTGTCTTGTCGGGGAACTTTGAATAACTTTGTAGTTTAGTTGGGGCCTCTCTTGTCGTGTGAAGGAACTTTAAACAACTTTGTAGTTTAGTTGGAGCCTCTCTTGTCGTTCCGGGGAACTTTAAATAACTTCCTAGTTTAGTTGGGGCCTCTCTTGTCTTGTCGGGGAACTTTAAATAACTTTGTAGTTTAGTTGGGGCCTCTCAGGTCGTGTCGGGGAACTTTAAATAACTTTGTAGTTTAGTTGGGGCCTCTCTTGTCGTGTCGGGGAACTTTAAATAACTTTGTAGTTTAGATGTTGCCTCTCAGGTCGTGTCGGGGAACGTTAAATAACTTTGTAGTTTAGTTGGGGCCTCTCTTGTCTTGTCGGGAAACTTTAAATAACTTTGTAGTTTAGTTGGGGTCTCTCTTGTCGTGTCGGGGAACTTTAAATAACTTTGTAGTTTAGATGTTGCCTCTCAGGTCGTGTCGGGGAACGTTAAATAACTTTGTAGTATAGTTGGGGCCTCTCTTGTCTTGTCGGGGAACTTTAAATAAATTTGTAGTTCAGTTGGGGTCTCTCTTGTCGTGTCGGGGAACTTTAAATAACTTTGTAGTTTAGATGTTGCCTCTCAGGTCGTGTCGGAGAACTTTAAATAACTTTGTAGTTTAGTTGGGGCCTCTTTTGTTGTGCCGGAAACTTTAAATAACTTCCTAGTTTAGTTGGGGCCTCTTTTGTCTTGTCGGGGAACTTTAAATAAATTGTAGTTTAGTTGGGGCCTCTCTTGTCGTGCCGCGAAATTTTAAACAATTTATAATTTAGTTGGGGTCTCTCTTGTCGTGTCGGGGAACTTTAAATAACTTTGTAGTTTAGTTGGGGCCTCTCTTGTCGTGTTAAGGAACTTTAAACAAATTTGTAGTTTATTTGGAGCCTCTCTTGTCGTGCCGGGGAACTTTAAACAACTTTGTAATTTAGTTGGGGCCTCTCTTGTCGTGCCGGGGAACGTTAAATAAATTTGTAGTTTGGTTGGGGCCTCTCTTGTCGTGCCGGGGAACTTTAAATAACTTTGTAGTTTAGATGTTGCCTCTCAGGTCGTGTCGGGGAACTTTAAATAACTTTGTAGTTTAGTTGGGGCCTCTCATGTCGTGTCGGGGAACGTTAAATTTATTTGTAGTTTAGTTGGGGCCTCTCATGTCGTGCCGGAGAACGTTAAATAACTTTGTAGTTTAGTTGGAGCCTCTCTTGTCGTGCCGGGGAACGTTAAATAACTTTGTAGTTTAGTTGGGGCCTCTCATGTCGTGTCGGGGAACGTTAAATAACTATGTAGTTTAGTTGGGGCCCCTAATGTCGTGTCGGGGAACGTTAAATAACTTTGTAGTTTAGTTGGGGCCTCTCTTGTCGTGCCGGGGAACTTTAAATAACTTTGTAGTTTAGTTGGGGCCTCTCATGTCGTGTCGGGGAACGTTAAATAACTTTGTAGTTTAGTTGGGGCCTCTCATGTCGTGTCGGGGAACGTTAAATACCTTTTTTAGTTTAGTTGGGGCCTCTCATGTCGTGTCGGGGAACGTTAAATAACTATGTAGTTTAGTTGGGGCCTCTCATGTCGTGTCGGGGAACGTTAAATAACTTTGTAGTTTAGTTAGAGCCTCTCTTGTCGTGCCGGAAACTTTAAATAACTTTGTAGTTTAGTTGGGGCCTCTCATGTCCTGTCGGGGAACGTTAAATAACTATGTAGTTTAGATGTTGCCTCTCAGGTCGTGTCGGGGAACTTTAAATAACTTTGTAGTTTAGTTGGGGCCTCTTTTGTTGTGCCGAAAACTTTAAATAACTTCCTAGTTTAGTTGAGGCCTCTCTTGTCATGTCGGGCAACTTTAAATAACTTTGTAGTTTAGTTGGGGCCTCTCTTGTCGTGTCGGGGAACTTTAAATAACTTTGTAGTTTAGTGTGGGTCTCTCTTGTCGTGTCGGGGAACTTTAAATAATTTGTAGTTTAGTTGGGGCCTCCCTTGTCTTGTCGGGGAACTTCAAGTAACTTTGAAGTTTAGTTGGGGTCTCTCTTGTCGTGTCGGGGAACTTTAAATAACTTTGTAGTTTAGTTGAGGTCTCTCTTGTCGTGTCGGGGAACTTTAAATAACTTTGTAGTTTAGTTGGAGCCTCTCTTGTCGTGTGAAGGAACTTTAAACAACTTTGTAGTTTAGTTGGAGCCTCTCTTGTCGTTCCGGGGAACTTTAAATAACTTTGTAGTTTAGTTGGAGCCTCTCTTGTCGTGCCGGGGAACTTTAAACAATTTATAATTTAGTTGGGGTCTCTCTTGTCTTGTCGGGGAACTTTGAATAACTTTGTAGTTTAGTTGGGGCCTCCCTTGTCTTGTCGGGGAACTTCAAGTAACTTTGAAGTTTAGTTGGGGCCTCTCTTGTCGTGTCGGGGAACTTTAAATAACTTTGTAGTTTAGTTGGGGTCTCTCTTGTCGTGTCGGGGAACTTTAAATAACTTTGTAGTTTAGTTGGAGCCTCTCTTGTCGTGTGAAGGAACTTTAAACAACTTTGTAGTTTAGTTGGAGCCTCTCTTGTCGTGCCGGGGAACTTTAAACAATTTATAATTTAGTTGGGGTCTCTCTTGTCTTGTCGGGGAACTTTGAATAACTTTGTAGTTTAGTTGGGGCCTCTCTTGTCGTGTGAAGGAACTTTAAACAACTTTGTAGTTTAGTTGGAGCCTCTCTTGTCGTTCCGGGGAACTTTAAATAACTTTGTAGTTTAGTTGGAGCCTCTCTTGTCGTGCCGGGGAACTTTAAACAATTTATAATTTAGTTGGGGTCTCTCTTGTCTTGTCGGGGAACTTTGAATAACTTTGTAGTTTAGTTGGGGCCTCTCTTGTCGTGTGAAGGAACTTTAAACAACTTTGTAGTTTAGTTGGAGCCTCTCTTGTCGTTCCGGGGAACTTTAAATAACTTTGTAGTTTAGTTGGAGCCTCTCTTGTCGTGCCGGGGAACTTTAAACAAATTTGTATTTTAGTTGGGGCCTCTCTTGTCGTGCCGGGGAACTTTAAATAACTCTGTAGTTTAGTTGGGGCCTCTCTTGTCGTGACGGGGAACTTTAAATAACTACGTAGTTTAGTTGGGGCCTCTCATGTTGTGTCGGGGAACTTTAACTAACTTTGTAAGTTAGTTGGGGCCTCTCTTGTCGTGACGGGGAACTTTAAATAGCTTTGTAGTTTAGTTGGGGCCTCTCATGTTGTGTCGGGGAACTTTAAATAACTTTGTAGTTTAATTGGGGCCTCTCATGTTCTGTCGGGGAACTTTAAATAACTTTGTAGTTTAGTTGGGGCCTCTCATGTTGTGTCGGGGAACTTTAAATAACTTTGTAGTTTAGTTAGGGCCTCTCTTGTCGTGTCGTGGAACTTTAACTAACTTTGTAGTTTAGTTGGAGCCTCTCTTGTCGTGCGGGGAACTTTAAATAACTTTGTAGTTTAGTTGGGGCCTCTCTTGTCGTGACGGGGAACTTTAAATAACTTTGTAGTTTAGTTGGGGCCTCTCTTGTCGTGTGAAGAACCTTTAAATAATTTGTAGTTTAGTTGGGGCCTCTCTTGTCGTGCGGGGGAACTTTAAACAAATTTGCAATTTAGTAGGAGCCTCTCTTGTCGTGCTGGGGAACTTCAAATAACTTTGTAGTTTAGTTGGAGCCTTTCTTGTCGTGCCGGGAAACTTTAAATAACTTTGTAGTTTAGTTGGGGCCTCTCTTGTCGTGCCGGGGAACTTTAAATAACATTGTAATTTAGTTGGGGCCTCTCTTGTCGTGCGGGGGAACTTTAAACAACTTTGTAATTTAGTTGGGGCCTCTCTTGTCGCTCCGGGGAACTTTAAATAACTTTGTAGTTTAGTTGGGGCCTCACTTGTCGTGCCGGGGATCTTTAAATAACTTTGTAGTTTAGTTGGGTCTCTCTTGTCGTGCGGGGAACTTTAAATAATTTTGTAGTTTAGTTGGGGCCACTCTTTTCGTGCCGGGAAAGTTTAAATAACTTTGTAGTTTAGTTGGGGCCTCTCTTGTCGTGCGGGGAACTTTAAACAACTTTGTAATTTAGTTGGGGCTTCTCATGTCTTGTCGCGCCGGGGAACGTTAAATAACTATGTAGTTTAGTTGGGGCCTCTCATGTCGTGTCGGGGAACGTTAAATACCTTTTTTAGTTTAGTTGGGGCCTCTCATGTCGTGTCGGGGAACGTTAAATAACTATGTAGTTTAGTTGGGGCCTCTCATGTCGTGTCGGGGAACGTTAAATAACTTTGTAGTTTAGTTGGGGCCTCTCATGTCCTGTCGGGGAACGTTAAATAACTATGTAGTTTAGATGTTGCCTCTCAGGTCGTGTCGGGGAACTTTAAATAACTTTGTAGTTTAGTTGGGGCCTATTTTGTTGTGCCGAAAACTTTAAATAACTTCCTAGTTTAGTTGGGGCCTCTCTTGTCATGTCGGGCAACTTTAAATAACTTTGTAGTTTAGTTGGGGCCTCTCTTGTCGTGTCGGGGAACTTTAAATAACTTTGTAGTTTAGTGTGGGTCTCTCTTGTCGTGTCGGGGAACTTTAAATAATTTGTAGTTTAGTTGGGGCCTCCCTTGTCTTGTCGGGGAACTTCAAGTAACTTTGTAGTTTAGTTGGGGTCTCTCTTGTCGTGTTAAAGGACTTTAAATAACTTTTATATTTAGTTGGGCCTCCCTTGTCGTGTCGGGGAACTGTAAATAAATTGTAGTTTAGTTGGGGCCTCTCTTGTCGTGCCGCGGAATTTTAAACAATTTATAATTTAGTTGGGGTCTCTCTTGTCTTGTCGGGGAACTTTGAATAACTTTGTAGTTTAGTTGGGGCCTCTCTTGTCGTGTGAAGGAACTTTAAACAACTTTGTAGTTTAGTTGGAGCCTCTCTTGTCGTTCCGGGGAACTTTAAATAACTTTGTAGTTTAGTTGGAGCCTCTCTTGTCGTGCCGGGGAACTTTAAATAACTTTGTATTTTAGTTGGGGCCTCTCTTGTCGTGCCGGGGAACTTTAAATAACTCTGTAGTTTAGTTGGGGCCTCTCTTGTCGTGACGGGGAACTTTAAATAACTACGTAGTTTAGTTGGGGCCTCTCATGTTGTGTCGGGGAACTTTAACTAACTTTGTAAGTTAGTTGGGGCCTCTCTTGTCGTGACGGGGAACTTTAAATAGCTTTGTAGTTTAGTTGGGGCCTCTCATGTTGTGTCGGGGAACTTTAAATAACTTTGTAGTTTAATTGGGGCCTCTCATGTTCTGTCGGGGAACTTTAAATAACTTTGTAGTTTAGTTGGGGCCTCTCATGTTGTGTCGGGGAACTTTAAATAACTTTGTAGTTTAGTTAGGGCCTCTCTTGTCGTGTCGTGGAACTTTAGATAACTTTGTAGTTTAGTTGGAGCCTCTCTTGTCGTGCGGGGAACTTTAAATAACTTTGTAGTTTAGTTGGGGCCTCTCTTGTCGTGACGGGGAACTTTAAATAACTTTGTAGTTTAGTTGGGGCCTCTCTTGCCGTGTGAAGAACCTTTAAATAATTTGTAGTTTAGTTGGGGCCTCTCTTGTCGTGCGGGGGAACTTTAAACAAATTTGCAATTTAGTAGGAGCCTCTCTTGTCGTGCCGGGGAACTTCAAATAACTTTGTAGTTTAGTTGGAGCCTTTCTTGTCGTGCCGGGAAACTTTAAATAACTTTGTAGTTTAGTTGGGGCCTCTCTTGTCGTGCCGGGGAACTTTAAATAACATTGTAATTTAGTTGGGGCCTCTCTTGTCGTGCGGGGGAACTTTAAACAACTTTGTAATTTAGTTGGGGCCTCTCTTGTCGCTCCGGGGAACTTTAAATAACTTTGTAGTTTAGTTGGGGCCTCACTTGTCGTGCCGGGGATCTTTAAATAACTTTGTAGTTTAGTTGGGTCTCTCTTGTCGTGCGGGGGAACTTTAAATAATTTTGTAGTTTAGTTGGGGCCACTCTTTTCGTGCCGGGAAAGTTTAAATAACTTTGTAGTTTAGTTGGGGCCTATCTTGTCGTGCGGGGGAACTTTAAGCAACTTTGTAGTTTAGTTGGGGCCTCTCTTGTCGTGCAGGGGAACTTTAAACAACTTTGTAATTTAGTTGGGGCTTCTCATGTCTTGTCGCGCCGGGGAACTTTAAATAACTTTGTAGTTTAGTTGGGGCCTCTCTTGTCGTGACGGGGAACTTTAAATAACTTTGTAGTTTAGTTGGGGCATCTCATGTTGTGTCGGGGAACTTTAAATAACTTTGTAGTTTAGTTGGGGCCTCTCATGTTGTGTCGGGGAACTTTAAATAACTTTGTAGTTTAGTTGGGGCCTCTCTTGTCATGTCGGGAACTTTAAATAACTTTGTAGTTTAGTTGGAGCCTCTCTTGTCGTGCGGGGGTACTTTAAATATCTTTGTAGTTTAGTTGGGGCCTCTCTTGTCGTGACGGGGAACTTTAAATAACTTTGTAGTTTAGTTGGGGCCTCTCTTGTCGTGACGGGGAACTTTAAATAACTTTGTAGTTTAGTTGGGGCCTCTCATGTCGTGTCGGGTAACGTTAAATAACTTTGTAGTTTAGTTGGGACCTCTCTTGTTGTGTCGAGGAACGTTAAATAACTTTGTAGTTTAGTTGGGGCCTCTCTTGTTGTGTCGAGGAACTTTAAATAACTTTGTAGTTTAGTTGGGGCCTCTCATGTCGTGTCGGGGAACGTTAAATAACTTCGTAGTTTAGATGTTGCCTCTCAGGACGTGTCGGGGAACTTTAAATAAGTTTGTAGTTTAGTTGGGGCCTCTCTTGTTGTGTCGAGGAACTTTAAATAAATTTGTAGTTTAGTTGGGGCCTCTTCTGTCGAGTCGGGGAACGTTAATAAACTATGTAGTTTAGTTGGGGCCTCTCATGTCGTGTCGGGGAACGTTAAATAACTTTGTAGTTTAGTTGGGGCCTCTCATGTCGTGTCGGGGAACGTTAAATAACTTTGTAGTTTAGTTGGGGCCTGTCTTGTCGTGTCGGGGAACGTTAAATAACTTTGTAGTTTAGTTGGGGCCTCTCATGTCGTGTCGGGGAACTTTAAATAACTTTGTAGTTTAGTTGGGGCCTCTCATGTCGTTTCGGGGAACTTTAAATAACTTTGTAGTTTAGTTGGGGCCTCTCATGTCGTGTCGGGGAACGTTAAATAACTTTGTAGTTTAGTTGGGGCCTCTCATGTCGTGTCGGGGAACGTTAAATAACTTTTTAGTTTAGTTGGGGCCTCTCATGTCGTGTTGGAGAACGTTAAATAACTTTGTAGTTTAGTTGGGGCCTCTCATGTCGTGTCGGGGAACTTTAAATAACTTTGTAGTTTAGTTGGGGCCTCTTATGTCGTGTCGGGGAACTTTAAATTACTTTGTAGTTTAGTTGGGGCCTCTCATGTCGTGTCGGGGAACGTTAAATAACTTTGTAGTTTAGTTGGGGCCTCTCATGTCGTGTCGGGGAACGTTAAATAACTTTGTAGTTTAGTTAGAGCCTCTCTTGTCGTGCCGGAAACTTTAAATAACTTTGTAGTTTAGTTGGGGCCTCTTTTGTTGTGCCGAAAACTTTAAATAACTTCCTAGTTTAGTTGGGGCCTCTCTTGTCATGTCGGGCAACTTTAAATAACTTTGTAGTTTAGTTGGGGCCTCTCTTGTCGTGTCGGGGAACTTTAAATAACTTTGTAGTTTAGTTGGGGCCTCTTTTGTTGTGCCGAAAACTTTAAATAACTTCCTAGTTTAGTTGGGGCCTCTCTTGTCATGTCGGGCAACTTTAAATAACTTTGTAGTTTAGTTGGGGCCTCTCTTGTCGTGTCGGGGAACTTTAAATAACTTTGTAGTTTAGTGTGGGTCTCTCTTGTCGTGTCGGGGAACTTTAAATAATTTGTAGTTTAGTTGGGGCCTCCCTTGTCTTGTCGGGAAAATTAAATAACTTTGTAGTTTAGTTGGGGTCTCTCTTGTCTTGTCGGGGAACTTTGAATAACTTTGTAGTTTAGTTGGGGCCTCTCTTGTCGTGTGAAGGAACTTTAAATAACTTTGTAGTTTAGTGTGGGTCTCTCTTGTCGTGTCGGGGAACTTTAAATAATTTGTAGTTTAGTTGGGGCCTCCCTTGTCTTGTCGGGAAAATTAAATAATTTGTAGTTTAGTTGGGGCCTCCCTTGTCTTGTCGGGAAAATTAAATAACTTTGTAGTTTAGTTGGGGTCTCTCTTGTCTTGTCGGGGAACTTTGAATAACTTTGTAGTTTAGTTGGGGCCTCTCTTGTCGTGTGAAGGAACTTTAAATAACTTTGTAGTTTAGTTGGGGCCTCTCTTGTCGTGCCGCGGAATTTTAAACAATTTATAATTTAGTTGGGGTCTCTCTTGTCTTGTCGGGGAACTTTGAATAACTTTGTAGTTTAGTTGGGGCCTCTCTTGTCGTGTGAAGGAACTTTAAACAACTTTGTAGTTTAGTTGGAGCCTCTCTTGTCGTTCCGGGGAACTTTAAATAACTTTGTAGTTTAGTTGGAGCCTCTCTTGTCGTGCCGGGGAACTTTAAACAAATTTGTATTTTAGTTGGGGCCTCTCTTGTCGTGCCGGGGAACTTTAAATAACTCTGTAGTTTAGTTGGGGCCTCTCTTGTCGTGACGGGGAACTTTAAATAACTACGTAGTTTAGTTGGGGCCTCTCATGTTGTGTCGGGGAACTTTAACTAACTTTGTAATTAGTTGGGGCCTCTCTTGTCGTGACGGGGAACTTTAAATAGCTTTGTAGTTTAGTTGGGGCCTCTCATGTTGTGTCGGGGAACTTTAAATAACTTTGTAGTTTAATTGGGGCCTCTCATGTTCTGTCGGGGAACTTTAAATAACTTTGTAGTTTAGTTGGGGCCTCTCATGTTGTGTCGGGGAACTTTAAATAACTTTGAAGTTTAATTAGGGCCTCTCTTGTCGTGTCGTGGAACTTTAGATAACTTTGTAGTTTAGTTGGAGCCTCTCTTGTCGTGCGGGGAATTTTAAATAACTTTGTAGTTTAGTTGGGGCCTCTCTTGTCGTGACGGGGAACTTTAAATAACTTTGTAGTTTAGTTGGGGCCTCTCTTGTCGTGTGAAGAACCTTTAAATAATTTGTAGTTTAGTTGGGGCCTCTCTTGTCGTGCGGGGGAACTTTAAACAAATTTGCAATTTAGTAGGAGCCTCTCTTGTCGTGCCGGGGAACTTCAAATAACTTTGTAGTTTAGTTGGAGCCTTTCTTGTCGTGCCGTGAAACTTTAAATAACTTTGTAGTTTAGTTGGGGCCTCTCTTGTCGTGCCGGGGAACTTTAAATAACATTGTAATTTAGTTGGGGCCTCTCTTGTCGTGCGGGGGAACTTTAAACAACTTTGTAATTTAGTTGGGGCCTCTCTTGTCGCTCCGGGGAACTTTAAATAACTTTGCAGTTTAGTTGGGGCCTCACTTGTCGTGCCGGGGATCTTTAAATAACTTTGTAGTTTAGTTGGGTCTCTCTTGTCGTGCGGGGGAACTTTAAATAATTTTGTAGTTTAGTTGGGGCCACTCTTTTCGTGCCGGGAAAGTTTAAATAACTTTGTAGTTTAGTTGGGGCCTCTCTTGTCGTGCGGGGGAACTTTAAGCAACTTTGTAGTTTAGTTGGGGCCTCTCTTGTCGTGCAGGGGAACTTTAAACAACTTTGTAATTTAGTTGGGGTTTCTCATGTCTTGTCGCGCCGGGGAACTTTAAATAACTTTGTAGTTTAGTTGGGGCCTCTCTTGTCGTGACGGGGAACTTTAAATAACTTTGTAGTTTAGTTGGGGCATCTCATGTTGTGTCGGGGAACTTTAAATAACTTTGTAGTTTAGTTGGGGCCTCTCATGTTGTGTCGGGGAACTTTAAATAACTTTGTAGTTTAGTTGGGGCCTCTCTTGTCATGTCGGGAACTTTAAATAACTTTGTAGTTTAGTTGGAGCCTCTCTTGTCGTGCGGGGGAACTTTAAATAACTTTGTAGTTTAGTTGGGGCCTCTCTTGTCGTGACGGGGAACTTTAAATAACTTTGTAGTTTAGTTGGGGCCTCTCTTGTCGTGACGGGGAACTTTAAATAACTTTGTAGTTTAGTTGGGGCCTCTCATGTCGTGTCGGGTAACGTTAAATAACTTTGTAGTTTAGTTGGGACCTCTCTTGTTGTGTCGAGGAACGTTAAATAACTTTGTAGTTTAGTTGGGGCCTCTCTTGTTGTGTCGAGGAATTTAAATAACTTTGTAGTTTAGTTGGGGCCTCTCATGTCGTGTCGGGGAACGTTAAATAACTTTGTAGTTTAGATGTTGCCTCTCAGGACGTGTCGGGGAACTTTAAATAAGTTTGTAGTTTAGTTGGGGCCTCTCTTGTTGTGTCGAGGAACTTTAAATAAATTTGTAGTTTAGTTGGGGCCTCTTCTGTCGAGTCGGGGAACGTTAAATAACTATGTAGTTTAGTTGGGGCCTCTCATGTCGTGTCGGGGAACGTTAAATAACTTTGTAGTTTAGTTGGGGCCTCTCTTGTCGTGTCGAGGAACTTTAAATAAATTTGTAGTTTAGTTGGGGCCTCTTCTGTCGAGTCGGGGAACGTTAAATAACTATGTAGTTTAGTTGGGGCCTCTCATGTCGTGTCGGGGAACGTTAAATAACTTTGTAGTTTAGTTGGGGCCTCTCTTGTCGTGCCGGGAACGTTAAATAACTTTGTAGTTTAGTTGGGGTCTCTTCTGTCGAGTCGAGGAACGTTAAATAACTATGTAGTTTAGTTGGGGCCTCTCATGTCGTGTCGGGGAACGTTAAATAACTTTGTAGTTTAGTTGGGGCCTCTCTTGTCGTGCCGGGAACGTTAAATAACTTTGTAGTTTAGTTGGGGTCTCTCATGTCGTGTCGGGGAACGTTAAATAACTTTGTAGTTTAGTTGGGGCCTCTCTTGTCGTGCCGGGAACGTTAAATAACTATGTAGTTTAGTTGGGGCCTCTTCTGTCGAGTCGGGGAACGTTAAATAACTTTGTAGTTTAGTTGGGGCCTCTCATGTCGTGTCGAGGAACGTTAAATAACTATGTAGTTTAGTTGGGGCCTCTCATGTCGTGTCGGGGAACTTTAAATAACTTTGTAGTTTAGTTGGGGCCTCTCTTGTCGTGCCGGGAACGTTAAATAACTATGTAGTTTAGTTGGGGCCTCTTCTGTCGAGTCGGGGAACGTTAAATAACTATGTAGTTTAGTTGGGGCCTCTCATGTCGTGTCGGGGAACGTTAAATAACTTTGTAGTTTAGTTGGGGCCTCTCTTGTCGTGCCGGGAACGTTAAATAACTATGTAGTTTAGTTGGGGCCTCTTCTGTCGAGTCGGGGAACGTTAAATAACTTTGTAGTTTAGTTGGGGCCTCTCTTGTCGTGCCGGGAACGTTAAATAACTTTGTAGTTTAGTTGGGGTCTCTCATGTCGTGTCGGGGAACGTTAAATAACTTTGTAGTTTAGTTGGGGCCTCTCATGTCGTGTCGAGGAACGTTAAATAACTATGTAGTTTAGTTGGGGCCTCTCATGTCGTGTCGGGGAACTTTAAATAACTTTGTAGTTTAGTTGGGGCCTCTCTTGTCGTGCCGGGAACGTTAAATAACTATGTAGTTTAGTTGGGGCCTCTTCTGTCGAGTCGGGGAACGTTAAATAACTATGTAGTTTAGTTGGGGCCTCTCATGTCGTGTCGGGGAACGTTAAATAACTTTGTAGTTTAGTTGGGGCCTCTCTTGTCGTGCCGGGAACGTTAAATAACTATGTAGTTTAGTTGGGGCCTCTTCTGTCGAGTCGGGGAACGTTAAATAACTATGTAGTTTAGTTGGGGCCTCTCATGTCGTGTCGGGGAACGTTAAATAACTTTGTAGTTTAGTTGGGGCCTCTCTTGTCGTGCCGGGAACGTTAAATAACTTTGTAGTTTAGTTGGGGTCTCTCATGTCGTGTCGGGGAACGTTAAATAACTTTGTAGTTTAGTTGGGGCCTCTCATGTCGTGTCGAGGAACGTTAAATAACTTTGTAGTTTAGTTGGGGCCTCTCATGTCGTGTCGGGGAACTTTAAATAACTTTGTAGTTTAGTTGGGGCCTCTCTTGTCGTGCCGGGGAACTTTAAATAACTTTGTAGTTTAGTTGGGGCCTCTCATGTCGTGTCGGGGAACGTTAAATAACTTTGTAGTTTAGTTGGGGCCTCTCATGTCGTGTTGGAGAACGTTAAATAACTTTGTAGTTTAGTTGGGGCCTCTCATGTCGTGTCGGGGAACTTTAAATAACTTTGTAGTTTAGTTGGGGCCTCTTATGTCGTGTCGGGGAACTTTAAATAACTTTGTAGTTTAGTTGGGGCCTCTCATGTCGTGTCGGGGAACGTTAAATAACTTTGTAGTTTAGTTGGGGCCTCTCATGTCGTGTCGAGGAACGTTAAATAACTTTGTAGTTTAGTTGGGGCCTCTCATGTCGTGTCGGGGAACGTTAAATAACTTTGTAGTTTAGTTGGAGCCTCTCATGTCGTGTCGAGGAACGTTAAATAACTTTGTAGTTTAGTTGGGGCCTCTCATGTCGTGTCGGGGAACGTTAAATAACTTTGTAGTTTAGTTGGGGCCTCTCATGTCGTGCCGGGGAACGTTAAATAACTTTGTAGTTTAGTTGGGGCCTCTCATGTCGTGTCGGGGAACGTTAAATAACTTTGTAGTTTAGTTGGGGCCTCTCATGTCGTGTCGAGGAACGTTAAATAACTTTGTAGTTTAGTTGGGGCCTCTCATGTCGTGTCGGGGAACGTTAAATAACTTTGTAGTTTAGTTGGGGCCTCTCATATCGTGTCGGGGAACGTTAAATAACTTTGTAGTTTAGTTGGGGCCTCTCATGTCGTGCCGGGGAACGTTAAATAACTTTGTAGTTTAGTTGGGGCCTCTCATGTCGTGTCGGGGAACGTTAAATAACTTTGTAGTTTAGTTGGGGCCTCTCATATCGTGTCGGGGAACGTTAAATAACTTTGTAGTTTAGTTGGGGCCTCTCATGTCGTGCCGGGGAACGTTAAATAACTTTGTAGTTTAGTTGGGGCCTCTCATGTCGTGTCGGGGAACTTTAAATAAATTGTAATTTAGTTGGGGCCTCTCATGTCGTGTCGGGGAACGTTAAATAACTTTGTAATTTAGTTGGGGCCTCTCATGTCGTGCCGGAGAACGTTAAATCACTTTGTAGTTTAGTTGGGGCCTCTCTTGTCGTGCCGGGGAACGTTAAATAACTTTGTAGTTTAGTTGGAGCCTCTCATGTCGTGTCGGGGAACGTTAAATAACTTTGTAGTTTAGTTGGGGGCTCTCATGTCGTGTCGGGGAACGTTAAATAACTTTGTAGTTTAGTTGGGGCCTCTCATGTCGTGTCGGGGAACGTTCAATAACTTTGTAATTTAGTTGGGGCCTCTCATGTCGTGCCGGAGAACGTTAAATCACTTTGTAGTTTAGTTGGGGCCTCTCATGTCGTGCCGGGGAGCTTTAAATAACTTTGTAGTTTAGTTGGGGCTTCTCTTGTCGTGCCGGGGAACTTCAAATAACTTTGTAGTTTAGTTGGGACCTCTCTTGTCGTGCCGAGGAACTTTAAATTACTTTATACGTTAGTTGGGGCCTCTCTTGTCGTGCTGGAGGACGTTAAATAACTTTGTAGTTTAGTTAGGGCCTCTCTTGTCGTGCCGGAATCTTTAAATAACTTCCTAGTTTACTTGGGGCCTCTCTTGTCGTGCCGGGAAACTTCAAATAACTTTATACGTTAGTTGGGGCCTCTCTTGTCGTGTTAAGGAAATTTAAATAATTTTGTAGTTTAGTTGGAACCTCTCTTGTCGTGCCGGGAATTTAAATAACTTTATAGTTTAGTTGGGGCCTCTCTTGTCGAGTTAGAGAAACTTAAATAACTTTGTAGTTTAGTTGGGACCTCTCTTGTCGTGCCGGGAATTTAAATAACTTTATAGTTTAGTTGGGGCCTCTCTTGTCGAGTTAGAGAAATTTAAATAACTTTGTAGTTTAGTTTGGGCCTCTCTTGTCGTGCCGGAAACTTTAAATAACTTCCTAGTTTAGTTGGGGCCTCTCTTGTCGTGACGGGGAACTTTAAATATCTTTATAGTTTAGTTAGGGCTTCTCTTGTCGTGCCAGGGAACTTCTAATAACTTTGTAGTTTAGTTGGGGCCTCTCTTGTCGAGTTAGGGAACTTTAAATAACTTTGTAGTTTAGTTGGGGCCTCTCTTGTCGAGTTAGGGAACGTTAAATAACTTTGTAGTTTAGTTGGGACCTCTCTTGTCGTGCCGGGGATTTAAATAACTTTATAGTTTAGTTGGAGTCTCTCTTGTCGTGTCGGTTAATTTTAAAAAACTTTGTAGTTTAGTTGGGGCCTCTCTTGTCGAGTTAGGGAACGTTAAATAACTTTGTAGTTTAGTTGGGGCCTCTCTTGTCGAGTTAGGGAACTTTAAATAACTTTGTAGTTTAGTTGGGACCTGTCTTGTCGTGCCGGGAGCTTTAAATAACTTTGTAGTTTAGTTGGAGCCTGTCTTGTCGAGTTAGGGAACATTAAATAACTTTGTAGTTTAGTTGGGGCCTTTCTTGTCGTGCCGGGAAAATTAAATATCTTTGTAGTTTAGTTGGGGCCTCTCTTGTCATGTAAAGGAACTTTAAATAACTTTGTAATTTAGTTGGGGCCTCTCTTGTCGAGTTAGGGAACTTTAAATAACTTTGTAGTTTAGTTGGGGCCTCTCTTGTCGAGTTAGGGAACGTTAAATAACTTTGTAGTTTAGTTGGGACCTCTCTTGTCGTGCCGGGGATTTAAATAACTTTATAGTTTAGTTGGAGTCTCTCTTGTCGTGTCGGGGAATTTTAAAAAACTTTGTAGTTTAGTTGGGGCCTCTCTTGTCGAGTTAGGGAACGTTAAATAACTTTGTAGTTTAGTTGGGGCCTCTCTTGTCGAGTTAGGGAACTTTAAATAACTTTGTAGTTTAGTTGGGACCTGTCTTGTCGTGCCGGGATCTTTAAATAACTTTGTAGTTTAGTTGGGGCCTCTCTTGTCGAGTTAGGGAACATTAAATAACTTTGTAGTTTAGTTGGGGCCTCTCTTGTCGTGCCGGGAAAATTAAATAACTTTGTAGTTTAGTTGGGACCTCTCTTGTCGAGTTAGAGAAAGTTAAATAACTTTGTAGTTTAGTTGGGACCTCTCTTGTCGTGCTGGAGGACGTTAAATAACTTTGTAGTTTAGTTAGGGCCTCTCTTGTCGTGCCGGAAACTTTAAATAACTTCCTAGTTTAGTTGGGGCCTCTCTTGTCGTGCCGGGGAACTTTAAATAACTTTGTAGTTTAGTTAGGGCTTCTCTTGTCGTGCCAGGGAACTTCAAATAAATTTGTAGTTTAGTTGGGGCCTCTCTTGTCGAGGTAGGGAACTTTAAATAACTTTGTAGTTTAGTTGGGGCCTCTCTTGTCGAGTTAGGGAACGTTAAATAACTTTGTAGTTTAGTTGGGACCTCTCTTGTCGTGCCGGTGATTAAAATAACTTTATAGTTGAGTTGGAGCCTCTCTTGTCGTGTCGGGGAATTTTAAAAAATTTGTAGTTTAGTTGGGGCCTCTCTTGTCGAGTTAGGGAACGTTAAATAACTTTGTAGTTTAGTTGGGGCCTCTCTTGTCGAGTTAGGGAAATTTAAATAACTTTGTAGTTTAGTTGGGACCTGTCTTGTCGTGCCGGGAGCTTTAAATATCTTTGTAGTTTAGTTGGGGCCTCTCTTGTCGAGTTAGGGAACATTAAATAACTTTGTAGTTTAGTTGGGGCC
Source organism: Ascidiella aspersa (assembly GCF_963924565.1). Lineage (NCBI taxonomy): Eukaryota > Metazoa > Chordata > Ascidiacea > Phlebobranchia > Ascidiidae > Ascidiella > Ascidiella aspersa. Next base: position 606,117 of record NC_139452.1, on the reverse strand, counting down.
TCTCTTGTCGTGCCGGGAAAATTAAATAACTTTGTAGTTTAGTTGGGGCCTCTCTTGTCATGTAAAGGAACTTTAAATAACTTTGTAATTTAGTTGGGGCCTCTCTTGTCGAGTTAGGGAACTTTAAATAACTTTGTAGTTTAGTTGGGGCCTCTCTTGTCGAGTTAGGGAACGTTAAATAACTTTGTAGTTTAATTGGGGCTTCTCTTGTCGTGCCGGGGAACGTCAAATAACTTTGTAGTTTAGTTAGGGCCTCTTTTGTCGTGCCGGAAACTTTAAATAATTTCCTAGTTTAGTTGGGGCCTCTCTTGTCGTGACTGGGAACTTTAAATAACTTTGTAGTTAAGTTAGGGCTTCTCTTGTCGTGCCAGGGAACTTCAAATAACTTTGTAGTTTAGTTGGGGCCTCTCTTGTCGAGTTAGGGAACTTTAAATAACTTTGTAGTTTAGTTGGGGCCTCTTTTGTCGAGTTAGGGAACGTTAAATAACTTTGTAGTTTAGTTGGGACCTCTCTTGTCGTGCCGGGGATTTAAATAACTTTATAGTTTAGTTGGAGTCTCTCTTGTCGTGTCGGGGAATTTTAAAAAACTTTGTAGTTTAGTTGGGGCCTCTCTTGTCGAGTTAGGGAACGTTAAATAACTTTGTAGTTTAGTTGGGGCCTCTCTTGTCGAGTTAGGGAACTTTAAATAACTTTGTAGTTTAGTTGGGACCTGTCTTGTCGTGCCGGGAGCTTTAAATAACTTTGTAGTTTAGTTGGGGCCTCTCTTGTCGAGTTAGGGAACATTAAATAACTTTGTAGTTTAGTTGGGGCCTCTCTTGTCGTGCCGGGAAAATTAAATAACTTTGTAGTTTAGTTGGGGCCTCTCTTGTCATGTAAAGGAACTTTAAATAACTTTGTAATTTAGTTGGGGCCTCTCTTGTCGAATTAGGGAACTTTAAATAACTTTGTAGTTTAGTTGGGGCCTCTCTTGTCGAGTTAGGGAACGTTAAATAACTTTGTAGTTTAGTTGGGACCTCTCTTGTCGTGCCGGGGATTTAAATAACTTTATAGTTTAGTTGGAGTCTCTCTTGTCGTGTCGGGGAATTTTAAAAAACTTTGTAGTTTAGTTGGGGCCTCTCTTGTCGAGTTAGGGAACGTTAAATACTTTGTAGTTTAGTTGGGGCCTCTCTTGTCGAGTTAGGGAACTTTAAATAACTTTGTAGTTTAGTTGGGACCTGTCTTGTCGTGCCGGGAGCTTTAAATAACTTCCTAGTTTAGTTGGGGCCTCTCTTGTCGTGCCAGGGAACTTCAAATAAATTTGTAGTTTAGTTGGGGCCTCTCTTGTCGAGTTAGGGAACTTTAAATAACTTTGTAGTTTAGTTGGGGCCTCTCTTGTCGAGTTAGGGAACGTTAAATAACTTTGTAGTTTAGTTGGGACCTCTCTTGTCGTGCCGGGGATTAAAATAACTTTATAGTTGAGTTGGAGTCTCTCTTGTCGTGTCGGGGAATTTTAAAAAACTTTGTAGTTTAGTTGGGGCCTCTCTTGTCGAGTTAGGGAACATTAAATAACTTTGTAGTTTAGTTGGGGCCTCTCTTGTCGAGTTAGGGAACTTTAAATAACTTTGTAGTTTAGTTGGGACCTGTCTTGTCGTGCCGGGAGCTTTAAATATCTTTGTAGTTTAGTTGGGGCCTCTCTTGTCGAGTTAGGGAACATTAAATAACTTTGTAGTTTAGTTGGGGCCTCTCTTGTCGTGCCGGGAAAATTAAATAACTTTGTAGTTTATTTGGGGCCTCTCTTGTCATGTAAAGGAACTTTAAATAACTTTGTAATTTAGTTGGGGCCTCTCTTGTCGAGTTAGGGAACTTTAAATAAATTTGTAGTTTAGTTGGGGCCTCTCTTGTCGAGTTAGGGAACGTTAAATAACTTTGTAGTTTAATTGGGGCTTCTCTTGTCGTGCCGGGGAACGTCAAATAACTTTGTAGTTTAGTTAGGGCCTCTTTTGTCGTGCCGGAAACTTTAAATAATTTCCTAGTTTAGTTGGGGCCTCTCTTGTCGTGACGGGGAACTTTAAATAACTTTGTAGTTTGGTTAGGGCTTCTCTTGTCGTGCCAGGGAACTTCAAATAACTTTGTAGTTTAGTTGGGGCCTCTCTTGTCGAGTTAGGGAACTTTAAATAACTTTGTAGTTTAGTTGGGGCCTCTCTTGTCGAGTTAGGGAACGTTAAATAACTTTGTAGTTTAGTTGGGACCTCTCTTGTCGTGCCGGGGATTTAAATAACTTTATAGTTTAGTTGGAGTCTCTCTTGTCGTGTCGGGGAATTTTAAAAAACTTTGTAGATTAGTTGGGGCCTCTCTTGTCGAGTTAGGGAACGTTAAATAACTTTGTAGTTTAGTTGGGGCCTCTCTTGTCGAGTTAGGGAACTTTAAATAACTTTGTAGTTTAGTTGGGACCTGTCTTGTCGTGCCGGGAGCTTTAAATAACTTTGTAGTTTAGTTGGGGCCTCTCTTGTCGAGTTAGGGAACATTAAATAACTTTGTAGTTTAGTTGGGGCCTCTCTTGTCGTGCCGGGAAAATTAAATAACTTTGTAGTTTAGTTGGGGCCTCTCTTGTCATGTAAAGGAACTTTAAATAACTTTGTAATTTAGTTGGGGCCTCTCTTGTCGAGTTAGTAACTTTAAATAACTTTGTAGTTTAGTTGGGGCCTCTCTTGTCGAGTTAGGGAACGTTAAATAACTTTGTAGTTTAGTTGGGACCTCTCTTGTCGTGCCGGGGATTTAAATAACTTTATAGTTTAGTTGGAGTCTCTCTTGTCGTGTCGGGGAATTTTAAAAAACTTTGTAGTTTAGTTGGGGCCTCTCTTGTCGAGTTAGGGAACGTTAAATACTTTGTAGTTTAGTTGGGGCCTCTCTTGTCGAGTTAGGGAACTTTAAATAACTTTGTAGTTTAGTTGGGACCTGTCTTGTCGTGCCGGGAGCTTTAAATAACTTCCTAGTTTAGTTGGGGCCTCTCTTGTCGTGCCAGGGAACTTCAAATAAATTTGTAGTTTAGTTGGGGCCTCTCTTGTCGAGTTAGGGAACTTTAAATAACTTTGTAGTTTAGTTGGGGCCTCTCTTGTCGAGTTAGGGAACGTTAAATAACTTTGTAGTTTAGTTGGGACCTCTCTTGTCGTGCCGGGGATTAAAATAACTTTATAGTTGAGTTGGAGTCTCTCTTGTCGTGTCGGGGAATTTTAAAAAAACTTTGTAGTTTAGTTGGGGCCTCTCTTGTCGAGTTAGGGAACGTTAAATAACTTTGTAGTTTAGTTGGGGCCTCTCTTGTCGAGTTAGGGAACTTTAAATAACTTTGTAGTTTAGTTGGGACCTGTCTTGTCGTGCCGGGAGCTTTAAATATCTTTGTAGTTTAGTTGGGGCCTCTCTTGTCGAGTTAGGGAACATTAAATAACTTTGTAGTTTAGTTGGGGCCTCTCTTGTCGTGCCGGGAAAATTAAATAACTTTGTAGTTTAGTTGGGGCCTCTCTTGTCATGTAAAGGAACTTTAAATAACTTTGTAATTTAGTTGGGGCCTCTCTTGTCGAGTTAGGGAACTTTAAATAACTTTGTAGTTTAGTTGGGGCCTCTCTTGTCGAGTTAGGGAACGTTAAATAACTTTGTAGTTTAATTGGGGCTTCTCTTGTCGTGCCGGGGAACGTCAAATAACTTTGTAGTTTAGTTAGGGCCTCTTTTGTCGTGCCGGAAACTTTAAATAATTTCCTAGTTTAGTTGGGGCCTCTCTTGTCGTGACGGGGAACTTTAAATAACTTTGTAGTTTAGTTAGGGCTTCTCTTGTCGTGCCAGGGAACTTCAAATAACTTTGTAGTTTAGTTGGGGCCTCTCTTGTCGAGTTAGGGAACTTTAAATAACTTTGAAGTTTAGTTGGGGCCTCTCTTGTCGAGTTAGGGAACGTTAAATAACTTTGTAGTTTAGTTGGGATCTCTCTTGTCGTGCCGGGGATTTAAATAACTTTATAGTTTAGTTGGAGTATCTCTTGTCGTGTCGGGGAATTTTAAAAAACTTTGTAGTTTAGTTGGGGCCTCTCTTGTCGAGTTAGGGAACGTTAAATAACTTTGTAGTTTAGTTGGGGCCTCTCTTGTCGAGTTAGGGAACTTTAAATAACTTTGTAGTTTAGTTGGGACCTGTCTTGTCGTGCCGGGAGCTTTAAATAACTTTGTAGTTTAGTTGGGGCCTCTCTTGTCGAGTTAGGGAACATTAAATAACTTTGTAGTTTAGTTGGGGCCTCTCTTGTCGTGCCGGGAAAATTAAATAACTTTGTAGTTTAGTTGGGGCCTCTCTTGTCATGTAAAGGAACTTTAAATAACTTTGTAATTTAGTTGGGGCCTCTCTTGTCGAGTTAGGGAACTTTAAATAACTTTGTAGTTTAGTTGGGGCCTCTCTTGTCGAGTTAGGGAACGTTAAATAACTTTGTAGTTTAGTTGGGACCTCTCTTGTCGTGCCGGGGAACGTCAAATAACTTTGTAGTTTAGTTGGGACCTCTCTTGTCGTGCCGGGGATTTAAATAACTTTATAGTTTAGTTGGAGTCTCTCTTGTCGTGTCGGGGAATTTTAAAAAACTTTGTAGTTTAGTTGGGGCCTCTCTTGTCGAGTTAGGGAACGTTAAATATTTTGTAGTTTAGTTGGGGCCTCTCTTGTCGAGTTAGGGAACTTTAAATAACTTTGTAGTTTAGTTGGGACCTGTCTTGTCGTGCCGGGAGCTTTAAATAACTTTGTAGTTTAGTTGGGGCCTCTCTTGTCGAGTTAGGGAACATTAAATAACTTTGTAGTTTAGTTGGGGCCTCTCTTGTCGTGCCGGGAAAATTAAATAACTTTGTAGTTTAGTTGGGGCCTCTTTTGTCATGTAAAGGAACTTTAAATAACTTTGTAGTTTAGTTAGGGCTTCTTTTGTCGTGCCGGAAACTTTAAATAATTTCCTAGTTTAGTTGGGGACTCTCTTGTCGTGACGGGGAACTTTAAATAACTTTGTAGTTTGGTTGGGGCCTCTCTTGTCGAGTTAGGGAACGTTAAATAACTTTGTAGTTTAGTTGGGACCTGTCTTGTCGTGCCGGGAGCTTTAAATAACTCCCTAGTTTAGTTGGGGCCTCTCTTGTCGTGACGGGGAACTTTAAATAACTTTGTAGTTTAGTTGGGACCTGTCTTGTCGTGCCGGGAGCTTTAAATAACTTCCTAGTTTAGTTGGGGCCTCTCTTGTCGTGCCAGGGAACATCAAATAAATTTGTAGTTTAGTTGGGGCCTCTCTTGTCGAGTTAGGGAACTTTAAATAACTTTGTAGTTTAGTTGGGGCCTCTCTTGTCGAGTTAGGGAACGTTAAATAACTTTGTAGTTTAGTTGGGACCTCTCTTGTCGTGCCGGGGATTAAAATAACTTTATAGTTGAGTTGGAGTCTCTCTTGTCGTGTCGGGGAATTTTAAAAAACTTTGTAGTTTAGTTGGGGCCTCTCTTGTCGAGTTAGGGAACGTTAAATAACTTTGTAGTTTAGTTGGGGCCTCTCTTGTCGAGTTAGGGAACTTTAAATAACTTTGTAGTTTAGTTGGGACCTGTCTTGTCGTGCCGGGAGCTTTAAATATCTTTGTAGTTTAGTTGGGGCCTCTCTTGTCGAGTTAGGGAACATTAAATAACTTTGTAGTTTAGTTGGGGCCTCTCTTGTCGTGCCGGGAAAATTAAATAACTTTGTAGTTTAGTTGGGGCCTCTCTTGTCATGTAAAGGAACTTTAAATAACTTTGTAATTTAGTTGGGGCCTCTCTTGTCGAGTTAGGGAACTTTAAATAACTTTGTAGTTTAGTTGGGGCCTCTCTTGTCGAGTTAGGGAACGTTAAATAACTTTGTAGTTTAATTGGGGCTTCTCTTGTCGTGCCGGGGATTTAAATAACTTTATAGTTTAGTTGGAGTCTCTCTTGTCGTGTCGGGGAATTTTAAAAAACTTTGTAGTTTAGTTGGGGCCTCTCTTGTCGAGTTAGGGAACGTTAAATATTTTGTAGTTTAGTTGGGGCCTCTCTTGTCGAGTTAGGGAACTTTAAATAACTTTGTAGTTTAGTTGGGACCTGTCTTGTCGTGCCGGGAGCTTTAAATAACTTTGTAGTTTAGTTGGGGCCTCTCTTGTCGAGTTAGGGAACATTAAATAACTTTGTAGTTTAGTTGGGGCCTCTCTTGTCGTGCCGGGAAAATTGAATAACTTTGTAGTTTAGTTGGGGCCTCTCTTGTCATTTAAAGGAACTTTAAATAACTTTGTAGTTTAGTTAGGGCTTCTTTTGTCGTGCCGGAAACTTTAAATAATTTCCTAGTTTAGTTGGGGCCTCTCTTGTCGTGACGGGGAACTTTAAATAACTTTGTAGTTTAGTTAGGGCTTCTCTTATCGTGCCAGGGAACTTTAAATAACTTTGTAGTTTAATTGGGGCTTTTCTTGTCGTGCCGGGGAACGTCAAATAACTTTGTAGTTTAGTTAGGGCCTCTTTTGTCGTGCCGGAAACTTTAAATAATTTCCTAGTTTAGTTGGGGCCTCTCTTGTCGTGACGGGGAACTTTAAATAACTTTGTAGTTTAGTTAGGGCTTCTCTTGTCGTGCCAGGGAACTTCAAATAACTTTGTAGTTTAGTTGGGGCCTCTCTTGTCGAGTTAAGGAACTTTAAATAACTTTGTAGTTTAGTTGGGGCCTCTCTTGTCGAGTTAGGGAACGTTAAATAACTTTGTAGTTTAGTTGGGACCTCTCTTGTCGTGCCGAGGAACTTTTAATTACTTTATACGTTAGTTGGGGCCTCTCTTGTCGTGCTGGAGGACGTTAAATAACTTTGTAGTTTAGTTAGGGCCTCTCTTGTCGTGCCGGAAACTTTAAATAACTTCCTAGTTTAGTTGGGGCCTCTCTTGTCGTGCCGGGAAACTTTAAATAACTTTATACGTTAGTTGGGGCCTCTCTTGTCGTGTTAAGGAAATTTAAATAATTTTGTAGTTTAGTTGGGACCTCTCTTGTCGTGCCGGGGATTTAAATAATTTATAGTTTAGTTGGGGCCTCTCTTGTCGAGTTAGAGAAAGTTAAATAACTTTGTAGTTTAGTTGGGACCTCTCTTGTCGTGCTGGAGGACGTTAAATAACTTTGTAGTTTAGTTAGGGCCTCTCTTGTCGTGCCGGAAACTTTAAATAACTTCCTAGTTTAGTTGGGGCCTCTCTTGTCGTGCCGGGGAACTTTAAATAACTTTGTAGTTTAATTGGGGCTTCTCTTGTCGTGCCGGGGAACGTCAAATAACTTTGTAGTTTAGTTAGGGCCTCTTTTGTCGTGCCGGAAACTTTAAATAATTTCCTAGTTTAGTTGGGGCCTCTCTTGTCGTGACGGGGAACTTTAAATAACTTTGTAGTTTAGTTAGGGCTTCTCTTGTCGTGCCAGGGAACTTCAAATAAATTTGTAGTTTAGTTGGGGCCTCTCTTGTCGAGTTAGGGAACTTTAAATAACTTTGTAGTTTAGTTGGGGCCTCTCTTGTCGAGTTAGGGAACGTTAAATAACTTTGTAGTTTAGTTGGGACCTCTCTTGTCGTGCCGGGGATTAAAATAACTTTATAGTTGAGTTGGAGTCTCTCTTGTCGTGTCGGGGAATTTTAAAAAATTTGTAGTTTAGTTGGGGCCTCTCTTGTCGAGTTAGGGAACGTTAAATAACTTTGTAGTTTAGTTGGGGCCTCTCTTGTCGAGTTAGGGAACTTTAAATAACTTTGTAGTTTAGTTGGGACCTGTCTTGTCGTGCCGGGAGCTTTAAATATCTTTGTAGTTTAGTTGGGACCTCTCTTGTCGAGTTAGGGAACATTAAATAACTTTGTAGTTTAGTTGGGGCCTCTCTTGTCGTGCCGGGAAAATTAAATAACTTTGTAGTTTAGTTGGGGCCTCTCTAGTCATGTAAAGGAACTTTAAATAACTTTGTAATTTAGTTGGGGCCTCTCTTGTCGAGTTAGGGAACTTTAAATAACTTTGTAGTTTAGTTGGGGCCTCTCTTGTCGAGTTAGGGAACGTTAAATAACTTTGTAGTTTAATTGGGGCTTCTCTTGTCGTGCCGGGGAACGTCAAATAACTTTGTAGTTTAGTTAGGGCCTCTTTTGTCGTGCCGGAAACTTTAAATAATTTCCTAGTTTAGTTGGGGCCTCTCTTGTCGTGACTGGGAACTTTAAATAACTTTGTAGTTTAGTTAGGGCTTCTCTTGTCGTGCCAGGGAACTTCAAATAACTTTGTAGTTTAGTTGGGGCCTCTCTTGTCGAGTTAGGGAACTTTAAATAACTTTGTAGTTTAGTTGGGGCCTCTCTTGTCGAGTTAGGGAACGTTAAATAACTTTGTAGTTTAGTTGGGACCTCTCTTGTCGTGCCGGGGATTTAAATAACTTTATAGTTTAGTTGGAGTCTCTCTTGTCGTGTCGGGGAATTTTAAAAAACTTTGTAGTTTAGTTGGGGCCTCTCTTGTCGAGTTAGGGAACGTTAAATAACTTTGTAGTTTAGTTGGGGCCTCTCTTGTCGAGTTAGGGAACTTTAAATAACTTTGTAGTTTAGTTGGGACCTGTCTTGTCGTGCCGGGAGCTTTAAATAACTTTGTAGTTTAGTTGGGGCCTCTCTTGTCGAGTTAGGGAACATTAAATAACTTTGTAGTTTAGTTGGGGCCTCTCTTGTCGTGCCGGGAAAATTAAATAACTTTGTAGTTTAGTTGGGGCCTCTCTTGTCATGTAAAGGAACTTTAAATAACTTTGTAATTTAGTTGGGGCCTCTCTTGTCAAGTTAGGGAACTTTAAATAACTTTGTAGTTTAGTTGGGGCCTCTCTTGTCGAGTTAGGGAACGTTAAATAACTTTGTAGTTTAGTTGGGACCTCTCTTGTCGTGCCGGGGATTTAAATAACTTTATAGTTTAGTTGGAGTCTCTCTTGTCGTGTCGGGGAATTTTAAAAAACTTTGTAGTTTAGTTGGGGCCTCTCTTGTCGAGTTAGGGAACGTTAAATACTTTGTAGTTTAGTTGGGGCCTCTCTTGTCGAGTTAGGGAACTATAAATAACTTTGTAGTTTAGTTGGGACCTGTCTTGTCGTGCCGGGAGCTTTAAATAACTTCCTAGTTTAGTTGGGGCCTCTCTTGTCGTGCCAGGGAACTTCAAATAAATTTGTAGTTTAGTTGGGGCCTCTCTTGTCGAGTTAGGGAACTTTAAATAACTTTGTAGTTTAGTTGGGGCCCCTCTTGTCGAGTTAGGGAACGTTAAATAACTTTGTAGTTTAGTTGGGACCTCTCTTGTCGTGCCGGGGATTAAAATAACTTTATAGTTGAGTTGGAGTCTCTCTTGTCGTGTCGGGGAATTTTAAAAAACTTTGTAGTTTAGTTGGGGCCTCTCTTGTCGAGTTAGGGAACGTTAAATAACTTTGTAGTTTAGTTGGGGCCTCTCTTGTCGAGTTAGGGAACTTTAAATAACTTTGTAGTTTAGTTGGGACCTGTCTTGTCGTGCCGGGAGCTTTAAATATCTTTGTAGTTTAGTTGGGGCCTCTCTTGTCGAGTTAGGGAACATTAAATAACTTTGTAGTTTAGTTGGGGCCTCTCTTGTCGTGCCGGGAAAATTAAATAACTTTGTAGTTTAGTTGGGGCCTCTCTTGTCATGTAAAGGAACTTTAAATAACTTTGTAATTTAGTTGGGGCCTCTCTTGTCGAGTTAGGGAACTTTAAATAACTTTGTAGTTTAGTTGGGGCCTCTCTTGTCGAGTTAGGGAACGTTAAATAACTTTGTAGTTTAATTGGGGCTTCTCTTGTCGTGCCGGGGAACGTCAAATAACTTTGTAGTTTAGTTAGGGCCTCTTTTGTCGTGCCGGAAACTTTAAATAATTTCCTAGTTTAGTTGGGGCCTCTCTTGTCGTGACGGGGAACTTTAAATAACTTTGTAGTTTAGTTAGGGCTTCTCTTGTCGTGCCAGGGAACTTCAAATAACTTTGTAGTTTAGTTGGGGCCTCTCTTGTCGAGTTAGGGAACTTTAAATAACTTTGAAGTTTAGTTGGGGCCTCTCTTGTCGAGTTAGGGAACGTTAAATAACTTTGTAGTTTAGTTGGGATCTCTCTTGTCGTTCCGGGGATTTAAATAACTTTATAGTTTAGTTGGAGTATCTCTTGTCGTGTCGGGGAATTTTAAAAAACTTTGTAGTTTAGTTGGGGCCTCTCTTGTCGAGTTAGGGAACGTTAAATAACTTTGTAGTTTAGTTGGGGCCTCTCTTGTCGAGTTAGGGAACTTTAAATAACTTTGTAGTTTAGTTGGGACCTGTCTTGTCGTGCCGGGAGCTTTAAATAACTTTGTAGTTTAGTTGGGGCCTCTCTTGTCGAGTTAGGGAACATTAAATAACTTTGTAGTTTATTTGGGGCCTCTCTTGTCGTGCCGGGAAAATTAAATAACTTTGTAGTTTAGTTGGGGCCTCTCTTGTCATGTAAAGGAACTTTAAATAACTTTGTAATTTAGTTGGGGCCTCTCTTGTCGAGTTAGGGAACTTTAAATAACTTTGTAGTTTAGTTGGGGCCTCTCTTGTCGAGTTAGGGAACGTTAAATAACTTTGTAGTTTAGTTGGGACCTCTCTTGTCGTGCCGGGGATTTAAATAACTTTATAGTTTAGTTGGAGTCTCTCTTGTCGTGTCGGGGAATTTTAAAAAACTTTGTAGTTTAGTTGGGGCCTCTCTTGTCGAGTTAGGGAACGTTAAATATTTTGTAGTTTAGTTGGGGCCTCTCTTGTCGAGTTAGGGAACTTTAAATAACTTTGTAGTTTAGTTGGGACCTGTCTTGTCGTGCCGGGAGCTTTAAATAACTTTGTAGTTTAGTTGGGGCCTCTCTTGTCGAGTTAGGGAACATTAAATAACTTTGTAGTTTAGTTGGGGCCTCTCTTGTCGTGCCGGGAAAATTAAATAACTTTGTAGTTTAGTTGGGGCCTCTTTTGTCATGTAAAGGAACTTTAAATAACTTTGTAGTTTAGTTAGGGCTTCTTTTGTCGTGCCGGAAACTTTAAATAATTTCCTAGTTTAGTTGGGGACTCTCTTGTCGTGACGGGGAACTTTAAATAACTTTGTAGTTTAGTTGGGGCCTCTCTTGTCGAGTTAGGGAACGTTAAATAACTTTGTAGTTTAGTTGGGACCTGTCTTGTCGTGCCGGGAGCTTTAAATAACTTCCTAGTTTAGTTGGGGCCTCTCTTGTCGTGACGGGGAACTTTAAATAACTTTGTAGTTTAGTTGGGACCTGTCTTGTCGTGCCGGGAGCTTTAAATAACTTCCTAGTTTAGTTGGGGCCTCTCTTGTCGTGCCAGGGAACTTCAAATAAATTTGTAGTTTAGTTGGGGCCTCTCTTGTCGAGTTAGGGAACTTTAAATAACTTTGTAGTTTAGTTGGGGCCTCTCTTGTCGAGTTAGGGCACGTTAAATAACTTTGTAGTTTAGTTGGGACCTCTCTTGTCGTGCCGGGGATTAAAATAACTTTATAGTTGAGTTGGAGTCTCTCTTGTCGTGTCGGGGAATTTTAAAAAACTTTGTAGTTTAGTTGGGGCCTCTCTTGTCGAGTTAGGGAACGTTAAATAACTTTGTAGTTTAGTTGGGGCCTCTCTTGTCGAGTTAGGGAACTTTAAATAACTTTGTAGTTTAGTTGGGACCTGTCTTGTCGTGCCGGGAGCTTTAAATATCTTTGTAGTTTAGTTGGGGCCTCTCTTGTCGAGTTAGGGAACATTAAATAACTTTGTAGTTTAGTTGGGGCCTCTCTTGTCGTGCCGGGAAAATTAAATAACTTTGTAGTTTAGTTGGGGCCTCTCTTGTCATGTAAAGGAACTTTAAATAACTTTGTAATTTAGTTGGGGCCTCTCTTGTCGAGTTAGGGAACTTTAAATAACTTTGTAGTTTAGTTGGGGCCTCTCTTGTCGAGTTAGGGAACGTTAAATAACTTTGTAGTTTAATTGGGGCTTCTCTTGTCGTGCCGGGGAACGTCAAATAACTTTGTAGTTTAGTTAGGGCCTCTTTTGTCGTGCCGGAAACTTTAAATAATTTCCTAGTTTAGTTGGGGCCTCTCTTGTCGTGACGTGGAACTTTAAATAACTTTGTAGTTTAGTTAGGGCTTCTCTTGTCGTGCCAGGGAACTTCAAATAAATTTGTAGTTTAGTTGGGGCCTCTCTTGTCGAGTTAGGGAACTTTAAATAACTTTGTAGTTTAGTTGGGGCCTCTCTTGTCGAGTTAGGGAACGTTAAATAACTTTGTAGTTTAGTTGGGACCTCTCTTGTCGTGCCGGGGATTAAAATAACTTTATAGTTGAGTTGGAGTATCTCTTGTCGTGTCGGGGAATTTTAAAAAATTTGTAGTTTAGTTGGGGCCTCTCTTGTCGAGTTAGGGAACGTTAAATAACTTTGTAGTTTAGTTGGGGCCTCTCTTGTCGAGTTAGGGAACTTTAAATAACTTTGTAGTTTAGTTGGGACCTGTCTTGTCGTGCCGGGAGCTTTAAATATCTTTGTAGTTTAGTTGGGGCCTCCCTTGTCGAGTTAGGGAACATTAAATAACTTTGTAGTTTAGTTGGGGCCTCTCTTGTCGTGCCGGGAAAATTAAATAACTTTGTAGTTTAGTTGGGGCCTCTCTTGTCATGTAAAGGAACTTTAAATAACTTTGTAATTTAGTTGGGGCCTCTCTTGTCGAGTTAGGGAACTTTAAATAACTTTGTAGTTTAGTTGGGGCCTCTCTTGTCGAGTTAGGGAACGTTAAATAACTTTGTAGTTTAATTGGGGCTTCTCTTGTCGTGCCGGGGAACGTCAAATAACTTTGTAGTTTAGTTAGGGCCTCTTTTGTCGTGCCCGAAACTTTAAATAAATTCCTAGTTTAGTTGGGGCCTCTCTTGTCGTGACTGGGAACTTTAAATAACTTTGTAGTTTAGTTAGGGCTTCTCTTGTCGTGCCAGGGAACTTCAAATAACTTTGTAGTTTAGTTGGGGCCTCTCTTGTCGAGTTAGGGAACTTTAAATAACTTTGTAGTTTAGTTGGGGCCTCTCTTGTCGAGTTAGGGAACGTTAAATAACTTTGTAGTTTAGTTGGGACCTCTCTTGTCGTGCCGGGGATTTAAATAACTTTATAGTTTAGTTGGAGTCTCTCTTGTCGTGTCGGGGAATTTTAAAAAACTTTGTAGTTTAGTTGGGGCCTCTCTTGTCGAGTTAGGGAACGTTAAATAACTTTGTAGTTTAGTTGGGGCCTCTCTTGTCGAGTTAGGGAACTTTAAATAACTTTGTAGTTTAGTTGGGACCTGTCTTGTCGTGCCGGGAGCTTTAAATAACTTTGTAGTTTAGTTGGGGCCTCTCTTGTCGAGTTAGGGAACATTAAATAACTTTGTAGTTTAGTTGGGGCCTCTCTTGTCGTGCCGGGAAAATTAAATAACTTTGTAGTTTAGTTGGGGCCTCTCTTGTCATGTAAAGGAACTTTAAATAACTTTGTAGTTTAGTTGGGGCCTCTCTTGTCGAGTTAGGGAACTTTAAATAACTTTGTAGTTTAGTTGGGGCCTCTCTTGTCGAGTTATGGAACGTTAAATAACTTTGTAGTTTAGTTGGGACCTCTCTTGTCGTGCCGGGGATTTAAATAACTTTATAGTTTAGTTGGAGTCTCTCTTGTCGTGTCGGGGAATTTTAAAAAACTTTGTAGTTTAGTTGGGGCCTCTCTTGTCGAGTTAGGGAACGTTAAATACTTTGTAGTTTAGTTGGGGCCTCTCTTGTCGAGTTAGGGAACTTTAAATAACTTTGTAGTTTAGTTGGGACCTGTCTTGTCGTGCCGGGAGCTTTAAATATCTTTGTAGTTTAGTTGGGGCCTCTCTTGTCGAGTTAGGGAACATTAAATAACTTTGTAGTTTAGTTGGGGCCTCTCTTGTCGTGCCGGGAAAATTAAATAACTTTGTAGTTTAGTTGGGGCCTCTCTTGTCATGTAAAGGAACTTTAAATAACTTTGTAATTTAGTTGGGGCCTCTCTTGTCGAGTTAGGGAACTTTAAATAACTTTGTAGTTTAGTTGGGGCCTCTCTTGTCGAGTTAGGGAACGTTAAATAACTTTGTAGTTTAATTGGGGCTTCTCTTGTCGTGCCGGGGAACGTCAAATAACTTTGTAGTTTAGTTAGGGCCTCTTTTGTCGTGCCGGAAACTTTAAATAATTTCCTAGTTTAGTTGGGGCCTCTCTTGTCGTGACGTGGAACTTTAAATAACTTTGTAGTTTAGTTAGGGCTTCTCTTGTCGTGCCAGGGAACTTCAAATAAATTTGTAGTTTAGTTGGGGCCTCTCTTGTCGAGTTAGGGAACTTTAAATAACTTTGTAGTTTAGTTGGGGCCTCTCTTGTCGAGTTAGGGAACGTTAAATAACTTTGTAGTTTAGTTGGGACCTCTCTTGTCGTGCCGGGGATTAAAATAACTTTATAGTTGAGTTGGAGTCTCTCTTGTCGTGTCGGGGAATTTTAAAAAATTTGTAGTTTAGTTGGGGCCTCTCTTGTCGAGTTAGGGAACGTTAAATAACTTTGTAGTTTAGTTGGGGCCTTTCTTGTCGAGTTAGGGAACTTTAAATAACTTTGTAGTTTAGTTGGGACCTGTCTTGTCGTGCCGGGAGCTTTAAATATCTTTGTAGTTTAGTTGGGGCCTCTCTTGTCGAGTTAGGGAACATTAAATAACTTTGTAGTTTAGTTGGGGCCTCTCTTGTCGTGCCGGGAAAATTAAATAACTTTGTAGTTTAGTTGGGGCCTCTCTTGTCATGTAAAGGAACTTTAAATAACTTTGTAATTTAGTTGGGGCCTCTCTTGTCGAGTTAGGGAACTTTAAATAACTTTGTAGTTTAGTTGGGGCCTCTCTTGTCGAGTTAGGGAACGTTAAATAACTTTGTAGTTTAATTGGGGCTTCTCTTGTCGTGCCGGGGAACGTCAAATAACTTTGTAGTTTAGTTAGGGCCTCTTTTGTCGTGCCGGAAACTTTAAATAATTTCCTAGTTTAGTTGGGGCCTCTCTTGTCGTGACTGGGAACTTTAAATAACTTTGTAGTTTAGTTAGGGCTTCTCTTGTCGTGCCAGGGAACTTCAAATAACTTTGTAGTTTAGTTGGGGCCTCTCTTGTCGAGTTAGGGAACTTTAAATAACTTTGTAGTTTAGTTGGGGCCTCTCTTGTCGAGTTAGGGAACGTTAAATAACTTTGTAGTTTAGTTGGGACCTCTCTTGTCGTGCCGGGGATTTAAATAACTTTATAGTTTAGTTGGAGTCTCTCTTGTCGTGTCGGGGAATTTTGAAAAACTTTGTAGTTTAGTTGGGGCCTCTCTTGTCGAGTTAGGGAACGTTAAATAACTTTGTAGTTTAGTTGGGGCCTCTCTTGTCGAGTTAGGGAACTTTAAATAACTTTGTAGTTTAGTTGGGACCTGTCTTGTCGTGCCGGGAGCTTTAAATAACTTTGTAGTTTAGTTGGGGCCTCTCTTGTCGAGTTAGGGAACATTAAATAACTTTGTAGTTTAGTTGGGGCCTCTCTTGTCGTGCCGGGAAAATTAAATAACTTTGTAGTTTAGTTGGGGCCTCTCTTGTCATGTAAAGGAACTTTAAATAACTTTGTAGTTTAGTTGGGGCCTCTCTTGTCGAGTTATGGAACGTTAAATAACTTTGTAGTTTAGTTGGGACCTCTCTTGTCGTGCCGGGGATTTAAATAACTTTATAGTTTAGTTGGAGTCTCTCTTGTCGTGTCGGGGAATTTTAAAAAACTTTGTAGTTTAGTTGGGGCCTCTCTTGTCGAGTTAGGGAACGTTAAATACTTTGTAGTTTAGTTGGGGCCTCTCTTGTCGAGTTAGGGAACTTTAAATAACTTTGTAGTTTAGTTGGGACCTGTCTTGTCGTGCCGGGAGCTTTAAATAACTTTCTAGTTTAGTTGGGGCCTCTCTTGTCGTGCCAGGGAACTTCAAATAAATTTGTAGTTTAGTTGGGGCCTCTCTTGTCGAGTTAGGGAACTTTAACTAACTTTGTAGTTTAGTTGGGGCCTCTCTTGTCGAGTTAGGGAACGTTAAATAACTTTGTAGTTTAGTTGGGACCTTTCTTGTCGTGCCGGGGATTAAAATAACTTTATAGTTGAGTTGGAGTCTCTCTTGTCGTGTCGGGGAATTTTAAAAAACTTTGTAGTTTAGTTGGGGCCTCTCTTGTCGAGTTAGGGAACGTTAAATAACTTTGTAGTTTAGTTGGGGCCTCTCTTGTCGAGTTAGGGAACTTTAAATAACTTTGTAGTTTAGTTGGGACCTGTCTTGTCGTGCCGGGAGCTTTAAATATCTTTGTAGTTTAGTTGGGGCCTCTCTTGTCGAGTTAGGGAACATTAAATAACTTTGTAGTTTAGTTGGGGCCTCTCTTGTCGTGCCGGGAAAATTAAATAACTTTGTAGTTTAGTTGGGGCCTCTCTTGTCATGTAAAGGAACTTTAAATAACTTTGTAATTTAGTTGAGGCCTCTCTTGTCGAGTTAGGGAACTTTAAATAACTTTGTAGTTTAGTTGGGGCCTCTCTTGTCGAGTTAGGGAACGTTAAATAACTTTGTAGTTTAATTGGGGCTTCTCTTGTCGTGCCGGGGAACGTCAAATAACTTTGTAGTTTAGTTAGGGCCTCTTTTGTCGTGCCGGAAACTTTAAATAATTTCCTAGTTTAGTTGGGGCCTCTCTTGTCGTGACGGGGAACTTTAAATAACTTTGTAGTTTAGTTAGGGCTTCTCTTGTCGTGCCAGGGAACTTCAAATAACTTTGTAGTTTAGTTGGGGCCTCTCTTGTCGAGTTAGGGAACTTTAAATAACTTTGTAGTTTAGTTGGGGCCTCTCTTGTCGAGTTAGGGAACGTTAAATAACTTTGTAGTTTAGTTGGGACCTCTCTTGTCGTGCCGGGGATTTAAATAACTTTATAGTTTAGTTGGAGTATCTCTTGTCGTGTCGGGGAATTTTAAAAAACTTTGTAGTTTAGTTGGGGCCTCTCTTGTCGAGTTAGGGAACGTTAAATAACTTTGTAGTTTAGTTGGGGCCTCTCTTGTCGAGTTAGGGAACTTTAAATAACTTTGTAGTTTAGTTGGGACCTGTCTTGTCGTGCCGGGAGCTTTAAATAACTTTGTAGTTTAGTTGGGGCCTCTCTTGTCGAGTTAGGGAACATTAAATAACTTTGTAGTTTAGTTGGGGCCTCTCTTGTCGTGCCGGGAAAATTAAATAACTTTGTAGTTTAGTTGGGGCCTCTCTTGTCATGTAAAGGAACTTTAAATAACTTTGTAGTTTAGTTAGGGCTTCTTTTGTCGTGCCGGAAACTTTAAATAATTTCCTAGTTTAGTTGGGGACTCTCTTGTCGTGACGGGGAACTTTAAATAACTTTGTAGTTTAGTTGGGGCCTCTCTTGTCGAGTTAGGGAACGTTAAATAACTTTGTAGTTTAGTTGGGACCTGTCTTGTCGTGCCGGGAGCTTTAAATAACTTCCTAGTTTAGTTGGGGCCTCTCTTGTCGTGACGGGGAACTTTAAGTAACTTTGTAGTTTAGTTGGGACCTGTCTTGTCGTGCCGGGAGCTTTAAATAACTTCCTAGTTTAGTTGGGGCCTCTCTTGTCGTACCAGGGAACTTCAAATAAATTTGTAGTTTAGTTGGGGCCTCTCTTGTCGAGTTAGGGAACTTTAAATAACTTTGTAGTTTAGTTGGGGCCTCTCTTGTCGAGTTAGGGAACGTTAAATAACTTTGTAGTTTAGTTGGGACCTCTCTTGTCGTGCCGGGGATTAAAATAACTTTATAGTTGAGTTGGAGTCTCTCTTGTCGTGTCGGGGAATTTTAAAAAACTTTGTAGTTTAGTTGGGGCCTCTCTTGTCGAGTTAGGGAACGTTAAATAACTTTGTAGTTTAGTTGGGGCCTCTCTTGTCGAGTTAGGGAACTTTAAATAACTTTGTAGTTTAGTTGGGACCTGTCTTGTCGTGCCGGGAGCTTTAAATATCTTTGTAGTTTAGTTGGGGCCTCTCTTGTCGAGTTAGGGAACATTAAATAACTTTGTAGTTTAATTGGGGCCTCTCTTGTCGTGCCGGGAAAATTAAATAACTTTGTAGTTTAGTTGGGGCCTCTCTTGTCATGTAAAGGAACTTTAAATAACTTTGTAATTTAGTTGGGGCCTCTCTTGTCGAGTTAGGGAACTTTAAATAACTTTGTAGTTTAGTTGGGGCCTCTCTTGTCGAGTTAGGGAACGTTAAATAACTTTGTAGTTTAATTGGGGCTTCTCTTGTCGTGCCGGGGAACGTCAAATAACTTTGTAGTTTAGTTAGGGCCTCTTTTGTCGTGCCGGAAACTTTAAATAATTTCCTAGTTTAGTTGGGGCCTCTCTTGTCGTGACGGGGAACTTTAAATAACTTTGTAGTTTAGTTAGGGCTTCTCTTGTCGTGCCAGGGAACTTCAAATAACTTTGTAGTTTAGTTGGGGCCTCTCTTGTCGAGTTAGGGAACTTTAAATAACTTTGTAGTTTAGTTGGGGCCTCTCTTGTCGAGTTAGGGAACGTTAAATAACTTTGTAGTTTAGTTGGGACCTCTCTTGTCGTGCCGGGGATTTAAATAACTTTATAGTTTAGTTGGAGTCTCTCTTGTCGTGTCGGGGAATTTTAAAAAACTTTGTAGTTTAGTTGGGGCCTCTCTTGTCGAGTTAGGGAACGTTAAATAACTTTGTAGTTTAGTTGGGGCCTCTCTTGTCGAGTTAGGGAACTTTAAATAACTTTGTAGTTTAGTTAGGGCTTCTCTTGTCGTGCCAGGGAACTTCAAATAACTTTGTAGTTTAGTTGGGGCCTCTCTTGTCGAGTTAGGGAACTTTAAATAACTTTGTAGTTTAGTTGGGGCCTCTCTTGTCGAGTTAGGGAACGTTAAATAACTTTGTAGTTTAGTTGGGACCTCTCTTGTCGTGCCGGGGATTTAAATAACTTTATAGTTTAGTTGGAGTCTCTCTTGTCGTGTCGGGGAATTTTAAAAAACTTTGTAGTTTAGTTGGGGCCTCTCTTGTCGAGTTAGGGAACGTTAAATAACTTTGTAGTTTAGTTGGGGCCTCTCTTGTCGAGTTAGGGAACTTTAAATAACTTTGTAGTTTAGTTGGGACCTGTCTTGTCGTGCCGGGAGCTTTAAATAACTTTGTAGTTTAGTTGGGGCCTCTCTTGTCGAGTTAGGGAACATTAAATAACTTTGTAGTTTAGTTGGGGCCTCTCTTGTCGTGCCGGGAAAATTAAATAACTTTGTAGTTTAGTTGGGGCCTCTCTTGTCATGTAAAGGAACTTTAAATAACTTTGTAATTTAGTTGGGGCCTCTCTTGTCGAGTTAGGGAACTTTAAATAACTTTGTAGTTTAGTTGGGGCCTCTCTTGTCGAGTTAGGGAACGTTAAATAACTTTGTAGTTTAGTTGGGACCTCTCTTGTCGTGCCGGGGATTTAAATAACTTTGTAGTTTAGTTGGAGTCTCTCTAGTCGTGTCGGGGAATTTTAAAAAACTTTGTAGTTTAGTTGGGGCCTCTCTTGTCGAGTTAGGGAACGTTAAATATTTTGTAGTTTAGTTGGGGCCTCTCTTGTCGAGTTAGGGAACTTTAAATAACTTTGTAGTTTAGTTGGGACCTGTTTTGTCGTGCCGGGAGCTTTAAATAACTTTGTAGTTTAGTTAGGGCCTCTCTTGTCGAGTTAGGGAACATTAAATAACTTTGTAGTTTAGTTGGGGCCTCTCTTGTCGTGCCGGGAAAATTATATAACTTTGTAGTTTAGTTGGGGCCTCTTTTGTCATGTAAAGGAACTTTAAATAACTTTGTAGTTTAGTTAGGGCTTCTTTTGTCGCGCCGGAAACTTTAAATAATTTCCTAGTTTAGTTGGGGCCTCTCTTGTCGTGACGGGGAACTTTAAATAACTTTGTAGTTTAGTTAGGGCTTCTCTTGTCGTGCCAGGGAACTTCAAATAACTTTGTAGTTTAGTTGAGACCTCTCTTGTCGTGCCGGGGAACTTAAATTACTTTATAGTTTAGTTGGAGCCTCTCTTGTCGTGTCGGGGAATTTTAAAAAACTTTGTAGTTTAGTTGGGGCCTCTTGTCGAGTTAGGGAACTTTAAATAACTTTGTAGTTTAGTTGGGGCCTCTCTTGTCGAGTTAGGGAACGTTAAATAACTTTGTAATTTAGTTGGGACCTCTCTTGTCGTGCCGGGGATTTAAATAACTTTATAGTTTAGTTGGAGTGTCTCTTGTCGTGTCGGGGAATTTTAAAAAACTTTGTAGTTTAGTTGGGGCCTCTCTTGTCGAGTTAGGGAACGTTAAATAACTTTGTAGTTTAGTTGGGGCCTCTCTTGTCGAGTTAGGGAACTTTAAATAACTTTGTAGTTTAGTTGGGACCTGTCTTGTCGTGCCGGGAGCTTTAAATATCTTTGTAGTTTAGTTGGGGCCTCTCTTGTCGAGTTAGGGAACATTAAATAACTTTGTAGTTTAGTTGGGGCCTCTCTTGTCGTGCCGGGAAAATTAAATAACTTTGTAGTTTAGTTGGGGCCTCTCTTGTCATGTAAAGGAACTTTAAATAACTTTGTAATTTAGTTGGGGCCTCTCTTGTCGAGTTAGGGAACTTTAAATAACTTTGTAGTTTAGTTGGGGCCTCTCTTGTCGAGTTAGGGAACGTTAAATAACTTTGTAGTTTAATTGGGGCTTCTCTTGTCGTGCCGGGGAACGTCAAATAACTTTGTAGTTTAGTTAGGGCCTCTTTTGTCGTGCCGGAAACTTTAAATAATTTCCTAGTTTAGTTGGGGCCTCTCTTGTCGTGACGGGGAACTTTAAATAACTTTGTAGTTTAGTTAGGGCTTCTCTTGTCGTGCCAGGGAACTTCAAATAACTTTGTAGTTTAGTTGGGGCCTCTCTTGTCGAGTTAGGGAACTTTAAATAACTTTGTAGTTTAGTTGGGGCCTCTCTTGTCGAGTTAGGGAACGTTAAATAACTTTGTAGTTTAGTTGGGACCTCTCTTGTCGTGCCGGGGATTTAAATAACTTTATAGTTTAGTTGGAGTCTCTCTTGTCGTGTCGGGGAATTTTAAAAAACTTTGTAGTTTAGTTGGGGCCTCTCTTGTCGAGTTAGGGAACGTTAAATAACTTTGTAGTTTAGTTGGGGCCCCTCTTGTCGAGTTAGGGAACTTTAAATAACTTTGTAGTTTAGTTAGGGCTTCTCTTGTCGTGCCAGGGAACTTCAAATAACTTTGTAGTTTAGTTGGGGCCTCTCTTGTCGAGTTAGGGAACTTTAAATAACTTTGTAGTTTAGTTGGGGCCTCTCTTGTCAAGTTAGGGAACGTTAAATAACTTTGTAGTTTAGTTGGGACCTCTCTTGTCGTGCCGGGGATTTAAATAACTTTATAGTTTAGTTGGAGTCTCTCTTGTCGTGTCGGGGAATTTTAAAAAACTTTGTAGTTTAGTTGGGGCCTCTCTTGTCGAGTTAGGGAACGTTAAATAACTTTGTAGTTTAGTTGGGGCCTCTCTTGTCGAGTTAGGGAACTTTAAATAACTTTGTAGTTTAGTTGGGACCTGTCTTGTCGTGCCGGGA
Organism: Ascidiella aspersa; assembly: GCF_963924565.1. Classification (NCBI taxonomy): domain Eukaryota; kingdom Metazoa; phylum Chordata; class Ascidiacea; order Phlebobranchia; family Ascidiidae; genus Ascidiella; species Ascidiella aspersa. The sequence continues at coordinate 584,588 of NC_139452.1, read as the reverse complement.
GCTTTAAATAACTTTGTAGTTTAGTTGGGGCCTCTCTTGTCGAGTTAGGGAACATTAAATAACTTTGTAGTTTAGTTGGGGCCTCTCTTGTCGTGCCGGGAAAATTAAATAACTTTGTAGTTTAGTTGGGGCCTCTCTTGTCATGTAAAGGAACTTTAAATAACTTTGTAATTTAGTTGGGGCCTCTCTTGTCGAGTTAGGGAACTTTAAATAACTTTGTAGTTTAGTTGGGGCCTCTCTTGTCGAGTTAGGAAACGTTAAATAACTTTGTAGTTTAGTTGGGACCTCTCTTGTCGTGCCGGGGATTTAAATAACTTTATAATTAGTTGGAGTCTCTCTTGTCGTGTCGGGGAATTTTAAAAAACTTTGTAGTTTAGTTGGGGCCTCTCTTGTCGAGTTAGGGAACGTTAAATATTTTGTAGTTTAGTTGGGGCCTCTCTTGTCGAGTTAGGGAACTTTAAATAACTTTGTAGTTTAGTTGGGACCTGTCTTGTCGTGCCGGGAGCTTTAAATAATTTGTAGTTTAGTTAGGGCCTCTCTTGTCGAGTTAGGGAACATTAAATAACTTTGTAGTTTAGTTGGGGCCTCTCTTGTCGTGCCGGGAAAATTAAATAACTTTGTAGTTTAGTTGGGGCCTCTTTTGTCATGTAAAGGAACTTTAAATAACTTTGTAGTTTAGTTAGGGCTTCTTTTGTCGTGCCGGAAACTTTAAATAATTTCCTAGTTTAGTTGGGGCCTCTCTTGTCGTGACGGGGAACTTTAAATAACTTTGTAGTTTAGTTAGGGCTTCTCTTGTCGTGCCAGGGAACTTCAAATAACTTTGTAGTTTAGTTGAGACCTCTCTTGTCGTGCCGGGGAACTTAAAATTACTTTATAGTTTAGTTGGAGCCTCTCTTGTCGTGTCGGGGAATTTTAAAAAACTTTGTAGTTTAGTTGGGGCCTCTTGTCGAGTTAGGGAACTTTAAATAACTTTGTAGTTTAGTTGGGGCCTCTCTTGTCGAGTTAGGGTACGTTAAATAACTTTGTAGTTTAGTTGGGACCTCTCTTGTCGTGCCGGGGATTTAAATAACTTTATAGTTTAGTTGGAGTCTCTCTTGTCGTGTCGGGGAATTTTAAAAAACTTTGTAGTTTAGTTGGGGCCTCTCTTGTCGAGTTAGGGAACGTTAAATAACTTTGTAGTTTAGTTGGGGCCTCTCTTGTCGAGTTAGGGAACATTAAATAACTTTGTAGTTTAGTTGGGGCCTCTCTTGTCGTGCCGGGAAAATTAAATAACTTTGTAGTTTAGTTGGGGCCTCTCTTGTCATGTAAAGGAACTTTAAATAACTTTGTAATTTAGTTGGGGCCTCTCTTGTCGAGTTAGGGAACGTTAAATAACTTTGTAGTTTAGTTGGGACCTCTCTTGTCGTGCCGGGGATTTAAATAACTTTATAGTTTAGTTGGAGTCTCTCTTGTCGTGTCGGGGAATTTTAAAAAACTTTGTAGTTTAGTTGGGGCCTCTCTTGTCGAGTTAGGGAACGTTAAATAACTTTGTAGTTTAGTTGGGGCCTCTCTTGTCGAGTTAGGGAACTTTAAATAACTTTGTAGTTTAATTGGGACCTGTCTTGTCGTGCCGGGAGCTTTAAATAACTTTGTAGTTTAGTTGGGGCCTCTCTTGTCGAGTTAGGGAACTTTAAATAACTTTGTAGTTTAGTTGGGACCTGTCTTGTCGTGCCGGGAGCTTTAAATAACTTTGTAGTTTAGTTGGGGCCTCTCTTGTCGAGTTAGGGAACATTAAATAACTTTGTAGTTTAGTTGGGGCCTCTCTTGTCGAGTTAGGGAACGTTAAATAACTTTGTAGTTTAGTTGGGGCCTCTCTTGTCGAGTTAGGGAACTTTAAATAACTTTGTAGTTTAATTGGGACCTGTCTTGTCGTGCCGGGAGCTTTAAATAACTTTGTAGTTTAGTTGGGGCCTCTCTTGTCGAGTTAGGGAACTTTAAATAACTTTGTAGTTTAGTTGGGACCTGTCTTGTCGTGCCGGGAGCTTTAAATAACTTTGTAGTTTAGTTGGGGCCTCTCTTGTCGAGTTAGGGAACGTTAAATAACTTTGTAGTTTAGTTGGGGCCTCTCTTGTCGAGTTAGGGAACATTAAATAACTTTGTAGTTTAGTTGGGGCCTCTCTTGTCGTGCCGGGAGCTTTAAATAACTTTGTAGTTTAGTTGGGGCCTCTCTTGTCGAGTTAGGGAACATTAAATAACTTTGTAGTTTAGTTGGGGCCTCTCTTGTCATGTAAAGGAACTTTAAATAACTTTGTAATTTAGTTGGGGCCTCTCTTGTCGAGTTAGGGAACTTTAAATAACTTTGTAGTTTAGTTGGGGCCTCTCTTGTCGAGTTAGGGAACGTTAAATAACTTTGTAGTTTAGTTGGGACCTCTCTTGTCGTGCCGGGGATTTAAATAACTTTATAGTTTAGTTGGAGTCTTTCTTGTCGTGTCGGGGAATTTTAAAAAACTTTGTAGTTTAGTTGGGGCCTCTCTTGTCGAGTTAGGGAACGTTAAATATTTTGTAGTTTAGTTGGGGCCTCTCTTGTCGAGTTAAGGAACTTTAAATAACTTTGTAGTTTAGTTGGGACCTGTCTTGTCGTGCCGGGAGCTTTAAATAACTTTGTAGTTTAGTTAGGGCCTCTCTTGTCGAGTTAGGGAACATTAAATAACTTTGTAGTTTAGTTGGGGCCTCTCTTGTCGTGCCGGGAAAATTAAATAACTTTGTAGTTTAGTTGGGGCCTCTTTTGTCATGTAAAGGAACTTTAAATAACTTTGTAGTTTAGTTAGGGCTTCTTTTGTCGTGCCGGAAACTTTAAATAATTTCCTAGTTTAGTTGGGGCCTCTCTTGTCGTGACGGGGAACTTTAAATAACTTTGTAGTTTAGTTAGGGCTTCTCTTGTCGTGCCAGGGAACTTCAAATAACTTTGTAGTTTAGTTGAGACCTCTCTTGTCGTGCCGGGGAACTTAAAATTACTTTATAGTTTAGTTGGAGCCTGTCTTGTCGTGTCGGGGAATTTTAAAAAACTTTGTAGTTTAGTTGGGGCCTCTTGTCGAGTTAGGGAACTTTAAATAACTTTGTAGTTTAGTTGGGGCCTCTCTTGTCGAGTTAGGGAACGTTAAATAACTTTGTAGTTTAGTTGGGACCTCTCTTGTCGTGCCGGGGATTTAAATAACTTTATAGTTTAGTTGGAGTCTCTCTTGTCGTGTCGGGGAATTTTAAAAAACTTTGTAGTTTAGTTGGGGCCTCTCTTGTCGAGTTAGGGAACGTTAAATAACTTTGTAGTTTAGTTGGGGCCTCTCTTGTCGAGTTAGGGAACATTAAATAACTTTGTAGTTTAGTTGGGGCCTCTCTTGTCGTGCCGGGAAAATTAAATAACTTTGTAGTTTAGTTGGGGCCTCTCTTGTCATGTAAAGGAACTTTAAATAACTTTGTAATTTAGTTGGGGCCTCTCTTGTCATGTAAAGGAACTTTAAATAACTTTGTAATTTAGTTGGGGCCTCTCTTGTCGAGTTAGGGAACGTTAAATAACTTTGTAGTTTAGTTGGGACCTCTCTTGTCGTGCCGGGGAATTTTAAAAAACTTTGTAGTTTAGTTGGGGCCTCTCTTGTCGAGTTAGGGAACATTAAATAACTTTATAGTTTAGTTGGAGTCTCTCTTGTCGTGTCGGGGAATTTTAAAAAACTTTGTAGTTTAGTTGGGGCCTCTCTTGTCGAGTTAGGGAACGTTAAATAACTTTGTAGTTTAGTTGGGGCCTCTCTTGTCGAGTTAGGGAACTTTAAATAACTTTGTAGTTTAGTTGGGACCTGTCTTGTCGTGCCGGGAGCTTTAAATATCTTTGTAGTTTAGTTGGGGCCTCCCTTGTCGAGTTAGGGAACATTAAATAACTTTGTAGTTTAGTTGGGGCCTCTCTTGTCGTGCCGGGAAAATTAAATAACTTTGTAGTTTAGTTGGGGCCTCTCTTGTCATGTAAAGGAACTTTAAATAACTTTGTAATTTAGTTGGGGCCTCTCTTGTCGAGTTAGGGAACTTTAAATAACTTTGTAGTTTAGTTGGGGCCTCTCTTGTCGAGTTAGGGAACGTTAAATAACTTTGTAGTTTAATTGGGGCTTCTCTTGTCGTGCCGGGGAACGTCAAATAACTTTGTAGTTTAGTTAGGGCCTCTTTTGTCGTGCCCGAAACTTTAAATAAATTCCTAGTTTAGTTGGGGCCTCTCTTGTCGTGACTGGGAACTTTAAATAACTTTGTAGTTTAGTTAGGGCTTCTCTTGTCGTGCCAGGGAACTTCAAATAACTTTGTAGTTTAGTTGGGGCCTCTCTTGTCGAGTTAGGGAACTTTAAATAACTTTGTAGTTTAGTTGGGGCCTCTCTTGTCGAGTTAGGGAACGTTAAATAACTTTGTAGTTTAGTTGGGACCTCTCTTGTCGTGCCGGGGATTTAAATAACTTTATAGTTTAGTTGGAGTCTCTCTTGTCGTGTCGGGGAATTTTAAAAAACTTTGTAGTTTAGTTGGGGCCTCTCTTGTCGAGTTAGGGAACGTTAAATAACTTTGTAGTTTAGTTGGGGCCTCTCTTGTCGAGTTAGGGAACTTTAAATAACTTTGTAGTTTAGTTGGGACCTGTCTTGTCGTGCCGGGAGCTTTAAATAACTTTGTAGTTTAGTTGGGGCCTCTCTTGTCGAGTTAGGGAACATTAAATAACTTTGTAGTTTAGTTGGGGCCTCTCTTGTCGTGCCGGGAAAATTAAATAACTTTGTAGTTTAGTTGGGGCCTCTCTTGTCATGTAAAGGAACTTTAAATAACTTTGTAGTTTAGTTGGGGCCTCTCTTGTCGAGTTAGGGAACTTTAAATAACTTTGTAGTTTAGTTGGGGCCTCTCTTGTCGAGTTATGGAACGTTAAATAACTTTGTAGTTTAGTTGGGACCTCTCTTGTCGTGCCGGGGATTTAAATAACTTTATAGTTTAGTTGGAGTCTCTCTTGTCGTGTCGGGGAATTTTAAAAAACTTTGTAGTTTAGTTGGGGCCTCTCTTGTCGAGTTAGGGAACGTTAAATACTTTGTAGTTTAGTTGGGGCCTCTCTTGTCGAGTTAGGGAACTTTAAATAACTTTGTAGTTTAGTTGGGACCTGTCTTGTCGTGCCGGGAGCTTTAAATATCTTTGTAGTTTAGTTGGGGCCTCTCTTGTCGAGTTAGGGAACATTAAATAACTTTGTAGTTTAGTTGGGGCCTCTCTTGTCGTGCCGGGAAAATTAAATAACTTTGTAGTTTAGTTGGGGCCTCTCTTGTCATGTAAAGGAACTTTAAATAACTTTGTAATTTAGTTGGGGCCTCTCTTGTCGAGTTAGGGAACTTTAAATAACTTTGTAGTTTAGTTGGGGCCTCTCTTGTCGAGTTAGGGAACGTTAAATAACTTTGTAGTTTAATTGGGGCTTCTCTTGTCGTGCCGGGGAACGTCAAATAACTTTGTAGTTTAGTTAGGGCCTCTTTTGTCGTGCCGGAAACTTTAAATAATTTCCTAGTTTAGTTGGGGCCTCTCTTGTCGTGACGTGGAACTTTAAATAACTTTGTAGTTTAGTTAGGGCTTCTCTTGTCGTGCCAGGGAACTTCAAATAAATTTGTAGTTTAGTTGGGGCCTCTCTTGTCGAGTTAGGGAACTTTAAATAACTTTGTAGTTTAGTTGGGGCCTCTCTTGTCGAGTTAGGGAACGTTAAATAACTTTGTAGTTTAGTTGGGACCTCTCTTGTCGTGCCGGGGATTAAAATAACTTTATAGTTGAGTTGGAGTCTCTCTTGTCGTGTCGGGGAATTTTAAAAAATTTGTAGTTTAGTTGGGGCCTCTCTTGTCGAGTTAGGGAACGTTAAATAACTTTGTAGTTTAGTTGGGGCCTTTCTTGTCGAGTTAGGGAACTTTAAATAACTTTGTAGTTTAGTTGGGACCTGTCTTGTCGTGCCGGGAGCTTTAAATATCTTTGTAGTTTAGTTGGGGCCTCTCTTGTCGAGTTAGGGAACATTAAATAACTTTGTAGTTTAGTTGGGGCCTCTCTTGTCGTGCCGGGAAAATTAAATAACTTTGTAGTTTAGTTGGGGCCTCTCTTGTCATGTAAAGGAACTTTAAATAACTTTGTAATTTAGTTGGGGCCTCTCTTGTCGAGTTAGGGAACTTTAAATAACTTTGTAGTTTAGTTGGGGCCTCTCTTGTCGAGTTAGGGAACGTTAAATAACTTTGTAGTTTAATTGGGGCTTCTCTTGTCGTGCCGGGGAACGTCAAATAACTTTGTAGTTTAGTTAGGGCCTCTTTTGTCGTGCCGGAAACTTTAAATAATTTCCTAGTTTAGTTGGGGCCTCTCTTGTCGTGACTGGGAACTTTAAATAACTTTGTAGTTTAGTTAGGGCTTCTCTTGTCGTGCCAGGGAACTTCAAATAACTTTGTAGTTTAGTTGGGGCCTCTCTTGTCGAGTTAGGGAACTTTAAATAACTTTGTAGTTTAGTTGGGGCCTCTCTTGTCGAGTTAGGGAACGTTAAATAACTTTGTAGTTTAGTTGGGACCTCTCTTGTCGTGCCGGGGATTTAAATAACTTTATAGTTTAGTTGGAGTCTCTCTTGTCGTGTCGGGGAATTTTGAAAAACTTTGTAGTTTAGTTGGGGCCTCTCTTGTCGAGTTAGGGAACGTTAAATAACTTTGTAGTTTAGTTGGGGCCTCTCTTGTCGAGTTAGGGAACTTTAAATAACTTTGTAGTTTAGTTGGGACCTGTCTTGTCGTGCCGGGAGCTTTAAATAACTTTGTAGTTTAGTTGGGGCCTCTCTTGTCGAGTTAGGGAACATTAAATAACTTTGTAGTTTAGTTGGGGCCTCTCTTGTCGTGCCGGGAAAATTAAATAACTTTGTAGTTTAGTTGGGGCCTCTCTTGTCATGTAAAGGAACTTTAAATAACTTTGTAGTTTAGTTGGGGCCTCTCTTGTCGAGTTATGGAACGTTAAATAACTTTGTAGTTTAGTTGGGACCTCTCTTGTCGTGCCGGGGATTTAAATAACTTTATAGTTTAGTTGGAGTCTCTCTTGTCGTGTCGGGGAATTTTAAAAAACTTTGTAGTTTAGTTGGGGCCTCTCTTGTCGAGTTAGGGAACGTTAAATACTTTGTAGTTTAGTTGGGGCCTCTCTTGTCGAGTTAGGGAACTTTAAATAACTTTGTAGTTTAGTTGGGACCTGTCTTGTCGTGCCGGGAGCTTTAAATAACTTTCTAGTTTAGTTGGGGCCTCTCTTGTCGTGCCAGGGAACTTCAAATAAATTTGTAGTTTAGTTGGGGCCTCTCTTGTCGAGTTAGGGAACTTTAACTAACTTTGTAGTTTAGTTGGGGCCTCTCTTGTCGAGTTAGGGAACGTTAAATAACTTTGTAGTTTAGTTGGGACCTTTCTTGTCGTGCCGGGGATTAAAATAACTTTATAGTTGAGTTGGAGTCTCTCTTGTCGTGTCGGGGAATTTTAAAAAACTTTGTAGTTTAGTTGGGGCCTCTCTTGTCGAGTTAGGGAACGTTAAATAACTTTGTAGTTTAGTTGGGGCCTCTCTTGTCGAGTTAGGGAACTTTAAATAACTTTGTAGTTTAGTTGGGACCTGTCTTGTCGTGCCGGGAGCTTTAAATATCTTTGTAGTTTAGTTGGGGCCTCTCTTGTCGAGTTAGGGAACATTAAATAACTTTGTAGTTTAGTTGGGGCCTCTCTTGTCGTGCCGGGAAAATTAAATAACTTTGTAGTTTAGTTGGGGCCTCTCTTGTCATGTAAAGGAACTTTAAATAACTTTGTAATTTAGTTGAGGCCTCTCTTGTCGAGTTAGGGAACTTTAAATAACTTTGTAGTTTAGTTGGGGCCTCTCTTGTCGAGTTAGGGAACGTTAAATAACTTTGTAGTTTAATTGGGGCTTCTCTTGTCGTGCCGGGGAACGTCAAATAACTTTGTAGTTTAGTTAGGGCCTCTTTTGTCGTGCCGGAAACTTTAAATAATTTCCTAGTTTAGTTGGGGCCTCTCTTGTCGTGACGGGGAACTTTAAATAACTTTGTAGTTTAGTTAGGGCTTCTCTTGTCGTGCCAGGGAACTTCAAATAACTTTGTAGTTTAGTTGGGGCCTCTCTTGTCGAGTTAGGGAACTTTAAATAACTTTGTAGTTTAGTTGGGGCCTCTCTTGTCGAGTTAGGGAACGTTAAATAACTTTGTAGTTTAGTTGGGACCTCTCTTGTCGTGCCGGGGATTTAAATAACTTTATAGTTTAGTTGGAGTATCTCTTGTCGTGTCGGGGAATTTTAAAAAACTTTGTAGTTTAGTTGGGGCCTCTCTTGTCGAGTTAGGGAACGTTAAATAACTTTGTAGTTTAGTTGGGGCCTCTCTTGTCGAGTTAGGGAACTTTAAATAACTTTGTAGTTTAGTTGGGACCTGTCTTGTCGTGCCGGGAGCTTTAAATAACTTTGTAGTTTAGTTGGGGCCTCTCTTGTCGAGTTAGGGAACATTAAATAACTTTGTAGTTTAGTTGGGGCCTCTCTTGTCGTGCCGGGAAAATTAAATAACTTTGTAGTTTAGTTGGGGCCTCTCTTGTCATGTAAAGGAACTTTAAATAACTTTGTAGTTTAGTTAGGGCTTCTTTTGTCGTGCCGGAAACTTTAAATAATTTCCTAGTTTAGTTGGGGACTCTCTTGTCGTGACGGGGAACTTTAAATAACTTTGTAGTTTAGTTGGGGCCTCTCTTGTCGAGTTAGGGAACGTTAAATAACTTTGTAGTTTAGTTGGGACCTGTCTTGTCGTGCCGGGAGCTTTAAATAACTTCCTAGTTTAGTTGGGGCCTCTCTTGTCGTGACGGGGAACTTTAAGTAACTTTGTAGTTTAGTTGGGACCTGTCTTGTCGTGCCGGGAGCTTTAAATAACTTCCTAGTTTAGTTGGGGCCTCTCTTGTCGTACCAGGGAACTTCAAATAAATTTGTAGTTTAGTTGGGGCCTCTCTTGTCGAGTTAGGGAACTTTAAATAACTTTGTAGTTTAGTTGGGGCCTCTCTTGTCGAGTTAGGGAACGTTAAATAACTTTGTAGTTTAGTTGGGACCTCTCTTGTCGTGCCGGGGATTAAAATAACTTTATAGTTGAGTTGGAGTCTCTCTTGTCGTGTCGGGGAATTTTAAAAAACTTTGTAGTTTAGTTGGGGCCTCTCTTGTCGAGTTAGGGAACGTTAAATAACTTTGTAGTTTAGTTGGGGCCTCTCTTGTCGAGTTAGGGAACTTTAAATAACTTTGTAGTTTAGTTGGGACCTGTCTTGTCGTGCCGGGAGCTTTAAATATCTTTGTAGTTTAGTTGGGGCCTCTCTTGTCGAGTTAGGGAACATTAAATAACTTTGTAGTTTAATTGGGGCCTCTCTTGTCGTGCCGGGAAAATTAAATAACTTTGTAGTTTAGTTGGGGCCTCTCTTGTCATGTAAAGGAACTTTAAATAACTTTGTAATTTAGTTGGGGCCTCTCTTGTCGAGTTAGGGAACTTTAAATAACTTTGTAGTTTAGTTGGGGCCTCTCTTGTCGAGTTAGGGAACGTTAAATAACTTTGTAGTTTAATTGGGGCTTCTCTTGTCGTGCCGGGGAACGTCAAATAACTTTGTAGTTTAGTTAGGGCCTCTTTTGTCGTGCCGGAAACTTTAAATAATTTCCTAGTTTAGTTGGGGCCTCTCTTGTCGTGACGGGGAACTTTAAATAACTTTGTAGTTTAGTTAGGGCTTCTCTTGTCGTGCCAGGGAACTTCAAATAACTTTGTAGTTTAGTTGGGGCCTCTCTTGTCGAGTTAGGGAACTTTAAATAACTTTGTAGTTTAGTTGGGGCCTCTCTTGTCGAGTTAGGGAACGTTAAATAACTTTGTAGTTTAGTTGGGACCTCTCTTGTCGTGCCGGGGATTTAAATAACTTTATAGTTTAGTTGGAGTCTCTCTTGTCGTGTCGGGGAATTTTAAAAAACTTTGTAGTTTAGTTGGGGCCTCTCTTGTCGAGTTAGGGAACGTTAAATAACTTTGTAGTTTAGTTGGGGCCTCTCTTGTCGAGTTAGGGAACTTTAAATAACTTTGTAGTTTAGTTAGGGCTTCTCTTGTCGTGCCAGGGAACTTCAAATAACTTTGTAGTTTAGTTGGGGCCTCTCTTGTCGAGTTAGGGAACTTTAAATAACTTTGTAGTTTAGTTGGGGCCTCTCTTGTCGAGTTAGGGAACGTTAAATAACTTTGTAGTTTAGTTGGGACCTCTCTTGTCGTGCCGGGGATTTAAATAACTTTATAGTTTAGTTGGAGTCTCTCTTGTCGTGTCGGGGAATTTTAAAAAACTTTGTAGTTTAGTTGGGGCCTCTCTTGTCGAGTTAGGGAACGTTAAATAACTTTGTAGTTTAGTTGGGGCCTCTCTTGTCGAGTTAGGGAACTTTAAATAACTTTGTAGTTTAGTTGGGACCTGTCTTGTCGTGCCGGGAGCTTTAAATAACTTTGTAGTTTAGTTGGGGCCTCTCTTGTCGAGTTAGGGAACATTAAATAACTTTGTAGTTTAGTTGGGGCCTCTCTTGTCGTGCCGGGAAAATTAAATAACTTTGTAGTTTAGTTGGGGCCTCTCTTGTCATGTAAAGGAACTTTAAATAACTTTGTAATTTAGTTGGGGCCTCTCTTGTCGAGTTAGGGAACTTTAAATAACTTTGTAGTTTAGTTGGGGCCTCTCTTGTCGAGTTAGGGAACGTTAAATAACTTTGTAGTTTAGTTGGGACCTCTCTTGTCGTGCCGGGGATTTAAATAACTTTGTAGTTTAGTTGGAGTCTCTCTAGTCGTGTCGGGGAATTTTAAAAAACTTTGTAGTTTAGTTGGGGCCTCTCTTGTCGAGTTAGGGAACGTTAAATATTTTGTAGTTTAGTTGGGGCCTCTCTTGTCGAGTTAGGGAACTTTAAATAACTTTGTAGTTTAGTTGGGACCTGTTTTGTCGTGCCGGGAGCTTTAAATAACTTTGTAGTTTAGTTAGGGCCTCTCTTGTCGAGTTAGGGAACATTAAATAACTTTGTAGTTTAGTTGGGGCCTCTCTTGTCGTGCCGGGAAAATTATATAACTTTGTAGTTTAGTTGGGGCCTCTTTTGTCATGTAAAGGAACTTTAAATAACTTTGTAGTTTAGTTAGGGCTTCTTTTGTCGTGCCGGAAACTTTAAATAATTTCCTAGTTTAGTTGGGGCCTCTCTTGTCGTGACGGGGAACTTTAAATAACTTTGTAGTTTAGTTAGGGCTTCTCTTGTCGTGCCAGGGAACTTCAAATAACTTTGTAGTTTAGTTGAGACCTCTCTTGTCGTGCCGGGGAACTTAAATTACTTTATAGTTTAGTTGGAGCCTCTCTTGTCGTGTCGGGGAATTTTAAAAAACTTTGTAGTTTAGTTGGGGCCTCTTGTCGAGTTAGGGAACTTTAAATAACTTTGTAGTTTAGTTGGGGCCTCTCTTGTCGAGTTAGGGAACGTTAAATAACTTTGTAATTTAGTTGGGACCTCTCTTGTCGTGCCGGGGATTTAAATAACTTTATAGTTTAGTTGGAGTGTCTCTTGTCGTGTCGGGGAATTTTAAAAAACTTTGTAGTTTAGTTGGGGCCTCTCTTGTCGAGTTAGGGAACGTTAAATAACTTTGTAGTTTAGTTGGGGCCTCTCTTGTCGAGTTAGGGAACTTTAAATAACTTTGTAGTTTAGTTGGGACCTGTCTTGTCGTGCCGGGAGCTTTAAATATCTTTGTAGTTTAGTTGGGGCCTCTCTTGTCGAGTTAGGGAACATTAAATAACTTTGTAGTTTAGTTGGGGCCTCTCTTGTCGTGCCGGGAAAATTAAATAACTTTGTAGTTTAGTTGGGGCCTCTCTTGTCATGTAAAGGAACTTTAAATAACTTTGTAATTTAGTTGGGGCCTCTCTTGTCGAGTTAGGGAACTTTAAATAACTTTGTAGTTTAGTTGGGGCCTCTCTTGTCGAGTTAGGGAACGTTAAATAACTTTGTAGTTTAATTGGGGCTTCTCTTGTCGTGCCGGGGAACGTCAAATAACTTTGTAGTTTAGTTAGGGCCTCTTTTGTCGTGCCGGAAACTTTAAATAATTTCCTAGTTTAGTTGGGGCCTCTCTTGTCGTGACGGGGAACTTTAAATAACTTTGTAGTTTAGTTAGGGCTTCTCTTGTCGTGCCAGGGAACTTCAAATAACTTTGTAGTTTAGTTGGGGCCTCTCTTGTCGAGTTAGGGAACTTTAAATAACTTTGTAGTTTAGTTGGGGCCTCTCTTGTCGAGTTAGGGAACGTTAAATAACTTTGTAGTTTAGTTGGGACCTCTCTTGTCGTGCCGGGGATTTAAATAACTTTATAGTTTAGTTGGAGTCTCTCTTGTCGTGTCGGGGAATTTTAAAAAACTTTGTAGTTTAGTTGGGGCCTCTCTTGTCGAGTTAGGGAACGTTAAATAACTTTGTAGTTTAGTTGGGGCCCCTCTTGTCGAGTTAGGGAACTTTAAATAACTTTGTAGTTTAGTTAGGGCTTCTCTTGTCGTGCCAGGGAACTTCAAATAACTTTGTAGTTTAGTTGGGGCCTCTCTTGTCGAGTTAGGGAACTTTAAATAACTTTGTAGTTTAGTTGGGGCCTCTCTTGTCAAGTTAGGGAACGTTAAATAACTTTGTAGTTTAGTTGGGACCTCTCTTGTCGTGCCGGGGATTTAAATAACTTTATAGTTTAGTTGGAGTCTCTCTTGTCGTGTCGGGGAATTTTAAAAAACTTTGTAGTTTAGTTGGGGCCTCTCTTGTCGAGTTAGGGAACGTTAAATAACTTTGTAGTTTAGTTGGGGCCTCTCTTGTCGAGTTAGGGAACTTTAAATAACTTTGTAGTTTAGTTGGGACCTGTCTTGTCGTGCCGGGAGCTTTAAATAACTTTGTAGTTTAGTTGGGGCCTCTCTTGTCGAGTTAGGGAACATTAAATAACTTTGTAGTTTAGTTGGGGCCTCTCTTGTCGTGCCGGGAAAATTAAATAACTTTGTAGTTTAGTTGGGGCCTCTCTTGTCATGTAAAGGAACTTTAAATAACTTTGTAATTTAGTTGGGGCCTCTCTTGTCGAGTTAGGGAACTTTAAATAACTTTGTAGTTTAGTTGGGGCCTCTCTTGTCGAGTTAGGAAACGTTAAATAACTTTGTAGTTTAGTTGGGACCTCTCTTGTCGTGCCGGGGATTTAAATAACTTTATAATTAGTTGGAGTCTCTCTTGTCGTGTCGGGGAATTTTAAAAAACTTTGTAGTTTAGTTGGGGCCTCTCTTGTCGAGTTAGGGAACGTTAAATATTTTGTAGTTTAGTTGGGGCCTCTCTTGTCGAGTTAGGGAACTTTAAATAACTTTGTAGTTTAGTTGGGACCTGTCTTGTCGTGCCGGGAGCTTTAAATAATTTGTAGTTTAGTTAGGGCCTCTCTTGTCGAGTTAGGGAACATTAAATAACTTTGTAGTTTAGTTGGGGCCTCTCTTGTCGTGCCGGGAAAATTAAATAACTTTGTAGTTTAGTTGGGGCCTCTTTTGTCATGTAAAGGAACTTTAAATAACTTTGTAGTTTAGTTAGGGCTTCTTTTGTCGTGCCGGAAACTTTAAATAATTTCCTAGTTTAGTTGGGGCCTCTCTTGTCGTGACGGGGAACTTTAAATAACTTTGTAGTTTAGTTAGGGCTTCTCTTGTCGTGCCAGGGAACTTCAAATAACTTTGTAGTTTAGTTGAGACCTCTCTTGTCGTGCCGGGGAACTTAAAATTACTTTATAGTTTAGTTGGAGCCTCTCTTGTCGTGTCGGGGAATTTTAAAAAACTTTGTAGTTTAGTTGGGGCCTCTTGTCGAGTTAGGGAACTTTAAATAACTTTGTAGTTTAGTTGGGGCCTCTCTTGTCGAGTTAGGGTACGTTAAATAACTTTGTAGTTTAGTTGGGACCTCTCTTGTCGTGCCGGGGATTTAAATAACTTTATAGTTTAGTTGGAGTCTCTCTTGTCGTGTCGGGGAATTTTAAAAAACTTTGTAGTTTAGTTGGGGCCTCTCTTGTCGAGTTAGGGAACGTTAAATAACTTTGTAGTTTAGTTGGGGCCTCTCTTGTCGAGTTAGGGAACATTAAATAACTTTGTAGTTTAGTTGGGGCCTCTCTTGTCGTGCCGGGAAAATTAAATAACTTTGTAGTTTAGTTGGGGCCTCTCTTGTCATGTAAAGGAACTTTAAATAACTTTGTAATTTAGTTGGGGCCTCTCTTGTCGAGTTAGGGAACGTTAAATAACTTTGTAGTTTAGTTGGGACCTCTCTTGTCGTGCCGGGGATTTAAATAACTTTATAGTTTAGTTGGAGTCTCTCTTGTCGTGTCGGGGAATTTTAAAAAACTTTGTAGTTTAGTTGGGGCCTCTCTTGTCGAGTTAGGGAACGTTAAATAACTTTGTAGTTTAGTTGGGGCCTCTCTTGTCGAGTTAGGGAACTTTAAATAACTTTGTAGTTTAATTGGGACCTGTCTTGTCGTGCCGGGAGCTTTAAATAACTTTGTAGTTTAGTTGGGGCCTCTCTTGTCGAGTTAGGGAACTTTAAATAACTTTGTAGTTTAGTTGGGACCTGTCTTGTCGTGCCGGGAGCTTTAAATAACTTTGTAGTTTAGTTGGGGCCTCTCTTGTCGAGTTAGGGAACATTAAATAACTTTGTAGTTTAGTTGGGGCCTCTCTTGTCGAGTTAGGGAACGTTAAATAACTTTGTAGTTTAGTTGGGGCCTCTCTTGTCGAGTTAGGGAACTTTAAATAACTTTGTAGTTTAATTGGGACCTGTCTTGTCGTGCCGGGAGCTTTAAATAACTTTGTAGTTTAGTTGGGGCCTCTCTTGTCGAGTTAGGGAACTTTAAATAACTTTGTAGTTTAGTTGGGACCTGTCTTGTCGTGCCGGGAGCTTTAAATAACTTTGTAGTTTAGTTGGGGCCTCTCTTGTCGAGTTAGGGAACGTTAAATAACTTTGTAGTTTAGTTGGGGCCTCTCTTGTCGAGTTAGGGAACATTAAATAACTTTGTAGTTTAGTTGGGGCCTCTCTTGTCGTGCCGGGAGCTTTAAATAACTTTGTAGTTTAGTTGGGGCCTCTCTTGTCGAGTTAGGGAACATTAAATAACTTTGTAGTTTAGTTGGGGCCTCTCTTGTCATGTAAAGGAACTTTAAATAACTTTGTAATTTAGTTGGGGCCTCTCTTGTCGAGTTAGGGAACTTTAAATAACTTTGTAGTTTAGTTGGGGCCTCTCTTGTCGAGTTAGGGAACGTTAAATAACTTTGTAGTTTAGTTGGGACCTCTCTTGTCGTGCCGGGGATTTAAATAACTTTATAGTTTAGTTGGAGTCTTTCTTGTCGTGTCGGGGAATTTTAAAAAACTTTGTAGTTTAGTTGGGGCCTCTCTTGTCGAGTTAGGGAACGTTAAATATTTTGTAGTTTAGTTGGGGCCTCTCTTGTCGAGTTAAGGAACTTTAAATAACTTTGTAGTTTAGTTGGGACCTGTCTTGTCGTGCCGGGAGCTTTAAATAACTTTGTAGTTTAGTTAGGGCCTCTCTTGTCGAGTTAGGGAACATTAAATAACTTTGTAGTTTAGTTGGGGCCTCTCTTGTCGTGCCGGGAAAATTAAATAACTTTGTAGTTTAGTTGGGGCCTCTTTTGTCATGTAAAGGAACTTTAAATAACTTTGTAGTTTAGTTAGGGCTTCTTTTGTCGTGCCGGAAACTTTAAATAATTTCCTAGTTTAGTTGGGGCCTCTCTTGTCGTGACGGGGAACTTTAAATAACTTTGTAGTTTAGTTAGGGCTTCTCTTGTCGTGCCAGGGAACTTCAAATAACTTTGTAGTTTAGTTGAGACCTCTCTTGTCGTGCCGGGGAACTTAAAATTACTTTATAGTTTAGTTGGAGCCTGTCTTGTCGTGTCGGGGAATTTTAAAAAACTTTGTAGTTTAGTTGGGGCCTCTTGTCGAGTTAGGGAACTTTAAATAACTTTGTAGTTTAGTTGGGGCCTCTCTTGTCGAGTTAGGGAACGTTAAATAACTTTGTAGTTTAGTTGGGACCTCTCTTGTCGTGCCGGGGATTTAAATAACTTTATAGTTTAGTTGGAGTCTCTCTTGTCGTGTCGGGGAATTTTAAAAAACTTTGTAGTTTAGTTGGGGCCTCTCTTGTCGAGTTAGGGAACGTTAAATAACTTTGTAGTTTAGTTGGGGCCTCTCTTGTCGAGTTAGGGAACATTAAATAACTTTGTAGTTTAGTTGGGGCCTCTCTTGTCGTGCCGGGAAAATTAAATAACTTTGTAGTTTAGTTGGGGCCTCTCTTGTCATGTAAAGGAACTTTAAATAACTTTGTAATTTAGTTGGGGCCTCTCTTGTCATGTAAAGGAACTTTAAATAACTTTGTAATTTAGTTGGGGCCTCTCTTGTCGAGTTAGGGAACGTTAAATAACTTTGTAGTTTAGTTGGGACCTCTCTTGTCGTGCCGGGGAATTTTAAAAAACTTTGTAGTTTAGTTGGGGCCTCTCTTGTCGAGTTAGGGAACATTAAATAACTTTATAGTTTAGTTGGAGTCTCTCTTGTCGTGTCGGGGAATTTTAAAAAACTTTGTAGTTTAGTTGGGGCCTCTCTTGTCGAGTTAGGGAACGTTAAATAACTTTGTAGTTTAGTTGGGGCCTCTCTTGTCGAGTTAGGGAACTTTAAATAACTTTGTAGTTTAGTTGTGTCCTCTCTTGTCTTTTTTTTTTTTTTTTTTTTTTTTAGTTGGGGCCTCTCTTGTCGTGTAAACCGTTTCGCAAAAATCTAAATCCCGTAAATATTTTATTCAAATAAAATTAACGAAGCTTTATAATAAATGTCAAAGCAAAAATGTTAATTAGATCGAAATCACCTTGTTTGTATCGAAACGTCTTACAAGATGATGTCGATCTACTCGACCTTTTTGACTTTAAAATTTATTATCAATCCACATTAATCCGTGCATATGGTGCCAAAAGTTTTTGAATATATGTGAGAATCAGGCAACAAACTCCTTGCAACTAATATGTAATTTGTTTATATTTCAAAACAAAAATAAAACACCAATTTTGAAGGTACATTATCCGATCCGAAAGTTGTATATTGTTAGTTATATTGTAAATTATTTTAACCAAATGTTGTTGTTTTCAGAACGTATATGTAGAAACTTATTTGATAAGATTAATGACGGCGGTCGTTACAATTAACTTTACACTATATTCATCCAAATGTGATGATATATACAATACATATATCTATCGTTTTTTAGTTTTTTTACGAATTTATATGTTTGACTTTTATCGCAAATAACGGGCTATATGTCATCTCGAACTTCAGTCAAAAATATGGAAATAAGGAAAAAAACATGCAACATACCTAATGTATCACTTCGGCGGTTTTCAATGAACATAAATTACACAAAAATAGTTTACCAAAAATTCTATCAACTATTTTGTTAGCGCGTTTTACCTGGTTTATAATAAATAGCCTCGCCTACAAAATTTTGCCTCTAACTGCTTCAAATGCAAGATTGCTGGAGGTTTTATGGGCAGGACGCCTCAAGAAAAAAAGCCATATTGGGATAAAAAGATAATTACGCAGAAGCTAGAGGGTCAATGGAGTTGGTTTGAACGGAGAACGTCCTGTCACTTCCAAGTAAGCTTCCGACTAGCTCATGTTTGCGATCTCAGCAGCGCTGGACGTCGCAGTCGTTCGCAGTAAACATTTGCACCAATCTGACGCAATGATGTGAAGTAGAATACAGCAAATCATCCCTCCAAGCAACATCAACATTTATCAGGAATATGACGCAATGATGTGAGGCATCAGAGCGTTCCTCCAAGCAACATCAACATTTACAAGGAATCAAGCGGATGTTGTGAGGTAGAATTCCACATATCATTCCTCCAAGCAACATCAACATTTATCAGGAATTTAGCGGATGGTTGGGAGCCTGAAACCAACCCAGGCTGCCACAATAAACAACAACATTGTGACGAAACAGCCACCCGCGATAAGCACCATAATTATTTAGGCAGGATTGCGTATTAAAACTTAACCCAACATATATTCACATTGAAGTTGCGTTGTACCTCAAAAGCATTGTGCCTCAACTTTTCACACGACAGCTTAAATGCTTAGCGTTTAATTGATACAATGCCTGAAGCAACATTATAAACCACTTAATGTTAGTTGTTTTGTTCTCAGCGTTGAGCGTTGAATCATTTAAATTTAAACGCGACTTTATGATTGCAAATCTTTTTTTTTGCTATCTTACTAAAAATAACTGGTAGAATACCTACCTAGCATTAACCAGCCTAATATAACTTACAGCAGTGCTTCCCAACCGACGGGTTGCGACCCATTGGTGGACCGCAAAGCATTTCTAAATGTTACAGCTTTTTCACAGTTTTGAAAAATTATCGCATTAAAGCGGTTTTACCGGTGCGAAAAATTTAGGCAACAATGTAACAAATAAGTAACAGTTAAGATGTGTTGTCTCACAGTAACTAGTTTAGTACGTTCGCCAGCAGTAAAAATACAGGTTTTAAGTAACTGTTAATCTTATTTTCAATTAGTTGCATTTTAAATTATTGCTCAAAAAGGGTTAATCTAATTTTGTTTGTTTCTTTTTATAGTCACAAAATGGATAGTTTTGAGTTTTTTCATTTATTGCCCAAAAATGCTGCAAAACTTTTCGCGAATCTAATTATGTTGTTAAAATGATGGGCAAAGGTGGCCGAAACCAGTTTTATATGAAGATAGTAATTGCCTCTTTGTGTTAAACATTTTTTCTTTGTCCATTTAGCTTGTTTGTTTTTGCATTCAACAAAATTCAAAATTAAGTTCTGTCGCTTAAGACAGGTGTCGGCAACCTTTTTGGCCCTGCGGACCGGGTTGAAACAACAAATGTTCAGTAAAGGCAATTTATTACAACCCTTTTTTCAAGGAACCAATTAAATTCGTTCTGCAATGCATCTCATATCAGCACACTGATTTATTTTGAACCTCACCAGAGCTTAATACTAATTGAAATTTTTTATCATATCCATCAACCATGGAGTATGTTAAAGCGAAAGTTACTGTGTATTGAATAGAAAACTACATTTAATTGTTTTTGACTTATTTTTTAGTTTTTTGGCATTTTACGTACAGTTTGGGTTTAACTCAAAATTTTAATCTGGCAACCCTGCTACGGACCGGCGGTTGCCGACCACTGGCTTAAGGAATGTTGCGTTAAGATCGCACACCGGCCAACAACCTCGTTTCGCCCAATCAATATGCAAAGTACATTCAACAACTAACCGTTAAAATGCTTTGAAGGGCCAATCCAATATTTAAATAGACTTATGTATTCTTTAACTTACCACTGTTCTTAGCACGTCAAGTCCCTATCAAGTCATTGTCAAAAGAAACTGGTAAACTTGTCTGATCGTAGTGATATTTAAATTGGCAAACAACAAAAACGTGACATGATTAAAGTACACTGTTTTACCAGCATAAATTAGGGTAAAACTAATCAAATTTTACCAAAAACTATTTGATAAAAACACCTTAATGACTTAAGTCAAAGTTAGGTGTTTTGTCCGTAAGTCAGGTCATTCTTCCAGATTAGTCAAGTGAAGTTATTTAAAACCAGTTGGTTCTACAAAGGCTGTAGTTTTTTTCCTGCCTTGCTTGCAACTTTTTATCGTTGGTCAAAAAGGCTTAGGAAGGGCTACAACGGTCATGTTCAAATGACGGATCTCGATCCGGTTCCGGATCTTTTCAGCGTTTTGTGCGGATCTTCTAATGTAGTCTTAGAAACAAACTTTCTACAGTGTTTTCATGTATAAACCAATTGTCAGTGTTGATGAATTTTGTAAAAAATCAAGCATAGAACGAGACTCCCAAATGCTAATCGTTGTGAGTGTTTGAGGATATCAGTCAGCGACAGAAAGTCTCAATTCGATGCTATTGTAAGACCTAAAGTATAAAACAGGGGTCGGCAATCTACGGCCCACGGGCCGGATGAGCCCCGCCGCCTCTTTGACAAACTAGATACGAGTCCATTGCAAATACTTTTTGACAATTTTAACTCGTAATACAATGAAACATATGTACACACATATATGTGTGCTTACAACTGAGATCTAGCCCTTCTGAAGCTGCTTTTTGACCAACGATAACGGCTTACGTATTATTAGTACACCGAAAAGCCATTGCAGACTTACCGAATCTGTCGATCAATGATGCAAGCAGAGCAAACTAGAAAAACAACTAGCCTGCAGTGAGGTTCGAACTCACGACCTCCGGTCAAGCCGGGTGTTTTAACTCGTAAGTGCGAAAAATTTTCGCGCTTCGCGCGAATCATCTTTCTACGTCCGGCTTGTTTACGTTTTGATGCGGTCTTTTGAACTAGACCAGCGCTTCGCTACCGTTAATGAAAAACGCCTTAAAAAATGTTAAACAAATATTTTTTAACATTTTGTATTTTCGGCAGTGTAATAAAAACTTGCAAGAAATTTAAAATAAATGCCGGTATACCTAAAAAAATCGAGCTCGCTTCGTTCGCCACGTGCGCCCTGACTTTGAAAGGTTAACAAATACTAAACAAGATTAACTATTAAACTTATCACATTTAAATAAAGCACCATAAAAATTGAAGCCTGTCCAATATGTTTACTATTCGTATTTGGTGGATCATCATGTTGTCAGGTTTGGCTGTGGTGGAGCATAGAAGAAATCATTTGATCACACCTGGGCTAGAACACACTTGCTGAACGTAAATGTGCGGCTATATATTTTATTTCTTATAAACGTTTATAAAATCATGAATTAATTAAAATACTTGTTTTTTGCTTTATTTACACCAACGGATTAGAACGTAAAGTGACCCCTTGGATACACCCCTGTTTGTTAGGGGGTAAATGTGGGTCAAAGGGCTCGTGTAACCCTAGCTAATTGCAAACGGAATCCCGTTATAAACGGCATATGGAAAAGTAGGGGGTCACACTGTGGTTAAAGTTGGTTGTCTCCCGACACACAATACAAGTTGCTAAATCAATGAGGTCATAACTTCCATAAATATTTGTTGGAAAAGGAGTCCATGCCTTTGTAATAAAGAGTCTATTGTTGCGTCACATCCGGTATACAGGATACATATGCCCTGCATCAAAAATATTGTTCTCCAGAGTATTTAAGCGGCTGATACTTAAAGCCTTAAAAAATTCTAAGAATATAGTAAATGTATAATTTTGAACTCTTTTTGACGGTTTACGAATAGTTTTAATTTTATGACAAAGCAAGTTTTTTTAAAATGCAGGAAGAAATTGTTTTTTTTAGGTTGTAAGAGTTAAACAAATTAATTCGTTATAGTTAAAATTGAATTCTCTGCCTTAAACAGTAAATTAGGCCAAATTATTTTAGGTCTGATTGCATGGTAAGATTAATTTGTAAATGTAACCTCCTATTCTAGACGTTTTCCTTGTAGTTTGAACTTGAAATTAAAAATTAAACCAAGCTAACGATTACCTAAAATATAACAAAATAGCGAAAATATTTTTATCAATCTGTTTATCAGCCTTACTGTAAGTTGTCAGTAATTATTTCAATGTTTCTTACCTAAAGAGTATTAATTAAACAATATAAAACATATTTGTAAATATCCTGATAATATTTGTATTAGTTCCAGCCATACTATAGCGCATCAGTAAAAAAATTACCAGAAAATCACTAAAATGAAACAAATGTTCGTCTTTGCGCTTCTGTGCTGCTTCTTGTTCTCCAGTTTCCAGCCCAGTGAAGCTCGATTATCTGGCGCGCTTCTACACCGCGGTAAGTGTGCTTGAATCGAGAATTTCTGCACTGCGAATTACTTATACCTATTCAGTGCGGCCATCTTTGGTTTGACTTTAGTTGCTGTATGAAAACAATACCTTCATTTTGAATGTTTTTTTTTTTGCAAAACACTTGACTGGCTTAGCCAGTTAAAAATAATTGTTTACAACTTTGCAAATTTTCCACAACTGTAATTTCTAATTATGGCAGCTCCTAAAGCTACTTACGGTGTAACTTGTTACTGATTACAGTCACCTAACACACTTACTAAACCTTATACACAATTTAGAAAATTTCATAAAATTCTATACGTAGGCTATAGAAATTTACAGTCAACGCATTCCAGTTTGACAAAGTTAGAAATACATTACTATAGCGCTGTTTCTATTTTGAAGACGTGAAAGTTCGTTATCAGTCCACCTTTAGTCATCCCCATTTTTTTTAATATATTTAAATAGTTACCACAAAATTCTTATAATTTAATTTTTATTCCTTGATGTTAATATTAGAATGCTTCACTAACGTAAGCTCTGAGGCTACATTTCAAGGCTAAATTCGGCTATATTTCCTGCAAGCAAACACTTAATCATTATGTTATCTTTATCCAATTTAACGCAAAGTCATAAGATTAAGGAGAATCAGTGATTTGGTTTGAGGATGAAAATAACAAAAATTTTGGATATTTTATGATTTTAATTTAGATTTAGTTTAATTGATTAAACTTTTGGGTTTTGTCTGTAACTTGTAGAAAGTGTTTACAAACGTTCCAATAATTCCCTTTACGTTACTCGCGTTAAACTATAGAGGTTATCGTTTCAGCATATAACTAGGGCGATTTGTTTTACTTGTTTTTTATTTGTCAAAAAAAATCTTTGTCAATAGAAAAAATTTGTCATAATTTACACGTTAGGTCAAACTTTGTCAAAAACTTTTCAAGTCAAAATCGAAAAAATGCACATAAATAGTTTACAAAATTGAAAAAAAATTATAGTCAGCTTTTTAAAATTGGTCGTTCAGTTGTTTTAAAATTTATCGTTAAATTTTATCAAAAAAAATTAGTTTTGATTTGTGTTTAAAGTCATTTTAACCGTATTCTATCTTCATTAGGGATATGTTGATTAGGGATATATACGGTATAAAAAACGCGTGAATAACGACGCCTAGGTTATTTAAATTAATGTATTTCTAACAGGTCAAAATTTTGTCAAAATTTTAATTTTTAGGTAACAAAATAATCGCCCTACATATAACATACAAACAGAAAAAAATCCATCGTTTAAATGTTGGTTTATTTCACAGCCCGTGTGGCAGCCAATGTTAGTCCAACAAGGTCGTGCTTAAGATGTTCATATTGAACCACAAATCGTCAGAATCCTTAAATATTTTTTTTTTGATTTACCCACAGCTTGCGCTGCTGTGAACCCGCACCGTCGGGTTGATTGTGGCAGGCCTGGAATGAGCGCAGCTCACTGCAGAAGCAAGGGATGCTGCTGGGACAGCAAGCACCCAGGGACCAACTTTTGTTTCTACCACTTGGGACATCGATTGGGTAAGAAACCAAACTTCAAAATAAATGCTACTAAAGAATTATTACGTTTTCTGCGAGTGATCACGCTATTTTCACATAAATTCTGACAGTTAGTCAAACAACTATAACTTTAATTTTCCATGATCTCTCTCATCTTTGCAAAACGCATTTAGTGACGTCATATTGATCAGAAAACTTTGAGCTAAAGTTTAGCGTCGACAGGTCAAGTACAATAAGTTAATTCACTAAGACTTAGAAATAACACTTAAATTCTTCCTCATTATTTTTGTAACTAACTGTTATTATTTTTGTAACTAACTGTAATTAATCGTTTAACAAAAAGGCTTTTAAGGAACCATACTTTAAGACAAGTGCTAACCCAAAAACTAACAGCGACCTACAAATTCAATAACTTAACCAAAGAATATACATTCAAATTTTACTCGCCAAAGCTTGGTGTTATACGGCAAAATTATTATTTAGCGTTTGCGCAGTCTAGCATACAAGAACTATATTGATTTTTTTCTTTCTTATATTGCTTGCTTGGTATATATATATATGTTTTCGCCTTTGAGAAGATTGCCCGAATAGGTGATTGAAACGTTGGCACTTTAATAAATTTTGTACATTTCAAAAGATATAACGAAAAGTTTCAAATATTTAAATAAATAAGAGTGTTACGCCAAGCTCACAACTTGTACGTAAAGACCTAAATAATACCAAAAGTAAACAAATTACTAAACTAGAGATACCGATACCCATGCCAAGTGATAGTTTCGATACTTGTCCGATACTAGGGTGGTATCGATACTTGTCCGATACTAGGGTGGTATCGATACTCGTCCGATACTAGGGTGGTATCGATACTTGTCCGATACTAGGGTGGTATCGATACTCGTCCGATACTAGGGTGGTATCGATACTTGTCCGATACTAGGGTGGTATCGATACTCGTCCGATACTAGGGTGGTATCGATACTTGTCCGATACTAGGGTGGTATCGATACTCGTCCGATACTAGGGTGGTATCGATACTTGTCCGATACTAGGGTGGTATCGATGCTTGTCCGATACTAGGGTGGTATCGATACTCGTCCGATACTAGGGTGGTATCGATACTTGTCCGATACTAGGGTGGTATCGATACTCGTCCGATACTAGGGTGGTATCGATACTCGTCCGATACTAGGGTGGTATCGATACTTGTCCGATACTAGGGTGGTATCGATGCAAAACCGATACCGATCTATTGTAGAAATTTTAGCGATGATTTGCGAACACTAAATAACCAATCCGAGGCATAATCTCTAAGAAACTCATAATTCACTTGCAGCCCGCATATTATTAAATACATTTTTAGCATTTAAAGTTTTTAGCGTAAGTTTGTAGAATTATACAAACGAAGTTGACGAGGCACCAAGTAACACAGAACAAAATATGATTTTCTGCAAGTCTGGAGTTATTTGCTTAAACTTATCATTATTTTTCAGGAGATGCTGAAATGGAAGACTATCAAGATATTCAGAAGTAGATTTAATTATTTTGTGCTTAATTTAAAATTACCATAAAAATAAAAAGTTTGTGCTCGGAATAAAATCATTAACGTACTTTTGTGTTGTTTCTAATTATGGACGTCATCAAAAGTTTACGTCATCTGAATAATCTGCTATAATTGTCCCATTGCCATCAATATTATAAATACGAAAACGTATTATATATTTTTAAAGCTGTTAAATAATAAAAGCCAGAAATCAATGTTGTGCGTCGTTATAACACCCTCAGTATATAAACATAACTTTGTAAAATACATAGTTAACATCCCTGCAATAAACTTACATATATCACATAACAGGCAATATTACAGAAATACAGTATGTCAGAAGTCAGGGGTGGATCCAGTATAAGAGTTTGTGAGAGGAGTCCAACATTTTGGCGTTTAGGTAATTAAGGTTGATAAAAATTATTTTGGGGGGCATGACCTCTTACCCCCTAGATCCCCCTGTTTAAAGTAACATACAACGTATTGCAATAAAATATTTTTGACATAGCTTGTTTCGTCTTGCAATTTATTTATGACAAAGATTTATAAACAGCATTAAATAAAACTTTAATTCTGAACCAGATGTTTCAATCATTTAAACATCAAAAAAGAAAAGCATTTACAGAAGGTAACTTATTATTGATGTAATATGGCACAAGGTTGTTAATCGAGAAAGTCTTTGGAAAACCTCGGCTGTAGTCACCATCTTAAGTTGTTACATAAGAGCATCATATTGCACTTTATAAAACTTTGGTGTTAATTCGCACTAGACAGCGCAGTTTATAACAACCAGCAATAGCTCTAAGGACTCCAGCCATAAGACTGAAATTAATATAACATCAACGTCGAAACAAAACGCAGTTCGGAATAAGATCAAAATAGGAATATTACCTAATAGTAATAATAACGTCTAAAGAATCATTTTATCCATCCCCAAACCACCCCCCAACTCCAATACTAACTCAAACAATATTTGTAACCCTAACCCGACTTGTAACCCCATCCATTACCAACCCTTAGCCCCAAACAATTGCAAGCAATAAGATGACAAAACAGCGGCGCTGTTAAAACACCCAAACATGGATGTTAGAAAGGTCGATGTTAGAACGAAGGTACTAAATAGTCCCATACCCTTTCCTATAGTTTTAGGCGTTATTTACATAATTTTTAGGTCTTATTTTAATTAGTTATGACTTATTCCAAATGGTTTAGGTCTTTTTCAGACGATGTTAGATGTTAATCATGTCATATATTGCTTCGTTTTAAGTTATTATTTTGCTGGCCTTGATAAAATGGTATTATAGGTAATCCCGCTTTAGATGTTATTGCACCATAGGTCTAAACGTGTATCGCCTCCAAGCACTACAACTCTGTCTTCACGAGCCCAACTTTGCAAACTTCTGGTTAAGAGAGTTTCCAGATTCCTGGTTGTTTGAGTTCGGGATGCTCTCGCTCCTGCTGCTCTTCACTGCTCCTTTGCGAAGAATCCTCTTCTTCTTGTCAATCTTCTCGTTTTCACCGTGGTTTTCTGCAAGATAAAAGTTTTTTTGCCATAAGTTTTGAAATAACTTAAACCATACAAGTTATTTATGACAAATAAAAAAAAGGTAACTCCTTGAAACTCATCTTTGTAAAATTCTAAATAGGGTAACCGGGTGGCAATGTATAAAGGCAAATTATATTGAAATGTCAAGTTTTCGCACAACCTTGTTCATCAGGTCAAAGTATAAATGAAGCACGGTTGTGAGAAAGTTTGTTGAGAAATCAACACAATTTGTCTTTATTTAAATTGTATTGATTTCTCGACAAACTTTTCTTTTGCGAGTCTATAGTCCGACGTTCTCATGCGCAGCAGTAAGAGTTCGAACCTGTGTGACCGCAAACTGTAATTTGTAAAGGTGGAATAGCAAATGGTGGATATTTTCCAACCTCGTATTGTGGATGGAGGAGTTATTAAGACCTCCTATGAGTGGATTAAATGTCCACTTTATTTTAGTTACACAAGTGGGAGGAATACAGGCTGTATAAGTGTGAGCCGGCTCCGGGACTCTACAGAATCACGCATTAGCTCGGGTTAAGACTCACGTGCATTTGTCGGAACAAGTTATTGTTAACCGACTCCGCACACCAGGATTTGAGTCGCTCAAGGCTCAGATGTTGGACTCGGGTTTATTATTTTAATTGAAGTCCATCTACGGAGTCGGATTCGGGATATTTTAACCGACTAGCCCCAGCTATGAAAACACTGAGCCCTTTGGAATAAGCTGTGGCACCAGATTGATCAACAGGTTTGCATTTACAATTGTTGCTTTGTTAAAATACGACAAAAGCAAGCACGGGGGGTTCTTTAACTGGGGTCCATGAACCCCTTGGGGTACGCGAACTAGTTTTAGGGGTAGACCCCCTAAAGCCCTAATTGAAATATTAGGGTATATCTAAAAAGTAACTAATTTTTCAAAGAAAATAATGTAGTAAAAAACAAAACGTTTTTGCACTGAATATAGTTGGACTACATTTTATTTCACATTTTTTTGACCGGAAACAGTGAATTCATGAAGTCTTTCAGTATTGTGGCGTCAATTTATGACGTCATCTATAAAAATTTCTAGTTTACACTGATCCATACGAAGCAAAAAATATTTAGGGGTGCTCGGTAAAAAAGGTTTAAGAACCCCTGTGTTAGATATCCCTCCTGAGATCAGTTAAAACTTACCATCGAGATACAAGACGAGCGTTGATGAAAGACAAACTCCCAACTTCGCGTCAGCATCCGATAAAAGCTTCTTCTCCTGGGACTTTGCTCCTCTGTACAACCGACTACCTTCCTTGATTTGAGCTGAAATGACATTGAAAGAAACCTTAACTAAAAATAACTTTTAAAATTAGGTAAAAACATTGAAGCACAATGGTTGGAGGTTTTATTAAGACGTCTTAGAAATAACAAAGCCCATATGTTGTTATAAAGCAATAAAAAGTTGTTCGAAACGTTCACAAAACGCTACCTACGTATGTATGGGCTTCGATATTTACTGTAACTACAACCTCCAACCTTTAACTCTCGTTTGTTTAGTTTTACTTTTTACACAATAATACTCAGTCGGTGTTAACTTCGCTAGTCGCTAAACAATTTTAATGCTTAAAACGGAAGTAAATCTAGATCAGACATTCCATTTTAAATATGGAACAGGTTAAAAGTATTTTTCTACGAATGTCTGGCTGCATTAAATAAACTTGCTTTTACTGTTTGATCAAGTCAAGTCAATGATTGAAGGTAAAGTAGGTGGCTCCTTTGTAAAAAAAATTAATCACCTTTTGCTCCAGCCAGTATGTACTGCCCCATGCAAACTTTCCCGCCGTTATTTTTGCCAAACAACTTTATGCTGATGTATTTCCGCAAGAAGTCGTCCCTTGTCAGGCCTTTTATAACGAAGTCGTGATCCCAACTAAAAATTAGGGAAAAAAAACATTCATTGTGCGGTTTCATGAAATTTACATAAAAAATATGCTTATTGAAACAAGGATATTTACAGGATTCTGCCATAAAGAATCACACTTCAATGAGAATTCAAACTCTATTCTGACCAAGCCCTTCAAGATATTTTTTGCTTCTTATTTAACCTCATTCAAAATAAAATTCCCCACCCCTGTTTTAAACTGTAAGTTCGGTGGGGTATTGTTGCCCGTTCACTCACTGGCATCTTCCGGTTTTTGCGATGTTAAGATAGGCACTCGACCGCTTGGTGTCGCCCTTCTCCTGGTCGGGAAAAAGCATGATTTTGACGCAACAAAGCTCCATTATCTCCGTGTGATCGTTCATCCGATTGTGAAGGAACAATCCACGGCTGGCGGTTAGTATGAGGTCATAGGTGGTGATTGTTGCGTCACTTTGACCGCCAAGGTTTAGAATGCTGGTGGTGGAACTTTCAGAACTGGAAATATTATCATTATATGAAAGATATCCACCATAATTAAATAAGAATAGTTCCAATGATAACTGTGTTTCAATTCCTTGATTAATATTCTTGTAGCACCAGTTTATAAATTTTTGTTATATTTTTGTGATATTTCTAATATACCTTGTGTTGTGTTTTTTATTGCCACCCTACATGATAACCATATGGATGTCCGGTACTCGCCATTCTATTCCTATACCGATACCCGATATTTTGGACAAATAGTATCGCGATACATTACCAAATTACGTCATAATATGCACAAATTAGTCGAAAAAAAATTACAATCGTTTAAAGTTTATTTTTTCCAGTTTTTTGGGCCAATATTCTTTTTAGTTTAGATAATTTCGCATTAGAGAAATAAGTTTAGTTGAAATTACCTTCGTTCCGAGTCCTTTGAAACGCAAAGTTGAACGAAAACTTCAAGTTGGCGAGGCTGGAAAACAAAGACAATTGATTTTACAGGTTTCGTTAATAGAATGGCAAAATGTGTCACTATTCAGTTTTACAAACGAAATTTGTTACGCGCAGTAACTTATGGCAGTGAGCAAAGCTACCATGCTTCACAGACAAACATTTATCAAAAAGTGTTTTCAAAGACTGCTTACAATAGACCCATTTTATCATTAGGTGGTTTAAATAAAGAAGAATAAAGGTTGCCAAGGAAACACCACATAAAGCCATTTTTGGTCGGCGTTCGTTGTTTGAATTGACTCACTATAAAATGATTTTCCTAAATTTTAGTTCTAACTCTCACATTTTTATTTACGTTAGTTTAACTGGGCCTACTCTTATCCATCCTATTGATTCTATATCGATTCGTATCATTTCATGAACATTTTATATCGATCAATCTCATCCCTGTACATTTTATGAATGAAAGACACACACAAACATATGTGTTTAATAACATCTGTGATCTAGCCCCTCGGAAGTTGCTTTATGACCAACGATTACGGCTTCCGTATCAATAGTACACCGAAAAGCCATCGCAGACTCGCCGAATCTGTCGATCTATGATGCAAGCAGAGCAAGCCAGAAAAACAACTGGCCTGCAGTGAGGTTCGAACTCACGACCTCCGGTCAAGCCGGGACCGTCGCTCTACCAACTGAGCTATGCAGGCTCAGAGAGGAGCGAGTCGAGAAACAACCATGCGCCAATACTTGCACATTTTGTTAGTACGGTCCCGGCTTGACCGGAGGTCGTGAGTTCGAACCTCACTGCAGGCAAGTTGTTTTTCTGGCTTGCTCTGCTTGCATCATAGATCGACAGATTCGGCGAGTCTGTGATGGCTTTTCGGTGTACTGTACATTTTACATTGACCCTGCTGATTATTACCTCGCGTTTCTGTTGGAATTCAACTTGTTCGCTATTCCTTCGTTTCTGAACCAGCTTTTCGTTCAAGGCTTTCACGTAACCAGCAGCCTCGAACTTTCCAAGAAGCTCATTGGTCCGTTCAAGCCGGTTCTTTTGCTGTTCCCGCCATTTTTTCGACCGCTTTTGGCGAAAGAGAGCTGTTTTTTCAAGCAGAGTAAGGGGCGCTTTTTCTTTTTCGTCTTCGGGTTCTTTTAACCCCGATGAATCAACATTTCCAGTCGAATTCCTTCTGTAATTGTGACTTGGAGCGCTCAGTAGATTGCTGCTTTGAATGTTTCTTCTTGTTGTTGGTGGCGTTCCATAGTAGCTTGCCATTTTAATTTACACTACTGCCTAAAAATTATAGTCTAGCTAAAATTTGTTAGTACTGTATAAATCCTGATAATTACGCGACATAATAGTTTTATGATTAAAGAAAATCTAGTCTGGCTAAATTTGTTTTGTAAATTATTGTTATATTGTGATCGACAAAAACAAATTAATCAATAAGGTGTTTTATCATTTGTCGAAAACCATAAATCTAGTGCAAGATAAGACTTATACTAACATTCCGAAAAGAATTTCATTTAAAAGTTTAGGAATGTAGATTATCTTTATGAGTATTAGTTTAAGTTAAATTAGGGTATTTAATGAATTCAACATTAAACATATTGTAACCAGTTTTAAGTTTACCGTCACAAAACCACATTACCCGTAATGTAATTGTTAACGCTGAAAACTTTCAAAACTATTTACCGATCAAATTTAAAGATTATAGAGAATGCAAAACTATTTTTTTAATACCCTGTAGAGTTATAGACAATAAATTCACAGGGCACAAACGCAGTTTATGCTTTAAATTAGGATGTTTAGAACTAAAATTAACTTTCGAAATACCGATATGTAAGAGAATAAAGTTTATGCTTTGAAGACAAAGTCTTATTAATTAAATAATTTGCCATAATACCAAAATTCAAAAAAATAAATGCCGTACTTGACACAACTAAATCTGCAAGTATTTGGGTGACGAATACAATTTCCCCAAAACTATATCTACCAAAAGACATCAGTACGGTTCAGTACCTAACCTACTTAAGCTTTTATTTTAACAAGATTTGATCTTTTTCACTGAACTTGTTTACAACATGCTATAATGTGTATCACATAAAGGGTCGTGACTTTAACACACTGTTGTATATTGCAGTATTACAGCACCAGCACAACTAGCAACTCACAACCGACGCAATTAAACCCTCTTCCTGCGGAATAAGTCAACTACATAACGATTGATTGATTACAACTCACTGAACCACACACCTTGTTTACAATCTCAACTGTAACTAGCAAAGCCAATTTACCGACTTGTCGGACCTTAATTTAAAGATTAAAATTTCTAAACAAATATTCTTTGCGAAGCTGAATTGAAACGAGCAACCTTCTATCATGTGTATTACTTTTCATTTTTATCTTATTACATCTTATTACAATCAAACTCGCACAGCTAGCAAAGATCAATGTTAAGCAAAACTATTTCTTTTTTTGTATTGTAACTGTTGCCTATAAGCAAAATATTTCGTTTTTTTTAGTTAGATGATTAAATTATGAATCTACACCCTGGAATTTTACTACAAGTAGGTTAAAGCTCAATACTTAGCTGGTAGTTTTGCACGCGCATTCGATGCAAAAATAAATTTTAAAAACATTATTTAAGTTTGTCGAAACGCTCGTTTTTTGCCACCTTTGTCTATATAACCTTTCAGATTTCCTCTATAATTACACCTTACTACGATCTCACTCGCACAGTTCCAAATTAAATGTGTGCAGTTTAAGTCCACAACTTTGCCATTACTAACAGCTCATTAAACCTATTTCCTTTGCGTTCTGGTAGGCTTCATCTTTTGACTCGATTTGTTGTCGACATCAATATTAATAGGACAGATAGATGCCCGATTCACAAACGACTATAGATCAAGCTTAATCGTGAAACAAAACTTTTTGGCGCTGGTCTTGAATCCTAACTTATTTTTTTACAGCGACAAGACGAGTTGTCAAAACCGAAATTGCAAGAATTGTAAGAAATAAATAAATGTGATAATAATACTCGACCCACCCAAACGCTAACTCTCGCCCTAGCCCAAATATTGTTAGTAATATAAACCACCCGACGAAAATGTGGTAGAATTACAAACCAGCGCCAACTTTTGCAATATTCTTGCAAACTATAATATAATGTATTCTGAAAAAAAGGTCTTTTTAAATAACCGCATTTGTATAGTTCTAAATTTTGTAATCAAATGGTGTTTAACAACAAATTCTACTAAAATCTTGACGAGCTTTTGCACAACTGTGCTTACTGCGCAGGTTAGAGTAGAAAATCCTTTTTCTATTTTTCTACTTTGACCTGGTAATTCACGGTTGTGCAAAACTCGTCAAAATTTAAATTAAATTTGTCTTTATATAGTGCCCATCGATTATTATATTTATTCAAAATGGTATACGCTTAAAAAAATCTTCGAAAGAAAATGCATGTTTCAATACAACAAACGTTATCTTAATTTACCACTACGTTCAAAACTACTCGAAATCACCCCGAAATAGCACACCACAATTTGCGTTTCCGCGAGAGTGGGCCACCTAATAATGCATATGCTGTTGGTTAAACAGGTTTTTGCATTGATTTACCCAACTAAATATTGTTGTGAGAATTTAATGACATTATTTTTCAGGCTATTCTTATATTTGAACACGATATAAATTCTATAATTTAGGTTGAAAATGACTCATTCGAGAAAAGCGTTTTGGCAAATTCTTAAAAACATCCTAAAAATGCAAGGCCCATACATAAGTAAATATCATTTTAAACGTTTTAAATACGGTAGCTTTATATTCATTTTCAACAAAAAAGAACAAAGATTTATTTAAAACGTCCACGAAATACCTTACTTTCTGTATGGGCTTTGATATGACTACTACAACCTCTAGCCATTATCTTAAGAGTCATTTAAAACCTTCAAAATACTATCTACTTCTGTATGGGCTTAGATAAGCTTACTATATACGTCTTACTACAGCCTTCAGCCATTATGATTCAAAATTTCAAATATGAAGACATATTCTATACAACCAACGTTATCCCTAATTACAGCTTCGTTTAAAATACTTAAAATCACATTCTTGAGCAACAGAACGCAATGTGCATTTCCGCACTGGCTGTAACCTCTATTGGTCGTTGGTTAAACTGCGGCCGTAATATTATTTATCGTTATAACAAGCTTATAACATGCCGCTGCAGGAAAAAGACGACAACTTCCCTTACATTGACGGCTTGCTGAATACTACGGACTTGTGTGCTTATTATAGACCAGCTTAATATATTACTGACGTTGATTATTCGCGTTCTAGCTGCATCTGTTTAACGTTTTCGCTGCTGCTTGAGCAAAACAAGTTTATTTTAAGCCTCCCAATGGTTTCCACACTTTTAACCTTTGCACGGCGGGGTACTCTGCATTTTTTAACGATGTTTGGCTCATAGTGTAATATAATATAAAGTGAAACGATTGACAAAAAACATATTTAATATATGATCTTAAAATTATTTAATAGTTATAATTAAAGACACACAAAAATAATAACAAGGTGTTTTGCGATGAATGCGCTTACGCTTCGTTAACTTGATTTATGTTGAGTTTTAAATAATATATAGGCTGCTTTACATTAATTTACAGAAATTAGGAGCCACTGATTTGCCGCACCTACTGATGCCTTGAGAGTTTAATTTGAACAAACCGCTTTCCACGTTTATTTTAAAATGTTTATTTGCAAATAATTACGTGAATTTTAAAAAGGCTCGAAAGTCAAAAACAACAGTAAAATACAACTCATGAAACGACAAAACCCTGTGCTATTATTTAAACTTGCTGAGTTGACTTTACACTATCCCCGCATAATAATAAACCTTATGACTCAATGTCGAAAGTATAGCAAAGCTCACGACAACAATTAGCCTAAACATAATGCAATGTGTTTGTAATCTACAGCCGCTCGTTTTTTGCTTCTGAACCAAGTAAGCCTAAAAAGAAAAGCTAGCGGACCGGCGTTCCGGTAAAATAAGAAAAAATTAAAAACAATTTTTTACGCGGCCATGTTCTTTTTTACCAGGTCGGCCCGTCATCCCCCTGAATGCAATTAAACTAAGATTTCAGTTGCATATTGTGCATTTCATCTAACTATAACCTCAGGTTTCTTGTTTTATACGTAACGTTATGACGTAACTTTGTGACGTCATCACTAAAATTTGCAAGCGCCCGGTAAGAAAATGATTCTACTTACACAACTGTTCTGTACAGTTGTAAAAGTTCACAGTGCCTTTGGCTTTGGTGTTTAATTGGAGAAAGGTTTTGATTAAGTTTGAAAGTCCTTAACCCAGTGCTTCTCAACCTATGGGTCGCGACCCGAAATTGTGGCGACGTTTGGTTTGGCTGGGTCGCCGACCGCAGTAGCTCACATGTTTATACTAATTGAGATTGGTTCTGAGAGAGAAATTCTCAATTAGGAAAATTAAAGAAGCAAAATATTTAGTACAAGCAAAATATCTAAGTACACCGAAAGCCATCTCCGAATCTGTTGATCTAATCTTTATGCTAATGCCTATTTTTTCGCTATAGTTTTTATTTCGCTCACAAAAAAACAAAAAACAGTTGTTTCGGCGAAGGTTCACTCTTATACTTATACCTTTAATATTTGGGTCGAAAATAGGTTGAGAAGCACTGGCTTAGGGCTTAGCAGCGAAACTTTGTCTGATTTCGTGCAAGCTTTCACCTTTACTATTAACTTGTGAATAGTGTCGTGAAGCCATGTTTGTAGAAATTGCAGTTGCGATGTTCCAACTGAAATTTCTCAGATTTGCAAGGTCGCCTAACACTGTTCTCCGCAACCTTTTTACACTTGCGACACACTTAACGTAAAAGAATAAAACAATATATACTTGAAAGTACAATCGACGTATGGCCAAATATCTAAAGCAAGTCAAGAGCAAATGAGCGCTTTGTAATTAGTCATGACAGATGTTAACACATTTCCTTTATTTAAAAGAGATTTGAAAACGAAACCGGACAATTGCATCCTATAAATGTGCTGTTGCTATCAGGCATAGTATATTTAAAATTGGTTCCTCTGGCACAGTGGTCGGCAAACTGTGGGCCGCGGAGCCATTTTTAGTGGGCCGCAAGCTGTATTTTAATAGTTTAGTTTAATCACGTAGTTGTAGGTACTTTTTAAAAGTTTAGTTTAATAAGGTCATTATAGGCCGCGTAATCGTCTGAATTTTAAATGTTGGTGTGGCTAAAAGTTGTTAATTTGCATCATTGTTACATCACAGTTGCATTGTTAAGTTTAACAATACTGGTATGCGAAACAGGCGTAATTATCTTCAATCATGGTTTTCAAGGCGAGGCTCTTTAGAGATTGAGAAAGGGTAAGGTTGGTCACTGCAGTTTGGCAAAACGTTATTCTAGGAGTAAACACACTGGCTCACCGGTTATCTTGGAGGCTTTTGTATAAACTAAATATTATGTTCCATATTTTGTTTAGGCTAGGGTGGGTGTGTTACATTTAGACGTAGGATCTGCTTTAGAATTAAACGTTTTAGACAACGCCGTATACTATACGGCGT
This sequence comes from Ascidiella aspersa, assembly GCF_963924565.1. Taxonomy (NCBI): domain Eukaryota; kingdom Metazoa; phylum Chordata; class Ascidiacea; order Phlebobranchia; family Ascidiidae; genus Ascidiella; species Ascidiella aspersa. The sequence continues at coordinate 548,702 of NC_139452.1, read as the reverse complement.
ATAGTGCAGGCAGCAGGATTTAGAAGACGAATCATGTCTGTTTCGAAAAAGAGAAAAGTAAATAGAAAATCAAAGCCCATACAGAAGTAGGTTTCATTTTGAACGTTTGGAATAACTCTAAACGTCCAAAATGATACCTACTTCTGTATGGGCTTAGATATTCTTATTACGTCTTACTACAACCTCCAACCATTATGCCCCAAAATAGAAAATGGAATAAAGAATGGGAAAACAAATACTTTTTCATTGAAAGAAAAAGTAATGATCCTTAATGTGTTATTTGTTATCAGACAGCATCAGAACAAAACGAAGGAAAATTGGAGATCGTGAACTATATTCGTGCACAGCCACTTCACCGTCGTCAATTTCGTGTTTTGCTTGATGAATATAACAATGAGTACGGTGATCTTTTGTTTTATACTGAGGTTCGATGGTTATCCAGAGGGTGTGTATTGAAAAGATTTAGTGAGTGTTTGCCTCAAATAATCACCGTTCTATCCGAAAAAAAGAAAGAATTTCCTGCATTAAATAACTTGCCCATCTTTAAATACAAACTGGGCTACCTGACAGATCACCACGTCGAAATTTAACAAATTAAATGTTAATTTGCAAGGTAGGGGTCTTTTGTTACGTGACATGATGCAGAATATTAATTTTATGAAACGAAAGTTAATTCTCTTTAAACGACAGTTGCAAAACGGAGATCTTACTCATTTTCCAAACTTGTGTGTAACTGACGAAAATGAACAATTTTGTAAAGAAGAAATGAAGGAAAATGAAGGCATTTGTACAAAATATAAATCACGTTTATGAAGAAATGGAGAAAAGGTTTTCTGAATTTACCGACCTAGGTGTCTCTGCGAAATTAATTCGTAATCCGTTTGATAATGATGCTAGCGACTGCAGGCCAGATGGAGATGAAGTAAGAGCTAAATTTCAACTGGAGATAATATTGCAACTTCAGTGTGACGAAAAGTCTCCAAAGCAAAGCCCCAAAAAGCGATACCAATGGTAATTATAGTTCATCTGTCTTGAAGTTTTGGCAGGAGCTTCATCACGAGCAATTTCCATACTTGAAAAAAGAAGCGAACCGAATTATATCAATGTTCAGCACTACGTATATGTGCGAGCAGTCTTTCTCAGCAATGAAACAAATAAAATAAAATCAGCTCGCAGAAACCGCTTGCAGGATACGAGCCTGAAAAACTTACTTGTTGCCACAACAACTAACTTCCTTCCAGATTTTGCTACTAGCGAATGCAAACAGTTTCACTTGTCGCACTGAATGGTTAATAAAATGAGAAAATACTGATACGTAATTAGCTAGCTCCTCTAAGCCTGACGATTAAAATGCTGTGTGACAGTAATATCGGTATTTTGTCCATTTAGTGTCAAATTTTACGTATTGGTTTGCTTTGGCTTCAACGGAGGAAACTGACATTACGATTTTTGCTCTTTTGTTTTGCTATCGTTGTTTAGTTTTCTTGTAACCCAAAATTCCTGTTAAAACGCAATTTGTCGTTATTGGTAGTCTGATAACTGAGAATTGTGCTGGTAGCAATAAGATTTTGTAACAAGCTAGTGCGTTGTACAAGCGATTAATCTTTGGCTTTAACATTAATTGGTTTTGTTGTAGTGGTTTAACTTAGTGGGCCGCCAACAGGTTATGGAAAAGAATATTGGGCCGCGACAAAAAAAGTTTGCCGACCACTGCTCTGGCATATAATATTCCAGACGTACCTATTTTTAATAAATTGTATCCTATTTTGTTATTGTTTGCCTAATTTTTTTTCGCAACAAAGCTAAGATTAATTTAAACAATGTGAGTCATTTAACAAGGCTATTTTAAGGGTTTCGAGCGTATGGATAGTTAAATAGCATTGCTGCATAGTTTCGAGGCGATAAGTTGATTACTAAATATTTTCTAAAAATAGTTTATAAAAAACAGTCATAAAATACTCAATCATAATTTTTTTTAATGACCTTTTTTAGAAAGCTGTACGCCGCATTCTGAAAGATAAAATTGAGAGAGAAGTTTAGTTCTCATTATTTATTGTGCAATTATTATATACTTTATTTTATCAAGTACATAAAATCTTTATTTTTGAATCACTCGTAGCTTATCGTAATGGCTGTAGACTTTTTCAAAGCTATTTAAAATTACAATTAAAGTCACGCTTGGAAGATTTTGAACCTGCCTTGGAATTGTAAATTCTTCGCAGCTTTGTTTTTAAGTTTTAACTTTTTGTAATATGAATTGTTTGTTAATAGAAATAATATTGTAAAAACTTTAAATTACGCAGAACTTAATCAATAAATACTCTGAAATATTATTGCAATTATTCAGGTTTACTTTTAGGACTACGTTATTTTTAGAAATTTTCTGGTTTACTTCACAGTTCGGTTTTAACAAAAATCATTTTAAGCTTTACCATCATTTCCTTGAATTTATGTTTTTTTAAATCAAACTTCAAGACCTGTGCCATGAAATGACATCATAAGTGGGAAGTATATTTGTGGTCGCACTCGCATCACATGACTCAATTAGCTGAGTCGCTTATAAAGCAAACAGATTATTAAGTTCAACTGTGAACCCTGTGTGTTTTTCAAGCTAAAAAAAATCAGCAAAAATTAAGTAAACAATTTAAAATATTTGTCTTTTTTGGAAAACATACCAGATTGGAAACTTTTAATATTGTGAGGAGAGATGTCAGATCTGTGTGCAGCTTTTAATATGTGCGGCTGTATTTTAAAATTGAACAGTTTGACTAAATTGACATTATGATGATAAAGACAATTAAATACGCAGTTGTATTATTATTAGTCAATGTGACTGAAATATATTTAATGTCATGGTGAAGCTGTATTGTATATAAGTTATTTATTATTAAAATTTGCATTTAATCTCCCCGAAGCAAGTGTTTCTATTGGATAATGCATTGCTTGTATGTTAAGTACTTCTGTTCCCCACTGTGGAAAATATGGCAAGTGTACCAGCGAGTATTTTTCAACTTTTCAAAAGTGCACCCCGAATAAATTTGAACTTCATCCCAAATACGCTTGTGCGCCTAAAAACACAAATTTTTTGGGCCATGCACCCTCTATAGAACTTGCGAGATCTGCCATACTTTCCAGACTGGTCTGTTCCTAATAATTTTGTTAAGACCGTCCAATTCTTCAAAATTTTTGCACAAAATTAAGCTATAGTCAATAAATGTAGTTCATGGCTATTTAGAAACAAATAATACAGTACTTTTATAATTTATTTTCTAAGATTGCCAACATCCATATACAGTCAAACTTCGATACTATGCCACCCCTTGCCCATTCCATCTACTTCTATCGACTCTCCCGTTCATAGCAGCAATAATAATCAATCTTTTTCCTGCCAGGTTTGTTACAAATGACGCGATTAAACGGCTTTCAAACGGCAAAAGTATATCTATGTTCATGTATTTTATTATGACTGTAGATCAAGTTATCATGACTGTAGATAAGCCCAAACAACACAACAAGGCATTACAGTACATTGTCATGTCACAAGCCTATTTTTTACAAACTCTCATTCTGCATCTGAAACAAACTTTACCATTCGGAACTGCATTACTGTACTGTACCTTTACTGTAGTAAATTATAATCGTACTACACAACATGGCATTTTCTCTCGGTTTCAAAGGGTGGCATAGTATCAAAGTTGGACTATATATACAGTTTTAATATCATGATAATTTTACCAAAATAATAAGGTATTTAAGTTACAATTTCTTTATTTTTCAGATTTGTGTTTTTTAAAATTGTAAACGACAATTCTGTTGAACAAGGAATCAGTTCCAGGTAAGTTGTTTTACATAAATGGCTTTGCAGTTAACTCTTGAAAACAGACTTCAGGTTAGATTGCGTAAATATAGACGATGTTTAGTTTTGCTTCATTAAGTACGGGATTATTATGCGTTATTGTATGTATCACATATTTGCAATGTATATATTTTGGAAATGTCTATATGTCCAATGATGTGTCTAAGAATAAATAAATTAGCTGTACCTAAGTGCATAAATATTTTAATTCAAATCCTGTGGAATTGCTTTTGGGATGCTAATTGTTTGCTTGTCTTAAATGTCATTTAACTTTACTCTTATGTTGAATTTGTCGCATATTTATAACAACACTGAAAGCCATTGCAGACTCACAGAATCAGTCGATCAATGATGCAAGCAGAGCAGGCTAGAAAAACAACTAGTTGGTAGAGCGACGGTCCCGGCTTGACCGAGGTTGTGAGTTCGAACCTCACTACAGGCTAGTTGTTTTTCTATCCTGCCTTGCTTGCATCATTGATCGACAGGTTCGTTGAGTCTGCGATGACTTTCAGTGTACTATTGATATGTAAGCCGTAATCGTTGGTCAAAACGCAGCTTCAGAAGGGTTAGACTCCAGTTGTTAACACACATATGTGTGTGCATATGTTTCATTGAATATTCATAACAAATCATAATTGTCATTTTACAAAGAGACAGGTATCATTACCTGAGATATAATATCTTTTCCAAAATATGCCCCTATTTGTAGAGTATTTTTGTCCTTTTTCAAGTGGTTAATGGAATATATATAAGACTTTAAAGGTGTAAATTTGCCTGAATTATTGCGTTTTGCTCTTTCTCTTGTTTTGTATCTTTGAAAAAATTATATATAGGTTTATAAAGTTAGCAGCATTACGTAATGTAAAGTTTGTAGCTTGAGAAAACTCGGTAAAGGTGTCTGCCAATTATTATGCTAGCAGCTTGAATCAACTTGTTACGTAATTGTGTGTAATGAGATTTGTTAACACTCACCAAGCAATTTTAAAAGTGACTTTGTCTAGCATTCAAGAAGTTAATGACAGGTATTTTAACGGCCTGTTTCTTGGAGTCTGATACCTATAAGTAACATGTAAGAGACTTATGCAGCCATTGGTGTTTACCTTAAGAGCCAGCTCCTTACTTACATGTAATGACTGGTCTCTACCCATATGCACCTGCACCCGAAACACTAAACTCTTGAATGAGAAACGATTAAGATACTGCAAGTTTCATGGAAAAACTTGTTGTTTTAATTTGCTGAAGGTCCTTTATACAATTAAACTCCTCAGTTTTTGACAATTTGGCGTAAATTTATCATCTAGTGAGTGCGTTAGGTAATTTTTAAATTGTTAAATAATGAGATTATTATACCGACTATAAGAATCAATCAAAAGTGAATTTACTTTGAATATTGATTGAGTAAACACTTCGACTTTTATTTGGTGTCTCAATTTACTCTTCAATACTGATATTGATACACAATATCTCACTTAAAGTATGGTGGTTGGCACAATATTTGCCTCCTTAATAAATCGATTTCTCAAAAGCAATGTAGTTGACGTAGGTTTTTGTTTTTCATCATTTTTTATTTGAGTGGCATTTATTTGCCTTAAGTCAAAACATTATTCGGACTGTCACTTCCAAAACGTCAATTTTTAAAATTAGAAATATTAAGAAAAAATACCAGCTACATCAGCTGGTCAAAGTAGTATAATATAGCTCAGACTTTTACCTAATGCTACAACTCTTAAATATCACCATGGCTACAGGATATATGGCTTAAAGTTGACAATTGTAAATTTGGGATGATTATTTAATAAACTGATATGTTAGTCGAGAGGCAATGTACTTGAAGTGTGTTGTGAACATTTTCAATTGATTGGCCTTATTTCTGCTTAAATATAAGCATTTATTATTCGTCTTTAATTGCAAAAAAAAATATCAAAATAAAATGATTTATGAATCACAAGTCAATGTGCATCTTGTGATTATTTACATTTAATTAGTGCTTTCTGACTTACTTCAATATTATATATATAAGCATTTATCAGACTGTAATTGCAAAAAAAAAAACTGTTGCAAAAAATTAAAAAGAATAAGATTATGAATACAATGCCCACTCAAAGCATTGATTCAGACTTTGCTTAAAGCTACACCACACTTGACTCTCAAATATTATTATAAACACATGATATCACTTGAGCAGAGGTAAATGGCTGGCTTGTGATCGACCTTGGTAATAAATTGATTTGTCGGAAGGCAGCACACTTGACATATTTTTTGTTGTGATTATTTGCATTTAAATGGTATTTTTCGCCCTAAATATCAATATTTTTTAGACTGTGATTGCAAAACATACTTTTGCATACAAAATTTAAAAATGTTAAAACTAAATATAAAAGTCACCTAAAAGGTTGATCAGACTTTGACTTAATGCTAAAACTCTTGAATATTAATATAGCTACAGGATATCAATTAAGCATAGATAGATGGTTGGTGTGATATCGACCTGGGTAATAAATTGGTTTGTCGCAAGGCAGCACACTTGACCTATGTTTTTTGTTGAATATTTACATTTTGGTATTTTTTGCTAAATATAAGCATTTATGGGACTATGTTTGCATGCAACAATAAAAAAGGGTAAAAATAATAGACTGGTCACTTAAAACATTGAGACTTATACTTACTGCTACAACTCTGAAATATTAATATAGCCACATGATATCACTTAAGCAGAGTCAAATGGTTGGCATGACATTCGGTTATAAATTGATTTGTGGGGAGGCGATGTACTTGACCGAGGCTGCGGTTTGTGTTGTTTTTATGAAAGTGACTTGTTTGAACAAGTCTTGGATCAGCTATCGGTCGTTCAAAGTGCACTCGTCGCACAAAGTTTGTTCTGTTGCCTTGTTGAGTGTGCTCAAGTTGTTTTTAGTGCCCCAGAGTCCCGTTAAATGCCTGCGTCGTGAAACTTGCTTTATTCGTTGTTGTGTTGTAATGGAAGGTTTGGCTGGCTATGTCATCCTCATTGTTAGCTGCTCCGATAACAAAATGCAGTTATATGGTGGGTTTGGTTTTTGATATTTTTTATTAAATTTTTTTTATTACCATTGTTTTCAAATATTTTAGAAATTGTGTGGTTGTGTCATCTAAGATTGATCATAAAAAATATAATAATAATATTTCTTCATTGGCTTAGCACATTTCAGTTATTTAAGTTTAAAGTTTTTATTAGTTTTTTTATATTGTTTTACTAATAATTTGTCTAAATGTGTTGACCAACAAGATGTTTTAACATTTTGTTAACCCTAAAATTGATCTTAAAAAAGTAATAACAATACCTTTCTTTATTATTTTTACGCAATCCCAAAATTTAAATTAGCATTTAACTGGCGATTTGTTAAGTTAATTAAATTTCTAAACAATTAGCTGTCATCTGTTGTGGTTACCAAGCAGTTTTAATCGTAGTATAGAGCCACTTCGTTGAATGACCGACTTTTGAATAAGATAGCTCCAGGCTAACAATCAATTGATATAAAGTCTGGTGTGAACGGCCCATTATGTTCAGTAATGTAGCGTGAAGGTTTAAACCTTTTGATAATTTTGGTGTCGGGTTTAGGTTCTCCACATTTGAATGCTTGTGATGATCTCAGTTCCATTGATGTTATTAAGGAAATAAACGAGTGTTCGTTTGAGAATCTGTCATACGCTGAGGTCTTGCAATATATCGAAAAGGTAAAGCAACATTTGGAGTTACTATCAAAATTTTTTAAATTATATGATCACATTTTGGACCAAATGGCTGGAGGTTGAAGTTATATACATAGAATGAATATCAAAGCCCTTTCAGTTTTCATTCTACATAACTATTCTACGAAATGGTCAAGTTACTTAAAAATTAACTGAAAATATATTCCTCCTAGAAGTGTTTTCGGAGCATAATAGTGAGATGCTATTGTAAAACAGAGCTAAAATTTTCAAGTCATAATTACTTCTATGACAAACTAAATGTTTATAAACAATAAATCTTCTCGCCTTAAGTAAACAAACTCAATGACTTCGAATTAAAGTAAATCTTTATATGTTTTGTCACAAGTCATTTTATAAGATGTTAACTTAATGTGTGACTCAACCTTTTTACAACTGCCTGTACATGTAGCAAAGTGAAGTGATATGTTTGATTGTTTATGCTGGAAGTAAATAAAAACAGTATATAAATACTAAATATATTACTGTGTGAAGTTTGTTTATATCAGGAGTTTTACACTTTTTTGAAAAGTTTGGCAATCCTGGTTGAAATATTGTTAAAAAATTTAGATTTTCGACAAGATGTGATTCTTGCTTGTTCATAGTTGCTGCATTTAAAGCCACCAGCATGCCATAGCTTAATCAGGTTTTCTTAAATACCTGTTGCACACTGAATATGCACCTGGATAATTGCTACACAAATTTTTACCCTGTTATTAGTGCTGGTTAATTTCTATACACCGGTGGCCTTCAAATGTATAACTATAATCATAATTTCTATGTCCACTATTCTATGGATGTGAATTTAAATTGTCTGGCAGTGTTGTAAAAAGATTAATGTGCTTTATAATTCACTGTGTGTTGTTATTATTTAAATATAAAATGAGTTGCAAATATTCTACTGAAGAGTTGTCAGTCCACTTGAAGTGAAAAGCAACCAAGCATTTTTTTTTGTTATGTTGGATTAACTACTGTTTATCAATATAGATTTCAGCTAAACAATGTATAAATGAAAATTTAGGTAACTGTTTTACAAATAGACATACGCATCTTGCAACATTGTTGGCAGAGCAGAATATTTTACAGCAGATTTACTACAAACAGCTCTAGAGTGCTTTCATTTTGTATCATATTTCAAATTTCCACTGTATCAGGTTTATTCAATTGAAACTTAATCCCCATTAAAACTGTGTTGAGGTGTATTAGCTCAATTGTTTGTTCCATTCTTCTTTCCACACACAGAGTTCATCATTTGTGTGATTCACTTAATTTTTTAACCATTTCACCACACCAAGGTTTATAAAACTAATTCCCAACAAAACAATGTGGTTTAATTCCAAGTTTGGGTAATTGTTTCTCATATCAATATTTTAATGTATTGAACATTTGATTGTTGCGTTCTTAATACAAAATATTTTGCAGAAATAACCACACAGATGTCCTAAGTGCCCCTGTTCAGTATCCAAAGTATAATTGTCTCTGTATCGTGTTTATTCAATTGTAACTAGATCCCCATTAAAACTGTGTTGAGGTGTATTAACTGAATTGTTTGTTACATTCTCCTTTCCACACAGAGAGTTCATCATTTGTGTGATTCACTTAATTTAGAGTCATTTCACCACACCAAGGTAAACATCCCCCAGCCCTCATACTTCAGGCAGTGCCTTATCAGCACAGACAGGCCTCTGCTCTGGCCACGTCCCTTGGTATGTTTGTATTTTGGTTCCCTGTGTTGACACACATAGCTCTGCTTGCTCACGCATGACTACATCAAGGGTTGTGCTATACAGCGACTTAACAGACTCTTTAAGATGGCTTAGTTGTGCTAAGAGCAGATGTAGTTATGTTTTGTTGAAAGGACAGGCTAATCTCTTTTTTGTGACCAATTATTGGGTATCATTATAGCACAGCTATAAAGTTATTTATTTTTTTGTAATATTAACCTCATAATTTAAATGAACATTGTTGTAAAATGTGCTTTTTATTTTCAGTGCACAAAGTCCAAAAAGATTTCCATCAAGGTTAAACGAGGCCAAACACCTTTAAGTAAGTTAAGCTCTAAATTCTATAAGCTACCTATCTATAAGTAGCATTAATGCATATTTTGAAAAGAATTTTTTAAAACTGTTAAGCGAACTATTTTTGAAGAATTGCTCAAGTTTGTTAAAAAAGAGAACAATTTGTTTTAGTGACAAACTGAAACTTATCTTCAGTTATTTTTCAGATATTTCTAAAGTTAAACCTTTATGCTAAACTTGACTATCTGTAACTTTGTTACTAAATGTTCTTTTATTCTGAAGGATAAAATTAAAAAAATGTTCAGTTTAAAATAGGCAATTTTCATTCTGAAGGAAGTAGTAAAGTCGGCAAAAGCCTTATGTTTTAAAATACACCTAGAAAGACTTTCTAAAAAATATTTCGTACAAAAAATGGTTTCATTGTTAAGCTTGTATTTAAATTTGAGCTCATGTTAATATTCTTGTGATATATTCACAGGCTTTTCGAACTGGTTGGATGGAAATAAAGCGCTCGCTTGTTCAATAGAAGTTTCTGGGGAACAAAGACTTGCAAGACTCGATAAAAAAGGATGCGTTAAAAGGATTCCAAGCAAACGATTGCCAACCGACCTTCAAGATGTTCTAAACTCCTCGAAACACCTTTACCTTGTGCAACTCTTCAAGGATAACTTTAAACTAAGCACAAAAACACCTGAAAAATCAGAAAAAAGTGAAACTGAACAGTCTGGAGCAAAAACCTTTGAGCAAAACACAAAAACAGCAGAAAAATTAGAAAAAGGGGAATCAAAAGAAACTAAAAAGCTTGAGGAAAAAACTTTAGCACAAAATCAAGCAAAGACAAACTATTCGGATAAAAGTTTGCCTGTAGCGAAAAAACGACTGAAAAAACCTGACAATCAAACTTCCACAATGGCCGTTGCCATGCCCAGAAGTGGTAAAAACCATTATTCGATGAATGGGGGTCTTGGTTCGGTTTTACCCCCCGACGAAACAACCACGGAAATGGCGATAGATTGCCCTCCAGCTTATGTGGCCGCGCACCCCCCTAGAAGCGGCACCTCGACCCCACGAAGCGCCTTCGAAGTTCCACCCCCTACACCACTAGGAGGGGCTAATGGAACAAAAGGAAAGACTGCAAAAGACTTGGAGGTAAGTCGTGTGTGTGATCAATATGACCTTATTAAGTAGAAACACCTTAGGTAAACTTGTTTTTTTTTTTTTAGAAAATGTAACAAAATTTTATTGAACTAAAATATGCCACTAGTGAATCTGAAGCGTAGAGAAAACTTAGTTTAGAAACTTGCGGTTCCCAAACTTTTCTAAAAAATTTGCCTAGTGGACTTGTTGCAATTATTTTGATATTTCGCAGCTAAAATTGTTTTTGGCCAGCGATGAAATTGTTTTTGGCCCCCACGATCACAAGAGACATCATAAAACCCACTTTATTATTTCATAATTATGCATTACCAAAAACTAAGATTGGTGACAGACAATGTTTAAAAAATGAAATGTAATATAATTGTGGCTGCTAACATTCTCTTTTTTTGCCAGTGCATTAAAATAAAATTTAATCTAAAACCTGCGGCTGGCAAATGGGAGCAAGGCGTTTGATTGATTGTAAATTTTCCTTGCTTTTGGTTGGCTTTATGTTGGTAATGTTTTAGCAAAGTTAGGGTTACGTGACTGGTTTTACCTTGTAAAGCAATATCACATGATTTGTTTTGTAAGATTGTCCTAATTTGTTTACTCCTCCAACAAACCAAACCAGTGAACATATAGCATTTATTTTTTTAATATGTTTGTTGTACTAGCTACGCGGATAAGCTGTAGCACACAATACTCTGCCTATATTTTGTGGTTTGACTTTTGGCACATTAGCTATTTTTTATATAATATAGTAACAGTAAACTTCATGTGTTTCTAAAACAGACTAAAATTCTTAAAAAACAGACTAAAATTCTTTAAAAATTTAAGGTGTAAAATTTGCAGCCTTGGGTCCTAGACATGCTTTCATATCTTTATCTAAAACATAAATTTATAAATCAGTAAGTAAATTTGGGCAAACATTTTTCAAGGTAAAAGCTATATATATGTTATATATTTATATAATAAAACAAGCAAGGTCCATTATTTAATGCCGTCCTGCAGCATTTTGGTCCAACCATTACTTCTAAATTCTCCACATTCCATAAAGTCATTGTAACATGAAATTAGCCTTTTGTGTTGTTCAAGTGGTCAAGAGAGCATCAAGCAATATGTGCTTTTGTAAACCTATGTAAAGTAATTGCTTACAAACATGCCTTGTATCCTTATTAAATATACACACCTTGCAAAATGCACCAGTATTGATAAATTGCCCTAATTCAATGCAATAAATTGCATCACAACAAGCTTGTTAGTGCCCTGCAGGCTTTTGCTTCACACAAATTTGTTGGTTGTTGAACTAATAATATGGCAGCAAAACTGTTTGTTTAAATATTCTTTGAAAGAAATTAAGTGCTGCAATATTGGCTGCTCTTTTATTTCAAACCAAGAGATTTTTATAATAAAAAAGCAACAAAATTTCAGGAAAAAGGCATGTTTACTGTCAACACAAATTGATGCTTCACTGAATTGTATGGGGTCACTGTCACCATTATATATGTAATTTATCTGTGGACAATACAACATTTGCAGAAACCATTGACATTTTTCTTATAATAGAACTTAAGTACTTTTGTTATATTTTGCAACCTACCATCATTTTTTTGGAAATTCAGTATAGGGAGTTATCTTCACATATTACAATATTTACAAAAAAGTAAAATTTGATTGCTTGGTTTAAATCCTGATATGCTATTCTCCACTTTATAGTTGTACAGTCCTCCATTTTAATATTCTTACAATATTTTGAATGAAAAGCAGTATTATACATAATAATCTTATGTAGTTCCCACTTAGTATAGTTAAAAAGTTGTTGATTCAGGATGAGACATATAAGTTGGTTAGGATATAATGCTTGGTTTGGTAACACACATGCTACCTTGTCAGTGCAACATTGCAGAGATGGGTTGTGTAGCGCTTATCAACCTTTTTTCTTAAAGCAACCAAAATGCCAAGTGTGTGGTAATTGTGGTAAACAGCAAAGCTTTGGCAACATTAGACTTTTAACTAATTTTTTTAAGAGAACTATACAGAAGACAAATAAGATAAACAAATCCGAATTGAAGTTAGGCTTATGTCTCATATATATATATTTAAACAGTCTTGCTCAAACCCAATTTCAATTAATCTAACCATGTAAAAACTTGGTGACCCAACCAGTTGAACAAACTTTTCAACCATACATAGCAAGCCATAATCTCCTTGTTGTGCAATATATATTTATTATGTATCATCACAATTATATATTTAGTAAAATCAATGACCTTGTGATTATATTTTTCTGGTTTTGTCATTAATTTTTGAATACTTCATTATTAAACTAGTTATAAGGTTAACATGCTAAAACTTCATAATTATACTCTAAATGTTTCCTGTCTATAATTATTCAAATTCTGACAAGACTAGTTATTCTTTATTTCCTATTTTTTAAATTTAAATCATTACAAGCCCAGCTAGTTTACAATGTAAATTAGATTACTATATTTTATCACATTCATACATTTTTAAAACTGATAATGACAAGAACTATTATTATTATTATTATGATATAATGTTTTTATATTAATGATCTATTGATATTGTCTAGCCAAACATTTGTTTCCTCTTTTGCAAAGAAATCCCAACATTATTTTAAAAGCAGTTATTTTGTTTACATTTTCATAAAACTAATCCAACAACTTAGTTTGGAATAGCATCAAAGACTTTTAACTGTGCATCTTTATTAAGACAATATGCCGCTGGCCATAGTTTGGTGACTTGCGAAGGCTGTTGTTGTTCTGTTGTAGTTTTACAGTGTTGTTGTTGTGCCCAGGCTGCATCTGATGCTTTAGTATATTGTCGTTAAGTTTAAAATTTCATCAAATTTAATTTTGAGTTGCATCCAACAAGATTTGTACTTTATCTTAATCCTACGGACCATAGCTTGGTGACTCCTGTGCTGCACAATACATTTAAAGCTGTTGACGTTATGTTGTAGTTGACATGGTTATGTTAATTGTGTTCAGGCTGCAGCTGAAGTTGCTTCCACGCTTCCGCAACCCGAGATGAACTTCCAACGAATCCACCGCATGAGGGAGTCTGCGAGACGACAGAAGGAACAAAAACAAAGAGACGCAAGAATCCGCCAGCAGATGGCAGGAGAGGGCGCGGAGAAAATTGATCGGTGAAAACATTTTTATTCATTTTGACAATTTTGTTTAGTTAATGGTTGGCATTTTTGGTTCATTGATGACATATTTTGTTTAATAAACTTAATTAATTTTGTTTTAAAATTTTGTATTAAAACTGTTTTACATATATAGGGCCAAGGTTAAAAAATCAGTTTTGTATTTAAAAAATTGGTTTGTTTTTATAAAATATAACCTTTTTTGTTTTGGTTGTTTCCCTTTTAGCAAGAATTTATCAAAGTCAAAAGTGTTAATAAATCTATTTAAAATAGCATTCCCATAATAATTATGGTTTGGTTGGTTGTCCAAAATAAAAAGGGCTAATCAGTTCTAATTGAAAAACAAGATTTTTGAATATTTAATTTGTTGTAGTTTGAAGGGGAAGGGAGCTGATGAAGCAAATCGAGCGAATCTGAAGGGGTTTGAGAACGAGGGTTACATCAGGGACAGCTACATCGATGCAGGGGCGTCACACAGTGATATCGGTGGGTACATTTCCTGCTCGATAAACTTTCTTTTTACCGGACCATTTTACTTTCTAGAAATTATAACTGACTCCATAAAGGTTGGGACACAGAAACCTAAAAATAAACACGCTTCAATAATTACTCTTATAGTGAAATAAGTGACTGTATAAACTAAATGTTGTTCACAGCTGTTTACTGATGTATATTAAAGATGTCATACTGACCCTTAAAAACTTCTTTATTACCCTTCAAGGGTTCATTGACCCCAGTTTGTGAACAAATGCTTTAATGGTATTTTCTGAATTTTTAACAGTATTTTCCTCACTTTTTAAGCTTTGTTTATAAAATTCATGCTAGTATCAGAAAGATATTGAATAAAAAAAAATTAAAGTTGAAGCATTCAAAAGTGATATCAGCGGATGTTCATACATTTTAAATTAAAATTTTACTTTAAAAGGTGCTTGTCAATCTTTCCACCTGACATATCGCTTTGTTTTCATGAAATTGTGGCAGAACTCATCAATTTTTTAAACAAGAAAATAAAAGTAATCCTGGTCGATAAGTATTAGTCTAAGATTCAAATCAGTAAAAAACCAGCTGTTTATAAACATATTATCTCGGCCCTTCTAAACTTTCATAAGGAGGCCAAAGTTTAAGAACCCTGCTTTAATGGTAATTTCTGAATTTTAACAATTAAATTTATTTATTAAATTCATACTAATATCAGGAAGAAACTAAATAATTGAATCTCATTAATCCTTTAAATTGTTTAATGTTATATTTTAAAAACTGTTAAAAGCAAATATTTTTTTTTATATATATTAAAAAAAACCATTGACATAAACGTGCACACAAATAACCACTTTATTGCGTTACAGGTTTGGAGGCGATGTTTGCATCTTTGAACAACATCAGTATGAAGGTTGACGATCCGTCACTTTTAGACGACCTCTCCTTCCTAAAACAACTCGTTCAACAAGACACATTTCAGGTTGGAAATATGTGGTTTTTAATTCATTTAAGGCCCACGTGTCCTTCTATCTAAACATAAGGAAAACTATTCTTTTCGAAGCAAATTATTGGGCATATTTACTTTGGTGAATTCTATGAATTGTTGAAGTTCCAAATTGATCATGCTAATAAAAGTTCTTACCAGTCACTTTTGCTCGGTGTTTTATATTCAATTATTTATCTCACATAGAATGTTGTTTTAATGCAGGAGGCGTTCGATTTGCACAAAACCCTTTCCAGTAATGCTGCCGGCCATCCCAAACCAATCACAAACGAGCTGCAAGAAATGACCACAGAGGTAGATAAATGTATAAATATAAAAAGTAGCACACACTGATATATCGCTCTACGGACAATCTCAGCCAATGTTCCACTCCTACTGATTATAAGGTTGCTAAATGTTGTCAGAAATTTTACTATTATAATATATTTTTCTTACAAGCAATAAAATATTTGAACTTGTTGATTTGTCATTTGTTTTCATTTTCATGGCAGAATTATTAAACATGTAGTTTTGTTTAGGGCGTTTAGTTTAATGCAAAGTTATTATGCAAAAAGATACAATATGGGTTAAATAAATGTTACTTGCATTATATTGTCAATTAATTTAAGTTATTTCCATATATAAGCTTTATTAAAAAAACCTACGTATAGTCCAGATGCCACATGTCACTTTGTCCCTCAAGCAAACGTTCAAGATATTTTGTTTCAGGTTTGTGATGATTTGCAATACAGCGAACTACCTCAAGCTACAAACCTTATAAAGATCCTGTGTTCTCCAATCATGAAGGTAATCATTGCAAGCATTTCACCATGTTTATCTTCATAAGCAAAAATTAATTTTTACTTTTTTTTCCATATTGATTTAACGATATTCAAGGGGGCAGTCCTAAGACTGAAGAATATTTATAAATGGGTATATCATTATATAAATAATATGTATGCATGCAATTGTACAACCTTGGGTATTCATTTTATATAAATATAATAACGGAAGTTAATATAGGTACATTATTTTACATAAAAAGTCATTTTCTAAAACTCAAGTCTGTCTTTACTTACTTAAATGCTAATGGTACATTGGATAAGGTATTAGATCCCAGAGTTTGTGTTTAATGGCTTTACATTTACTTACAAGTATGTGATAACTTCATTCCCATATACTTTCACTGTTAAACATTATCCCAACTGCAACAAATATGTTTCATCAAAAAGAAATAACTTCACTAGACTAGACATATACATTATTTAGAAACGTATTAATCATTAAAAATATTCTGATCTTATTGGAGTTGTACAGTGCCATTTTAACCAAAAAATACAAGACTTTGTTTTCTATCATTACAATGCATTAAAATGTTGCAATGGGTATCTCTCATTTGCTTGTAGTGTAGCACAAAGTCGTTTATAAATATAATCTACATAAACCTAATTACTTAGCCAAAAGTAATATACGTGAACACAATATTATTCATTATAATGCCTTCTGGTGTGAGTAATAAACTGACATTTCATAAAATTCCGTTATTGTTAATCGCACATAAATAGGAGATCCATGTTTCATTACAACGCATACAAACTACTAAAATAAGCATACATAAGTGCAGCACAATTGTTTATAAACTTAATCCACAGCATAACAGCATCTTGCATTATAATATTATAAGCTGCATAATTCATAAGCTGTGAAATAGTTTGACCTGCGGTTTTTAAATTAGCACGCCACTTAATAAACATCAGTATATTAACTCCCAAACTAGTAAATCAAACATATTTGCTTTGTTTTTTGTTTTTTTTGTGTAAGACCATCCATGGTATTGTTTTTTGTTGATTAAGATAAATATATTTTGATTTTGGAAATACATTACTTTCACTATTCCTTATTAGCGATATGTTTTTTGACATTGTTTTTTTTTTTGCAACAATTTAATAATACCTGAATCCATTTTTTTTAAGGTTTGGTTTGGGTGACCGCTAAGTAGTTTTAAGAGACCGCAAGTGTTTCAATTGAATACCAAAAAGTCGCAAGTCCAAAATTTGGGAAACCGCTGGAGAAATTTGGGGGACCGTTTAGGTCCCCCAAAACACCTTCGAAATAACACTGCCTGGATCAATACTAACCCTTATAAATGAAAGTGATATTTTAGGTTGGATACTGATAAAAGCATTGATGAGAGTGTAAGATAACTTTCACTTTCAACAAGATAATCCCACCCATTTAATTTGGTCAATGCAATATTTTATATTTTTAAAGTTTTTGAAATATTTGTTGAAGTTGTTTTTCTTTTTTTTTATAAAGATGTGATTTATGGTGTTTGCTTTTTTCTTCCATACAACTTTTATTTATTATGTGCAAGTAAATTGAACAAATATTAAGTTATTTCCTAGTAGAGAACTACATTTTTGCAATTATTTTAAAAAAACTTGAAAAACCCTGAATTGATTGGCTTTCATAAAAAAATTTGTAAAATTTATACCTTCTCTTGTTTAATTTCTTTGATTCCTTTAATTTTTCATCCATTTCTCCAAAACTTCTGCCAAAAAACAGGGCACGATAAATAGACAGTCTACAAGTAAACACAAACAGTGCAGATATATTGACAATTGACATACACAGTCATGTAAAAAATAGGTCGTGAGTTCGAACCTCACTGCAGTCTAGTTGTTTTTCCATCCTGCTCTGCTTGCATCATTGATCCACAGATTTGGTGAGTCTGCAATGGCTTTCGGTGGACTAATAATAATACATAAGCCATAATCGTTGGTCAAAAACCAGCTTCAGAAGGGCTAGATCACAGTTGAACACATGTGTTTTATTTACCTTTTACTAATTAATGTAAAAACTAAAAAGGTTTACAGAAAAACAGAGAGACCTGGGCTAGGGTTGAAAAATGGGGACAAAATCACAGGCTCCTGACTTGAAAATGATATTACTGACACATCGTCTCCATCCACTGTAGTCTGTAAAAAAACTTAAATTTTTTTATTATCCCAGGGCTTGCAATCGGCTCACGACAGTTGTGCGGAGATCAGCGGACCTCCTGAAGATGATGAAGATGACGTTAACATCCACCTCGAGGAAGATGAGGAGATACTGAGGAGGATATCCCAGTACACCGACAAGAAAGTCCGCATCGTCAGGATCGAAAAGACATCAGACGCTCTTGTGAGTAGTTTGTACCAAGAAAATGATCTGTATTTTAGAACTTGAATATTGACTATAGAGTATTGATGTCAAATATTGACAGCCAAAGGTTAAATATACACTTTACAAATTTCGACTTATAAGGCTTAAATGTCGGCTTTGGAGATCAAATTGTGAGTAGTTTGTGGATTACGCAGGTGATTTAACCAATTATTTTCGGAGGCTGTTAATGTTTAGGGTGTAGTGGAATAGATCAGAAATCACAATTTGGACAAAACTTGTATATATGGGAGAAACTACTGAAGGTCAAATATCAACTAATAGAGTTCGAATATCGACTTAAGACGTCAAATATTAATTCTACTAGAGGCCAAATTTCGACTTTATAGGTCAAATATCGACTTTAAGAAGTCAAATACCGAGTTTAAGAAGTCAAATATCGACTTTAGAGGTCAAATATGTACTTTCACTTGACCCAGGGAGCCACAGTTCGTAGCGAGGAGGACGGAACAGTGACGATCAGTCGCATCATCAGCGGGGGTCTCGCTTCCACAAGCCTCCTCCTACACGAGGGTGATGAGGTCATAGAGGTCAACGGGAGGTCAATGCGGGGTCTTGACGTCAACGAAGTTGGTGACGTCATCGGTTCGATGAACGGGACCCTGGTGTTCGTGCTGGCGGCCCCAGTTAAGGGGGCAGGGGTGAACGGGAATATCCCTGATGCAAAAGATCTCGCTGCTGTGGTTGGTTGTTGCTTTAAATACCTTAGGATTGAAGGGATTGTTGTTATTCGCATTTTACTGTTAAAATCCAAAGATTTTATTTTCGAACAAACCAATTTTCGGGACAGATTTTCTTCGTTTGCAAAATTAAACCGATTTTTTATATGTTTTCTTGTATATTTTTCTAATTAAAACAGAGAAACCTATATTTTTTGTTCTTTTTGTGCAATTTCCCGCCAGCTAAACCATTCAGCAAACCAATCATTTAATATATATTATTATTTTTTATTTTTTTTTTATTTTTTTGTGCTTTAAATTGAGTCTTGAGTTCTTATGAACTGGAAATAAAAATAAAATATGAGCAGGCTTGTACCGGTTTGGCTGCTGCTGTCAGTTGTGCTTTAAATACCTTGGGATTGTGATTGTGATTTTGTACAGAATAGAGAAGATTTTTTGTATATTTTTATTTAGATATTTTTCTCAGTAAACCCACCATTTTAATGTATTTTTGTAAAATAACAGCGAACTAACCATTCTCCTGTCTTGTAAGTTATTCTAGGATTCAACAAAACGATACATGTTTTTTAAAAGTCAAAAACACCTTTAGAGCGGAAAAAACGGCCTGTGCCTTGGAGCACAAGTTGTACGCCTTTTTATTACAAAAAACATATTTTTTTGACATTTTTGTTTGCAAAATTAAATATATTTTTTTTATTCGTAATGTAGATAACTCTGATCAGAGCTGATCTATACTTAGCAAACTAAACTATATTTCTGGTTCATTAAGCCAAGCCCCCATTTCAATATATATTTTTATCATTTTTTTATTAAACTAACCATCACATTGACCTTGTATCTGCAGAAGCACGTTCGCGCGTTGTTCGACTACGAACCGCTGGACGACCCCTACCTTCCATGCAGGGAGTTGGGGTTATCCTTCCAGAAGGGTGAAGTGCTGAGGGTGATGTGTGTGGACGACCCTGACTGGTGGCAAGCTTACAGGGATGACGATGCAGATACTCACCTCACACTTGCTGGACTCATACCGTCGCAGCAGTTCCAACATCAGTAAGTAAAAATAAATATACTTGCACAAGATGCCTGCGAAAATGCTTAATCCGAAATCAGTCAGCAAACATTGGCGTATAGTTGTTTCTCGACTCGTTCCCTTCTGAGCCTGCATAGCTCAGTTGGTAGAGCGACGGTCCCGGCTTGACCGGAGATCGTGAGTTCGAACCTCACTGCAGGCTAGTTGTTTTTAGCCTGTCCTGCTTGCATCATTGATCGACAGATTCGGTGAGTCTGCGATGGCTTTCGGTGGACTTGGTCAGCCTGATCAGGGTTGTAGTATAAGCAAGGCCAAGAAAACAACTAGCCTGCGGCGGTGGGGCACTTTAAACTTAAGGTTTCTAACCTTTGCTTGCTATATATGATGGTGTTGAATGCAGGACATCTAAAAACCATCAGTGAGTGAATGCTCTTATAACGATGTATTTGACTTAATAAATTACATTTTGCGTATGACGTTTATTTGTCCATAACTGTGGAGCATACCGTCGCATTAGCTCCAACTTTAGTGAGTTAGTGCACTTGTATTGATTTGTTTCTCAACCTTTCTCGCGGCGACCTAATTACTAATGGGTAAGTGAAACAGCGACGCTCTGGCGACTTGACTGCCTTCACTAAAATTTTGTAAGCGAACAAAAAATATAAGGTATCAGCATAAATAAGTTTAAATTAAATTAATATGAGCATGTCTTTTTCTCTTTTCGAGAATTCTTGCTCATAACCAGTCAGTAGGTGCCGCAATTTCGAGTCGCGTCCTATGGTTGAGGAACACTGGCTTGTAATAAATATGTTTGGCCTGACATACGTTATGTGTAGGACTTTATGTTGGCCGAGATGGTGGGCCACACCTTCACAGCAGTTCTAACATTAGTTAGTTAATGTTGTGGATCTACGAACTTTTAGCGCAGTTGTAACACCAGTGATTAATTGTGTATAATATAACAATATTTTTGGTAAATACACGAACTTATTCCTTCTGAACAGTTCCCATGTGTATCTGTATATAGGAATTAGAGATGTCTGTAAGGTTTTTCATTCAAACATTGAAAATACCAGAGAAGAAAATATAATTCGGTTTCGACTCAACTGTTTGCCGAAGGCCATTGCATTTCTAGTAACACTTTTGAAACGAAATAAACGCAAAGCATATGTTCGATTATTTATATATAATATTATATCGAGAAATGTGTTTGTTTTCATCCAATGCGTCGCGTCTCCTTTTAAATTTAAATTTTGTCTATTCGACGAAATAAAGACACTTGTTCGCGCTCTGTGCGATCGCTTTGTGGTAGTGAGTAAGAAATGTAGTGATACGCTATTCATTTCCTTCCATGTGTGAGGTGTGGCTCTTTGCGGTTAACCAAGTAACAAATGCGGTTCTTTGTAACTAATTGGTTGGCCACCCCTGATATATAGGAATTAGAGATGTCTGTAACATATTTCTTTCAAACATTGAAAATACCAGAGAAGAAAATATTATTTTGTGGTGCTTCGATATCTTGCCATTACCTTATTTTAGTGGAAAAAATGCGTTTATCGCAGCATTTTTTTAACAGAAGTGTATATCTCTATAGTGTATACTAGGATCTAGGAATGTCAATCCTGGATTTTATTTTGAAAACTTTTGTTTTAAATCACCTTAACCGTCGTTGTTACTGTGTTGTTTAAAAATAGAGAAAAAATTACGCCGGCGTCGCCGTTTATTTATGATGTTGTTTTAATTATCTGTAAATATTTTCAGACGTGAGACAATTCGCATTTCGCTCACTAAAGAAAGTGAGGCGCCAGAGAGCAAGAAAAGTTTATTTTGTGGAAAAAAGAAGAAAAAAACGAAAGAAGCGAAGAAGCTGTACAACGCCGACCAAGGTCAGATCAATATATAATGATTTCTAATATTTTTTAGTATTTTTTTAAACAAATGCACAGGTCCGACCCTATATCAAGTGACCATTATTGTGGTCAAATATTGAAAACGGTTGCCGTTTAAACAGCAACGATGCCACCCTAGAAACGGACGAGTACCGATACTACCACTGTCGATTCTAAATTAAAAAGTAATTTTAGCAGAAAAATAATAGGATAAAACTGGTAGGTAACTAAAATTTTTAGCACAGCTGAAAAATATTCCATTAAAATTTTGGTTTTATCTATTCCTTTTTGGATCGTAGTTATCACGTGATCAGGTTTCGGTTAGAATCGCGATAATTTTGCCAAATATGACATATCAGTATCGAAATAAAATGTGAAGTATCAGACGTCCGTTTTCCAAGACTCACTAATTGTTCCAATCACCCACTTAAACAACCGAATTGCCACAAACCAACCCCCTTAACTAACCCCTGAACCCACTAACACCCGTAATGTTGTTTACAGACGATGAGATCCACACTTACGAGGAGATGGCCTTGTACCACCAGCCCGAGGGTAGGAAGCGACCGATAGTGCTGATAGGACCTCCTAATGTGGGGAGACACGAGCTCAGGCAGAGGCTGGTCGATAATGACCGGGAGAGGTTCGCCTCACCTATCTCACGTGAGTAAAATATAGTAAAAGTTAAGCTACTTTCTTTTGTATAGAGATTATCTAACAACGTTGTGTAAAGATCGATTTATTTACATCAATAGAAATATATGATGCTCTTCGGTTAATTCCCATAAAATCAACAAAACAGAACATTTATTAGCAACCTGTTACTTATATCGTCAAAATAGGTAAAATATAAATTGTACAAAGGGATATTGTGGATTTTAGTAGAAATGTAAGTTTTGCAAGAGGCTGTTTAGTATTACGTAAGTATCAATCTGAAACTTTTGTTTTACCGTTTTTGGTTAATTTTGAATACAATAAAAAAACTACTCTAAATTTATCACAGCGCCATACAAACTACTGCGGCTTTAAAATCTCACACCCCAGTTTAAAAACCACAGCTTTATAATTGGCTTGAAAGCTGTGGTTACTCGCTAACCCTCTAGTGGTGGTTTCAGACACGACGCGTCCGCCGCAAGATGGCGAGCAGGAGGGCCAGGACTACCACTTTGTGTCGGTGACTGAGTTCGAGTCTATGGTGGAGCAACACAAGTTCGTGGAGTATGGATCGTACCAGAAGACCTTGTACGGGACAACTGTGGACTGCGTGGGGAAAATAATCGACCTCGGCAAGATATGTGTGCTTAATCTACATGCTGAGGTTGGGAAATAACTTGTTTTTTAATTTTTTTTTTAAATAACTAAATATATTTTGTTTTTTCTTTTAAATGTTGCTAGTCTGTAGTAGGGGTACTATCTATGACCGACAATGATATTTGCAATGGTGTACTGTTATATTATATTCATTATATTAGTCTGTTTTAGGGCATGAAAAACTAAATATATTTTAGTAACTACTCCTGAATTATGATAAAAGTTCTTTATGTTTAAATGTAAATTTAGTAGCTTCAATTTTACGATTTTTGGAAAAACCTGAATTGAATATGTTCTTTTATTTCAGCAGTTCTGCAGTTTAGTAAGAAGTAGTTTTATCAACTTTTATTGAAATGGTACCAAGTCTACTATATTTCCTTACTTACAAATATACGAAATACAATGTTTGATCAGAGTTGCTTCGTTCTTCAGTTTACTGAAAAAACGTTTTGTTTTGCGAATTTTATAAAAGATTTAAAATAGATACATTTTCTTAATTACGACATACAATGTTGGGTAAAAGTTCTTAAAATAGCCTGGTTTTATATTTTGTTCAGTCGCTGAAGGCACTCTACACTTCTGGTTTGAAACCTTACGTCGTCTTCATCGCCCCTCCACCCTTGGAAAGGTTAAGAATGAACATGTCGAAAGAGGGAAAACAACTTAAGGTAACCCATTGTTGAATAACAAACACCATTGTCTTGCATGTAATGCTTCAAACAACTGAAATGTCAAAAACAAATAAATATTGCTGGATTGAGCAAGCAGCATTAAGTGTTTAATCCAGGGCTGCGGAGTCGGTTAGAAATAACCCGAGTCCGAGTCCCGAGCCCCACTCTAACTCTACAGCCTGTATTTCACCAATTTACGCAACTAAAATAACGTGGATGTTCAGCAATCCACTTATAGGGGTGTCGTATAATTCATTCACTCACAACACATGGTTGGAAAATATTCAACCTTATGCTATTCCACCTTTACAATTTACAGTTGGCGGGAATATCAGTTTTAAAATTCGGTACTGCGCATGCCGGACTCGGGACTCGGGTAGTTTCATGTGGTCTTACTCGAATCCGACTCCGCAGCCCTGGTTTAAATTGACGAAAAATTGAAAAGAAATCATTTGCATGTCAACGTATTTTTGCGTATTTACTTAATGTTTTATAGGTAAAAAAAATCGTGATAATTAGTTTGTGCTACCGATGAAAAGTAACTTTCTGTTTTCCAATAATCGAAAAAAGTTTTTTTAACTGTTTAAATACCGCTTAAACTGCATTAAAATTAGATACAGTTTGTTTCCATTCCTTTTGAATCCTAAAACCATTTAAAGTTTACAATTTCCACAAAAAGCATCATTTAATTCACCCCAATTCAAACCGAACAATGACCATTGTCTCAGGAGGACGAGTTGCGCAAGATAATCGAAAGCGCTCGCGAGATTGAGCGGACCTACGCCCACTACTTCGACGAAACAATAAGGAACCTGGAGCTGGGAAGATCATACGCTGAGCTGCTACGACTTATTAACAAGCTGGACAATGAACCACAGTGGGTTCCAGCGGCTTGGCTTGACTGACCAATAATGAGCAACTGAGAGATGACCATTGAGGCCCAACAGGTAGCTTTGTACATGAGCGCTGATGGTTGCGGTTGCTTTTGCGGCAAACGGAATACTCCAGGAAAAACATTTCGGCGCTCTTTAGTATCCTACCTAGGATTAAGTTGGAACTTGTGGATTCCCAAACTTGACAATGTGTAACCAGAGTTGAAAAACAGAGCTACACCGTTTCGGTAAACTTTCCCATATATTTGTTGTCGGACAACACACAGATGTTGGAAAAGATCAATATTATTTCATGTCTACATGAGCTGGTCCTATTTACTGAACTGTGCTAACCGCATTGGTTGTATAATGTTAAAGTTATGACTGACCACTTTGTTTAAAATTGACAAACTCATTTAATTACTGGTAAATGGAGATTAAACTGCTGCTACCAAGCATAACCTAAAATAAGTCGAAAGGTTTTGCTAGAATTCTCTGTGCCAAGTGCTCATTTTGTATGAAAACAGGATCCATTAACTTTAATTAAAACCGGTCATTTATTTGATTGGCACATTTAGGTTGTTTTGATTGACACCTGTCAGTTATTTGATTTTTATCTGTCAGTTATTTTGATTGACTGCTGTCTTATAATGTTGTTCATATACTTATTTTATTTATGGCTTAAATACAGCATTTAGACTTCGGTGGCTGGCTTTGATTATTGCAGCATTTTTCCAACGTTGAGCTTTTATTGTGTGTTTGATACCGTACCTTGTGTGTGTTTTGCAACCGTGCCTCTCTGTCGATTCGGTTGTTTTACGACCGTCCGCTACAAAAACCGATGCAGTATGTTGTGAAGATGTGCGGCAGTTAAAATGTGCGACGCAAGTGTCTGAATTAACACAGCTGGCACTTTTTTTCACGTCCACATATTTAATGGCTAATTGTTGCAAAAAGAATAAAAAAGGCGGAAATATTTTATTTTCCAAACTTGTCCATAATTGCCCCGCGATAAGAAGTTAGTTTTATCTATTAAACTCAAAATGTGGTGAAGATTAAATCAAAATTTCACGAAACGTGTGCTAAAAACAAAATCCTGTTAGTGACACTTCCTCCATTGTTCACGTTCTAGAAAGTGTAATATCCGACAAAGAGGATTATTACGTCATAACCGGTTGACCAGTATTCTCGAATGTAGGTTAATCTGCTGGCGCCAAATCTCATGCTGAGAAGTCCGTTTGACCAGCTGTTTAACAACAGACGTTTCGCCAATTTTTTGTTTTACTTGTTTTTCTGAAGCTTATTTTTCATAAAAATTGTGCGAATCATCTTAAAATTACTTTACAATCGTGCTAATCTAATATTTTACTATTAACAGTGCTCCTTTCTTCATTACGTGTATTTGAATTGCAGGTACTACATAAAAAGTGCTGTATGTCATAATATTGTTGTTTATTCTGTCAAAAAGGCGCTTTTTTCAAACAATAAGCACATTTTTATGCGAACCTAAAACATCTATTTTTTGTTTTGAGCAATTGTGACAAACTTAAAGCATTGTGAAAACTGCATTTGCCTGTAAAAAGACTTTCCAGACATTTGAACAAAGCAGTTGTTTATTATTTCATTGTGAAAATCGAACAAAGCGATTCACATTTCAAGTTGATATTTTTATAGTTATTTTATTTCTGACCATTCTGTGTTGCCAAGAACAGTATTTCGCTTTTAATGTTTAATTTGCAAGCGGTTCATATTCTAAATAAATATTCTACATTTTCGTTAAATATTTTATGCATAACATTTCTTGTATTGACCAATCGCTAACATCTGTATATTGTTTTTGTCTATATATTTTTCCTTTTTATTATTTTGTTTTTGAATCCTTTGTTGAAATATTTACAATTATATCAAAATGTAAACAGCAAAATTTAGCAACTCAAATTCTTGATTTTGTGCTTTGAAACATGTTTTTCACATTTTGCATAAATTAATTTTCATTTAGTACATTTTGCTTGAAAGGTGCTTAGTTTAACTAATCTTAACAACCTGAGAATTACTGCCAGGTTGGAATATTTTTTGTGTCTTTATTCGTTTTTTTTTTTTCTTACTAACCCCGTCTTTAGATCGTTGCAGGTTCATTTCTATTTGTAATAAAATACTAATGTTTACCGTTTGACATTTGTTCTCTGGAATGAAATACAGAACTATTTATTTGAGTGGATAGACACAGTTAAAATGCAAGCAAAATAGTAAATAAGATGTGTATTTAAAACTAAGGCTAGTTGACAAATCGAATCTAGCTTGATGTGACAAACAGGGCGTATTCAGGGCGGGGCATTTTTCATTATGTGAATGCAAAATTTTTGACGCTCCGCGCGATTTCAAGCCTAAGCCTAAAACAAAAATCCTTGATTCGCGACGGGTGACAGGTGGGTCTAGCTTAAAATTCCCCAAAAATCGTGCCTTCGTTTATTTAATGTAGATTAGGTGGAATGGTTTTGCCCGGCTAATATTTATTAAGGTTGACAAAATATTAAAAGAACTAAAGAATGCTGGTTTTATCGTTGTTTGTCAACATGCGTGATATTTATTCAAAATCAAATCAGTTTAGGCTAAAATTATTCGTTACCTATGGTTGTTCAAATAAAAAGGGGGGTCAGATCAAAACGAGTAAGTTAACACTTTATTTAAACCTATATCTATATCAATGGGAGTTTCAAATATTATATTAAATAGGGAGGTATATAAAACAATCTTAATTAAGATTTCAGCCTAAAATTTACTCAAATTCAGTTGCCTGTTGGTTTGTTTACTTGCAGACCGAACAATGCGACTAAAGTTACAGCAGGTTGTGTAAACGGAACTTCTTTTAGCAGTTTAAACTTTTGTACTAGAAGGTTCGGCAAAACTGTGCAACAACAAAGACACGTTGTTAAAATGAACGTGGCTACAGCAGTTTCACAAAAGAATTTAACCTTTACAAAACTATGTTCGAGAAAAACACTCTACCAATTGTATCAAATTACTAAACGTTTTTTTACTTTTGAAATTAGTTTTAGTAAACCAAATGTCTTATCCCGGCATAAATTAAGGTTAATTTAATAGCTTTTCTTCTTAACCATGTCAAGTACTGTACGAAGAAATGGGCTTATATACTTTCCAACGAAATAATATCTTGTTATAGATTTCCATTTATAAAACAAGTCCGCAATGCTTTATCTAGCATTTCTGAACCATTACTATTATTTTTCCAATTTAATAATAAACATGCAAGTACAATACGAAATAAAACGCCACTACTTAAACAGCAGTTTTGAAAATCATCTTCCAGAAAAATCGTTACTGAATCATTTCCACATTGCACAAAGAGAAGTAGGGGTTTCCCCTCAACCGTCACCCGAAAATCAACGAAGCTTCTCGAACAAAACTAAGTATAATTTCATTTCCGTAAATAGTACCACGTGTTTTTCTCAAAACTGATATTTCGGGCAAAATATGTTACTATACTGATAAATAATGTACTATCAAAATAATATAGGCAATAATTTTTGAGGAATTATTTTGCAGAATTTGTAAAACTTGAGTTAAAATGCGGTTGGCGGATGAATATTTGTGCCGGTTGGAGAGGATTGTTCGAGAAAGCGGCAAGAATTGAAAAAAGAATGGAAGTCGCGATGTTCGCGTGGAACACGTGTTCATAAACCACTTGCTTCGGCGAGGTTGGCAGCGCTTTTCAATCTGCGTCGGATCGTTAAAAACTTGCGCTTTGAAAGGAGTAGATGAAAGCGTTTTAGTGAACTGGAAATTGTGTTAGGCTGCTTTGTTTAGTGACCAAATAAATTATAAAAACATGTAGAAATAATTATTGATTAAAACTGAATTAATTTCGCTTTAAGTCAGCTAGAAAGTGTTTTTAACTAAAAATTGGGCGCTGGTCTAGAATCCTACCACAACGAAACACCATTTGTGTTAGGGTGCGGGTTAGCGTTTGGGTTAAGGTGGGTCAAGTATTATTATTAAACAAAGAATATAATAATACTTGACCCACCCACACCCAAACGCTAACCCGCACCCTAACTCAAATTTTGTGCGTTGATTTTAGAACTGTGGTAGGATTCTAGACCAGCGCCAAAAATTGTCAAGTGCTTAGTCCTGTTAACTTTTTGGCGCTGGTCTAGAATCCTACCACAACGAAACACCATTTGGGTTAGGTTGCGGGTTAGCGTTTGGGTTAAGGTGGGTCAAGTATTATTATTAAACAAAGAATATAATAATACTTGACCCACCCACACCCGAACGCTAACCCGCACCCTAACTCAAATTTTGTGCGTTGATTTTAGAACTGT
Organism: Ascidiella aspersa; assembly: GCF_963924565.1. Lineage (NCBI taxonomy): Eukaryota > Metazoa > Chordata > Ascidiacea > Phlebobranchia > Ascidiidae > Ascidiella > Ascidiella aspersa. Next base: position 519,313 of record NC_139452.1, on the reverse strand, counting down.
GGTAGGATTCTAGACCAGCGCCAACTTTTTTTTTAAGTGAGTTGTTTCTACAAAATCTAAAATTCGCCGAACTTGGGAGTTTTGAGTTGAAATTCAGAATAGTTTCTTATTTATTCAGCAACGCTTTTTCAAGCAGAGTCTACAATAAATTTATTTCTGTTTTACAGAATCTTAATTGAATTGAATCTAAATTTCTTCCGAAAGGAATCAACAACTTTTAAACGTAAGTGAAAAACTTCATTGTAAAAATTAATTTAAACGATTTTTTTTTAATTTGATTCTCATCTTTTTAAACATAAGTGGATTCCCTAGTAATGCTTAAAGTAATTCAGTAACCTACACAGTTTTAAATATATATTTAAAAGCTCAAAATTTGGCGCTGGTCTAGAATTCTACCACAGTTCTCAAATCAACGCACAAAATTTGAGTTAGGGTGCGGGTTAGCGTTTGGGTGTGGGTGGGTCAAGTATTATTATATTCTTTGTTTAATAATAATACTTGACCCACCTTAACCCAAACGCTAACCCGCACCCTAACACAAATGGTGTTTCGTTGTGGTAGGATTCTAGACCAGCGCCCAAAATTTCAATTAAATTTTTAGTTTTAGCCTCTGAACTCCTAATCTTTATTTTTTACCTGAAATCTAGCAAATAAATAATTTTAGCTAGTTTTGATCTCAAATTTAAACAGTTCTTATTTTTTCCAGATGTCCGACGAAGTTCAGAAGGATGCGGAGACTTTCTTCTTCCAAGCTGAGATCGCTCAGTTGATGAGTTTGATCATTAACACCTTTTACAGCAACAAAGAAATCTTCCTCAGGGAACTCATCTCAAACTCGTCCGATGTAATTTTCTGTTTTTGTTATAAAATATAGTTTTTAAATTGTATTTCCTCAGTTGTTTCTTAAATCAAATTTACTTATTCAATGAATAATAAAAAAAAAAACAGCTGTAATAAAATAAAATAATAAGACAAGTTAAAAGGGTCAAGTTTATTTTTACTTCTTTTTTTATGTTGTCCTATTTTGTTTTTAATATTTTTTGCTACTTTTTTCAGGCGTTGGACAAAATCCGTTACGAGAGTTTGACGGACCCGAGTAAATTGGATAGCGGAAAGGAGCTGAAGATAGAAATCATACCCAACAAGGAGGACAACACTCTGACGATCTTCGACACCGGAGTCGGAATGACCAAGTCCGACCTCATTAACAACCTCGGAACCATCGCAAAGTCCGGAACCAAGGCCTTCATGGAAGCACTTCAGGTATAACAAGCTTTGATATAATTTAATGCTTTTAATTTCGGGATAAAAAAATGAAGTATAATTTCGGGGGGGGTTAAAAAATGATAAAGTTGAATGGCGCTAATAAAGTTTTATTCTTTCTGCTATGATGATGTATTCCAACATTCGCAGTTTCCACCAGACCAGAGATAAAATTTTACCGATAAATTACTTTATCGTGTATAAACGTATACACAATAGCACAAGTTGTTTGTGGGTAAAATCGATGCTCGGCTTATGACGGTTGCAAGATCCTTCCTTGGATGTCTGAGCAGAAAGAAATTTAATGTGGTTCATAAAAAATTATACATATTTAAACACCCTATTATTTGCTAGCTCAGAAATGAAATTACCAGTTTTTTACTCTAAATCATTTTTAATAAATGACATAAAAAACAAACAAGTTTTACAAAAAAACTGAAAAAAAATTTGAAAATTTTTTATATACTTTTCATTGAAATAAATCTTAAATACCTACAAGAATGACTTAACTAAAGTTAGGTTTAATAAAAAAAAAAACAGTTTATAAAAACAATTACACATTTTTTTTTGATAAAAAGACTTTGAAAAAAAAACGTTTAAAGTCTAGAAAAACTATTTTAATAACATTTGACACATTTTATGTCTTTATTTCAGTCTGGTGCCGACATCTCTATGATCGGTCAGTTCGGTGTGGGTTTCTACTCTGCTTTCCTGGTCGCCGATAAGGTTCGCGTCGTGTCAAAGCACAACGATGACGAGCAGTACACCTGGCAGTCATCAGCTGGTGGTTCGTTCACCGTGGAAACTGAAGTTGATGAAGATGTTGGTCGCGGAACAAAGATCGTTCTCTACATGAAGGTAACCTGAACATTTGTGGAAAATTGCAGCAAAAACCATAAACTTTTAGGGTAGAACTTTTAAAGTTAATTTAACAAGTCAATTGCATGCAGTTACACCACAGTAATTGACATTTTAGAATGATTCTCAAAAAAATAAGTTAGTTCTCTTTTGGTTATTACAGATATAAATATTCCAGTCTTTCTGCTGATTTGCAAATTAACCATTTTTTTTAAAACATGAGAGACTTATTGGTTCCATTAATATTTTAAAAATCTTTGTATTAAACTACATAGTACACATGTTAATGTCATCTAAAAAAATACTCCCGAATTTAGTGTTTGACACTTAATTTTGGCTTAAAACAATTTTCATGTTTTTATTGAATTTTCTTGCAGGAGGACCAGAAAGAATACTTGGAGGAGAAAAAGATCAAGGAGATTGTGAAGAAGCACTCTCAGTTCATCGGATACCCAATCTCGCTCCACGTTGAGAAGGAACGAGAGAAGGAGATCAGCGACGATGAAGATGAGGAGGAAGAGAAGAAGGAAGAACAAAAAGAGGAGGAACAAAAGGATGAGGAAGATGCCGACAAACCCAAGGTGGAAGACCTCGATGAGGAGGGAGAGGATGACTCGAAAGATGACAAGAAGAAAAAGAAGACCATAAAGGTTTGCACCAAGCTTTAGATTAAGGTTAATTTTCTTTCCTGATAATTAACACAACTTATATGGGGAATTAGCTTTGAAATAAAAGCTCTTGTTTTTTTCGTTTAATAAGAATTCAATGTTTAATAAAGACGTTATTATGTGCAATTAACTGAACTACTAACAAATGAAAGCATCCTATAAACCCGATCAAAAAGTTGTAATTTTTTTATTCTGCTATGATGATGTATTCCAACATTCGCAGTTTCCACCAGACCAGAGATAAAATTTTACCGACAAACTACTTTATTGTGTATAAACGTATACACAATAGCACAAGTTGTTTGTGGGTAAAATCGATGCTCGACTTATGACGGTTGCAAGATCCTTCCTTGGATGTCTGAGCAGAAATAAACAACTATTTTTTTACTATAAACCTGAACTTGTTTTCTAAACTTCGTTAGATGATTAACTTCCAAAATCTAATTTTTTTATCTTTTATAGGAAAAGTACATAGACCTTGAAGAGTTGAACAAGACCAAACCGTTGTGGACTCGCAACCCCGACGATATCTCGACCGACGAGTACGGGGAGTTCTACAAAAGTCTCACAAACGATTGGGAAGACCATCTTGCTGTTAAGGTAAGCTATTTGCCAAGTTGTCAAAAGAATATAAAACCCACAAATCTGTAGGTAGCATTTTTGGACAGTTTGAGCAAATCTTTTGGCATTATTGATTTTTGTTGTTGTTTCCATTCTCAAAATGCGACCCTACTACTGTATAGGCTTTAATATTCTTTTAATGTTAACTACAACCCTAGCTATTATTAAAATTTTTCAAATTTAAAAGTTTTAACTTTTCTGCTATGATGATGTATTCCAACATTCGCAGTTTCCACCAGACCAGAGATAAAATTTTACCGACAAATTACTTTATTGTGTATAAACGTATACACAATAGCACAAGTTGTTTGTGGGTAAAATCGATGCTCGACTTATGACGGTTGCAAGATCCTTCCTTGGATGTCTGAGCAGAAAAATCAATCATATTAAAAATTAAAATAATTTGATTTTTAAAAGTTATGGTCTTACTCTTACAACCAAACTTTGAAATCTTAAATTACGAAATAAAATTCTTGTTAGAAGTGAACTATTTATAAAATTTAAGTGTTTAGGTTACCAAACCTTAATTTTGAAAGTTTTTTGTTAGCAAATTTTTCTGTTTACTGGCTTTAATTTTATTTTCGTATTTTCAGCACTTTTCAGTTGAGGGCCAACTTGAATTCCGAGCGCTTCTTTTCGTCCCCAAACGAGCTCCGTTTGACTTGTTCGAGAACCGCAAGATGAAGAACAACATCAAGTTGTATGTGAGACGGGTGTTCATCATGGACAACTGTGAAGACCTCATCCCAGAATACCTCAGTAAGTTGTTCATCCAAATTCGGTTTACTGTGGTCAAATTAGTGTTTTGCTTAACATGTTATGCAATATCTTTTCTTCAAGGCATGAAACTAAACTGGTGTCAGACTCATTAGGGTTCAACAAATTGCTTAAAATTAATGGGAAGGAGTTTGCGAAGACTTTACTTTTTTATACCTTATTTTTTCCATGTCTGTAATGATGATTGGTATTACCCAAGTTGATTAGAAAATGATAACCAAACCGATGACCTGAACAGACTAGTTATTTGACATTTTTATTATTTATTTTCTTAGGATTTTATAAAATTTATGTTTGTTTGACAATTTCTGTACCAAAAATGTAATTTTGCTAAAAATTGGCCGTGCTGAAAACTTCTGTTACCATTCTTCAAATTTTTCCGCACAGGCTTTGGGATAATAGAATAGTCACTAAACTTAAAAGCAACAATGTGAGGAATTTGTAAAAGGGATTAGTGACCAGTGAAGATCCTTAATTACTTTTAATAATTTCTTAACTTTTCCACAGACTTTGTGAAGGGAGTTGTGGACAGCGAGGATCTTCCCCTCAACATCTCTCGTGAGACTCTCCAACAGAGTAAGATCCTGAAGGTGATCCGCAAGAACATCGTCAAGAAGTGCATGGAGCTTTTCACTGAAATCTCAGAGGATAAGGAACAATTCAAGAAGTTCTTCGAGCAATTTTCCAAGAACCTTAAGCTTGGAATCCACGAAGATTCACAAAACCGAAAGAAGATTGCAGGATTCCTCCGATACCACTCGTCACAGTCTGGTAAGTTAATAAGCAAAGGTTGTTTGAACAACTATTACAGCATAAAACTTTTAATTAGCTAAGATAGTTCAAAGTTAAATTTAAAGAAAGTTAGTCAAATCATTTTCGCTAAACTTGAAACAAAAAGGGAACTGGGCTTAATATATACACTATATCCAGCAAAAAAATACCAGTTTTCAAGTTTGTTTTACTCTTTTCTGCTATGATGATGTATTCCAACATTCGCAGTTTCCACCAGACCAGAGATAAGGTTTTACCGACAAACTACTTTATTGTGTATAAACGTATACACAATAGCACAAGTTGTTTGTGGGTAAAATCGATGCTCGGCTTATGACGGTTGCAAGATCCTTCCTTGGATGTCTGAGCAGAAAAAAATTCATAAAACGTTTAGTGTTAATCAAGTCTTTAAATACCTGGCAAATCTTTAGCTTCAAAATGGATATTTCACCATTCACTATAACAAGCTCCTAAAATGTTTTTAAATAATACCAGATTTTAGGATTGAAACATTTTCTTGTCTAAAAATCTTATTAACTTGTGTTAAAAGGAAAAACAATTCTCTGAAGAGATTTAAAAAGATCAAAATACCACCTACTAATGAACTTTGTTATTCTTACAATGTCTATAAAAACTAAATTTTATATTTAAGGCGAAGAAGTGACTTCACTTGGAGATTACGTGACCCGAATGAAGGAGAACCAGAAGGACATCTACTACATCACGGGAGAATCACGTGATCAGGTCGCCAACTCTGCATTCGTGGAGCGAGTCACAAAGCGTGGCTTCGAAGTGCTGTACATGGTCGAACCAATCGACGAGTACTGCATCCAACAACTCAAGGTAAAAACAGCATAAATTACAGTAATAAAGGGCACTTCACAACCCATAACTAGACTTGAATTTGCTGCTGATGTTTTTCTTTAAAAAATTAAAGCATGAATGGCTTTTTTTTATTAAAGCAAAATATGGACTTCAAAAACACCCCATTTTGATACTTTGCCATGTTAAATATTAAACATTTTTACAGCAGCACTGATTTTAAAGTGGCTAAAGATAAGACTTAACGCATTTGAAATAACGATTTATTCGAAAGTTTACAAAATGCTACCTACTTCTGATGGGCTTTGATATTTTTTATACTATAACCTACAGCCATTATGAAATACAACTTCAATACTTTTCTTTTTGTTTTTTCATAACTATTTTACTTTTCTCTTAACACCACCATTCCTTGTTGCAGGAGTTTGACGGCAAGAACCTTGTGTCGATCACCAAGGAAGGACTTGAACTTCCCGAGGACGAAGATGAGAAGAAGAAGTTCGAGGAGGCAAAGGCCAAGTTCGAGAACCTCTGCAAAGTTGTCAAGGAAATCCTTGACAAGAAAGTGGAGAAGGTAAAAAGTTGTTTAATTTCAAAGCTTAAATAAACCACCAACAATTTTTTTTACCAGAAAATTTGCCAAAGTAGTAAATTCAGTGTAAACGGCTAAATCCTAAGAAGAAATGTATTCGTTGATTTCTTTTTCTGTAAAAAATTATTAGAAATCATTTTTTGTTTTTTTGCAAACTCCTTTTTATCTGGTTTATTTTAAACAAATCATTTTGGTTAAAATATTGTCATTTAAATAAACTTAATTGACGCAACATTAGAAGTCCTGTTAAAAATAATAGAATCCCATAAACAAAGAATTAAGCTTGGATTATTGAGCAACTATAATTTTCTTTTCAGGTCGTTGTTTCGAACCGCCTCGTCTCCTCCCCGTGTTGTATTGTGACGTCACAGTACGGTTGGTCGGCGAACATGGAGCGCATCATGAAGGCGCAAGCTTTGCGCGATACTTCTACCATGGGTTACATGGCTGCGAAGAAACACCTCGAGATCAACCCCGACCACTCGGTCATCGAGAAACTGAGGGAGAAGGCGGAAGCTGACAAGAACGACAAGTAGGCTGGGATAATGCTCGTTTTTAAGACTTAATTTCGATTGTCTTGCACTTTTTTGGAATTATGCTCTAAATTTCCCACAAAGTTTTTGCAATAACAATAATTTTTTTGCAATAACCAAACTAAAACTGAAATATTAAGTAAATAAATAAAAAGTATATTATTGTTTTATTTTAATACCTTGATCTAATACAAATCTTTCCTGAAATTAATTTGGCCAAAATGTTTAAACTCAATCACAAATATTGAAGCTGAAGCAAATTTGTACAGGATTTTAAATTATCTTGACACACTTGTAATGAACCACTTGTTTTTTAATTTAAATGCACAAGTGTGTCAAGGTAGCACAGATATTTAAATTGTGTTTTTTTGTTTTAGATCTGTGAAGGATCTTGTGATGCTTTTGTACGAGACTTCGCTCCTTGCATCCGGATTCTCACTGGAGGAGCCATCAGTCCACGCTTCTCGCATCCACAGAATGATCAAGCTCGGCCTTGGTGAGTTGTTGAAGGAATTAAACACTTATAGCCTCTTGCAAATTTATACATTCCGTTTATATTCGATTTTTCTCAAAAGTTAAAAGAACGCAATATTTTTTAAATTAAATACAATGTTCATTTAAAAATTCATTTTGAAAAAATAACTGAATACCCCCCCAGTAATATTAGCGATTTTATGAGGTATATTTGCACTTGTCGCAACATTCAATCTTCCAAAACAAAAATTGTAGAGGGTTTTCAAAAAAAAAAGGAATATTGCAAGTAAGGGTTTCCCAAGCCTTAATGTACAAAACCACCATTAAAATGTACTATGTGTGCAGGAATCGACGACAGTGAAGAAGAGCAACAAGCCGCCGACGAAATGGAGGACATGCCACCACTGGAGGGAGATGGTGATGAGGAGGACTCGTCCAGGATGGAAGAGGTCGACTAAAGATCACCAACATCCCTTTGTTCTTAAGTTCTTGACGCTATTCTAAATAGTTTTCTTAAGGATCCAGCCCAACACACTGTCTAGCCGTTGTTGTAAAGTTCACAAAATCTAAAACTCGAGATTTGGTAAATTTCACAGGAAGTGAAGTTTCAACAACTCCATGCAACTATTTACACTTTTTGATGTTCATTAACAAAACACTTATTGCATCTATTTCCAAAATTGTGAATATTATTATACGCATATTTTAGTTTTGCTGCTCGACCCCAAATATGTTTTTCCCCCGTACCCTGCTATCCTCGTTGGTTGTGATTTCTATGTATCTCCATGATAATTGGAATTCTGCCTTTTTCTTTCAAACCAATAAATAAACGAATTTTGTAAGCATTGAAGGAAGTGATTTTGTAGCTAATAACTAGTTCTATGCAGAAGGAACTATAATGTTTTTTAGTCAGATCAAACCAGGGGTTCTTAACCTACCCTAATATATAAAAAAGTGCATGAATTAGCGGACGGGTGACTTCTCCCGGTTGGCGGGCCAGATTAACTACTGCAAGAGCTTGCATGTTTTGTCGCATAATGGCGGCTTATGTCATTGCGCTTAGAATAAATAAGTGCAGAACTTACTAAACCGAAAATCAGTTTGTTTGGAATGTGATGTTATAAGATAACAATATTTCGCTGCTCAAAGCATCATTAAGTATAATGATTTTAGTAGCGAAATGAGGCCGCGGACAATATCATTTACGGCCGGAAACTGTCTGTGGGGCGCTCAAAATCCCGTCGCGGCCGTATGTTGCTCGCCCTGCGCTAAAGTATCAATATGCTAACCTCGAATTAGCAGTTAACCTGAACTAGATAAGTAGGCCACCAACACCTGGCACAATTTTTCTGTCTCGTCAACTGATGTGAAAAGAAAGGCATATTAAACCATCACAATCCGATTAAATCAGCTTAAGTCCTCACAACACCGTTCCTGGTAGATTTTATTTAGGTCGGCAATCTATATGCCATTTCACTTTCGCACAATTCCTTCCTTTAAACTTGGATCTAGCTCGCATTTAAGTTTAGTTATTTTAATGTCACGTTATGACGTAGTTTTCATTGGTGAAAATTGTCAATCGTTTCGCAAACAACCGAGGCCGCCAATATACTTTGTTTGTCATGCTGCCGCGTTCCTTCTGTAAGATCAGTGGCTTCACAAAACGTTGTTGAGTGCAACTTAAATTTGAGTTTTGTGAACACTCGGACCCAGGACCCAAAACTACTTTGAAATATGATAGTTTTAGTGAATTTATGACTTTTCCGAAACTGTTCATGATATAAAACCCAAAAAATGCGTTTGATGCAACGAAATGTTCATAGATAACTTTGCAAGAGACAAAAAACTTTTCGTGCTTGAGCGACCCATACTTGGAACCACTTTGTTAAACGTGGAGACCGTGATAAATTACCGTTGTTGTATAACATATAACTTGGTGGAGTGCACTGCTTATAACACAGAAATAAACAAAGTTTTTAATGCTTTTATTTCCAACGTTCAGAACAGATTGTGTAACTTGACGGCAAAGGCACAAATTAAGGGAATGCGCTTAAAAACACAATTCCATGAAACTCCTTAATTAAGTATTGTAGTTTGTCTTAAAAATTGTGAAATTCGCTAAACTTAATGTGATATTGGTGACAAAAACACAAACATTAAGGCAGTGGTCAGCAAACTTTTTTGTCGCGGCCCAAAGTAATCTTTTCACAGCTACTGAAGGCCCGCTACGTAACACCACGAAAAACTGGCGGATTCAGCATATTTGATTTTAAAGTGAAATATAACACAATAACGTAGTCCAACAAGCTCCCAGGACCACATTTGGCATGGGGCCTTTTAAAGCTGAGCACAATTAAAAATTCTGTGTCTGTACGGCTATCACGCGGCCACAACTACATTAAAGTACGCGGCCCACATTTAGGCTGCGGCCCACAGTTTGCCGACCACTGGGTTAAGGTTCAATATCAACAACAGTAAGTCGAAGTTTACAATGTTTATATTTTTAATCTTACCGCAAAAACAAAGCATCTAAAGGTGTGAAGATGTACAAATTGAAGGAAATATGCACAAGGAACAGACAGTTCAACGGGTTGGGAAACAAACAGTTTCAAGTAACACCCAAAAACAAGGTATGCTGTTGCGTTGGTTCTAGCACAAAAATCTTAATTTATTTAATGACGACCAGTTGAAATTGTTATTGCCTGACAATTGTTGTTACACAACTATGGTCAAATGTTTATAAGGCGACCTTAACTCTATTTTTGGCATTTATTACATAATTATCCTTCCAAAGCGTCTTTCAATTCTTCAGCCTCCTTCATTTCCTTAATAACATCCAATCCACCAATCAGCTCGCCGGAAACGTAAAGTTGCGGATACGTCGGCCAATCAGAGTACTTCTTGAGGCCTTGCCTTATTTCCTCGTCACTTAGAATATCGAAGTGCGAATATTTCACCCCAGTTGCGTTTAAAATGTCGACGATCTGACGGCTGAATCCGCACCGTGGCGCTGTTGGGTCGCCTTTCATGAAAAGCATGATTTTGTGGCGATTTAGAATTTCCTGGAAATAAAAAAATAATGTTCTTAACTAAATTTATTCGGACTCATTAATTGAAAACTATAATTTAATTGTGGCTTATAATCTGAAAAACACTCGTTTCATAAAAAAAATGTAATTTAACTTTGGAACACTATATACGGATCTGTTCATAAGTTTAATGATGAAAATAACGGCCCAAATAGACGTTAAAAGCGACATGCTTTATTTTCAAACGTTTCGGCAAATGCTCATGCCATCATCAGTGATATGAAGGCCACATCAGTTACACCCGTTTATATACACTTTGGTCTAACAAAGGAATGATAAGAATGATAACAACTTGTTATTGTATTGTATGTCGCAGTTGATCTGCACCTGTTTCGTCAGATCATTTCTTGGTGCGACCAAAGTGTATATAAACGGGTGTAACTGATGTGGCCTTCATATCACTGATGATGGCATGAGCATTTGCCGAAACGTTTGAAAATAAAGTAATTTAACTCGTTTTCAATTTTTTTTTTTTTAAATTTAAATACTAAAATCGTATAAGTTTTGGCAATTTTAAATAAAATAACTTGAGAGCTTAACACGTCATATTAACAATGGGGATAAAAACGTCTCCCTACATATTTAAGGATTTTTTTTAATTCACAATATAATGTATTGCAAAGGGCAGCTAGTTACTGGTGGAAATTAGTGTTGCAATTCCAAATGAAATGCAAATCATGAATAGAATGTGTCGCAGACTAGATCGGGACACGATCCCCAAAGTAGCTGCTAAGGACAGGAATGACTTTACTTTCTCGAGCAAGACGTTTATTGGACAGAACGATAATCAGTACGGCAAACAACCATGCACACCAAGTGCTCGCATAAGGCTACAGCTTGTCTCTAACCAACGAGATTGCAAACCGTGCTCAAATGCGTCTGATTCTCTCGGTATCCACCCGACGAATGATCTCAAAACGACACCACGCAATAGCAAACGAAATCGACACAAAGATATCACGCAGCGCCGAGAAAACCGAGGCTGCGAAATTCACACAAAGTCCTATTCCTGAGGGGAAACCGTGGCGACGGGTAGCCGACCCGGACGGCAGTTCCCGCGGCCTAACACATTAGTTATGCTTCAAAGAGCTACAATAATTAAATTTGTGACAGAATGATTATTTTTTTAAATGAGAAAGTGGTGATACCATTTTCGCGAGAGAAAGGTGATATTTTTGCACTAAATTGAAAACTTTTTGTTTACCTCAATTCGTTGGTTTAGCGTTTTTGCTTGAGGAAGAACATTCTTTAGTTCCCCTTCATTTACCATATCCTTGACAATATCCAATCCACCAATAAGTTCACCTTAAATTAAAAAAAATAACAATAAATGGAAATTTATTCATTTATGTAGACATATTTAAAAAAAACTCCGTATCAAACAACTTATACACAACTTTCGTTAAAAAATACTTTTAATTTCTTTGATTTGCCACTTTGCTTTAAAACTTTGCCATACCAATAACAGTTAAAAAATAGCAGAATTTACACCATTATTATGATTATTGAATATAACTATTGCTGAATTTTGCATAAAACATCAAATATTACTGACCTTTGACGTAAAGTTGTGGGTACGTCGGCCACTCGGAAAAGACTTTAAGTCCCTGCCTGACTTGCTCGTCTTCCAAAATATCGAAGGTTTTGTAATCACAGTTGTGCTCGTTCAGAATAGAAATCATTTGTCGACTGAAACCACATCGCGGCTCGTCTTTGTTGCCCTGCGATTAAAAATACAAAATTATTTTATTTATAATATATTTTATAAAAAAATTAAAAAAAAATAGAAAAAAGCTTAACTTAAGACACTTGTTCAAAAATATATAATGCTTCTCCTAACCTAAAAACCAATTACATAAAAAACAATAATTACATTAAAAAAAGAGTATTAATGTTATTGTGCAGCCACTCCTGGTAAACATGTTTTTGAACAAAAAACCTAAAGATTAATTCCATAAAAAATCTGGAAACAATATTTGACATGCAATCACACTAAAAAATGAAAATATATAATTTTTTTTAAATAATCTATTATTTACAATTCATAGGCACAATGTAGGACTTTAAATAAAGCTTAATTCATGAAGTACTTTTCAAAATTTATAATATTTTTTCCTAAAAAACGATTTTATAAAAAATAATAATTACAAATAAAAAAAATAAGTATTGATGTTTATTATGCAACCAATCCTGAAATATGTTTGAGAAAATAATCATTACAATCATAATTGGGTATAATTAAAATTATTAATATTTTAGGCTTAGGGTATAACTTGCTTCTATAATAAATAATTTACAGAGTTTAACTAAAATAGTGTTAAATTTTATGTTGTTGTAGTTTACCTTCATGAAAAGCATGCATGGGTGGTTGCTGACGAGAGATCGCAATCTGTTGTTTAATATCGTCTCTGGGTCGCTACTTTCGTCAAGGGGAGGCGGAACCGCGTCCAAGTATTGTTTCACCTGAAAAAAAAAACTCAATGAAATCTTTTCATCAGGATTTCTTTAAAATGGAAAAAAACTATAACTGTATGGATTGGACAAAGCTTGTTAAATTTGTGAAATTAAAATTTACCTTAATAACTAAATATCTGAATGTTTTCATTAGTATTTTTTTATTATAAAAAAAACAAATGAGCTTCATAGCAATCATAATTAGTATTACTTTGTTGGTGAATAATTTTTTTTTTCTTCGTGACTAGTTTATAGATTTCTAATCACAAAGTTTTAAACATTTTCATGCTAATAATGAATTTCATCATATTTGTAGGAAATTAAAGATTATTGCAACACTGCATCACTCTTTTCTAGGATATGTAAATATTGAGAAAAACAAATTAGTTTTACCAAACTTTAAAAATATTACAACTTAAACGTACAAGATTCTTTAGTACTGGAACATCGGCTCCGTTCATTCGGCCAATTTTCTGTTTGCATTTAATGAAAATAAAAGTTGGAACGGCCTCTATTTCATATTTCTCCGATATTTCTGGGATTTCTTCGGCTTCCAAATTAAGGAAAGTTGTCTGTGAATTCAGAAATAAGTTTTTAATAAAAGAAATTAAAAGCAACAGAAAAGTTTTGAAAGCTTTATCTAAAACTAAAAGCTATCTGTTAAATTCAGGATACAAGTTTGTAATATAAATATTCAGTAGAGTTTGGCCCACTATTTTTCTACTGAAGATTATGAACAGATCCGTGTTTAGTGTTCATATTGTAAATATTTCCATGAAAATTAAAACAAAATAAAAAAGAAGCCAAAACAAATATTCAATGTGTTATTACCTTTCATGGCTAATCAACATTGTGCTTTAATAAATATAATGTTTTATATTTATTCTAAAGACTGTTATTGAACGAGAATTGAAACTATATACCAAAAAATAGAAATACAATAAAAAAAAAAATCCCAAACCAATTTTGTAAACTAAAATAAGATTAAATGTTGTAAATACGTTTGGATATTCTTTGGCAAGTTTAACAAACACGTCTTTCATTTGTTTGCACTGTTCGGCCCACGAAGCCCAAAAATGAACAACCACAAGATGGCGTCCCGCATCTTTTAGACGCGAATCGAAGTCCTGAAAAAAAAATATTGTAACCAACTCAACAGTAATTAAAATTGGGGCGTAAATATTTATGATACATCTACAACTTTTAACTTTTGCTTTTTTATATTTTAACATTCGTAAAACGATGCACAATTTTAGGTAAAAGAGTTTGGGTTTTCGATGCTTCAGTAAGTTGAATTAATCTTATTATCCCAACTTTTTCTTTATGTTACAAAACTAAAATTTTTGTGAAAGGTTGTATTAGAAACTAAAATAAAGTATTATTTCATTTAGTTTTTTTTACATTTCTTGCATTCTGTGATAAAATATTCTGGTCTTTGAAAAATCAACGCACCTTATTTGGGTTAGGGTGCGGGTTTGGGTGGGTTAAACAATATTATTGAATAATATTACTTGACCCACCCACACCAGGGTAACACTAATTTAGAGGATGATGAATGGTCAGAACACTCAAAGTATTATTATTAAATATAATAACACTTGACCCACCTTCACCCAAACGCTTTTCCCCACCCTAACCCAAATATTGTGCGTTGAATCAATAATTGTTTCAACGCTGTGGTAGGATTCTAGACCAGCGCCAAGATTACTTTTTAAATGGACAATTATAATCTTAAAACAAATAAAGTTATAAACTAAATAAAGATGAATTCAGTGGCCACTTTTTCATGTTGGCTTGGAAATTTATTATATAATCTGTTTTGTTATTAGTCAGTTTTACATTGTTGTAAGTTGTAACACACAATAAACAAATGTTTTTGGATATGTTTTATATCCCATTGTTCTACTTTATACAAACCTGAATGTCTTTAATTTCTTGAGGGGTGTTCATTGTTATTAAATAAATAAATATAATTACTTTGCAAAAATATTTGTCACGCTGACTTGTGCTTTCAGAAGTTTGCACGTCAAATACAAAAGGTGGTCATAACTACTGTTGCGTGATTATATAAAAAAAAATTTTCTATAAAATAATGAGAAAATTGAGCATTTATTTTTTACACTAAATATTTAAAAACACAATATTTCATTATTATAAGCTTTTGAAAAAGTTTATCAAACACTTAAAAACTAGTTTATGTGCTTGATATATTCGTGACTCCTCGTGTTTGACGTTTTATTCTTATGTTGCAATTCCATGACGCAGCATTCACATATAACATTAAAAACTCCCAAAAGTGAAACACAAGAAAAATGACATCTGACAAAATCAATAAACAAAACATACCTTAACGCAAAGAAATTATTAATTTCTTTGCTTAACTCTAACAATAACAAATCGTTAATTAATATTTTTTATAAAAAGTTTAATAAAAAGTCCTACATTGTTCAGAATAGAAAATTAAATATCTTCGTCATCTAGTTCACACAAACAAAAAAAAAATTGTCGCTGAAGCAAATTTTTGCTTAACAACCGAGAAAACATAACTTTGCACATCACATTTGAATAAGTTTGCTTTATGAGCATGGTAATGACGTCATTTGGCATAGGATCGAATTTGGGCGCTGATCTAGAATCCTACAACCTTTTTTTACAGTAACAAAACGAGTTGTCAAAATTAAAATTGCAAAAAAGAAAAAAATATGGAAGAATAAATATAATAATATTACTTGACCCAAACCCGAAGGCTAACTGGCACCCAAACCCAAATGATGTTAGCAATATAAAAAACGGACGAAAATTTGCTAGGATTCCTGACAAGCGCCTCGGATTGAAAAACTTTTTGCCCAAAACATCTTGTATCGAAACAAAATATAAGCATCAGACAACTCTATTTTGGGAACGTGATTGATTTCACCGCACTCTGAACGATTTTGATCCGTTTTTTTACACTAAAGTGGGTGGTAAAACAACGCCAATGGTGAAATAATTAATTTAAACTCACTTTTCGAGAACGATGATTTGGTGTTGCATCAAGATTTGTTTTTTCACACCTAGGAGCAATTCAGTTCGCTGTACACCTAACAGTAAAATCGATTAAAAAGTTCGAGAATATTCCGGGAAAATGGCCAATAAAGGAAACTACTTTGTGACGTAATAATTGCTTCTCGTTATTAGAACGGATGATTGTTTACTCTTTGTGTATCAAATCACTGACTTTAAATAGGAACAAAATAGCTTTATGCTTACCTAAGGACTGGAAGCGATAAAAGTGTTGGCTTTGTTTCTGGTCGTCCAAAGAAAAAATTATATAAGGGTTATCCTTTTTCAATGTAGTTAGATTGTATTTTACCAGTAATATATATAAAATATATATATATATATATAATATATATATATATATATATTTTTGCAGGTATATATTTTTGCAGGTACGCCATACTAATAAATAAATGTTATTTTTACCAAGTCATTTCGCTATGTCGTTAAGTGATTTTAAACCAATATTCCAGTTGGATATTTGTGCACGATATCCACCGATAACCTCAAGTTTTAAGATTACGCCCGGTTTTGACATGACTTTTTGTTGTCTTGAAAGTTACTTTCATGAAAATTGTAGCTCGAAAATTAATATACTTCATCTCTGGCTTTATATGAAAGGAAAAGCTTTTAATGGAGGCTCTGAAGTCAGCCTAAACCCGTTACACAAAAAGGAGATTTTTATTATTTTCTTTGAAATATTTAAATTAATAATTTTTCTTAAATTATAAAAAAAACTTAACTTACTTTGATCTCTAGCTTTAACTAAAAAAAAAGCTTACAATGGAGGCCTTAAAGTCAATCCAGTCTAGTCCTTTTATCAGCGGACTGAAAACTCGCCTGAGTCTCCTCGGAGACAGTTTGATGGGAGATGGTGACTCCGCAACACCCGGACTCCTCAGGAGGAGAAAGACCAAGAGAAGTTCTTCCATCTTCCCACATCTATCTCCCTTCTCCGAACCAGAGCAAGATAAGGTGTTATGGTTTGCAAAAATGATTGCTTTAAACCAGGGGTTCTTAAACTGGGGTTCGTTACCCCTTGGGGGGTCCATGAAGACCTACTTGGAAAATGAGTGTATATTAAAAAAAGTAATTAATTTTTAAAAGAAAACAATTTAATTATAAAAATAGACTTTTTTACTTTTACATTCTTGGAGCGAAATCAACAGATTTATGAAGTTTATTTGTATTGTGACGTCAATTTCCCCAGCTTTAAATGATTATAAATGTGCAATGTTTGTTTCATAGCAGTGCCCGATACTTTACATTTTATTGCGCCAAAAGTATCGTTTATCGGAACAAGATATAAAGTATCATCTTTCGACTCATATTTTTATTTTATTTTACTTCTATTTCGGTTTAGCTCATAGAGTCCATAGCAATTTAAAGATAAATACAACTATTAGGATATGCAATAAAACTTGCAGTTTAATATAAAAATAAAAAGTTTACGATCCCGTCGCTCGCCAAGTGTCTTTGTTTGAATGTCGATTTCCGATATTTACATCTTGTTCCTATAACCGATATTTTTTGACAATATTATCGGTTATCGGATGCATTTAAGGACAATTTCCAAACGTTTGCTAACACAGTATCATTTAAACTACCGCCTAAAGAATATGAATGAGTTAATCATGTTTTTATATAAATCTTTCTAATTATTTAAATAATGCTAATAACGTCACGAAGTTGGGTTAAAAAACATAGATTACGATTTAATTTTGAGAGTGGGTGTTCCGGCTCTCAGAGGACGTAAATTTAACATTTGATAAATACTAATTCGGCATATTGCAATTCCTGCTTAAAAGTAAGTTTAAAACTTAGGAACTTATTTTTAACATTAACTCATTCTATTTGTGCCTCCGCGCAATCGTTATTCGAATGACCCATAAAAAACGAAAAGGTGGACGGTTTAGAATTGTAAAAGGATCTCTTGTAGAAGTGGAACCTGGTATGTTGTTGGCCTGCTCAGCCTCCCTAATTACAATAAAAAATAGCTTACGAGACAATTTTTAAACACTTCTCCGCCCAGGGCCCGACTCTGGCTGAGCAAGCGGAAGAATGGAGGAGGCTGAATCCTCAATCGTGGAGGAAGAGGCAAGAAGATAGGGAGCGCTGGATTCAGGAATCGTTTAATGTTTACGAGAAGAATCCGGTCCTTGAGGCGCTCTTCCAGAAACAAGAAGAAGAGCTCCAGGAGAGGAAAGAGAAGGAAAGGAGGAGGCTGCTACTGGTAGGAGGAATTGTTTAAACATTGTTTTTCGCAATTTTACATTTTTTTACATTTTGTCACGTTTTTAATTTTTTTTTTAATTATTTTACACATTATATTAGTTAAATACGAAATTTCTATGTTTACAAACGTTTCGGCAATACCTCGTGCCACCATTAGTGTCATTTTTAACATTTTTGTACATTTTTTTCACACTTTTTACACTACCTTACAATTACAACATTTACCCATCTACACGGCGTATGTGAATACCATAGTGTTATTAGTTAGTTTATATATAGTTTTCATCTAACCAGGGCTGCGGAGTCCGACTCGGGACTTGAGTAAGACTGCGTAAAACTACCAGAGTCCGACGTGCGCATGCGCAGTACCAATTTTTGAACTGTAAGGCGGCAAAATATATGTTGTGATAGTGTAATAGCATGTATGGTGGAATATTGTTAAACCATATATTGGGTGTGAATCAATTATTATGACACCCATATAAGTGGATTGAAAATGTCCACCTTAACTTATTAGTTTCGTAAATAGGTAAAACACAAGTTGGAGTCGTACTCTGCAGCCCTGTTTTTAAGTTTTGAATGCCTATTTGCAATAGAAATGCGGTATTTAAAAAAACACAAAAGGTTCGCCCTTGAGAATCACCACCCTAGAACCTTTTGTTTTCCAGCCTCGAAAGATCGTCGTTGAGATAAAGTTTGGAATGCCTGAAGCCCAAGCCCAACCTGTCAGACGCCTCTCTATAAGGTGAGTATTGCAATCTTGCTATTTCCCGCAATACTGGGATTTTGTCGAAGGGTAACTATTTTTGTTTCATTGTTATACCACTCTCTAGAAAAATAAAATTTAAAAAAGAAATGTTTTCGATATTACCTATAACCCTTCCTGTATGTGTCAAAAGTGGCTAAAAAAGATGATAACAAAAAAATACCTCTACCTCTTTTGTTCTTTTCTATGACGTCTAGAACGGCTATTGTTCAATTGGAACGTTCGAACAATCTAACATTGTGTTTTCGCTTGTTCCAGACTCTGACATTCAGTTTCCCGAGCTTGACATATTGCAATCTCGCCATTTTCCGCGTGTAGTACTGGGATTTTTTGTCTCACTTTTAGGAATGTCACTAATATTTTTTTTTATATACCGCTTCATAGGAAAAATAAAATTTGAAAAAGAAGTGTTTTCGTTTGCCTGCTAGTTCATTCCTCTACTACAATTGTATCGTGAAACATATAGTACCTAAAAACAAATAAAAATTAAAAAAAAGATGACATAAAGCTACCTCTGTTAGTTCATTTTTGCATCATTTACTACAAACTTCAATCAGTATGACGTCGACAAGGTTATTGTTTATTTGGAATGTTCGAATAATCAAACATTGTATATTGCTTTTCCCAGACGCAAATCCGACATTCAGTTTCCTGAGCTTTGCATAACTGTGGTGAGAGCGAGCAACTTGTTCAACCACCTCGCACAAGATGAAGACAAGAGTGAGAAATGTTGTGTGAGAGCTCTGCTTAAACCCGACAAAGGTGGGAGTGATAAGAACAAGTCGAGCTACAGGTTCCTCAACAGAACTGGGATGACCAGGTATTTAATATTTCGACAAAAATTGATTGCACGATATGACCAGGCTATTTTAAGTAGCGCATCTTGTTTAGCACGCTTTATATAGTTTTTAAATTTTTTAAATTTTTTAAATTTTATAATTTATTTTTAACCTTACAACATTTTTCTTTTAAATTTTTACCACAAAACGATTCGTACAAGCACGACAAAAACCTGGATATAACTTTCTTAGAATTTTAAATTTTTGTAGGCTCAAATTTTACTTTTTTATGTTCGCATAGCGTGACGTAAAGTCCTCTTTTATGCAAGTTTTATTGAGGGTTGTCTTTTTAAAATCACAGAAAAAATGCAGCACTATATGTCTGTTTTAGCCAATCGCATCGCTTTCACAATCTATTTGAAATAAATTAAATCTTTCAACGTCTGTATGTTTCTCACGTGTATTCTTTCCAGGTGGGATCATACGTTCAAGTTTCCGGGAATGGCCGAATCATTCCCAGGAAAATACGTTCAGCTGAAGGTCATGGGTCAGACCAGGTCCGGGGAAAAACCCTTGATCGGAACCTGCGTGCTTGGGTCAGCCAGAGGTCAGTTGGAATGATTATTTTTTATAGACTCCAGCCTTAAGATCGAAATAAGAACTACATTAACGTTGGAATAAAACACAGTTCGAAATAAGACCAAATTGGAAGTATACATCGGAATAACGTCTAAATCGGAATAATGCCTGAACCCATCGGAATAAGACTTAAATAGCCAGAATAAGGTCTATACACCCTTTTACCAAACCCTAACCCCACCACTAACTTCACCACTAACTCCTCTCATAATTGAAACCCCAAACCCATTTCTAATCAAGGCGTTTATGTTTCCATTTAGGCTTAAACGTTAATTAGGATTTTACACATACGTTTTGTTATTTAAATAATTCGTATATTTCGTGCCAAATTAACACAAACACCATTTAACCGAATGATTCTTATTCTTCTATAAGTTGTGGTTACACACAAATTGTGAACCCTATACTCATGTTTTGGAAAATGTGTCATTGAACATCACAGGGCGAGGTTTTAAAGTCGCAAAATCGGGTTTAACTGGATAATAAATAAAATACGACATGCTTGTTGCCCCCGAGGGTCGAGGCCCGGTTTGCAAACCTTATTAAAAGCTGAAAATGGCCGTGGCAATTCTATGGTCTGCGTTGAAGAGGTTCCTGTCAAACAGCAAACAATTAAGAACCAAACTGGGGACTCGAGGGTTATTTTTCCTGGAGTCAGACTCGGGACTCGATAAAGTCTAGAAAGTCGGACTTGAGATGTAGTAAACCACTCCACAGCCCTGATATAAAGCATTTAACACAAATTATTTTGTGCCAGGTTCTGTTGAAATGGAGGATAACTGCGTGAGGAACTTAACTTACGAGGAATACGCTCCATTTGAGAGATGCTTCATCGAGAGAGACAAACCACTCACGCTCTACCTTAAGCTATATCCTGAAGGTTCGTTAAAGTTATGAATATAGTTTTCCTATAGGAATTAGCTAAAGTAGAACGAAGTCGATAAAAGCTAATTGCATAACTCCTATGTTTTAAAGTTTCTAATTTGAACGTTAAGTCATACAATAATTGCACTTTCTTTTTTATTTGAAAGTAAATTAAAAAAAACATGTTTTTTTCGCAAATTGCCCAAATTATTTTTTCTGAAAATCAACGGATTTTTTAGTCATTTTTCAATGTTTATTTTATATCGATTTTATATTTTATATCTAATTTACATTCTATATAAAATAAGCATTTCTGCTAGATTCCATATCGATTAAACATTTTATATCGATTTCTGCAGACTGGGAAGGGATGAAGGGAATTACGATCCGACAACTTGAGCCAACTGCTCCATCTCCAAGAAGAGGTTCAGTGTTCGGGGCTTCCAAGAAGGAGAAGAGAGGATCGATCTCCAAAGAGAGCAAGGAAACCGATGCAACTCCAACTGATGGTGAGATAGCTTGGACGCCATTTTGTGTCTGATATCAGAATTTGGTAATTAGTTGTTGGCTGTGTGAATATAAAGTTTGAATTAAACAAAATGTGTGGCTGGATGCACTCTTAGCTGTGAACGTAAATTTTCGTGTGGAAAAGTTATCACTTTATTCGTATGAAAAAATTCTTTAGGGGTCGTTTATGCAAATAGAATTCGATGTTTAAATCACAAGCATAATAACTTACACTAAAGCCCACAAAAATAGCTTACCCAGGAGATAACAATTTGTGTGCATTTATATTGTATACGTAAAAATACATTTAGATTGTAACGCATAGTTTACAATTACAAGTCTTATTAACTGCTTCTTTATTTGTTTATATTTTATAAATATTTACACTTTGTGGCTGCGTCTTTTTTCATTGTATTTCCAAGCATTTCGCTGTTGTACCCTTATACACGTTGTTATACTTTTGAATATATAAAAAAACACAAGAAAATGTTGAACTTTAACGAATTAAATTTACAGAACCAGAAGAGAAGAATCAAGATGACGTAACAAGCAAGGATCCATCAGCTGAAACGGGTCCAGCCGATGGTAAGATAGTTTGGACGCCATTTTCTGTCTAATATCAGAATTTGGTAATTACTTTGTGGATATAAAGTAGTTGGATTACATTTTTAGCTTTCAACGTCAATTTTCGTTTGAAAAAGTTAACCGTATTGTTCGTATGAAAAACATATTAGGTGGTTCGTTAATGCAAATAAACTTATTACGCGTTCGTTTAACATTTCCCATTAGCCTACATATAATAGATTAACCAGGTAATTTTATTTCGTGGTGATTTTAACCACATTTATATTTAGATTTTGGTCAAATTAAGCACGACTCTTCTTTGTGTTGTATTCTGCAAATATTTTTAAGATGTAGAACAATTGAAGATTGTTGAGATTTAAGATTGTTTTACAGAATCAGAAGAGAAGAAGCAAGAAGGAGTAACAACATCTTCGGAAGATCTTCCAACAATCGTGGTTCCTTCAGTTGGAGGGCTCCAGGAAGACAGTCCTCCGCAATCTCCGGCCTTAAATGAAGAGGAAGATGATATGAGACCCAAGAAGTCGTCACTAACTCTTCCAACTGAGGTTCCCTACACTGAAGTTAAACAACAGAGTCCGGATGTCAATGGGAGCGAAACTCCATCAAAGTCTTCCGCGGATGGAAAATCTTCGGAGGATGACACTAGAAGCGGAGTCCTTGAAGAAGAAGATAAAATAAGGGAAGAAACCTCTGATGTTTCATCTAAAGAGGATGTTGGTGAAGCTTCCAAGACGAATGTGGACGGTGAGAAGTCTTTAAATCTTTCTGATGCAACGAAAGAGAAAAAAGATGTGGATGGACCCAAGAGTACAGAAGAAAGCTCTTCAAGCGATTCACAAAAACAGAAAGTTAAAGACTCAAATAAATCTGGATCTGTTTCAGAGAAGAGTAAAGATCAAAGTAAAAGTGTCGTGGAAGAAGTGTCTTCTTCAAATGAAGCTAAACAAAGATCTGAAGGTGGAATTCAAGATATTAAGAACACACCAGTCAAAGATACAAAAGAAATCTCTGACGAAACTAAAGTTATACAAGATACTTCTGGGAAAAGTAATAATTCCAAAACAATAAAAGTTAAGGAGGAAGTTATTCAGCAAAAAAGTAATGATACTTCTAAGAAAGATGACGAGTCAAAAAAAGCTAGTGGGATCACATCAACATCCGACGAAAAGCCAGTCAAAGATGTTCAACCTCCGGTTCAACAAAGCGGTGTTGTTCAGAAGAAAGATCCGGAAAAATCTGAGAAAAGTGATAAAACCGAAACTTCTACAAAAGATGTTGTTTCAACTGCTGAACCAAGTTCAAAAAAAGATGAAAAAAACGACGAACCTTTGTCTAAAATCGACACAAAAAGTAAAGCCGCTGCAGGATCGAAAGTAATATTAGTCAAAGACGGAGATAAATCTACTCCCAAAATCACTGAGAATATCCAAGAGAGCAAAACATCAATCACAAAAGAAGGCGACGTTGTTCAGATTCAAAAAGAAGAAAAATCGGAACAAAAAGAGGAAAACATCATCGCAACTTCTGCAGCACAAAAAGCCCCTGAAACTTCCTCTGAAAACAAGGAGGACAAAGATGCATCTAAAACAGATGTTCCTGCTTCAGAGAAGAAAGAAACATCTTCAGAAGCTGACCAGAAAAAAGATTCAACTTCGAAAGAAAGTCCGGATGTGAAGAAGAAAGGGATGAAGAAAGAAGAAAGTGTGAGTGAGGAAACAGAAGAAGACAAGAAAAGTCCGGGAGGGAAATCACCTTTTGGGGGATTCAGACAAAGAAGGAAAAATGTAAAAAAGAAGCCAAAGACATAAAAATTTTAGGATTCTCAAAATTGATCCAAACTCTAACCTATACCAGGGGTTATTGAACTTTTTTAACCTCAACCACTGAACAATTATTTTGGTTCGCGTGAACCACAGCAGCCATGGAACTTTTGGAGATTACTTTATAGATTAAAGTCGTAAAAAGAGATCCCATCCAAAAATAATATCCTTGAAACAGACAACTTCAACTTGTAAATATAAACGTTTACGACTGTTTTGTTTATTATGTTTACAGATGCACTTTGCTGATATTTTGGATAAAAATGTAAAAAGCGATTTGAATTTTATTTTGAACAGAAATGATAAACGTTAACATTCTATAATCAAAAAATATGTGGGATTTTATTTTTGTATGTATCTTTTATGATCTTTTAATAATGTCTGACCTGAATTGGTAGCTTTGCTAGATTATTGTGCTGTTACATTTTGTACCAACATTTTTCAAACACAAAACACAGAACAATAAACAGAAGATTTGTGTGAAATGTATTTTTTGTTTTGATTGAGTGTTTCTAGATGGGGCTTAAGTTAATCCCATAAGTTTGTAACTATGCAATCCAGGTTTTAGGTTAGAAAATAAAATACTTTATTAAACAAAACAATAATTCTGATTAAAGATGTTCATCTTCAGTCTTGAAGAGTTTTGATTGTTTAAATATTTTGTGGCTATTTTAATAACAATTTGCTTCTTTTGTCAATAATTTGCAAAAGACATGTTATAACCATTTAGTAAACTTATGATGATGGTAAAACAAGCTAAACTTAGCCTAAATTGCCCAAACAAGGGTTAAATTATGGCTGAAAAGCTTATAACCTTCAGGCTTCTTAAAGTAAACTTTCACCCAACTTTCTGACAAAGCGTTTCTTGCGGTCAACAAAGTAAAAAAAGCTTTTATGAACTAATCGCAGCATTTCACGGTGTTATAGCAGGAAGTTACAGCCTATATTACTTGTATTATACAAAGAAACTTCCTGTCGCTGTGATTAATTGCGAGCGTTAAAATTAGCGACGATAGAGACTCTTTGCCTTTTTAGAAAGGGAAAACCCACAAGAAGCAAAACAACGACGCCGTTATTTATGCCGTGATTAATTGCGGTGCTTTCGGCAATTGGTCAAAGCAAGGCCGCAAAGTTTGGCCAATAAAAGTGACATTCTTGGCCTCTTTAAAATATATGAAGTTAAAAAGATCGGACTAGAAACTAAAAGTACTTTTTTAATTGGTTTAAGCACTTTTGAGGATGTAATTATTCGTATCATGGCTAATTAAAAAGGTCTATATAATTTCTCTAATCATTGTTTGTGCAAAAACAATGGCAAGTTCGCTTATAAAATGCAAGAACAGCAACGTTTTGCGAATTATTTCACTGTTGTTTAAAATGATTTTCAACATTATTTTTATTTATCGCTAAAATTTTATTTTTTTTTAAATTGTTCAACAACTATTTTCAAGAGTTAAATATTTAGAGACGCTACAGTTTTGCTGATATAAACGGAAAAATAAACTTTTCTGAGTGTCTTTTTATTTACAAAAATCTTGCGCTCGACCACATTTACCGTCTTTACGTGATGGTTTGGTTTGTTTGTTTTTACTGGTCAAAAATCCGAAAACATGCTCAATGGTAAATAATAGAACCACTGGAAGGTCTTAAATTAATGCCAGTCTCGAAATTAAAAAAATAAATGATACTTTCCAAAGACATCCGATGTAAATGAACTCACAAGTGGAAGCTGTTACATTTAATGACGTACTTTTATTTTGGAACCCGTTCGACACAAATTAAGTTAAATTTATTCGTCATTGTTTAGCAATTATTCTTCAGACTTTCCTGTTTTGGTCAAAGTCAGTCATTTATGAGTTCTAGCAATTTAAAAGAGAAATATATTTCGCCACAACATAAGGCATCATCAGTACATTCAGTTTGTTATTGTATAGCTATGTAAATGTAATAAAGTCAGAAGTGCTTTCCCAAAAATGTCTATATAAGTAGCACCAGAAAAAGCCAAATTGGCGCTACACCCTTTTAAAAAGCCTCGAAAATGAGCCACTTAATGGAAAGGAAGTTTTAATCCATCATAAACTTTTCAGCGTGGTCGATTGTACAGGATGCTTCTTGACTTGGATTAATGCCCCACAACCATTAAGTAACGGAACGTTTATCGCTTTTGTGGGTAAAACAACACTCTCGCATTACCAGGAAATACAGCGCTCTATGTTAGCGTCTACCACAAGCCTAGGAAGTATCAGAATTGTTTTTGAACCTGAATGTTTTAAAATAACGCAGTAAACAAAAAATATGTAAGCTAGAAAAGGTATTAAATTTGTGAGTTTAACGCACGCTTTTAAAACCTGACGCTTCGAAAGAGCACCTATATATATAAGAAGGAAAGATAAAGTGTATAAGCTTAATTAAAGGTCTGAGCCAATCAGTGTTTAAATTTTTAAAGAGGTGAGCCTAGGATTAAAACAAATGTTTTATGAAATAAATTTTTCACAAAAGTGATTTTATCATTACTTTATGTATTAACGGAAAGGAAATGTTTCTCTTATGAATCGAGCAATAAAACTGTTAAACGTTAAATTTAGTAACAATGTTTGTGAAAACTTATCAATTTTAACAAAAAATGAATGCAGTTTAAACCAAACAAAACCTGTTATCTATAAAACTCGCGACGAGTGGTAAATTAAGTCATAGTTTGACCAAGTTAATGACAATCAAAAATACTTCCTTTTTGAAATATGCCAAGTTTGTAAGTTGGCACAAAATCCCACTCTTATAGTTTCCTTGATCATTTGTTTTTGGGACATTCACCGCAACGCTTCACCTAAAAGGAAAAACCTATATAATGGTAAAAAGTACAACCTAATGAATCTGTGTGGATCATTTGCTCACAATTTAGAGAAAAAAGTTTGTAGAAAAAAATGAAAAAATATATGAAAAATATTGATTTTTGGAGAAGTAATACAATTGCCAGCGAAGCTGTTTTCAAATAATATTGCCCAAGTTCGTAATTTGCTACCTTTTTCGTTCTTCATTAAGTGTTTGAGGCCACACCATAATAGATAAAGCAAAATTGTAAGTTCAAATTATTATTGTTATGTAGTTAATTGAAGTTGTAGACAAAAGTGCGGGAAAGTGACTCGTTGTTGTTATTTAATCAAGATTCAACTGTTGCTTGGTAACAAGCAGAACGTGATTGTGTAAAATTTCAAAATGAACAAAAGAATGAAAAACATTGATCTCGGAGAAAAAAAACAATGGTTAGAAAAGCTGTTTTCAAATAAGATGCTCCAAGCTCGTAATTTGCTACCTTTTTCGTTCTTCATTCGTTTCTGATCTAGATACGTGAGTGCGTGAAAAATGAACAAAAACATGAAAAACATTGATTCCCCGCGGATAGCGAAGTTGAAGTTGTACAAAGCTCAAGCAACTGGGAGGAGCAGATCTCTCGGAGGAGTTGAGGGAAGACTCTTTGTTCCTCCGGAAGAATCGAGAAGAGGATCTTTACCGATAGAACCTCCAAAGTAAGAACACGAAGTTGTACACATTTTTAGCGCGATTTTACATGGATTTGTGGTTGTCTGGTCTTTGTAATATTTAGCTCTGCAAGCATTTATATATATTTAAAAAAAACTTTGTTAGTTTATTAGTGTAGATTGTTGTTTAAAACTGACAAAGTATAGAAAATGAATTTTGTAGACTAACTGTATTAGTTTAAACACGATTTAACGATGTTCCTAGTGCTTATATATACACATGCTGGTGCACGTGTATTAGTGTTAAAAACGTACAAATTGCACATTTACGGTTTCATGGTCTTTTCATGATTAGCTCTGCAAACGTTTGTTTATATTTGAGGTATATATTAACTTAGTTATGGTTTGTTGTTTGAAACCGACCAAGAAAGGAAATGAAGTTGCACTATTTACGCTATAATCACAGTGTTAATTTTGGTGACGCATAGGGCTGTGTTAATTTGGAACAAAACTATATTTTTAGTCCGAGAAGTTTATAAAGGTGTTTATGGGTGTGTGAGATTGTGAGTGTTCTGTCTGAGTAGTGTTAGCCAGGGCTGTGGAGCCCAGTTACGGTTTGTTTTTCTGGAGTCGGACTCGGAACTCGAGTAAGAACTCAACCTGTAGCTATACCCGAGTCCGACGGGTGCATGCGCAGTACCGAATTTTAAAACTGATATTGCAGCCAACCGGAAATTGTAAAAGTAGAATAGCATATAGTGGATATTTTCCAACCATGTATTGTAAGTGATCGAAATATATGACACCCCTATAAGTGGATTGCTGAAAAGCCACCTTAAGTGACGTAAATAGGTCAAATTCAAGCTGTAGAGTCGGGCCCGGACTCGGAAATCTTACTTTTCGCCGAAATCGAACTCGGGAGTCGGGTGGTTTTAAACCGACTTCACAGCCCTAGTTTTGAGAAAATTTAGGCTGTGGTTGGTTAGCCAAAATCAAATCTTCCTAATTTGCCAAAACGACCTTTAAATTTTGCTAGACATGGGAGCACCGTTCCCACAGTTGCCAGGTACTTTGGGTTAAAATTCAGCGCGGATTCCGCACTAACTTTTCGCTCTGACAGCAGTTAAATGTGGCATATAGTGGAAGTCCTTTATATAGAACATTATTAGGGCGCGTTCATGTTTTCACTTTTACTAGGGACGCATGCGGGAACTCATTAACAACCCGTGTCAATGCATTAGGCGAATATAAACAAAGTAGTAAATCTAACACTTGGCCACCGTAACAGATTTGCGTATAAAATAGTTTTAAATCTTATATGAGCGGTTTGAAAACTCCAAATCAAGTGGGTTCACACTTTTTGTAGTTATGTATTTTGCGTTTATTCCTAGTTTATTCGTAAGAACAGCGAAACGCATTTCTAAAAATAAAAAAAGACTGAAATTTATCCAGATCCATTAAATTTAATACCAGAAGCAATATATGACACTTTCAATAACCCTGTCCTTGACCACATTATGCTGAGGCTTGGTAGTGGCTTCCGGCCACAGTTTAGTATTACGCTGCAACCGCAGGCAGTCAGCTGATTGGAAGTTGCTTCAGGCTTGCGGTGTGGAGTGAATGCCTTGTGCAAATTGACCTGCTGTGTTGTGTGGTGTATTACTTTGTACAAGCAGTTTTCTATCGCAAGGTACGGCAAAATAGCTTTCTGAGAGATGGGCTGTGGACAGGTAGGTAAGTTTATTTATTTCGGAACTGCAAGATCGAAAATTCAGTGTTAGGTTTTGTTTTTCCTTTTTTGTTAATTCACTAAAATACAAGTGATTTATTTGCTTTAAAGGCAAATCAATTAAAGTCGACCTATAAGTGACAACACTAACTTTTAACTTTTCGTACAGTGGAGATTGAAGTGTACCGCGAATGCAGCTTGGACGCTTGTATAAATATATATCTTTGTGTAAGTTCGTTGTTAATTAGAACTTCCTAACGCTCTTACATAGTTTATCTGGGCCTTAAATATTCTCCAAGTCTCGATCGTTGAAATATTACTCAATCGTGTTAATATATTGCAAAATCCTACTAAAGTATGACCTAACACTGGTAAAGTACAGGACAGGGGTCGGCAACCTTTTACTAGTCGCGGGCCAAAACCAAACTCAGAAAGGTCTTTGCGGGCCGCACATAATGTTAACTAAAAATTGTGTTATTAAAATTGTAGAACAACTGCGAATCAGGCGGGGCGCGGATTTTTTGTACTTAAAAACGTGCTTAATTACATTTACAGAGGCCATAAAGTGTTGACGAAAACCGCGAAAAAAAGCTGTTTGGTTTAAAATTCTAGTTCACACGTTCGTTATCCATATTACTAACGAAAAGTATAATAAATTTGAAGGAACGCGATAAAACTAATTTGAAGGAACGCGATAAAATTTAAAGTTAATCTAGCTTAGGGTTTGTTAACCTTTTTAAGTCAAGGCAGACCTGGCGAGCGAAGCGAGAGCGATTTTTTGGGGGGGTTACACCGGTATTTCTTTTAATTTCTTGCAAGTTTTTATTACAATGCCGAAAATAAAAATAAAAAAATGTTAAAAAATGTATGTTTTTTAATACGTTTTCCGTTTTTGTGCGACGCACTTGCAAGTCTTCCACGGCGCAACGGTAAAAATCGCTGGTCTGGTTGAAAAGGCAGCATCAGCGTAAACAAACCAGACGTAGAATGAACATTCGCGCGAAGCACGAAAGTTTTTCGCAATTAGGTACGTGAAATAGTCGTTTGTGAAATAGACTCGTGTCTAATTTGTCAAAGAGGCGGCGGACCATTGGTTGCCGACCCCTGGTATAGGATGATGTGTAATATTGCGCAACCACTAAGTATTGTTGCGCAACCCTACTTTGCTACTGCGCAATACAGACCTCCGACTCTCCTTGAAGGCCTTGCAACTTCATCGCGATAATGAGAGGAGGTGTAATATTGCGCAATCCCTTGATAATATTGCGTTTGCTAATCGATTGCTAATCCAACTTTACTGTTGCGTAATCCTGCTTTATTATTGCGCAATACAGGCCTCCAACTCTTCTTGAAAAGGCCGAGCAGTTGCGTCGTGATAATGAGAGGAGGTGGGAGGAAATGAGGAAGGAGCGGGAGCGAAGGGAGAAGGAGCAGAGTGGGAGAGGGGAGCTCCATCCCTTTGTGAGGCAACACAACGATGACATCATCAGGAGGAGAGCGGAGAAGCAAGCAGCGTTGGTCAAGCACAAAGCGCAGGTGCGTGGGTAGCAGTGTTCGTAAAATTCAAATGATCAAAGTCCCAAGTACTTTATAAAATAACTCAAGTTCAAGCCAAGTCTTGTCGAGCAAATAACAAGCCAAGTCCTAATCAAGTCATTGAAGTAAAAATGCAGTGCAAAACTATTAAAACCGTTAAAGTCGCCCCTACTGAACTTAAAATAACAAAACGTAATATACAGCAAGAAAATTGGTTTCTGTGCAAAATTTGAAATTACTATCCTAATTTTATTACAGATGTTTGATAAAAACACCAAATTTTAACCAAAGTTTTTTGACATAATGACTCAAGTCTA
The DNA here is from genome assembly GCF_963924565.1 of Ascidiella aspersa. Classification (NCBI taxonomy): domain Eukaryota; kingdom Metazoa; phylum Chordata; class Ascidiacea; order Phlebobranchia; family Ascidiidae; genus Ascidiella; species Ascidiella aspersa. The sequence goes on along the minus strand of NC_139452.1, from coordinate 488,099 downwards.
AGTCAAGTCACTTGTTATCAGACTTAAGTCAAATCAATTCATTTTGGTAAAAATACTTAGGCGCACTTAAGTCAAGTCATTAAGTCATTACCACACTGGTCGATAATATCGGGTATCGGTATTTGTCCGATACTCTGTTTGTATTCATAGAGTTGTTGTTCTACCTTTGTACGTCTTCGTTTTACTGATTTGCACAAAACCGACGTATTCGGAAAATACCGAGTATTTTTGTGTATCGTAAATCGCCAGCTCGGCTCAATATAATGTTAAAGATCTTTCACATTCTCGACTAAATACAAATATTTCTCGCCCAGAATATGCTAAGTTCCGCTTAGATTTACTTCCACTTAGATTTACTTCCACTTAGATTTACTTCCACTTAGATTTACTTCCACTTAGATTTACTTCCACTTAGATTTTCTTCCACTTAGATTTACTTCCACTTAGATTTTCTTACACTTAGATTTACTTCCACTTAGATTTTCTTCCACTTAGATTTACTTCCACTTAGATCTACTTCTAAGTGTTTTTACTATCACCATCCTAAGCCCATCACGTAAAAACTTGTTTAGAATCACCACACTATTATGGTATTACGACCTGGTAATTCCACGACAACTTATTAATTGATATTAGTTAGTTATTATTTGCATTTATATCAGTCGTTCAAGCTGCCTCAGTTGTTCACTTGTAGCTTATTGTGCTTCAGCCTCGCCAAATCGTCTTGCGACTTGAATACAGGAAAGATGCCAAGCAGAAAAGACGGATGAGCGAAAGAAGGTAAGAAACCCAAAAATATTTTAATCTTAAAAACTGAACGTTTTTCGTTGTCTAAATTAGTTGGCTATTGTGTTTTGCATAAGTTTTGACATTTGTATATCAAAAGTCAGAAATTATAAAAATGTTAAATAAATTTTTGTAACGCTAATTTTGTTTTATATATTTAAATCAATGCTTTGAACGTAGTAAGAAGATCAAATCCCATACAAAAGAAACTTTGTTATTCTTACTACGCCTTACTACAACCTCCAACCATTACGCTGGAATGAATTGAAAGTTTTTAATTGTTTAACTGCGATAAATAAAGTGGATCAAATAAGATCAAAAATTATATTTTGACGTTTTTGTTGTTATCAAGTTGAAAAAAAAATAAGCCACAGGCTGGAAACCCCCCTAATTTACAAAATGACCCCAGGATTTCAACCGATATTGACGTCATCGAAACATTCCTGGATCTGGAGTCCCAGGAGAAAATCCCCTCATGTGAAACCACGTGCGATTTCGTCCTGACGGCCAGCACCGGCAAGTTCCTGCGCAACGGTATCGAGGACGGCACCGACGATTTGCAACAAACTTGCGTCAAACTTTTCGTGTTTCCCGACCACGAGAGGCGTCAGACGAAAATGAAAAGCTCGCTGAGATACGTTACAGCTCAAGGCACCACCAAGTGGGAAACTTTTAAATTAGTTGCTACCGCATGGTGGCAGACTTGAGCCAAAATTAGCTAGTTGTTATTCATTTATAAGAAAAATCGTATAAATGTTATTTAATAATGGATTTCACAGCCTAAAAGGACGTTTCAATACGCACTTGCATAACGTATAACTGATGATGATACAAGTTCGTATCGAAACGTTTAAAATGATGTCGATCTATTCTAGCTACTTAGTTCCGAGTTTCATTATCAGGCTATATCACAGATCCGTGCATAGGGGAGCCAAATATAACGCAATTTCAACTCACTTTTGCCCATTCCAACTTCGATATTGTTGTTTTGTTTTTCCACAGGAACATTATATGGCATATTGTAATCATAGACCAAAATTAATTTAAAGTTTTTTCCTTGCATTTTTTATAAGTTTTTCATTTGTATATTTGTTTCGCTCCCACTGTTTAAGATGGGATCATCGCTTTGTTATTCGTGGATCCCCGGAATTCAAGCAACAGTACCTTGTAGTTGTGGTAAGCGGTCATTCGGCGAATGGGAAAATCTCACTCGGTCAAGCAATTCTGGCAGGGAATGGTGGTAAGCGGTATTTGGAGAAAGCAGCTAGGACAAAATGATAACCTTTGTACATAATAATCCTGAAAAACTATTAAATTTATAAAAAATGTTGCACTGAATATGTGAATAACGGAAATCACCTTGATCTTGCAAGATAAATGTCGACCTCAATTCCTGATCAGTTACAGCAAAATACTCTTGAAAAGCAGTAATTCAGGTCAGACTCTATTAAAAGACCTTAAACCATAAAGGCAACGTCCATATATTTTATTTAAATTGACTGAAAAGGAGTAGAATCAAATCCTATTTGAATAAGATATATTCTTACGATTTGCAGGCGGAACATATGTCTATTAACATTTATAATTTTTTTCTGGCCGGAATTGCTAGCTTTGCTAGAGTATGCTGCTGCTACTGATCCTTTTTTTAGATGTTCACAGAAACATTTTTCAACCACCTTTGTAAAGGGCCGTGCTTGTCTAATTCTTAAGGGTATCAGACCCCCAAAAAAATGAAATGCATTTCTACTTTAACCTAATGAAGCACGGTGTCGGTTGTGCAAAGCTTGTCAATAATCCAGTACAATTTGTCGTTATATAATGCCACCTGACTATCCCATTTGTTTCACTGATTTTGATTATAATAGAAAAGTCCATATAAACGTAACGTTTTGACTCCGGTTCTCACTTTTCCTCCCAGCTTTGATCAAAGAGCGCTCTTTCTCTCGCGCTCCAAGAGAAGAGGAGAAGAAACCTCTACGAGATGCTCTTAAGTCACGTGACAACTGCGTCACAACAACTATGACGTTGAATGAAGAAGGTAAATGCTTAAAAAATATCCTAACTTTGCATTACTTCATTTGCAAAAAAGCGGTATTTAGAAAATCTCTCATGTTTAACTATGATTTATTTTGAATTGCCCCTAATCACGTAAATCCCTAAAAAATAACTAAATTTAAAAAAAAAATTCTGTAGAAGTTGTAACACGGTTTGTACATCGTTAAAAACCTGAGGCGGTAATTTTTCGTTTTTTAGCAATCCACTCAAAGTGATAGACTTTGTTGTCTGAGTCACAATCAGTCATTTATAAGTTCTAGTTTTTAATAGAGAAATATATTTCGCCAATCCGGCAGGTAGAATTTCTACGACCTAGTTACGTGTTTGCATTTTATGTATTTGTTTTTTCAGAGACTGATGATGCCGGATTGGCGAAATATATTTCTCTATTGAAAACTAAAACTTATAAATGACTGATTTAGACTCCGACAACAAAGTCGAAAGTATATCGTAATTGCTAACATTCGAAGTCATTGTCGTGCTTTAGGGCGAGGAGATATCTTTCTACATATTCAGTTTGCATTGTAAAACAAAGGTGATATTTTCTCCAAACTTCAATTCGTGCGTCAGAGTAAATTTAACAAAATTAATCAATTACTCAAAAATGGTTCTTGTATCAACCAAAAAGTAATCAAAAGTGTAAATAGCAACTTGTGGCTCTTTGAATAAGTTACCCTTTCCTTATAAAACAAACTTTATGTCAATTAAGTCAACTTTGAAAACAATTGCTTTATTAAAAAATTCCACTTTGATTTTGAATTAACAATCGCATTGTTCTAGAATCTAGTCTAGACCAATCTTCCGTTTGTTTACGTAACAATCCTTTACGCAGGAATCGTTTTTTAGTTTATTTATTTTCAAATTGAAATACACCACTGAAGCAATACATTAGAACGTAGTAAGAATATCACAGCCCATACAGTAGTAGGAAGCAATTTGTAAACCTTTCGAATAGATCTTTATTCATTTACAATATCTACATTAACACATCATTTAAAACAGTAAAAAGCGCGTAATTTTAGTGACAAGTTACCCGAGTTGCTATTCACGTTTCGGGGAATACCACTTTGCAGCTTTCTATAAATTTCAACAACAAACTAAATTTGGACAGGCACCTATAGCACCCTCCTCATAGCGGTTCAATCTAACAATAAACATTCTATTTATGTTTATGGGCTTACATAACAATGACAGTTCAAAGTTTGAAAGTTTTGTAACCTTTTGTTACTGGTATGGTTCACAAAATAAAGCTTTAAATATTTATTTGCATCACGATGAGTTGATTTTACGAAAACAACTTTTTTAGTTCGCCGACATTGTTTGTTTGGTTCGCTAGATGCAATTAGTCTAAAGTTATCACACAAAAACATCCAGGAGCCGCCCCTGTTTTACATAGTGGGCCGTCAATAGCTCTGAAAAGAATACTTTAGGCCACGACAAAACAAGTTTTCCGACCTCTGCTTGAGCATATGCGAGCCAAACGGTAGAATAATTCTATATTCGTCATGTAGTTTGTTTTCCATGGCTTGTTGAAACTTAAGTTTGGTCGTTTTTTTGAGCATAATCAAGCTTATTATTTTTTTAACACTGGATGACCTTCTATTTAACAGTTTTTGCAAACAGGTTATTTGAAAAATAACTTTACTTTAATTCCAGTCATTCATCCAATGTCGTTTTTCCCAAAATAGCTCAAACAAGGCAGGTCATTTTAAAACAGTCCCTTAAGTGCACTTAAAATAATGACTTGGTTACAACACTGATATTACAACCTCTGGAGCCGCTGCATTAGCAGAAGTGCTGGGAAGTTATTTCCTTGAAAAGTGAAACTACTTAATGATAAACGTGCACAGTCACACGCAAATGCAGTCACGCGTGCAATAAGCCACGTAAACGGTATTTTATCGGCGCCAGCCTGTTGACAATTCATTAATAATATCCTATTCTCGTTAATTGAGGCTCGGGTGCAGAAACCGGTTGTTAAATACTTCGGCAAAATTAGAAATGGTTACAACTTTATAATTTCCTTTCCGCTTACCTACGCATGCCTGGTCTTCAATATACATTGTGTGTTTGCTGACATTGTGTTTTTGCTGACTTAATCTTATTATTTTATTTGAGTATTCAACGCATTTTTCCTTTAACTCACCTTTACGTGGAAATGATTCACTTAGACTTTTGAGCAAAATGTTTGTTTAAATTGTGCGTCGTTTTAATCTTCCAAGGACGTCGCACAATGATTTAGTTAAGTATCCAATAGCATTTTTATGAAAAAAATGCTCACAATATAATTATTTACTGACATTTTCATTCGAACTTGGTATTGTGAAAAAGTTTAGCAATTGATAACGAAATACTTTAAAAAATGGCTTCGACGTGTAATTTTGGTGAATTTTTATTGAAATTATTTCGCTGGGTGCATGAAAGGTCTAACAAAACCTTTCTCAAAGCCGTCGCAATAACACATCCTTTAAAACTATATTTACCACTTTTTACAAAAAGTAAAATAAAATCCACTAAGTTTCTTTTAACACTTTGCTTGACGCATCAAATGACCACTTTTACTCGCAGACTTTTCCGGCGTTACTATGACAGACCGACTGAAACAACAAGTCGGTGACAATAAAATCGCGAACATGGGGAGAAGGATGTCGGCATCCACACAACGGTTCGGGCGCAGGTTCAGTGAGGCTCCCACTGTTTTACCAGCAATCAAACAAGCTTCATGAATCTTTGTAAAATCGGTGGAATTTCGCGAAAAGAAACTTGATAAATATCAATTAACTTTTATTACTGCTATAAAATTGTATATTGCAATGTTTATTTCTTTATGTTTTTCTATTTCGTAGTGAACTGAAAACCGGATAAATAATAAATGTTTGTTACACTTTATTACTTCTATAAAATTGTATATTGCAATGTATATTTCTATATTTTTTAGTAATTTTTTTGCTAAATTACATCCATTTGTATTGGTTTAAAAAAAGACTTCATTAATGTAAAAACTAAATGCCAAAGATTGTGATGAGACATAAAAACATTTTTCCTCAAATATGCTTTTTATGTGATAGAATACTTTTTACTTATTCTTTTCAGTGTTAATCATCTTTTATTCTTTTTATAAAAGTATTTGATGTTTTCTGCAGATATTACGTTAATAGTAAATACAATATGTGCATATGCCGCTTTATGAATAAATGCTGTTTGTAAATCAACTTGTTGTTGTAGATATTTGTGACGTCATATAAGAGTATTTGAATATAAATAATCTTCTAAACACCTATGCATTTAACAACAAAACAATGCCCAATTTAAATGCAGCTTCTTTTATTATAGCCAAAAGCTTATGACATCACAGTAATGAAAATAATGTTGTAAACAAGCACCTGATATTACGTCATAGTGCATATTATAACCCCGGGCCGTCCAACACTTTAAACCAGTTATTCTCAAACTTTATGCCTTGATAGTTTCCCAAGTATACAACAGGACGATTAAAACAAAACAACTTATTCGAATTAAAACCTGCATTTAGCCAAGCATATGAGACTTCAATGTACTTGTACTCTCATTGGAAAACTTATAACAGGTATTGTACCTTGACGTGTATTAAGCCTTTAAGGGTAAATATAAAGTTAGGATTGTCGGTTTGTAAAAAGTACGCTGCAAGTTAGAAACTTTCCACTGCTTTAAATGCAAGCAATGTGTAAAAACTGTTCGATAATATCGGATCGGGAGATGATACCCGATACCAAGTTGTAGTATCGGTACTCGTCCGATAATAGGCTGGTGTCGGTGCCGATACTATACAAAATTAATATCGGGATTTCAGCAACGATTTGCGTTCTAAGCAAATTCTACATAAAGGTAAATTTATCAAAAAATATAGTAGATTAAAAAAGTAAGTTCTCTTTTAACGCAAAAACAGTTTTTTGGCTTGTAACCATGTAAACATTTCCTTTGAGCGGTTTCTATTTGTTAACTTAGTTTGTTTGACCTTAGTAATGACGTCATTCAGTACCGGGCTAGATCGTTAGACGTGTTATCCAAAATATCAGTTATCTGTTTAAATAATGAAACACCAGGTATCAGACATCATAATTGAGACTTTTAAGATAACTAAATGTCTAAAAATTTATTGTAGTTTGTTGTCGCTAATATACTCATTGTTGTACCTCACACGAATGTGATAAATATCGGAATATTCGTATGACTAATTTAACCGTTTGTGAAAAACACTTATTCCAGATTCAAGCAATGCTTGTTTAAGATTTTAAATCGATCGAAGTCCAACAATAAGGAACTTGATCCATTATGACATAACACAGCTCTATTACCCATTATGACATCACATTCCCGAAAATAAACCTCGCCGGATGCATGACTGACTTTCGGCGCGCATACTGCAGTGTCCACTTGTGACGTCATAGAGAGCATCGCGTTTAATGAATGGCGTCAGATCACGATTGTCCGATAGAATATAAACGCGCGAGCGGGAAGCGAATCGGTTAAACTGCTTCGTGCAAAGATCAACTGCAAAATGTGGGAGGAATAGTAATGTTAATCGAAAACAGCTCCTCTGGTAATTCTAATTGTTCGCCAACGTTTCGCCTTTGTAGGCGATTTAAGTAGGTTGCTGAAAGGGTCGGTTGGTTGAGCGCTCAGTGGAATTATAGCGTGGGTGTAACGTTTGTATGTGTCAGGTGCTGTCAGGTGTTTACCGCCCACCTAGCCGCGCTAGTTTTATTTGGTGCACGATATTTTTGTCACCTTTCAAAAAAACAATGTTTTTATCTCTTACGTCACGGTGTACCTCTAGACCTGTAAAGACTGGGCGAGCAGAGCTAGATATAATTTTTTTTAGTTCGATCGATGTTTTTCTTAAAAAAACGTTGAAGTTTGTATATTTTAGTTTGCATTTTGCTTTACCTTTAAAAAACTGTGGGATGAATTGTCTAAGCAGCACAAAAAATGATAAAATGTGTTAGATAGGACCGAAGCGTCGCGGCGCAATAGTTTACAAGAGTTGGGAATCGGATTTAGCACGCTAAAATATAATTCCACAAAGAACTGGTTGGGCGTAGTGAAATGTCTTTATTTCTGAAGTTCAACGTTAAGTATATAGCTTGGTTCGCACTATACGTGTTTTGCATTAAAGTAAAACGATACCCAAGGCGTAAAAACGCTTTCGGTTAGAAGCGAGGATATTTGCCGTTAACGCCGGCAACGCGTTATGTGTGAACTGGGCGACGCTAGCGTTTTGCGCCAGACGCCAGAAGCAAAGCGCGCCTGGCGTGAACCAACCTATGTCGTTTTTGTTTGGAATTGGGCGAGATCAGTTTATTCCACTTTAGTGAAATATCTTATAATATTAAGGCGGATATTTTTTCATCTAAACACAATTAATATATTTTAGTAAGATCAGTTATTGTTACAAAATATTTTTATAAGCGTTCACAGAATATCACCTACATATTTATTGAATTTAACATTTGTGACGTCAACAAAGACCATTGTTTTATTAGAACACCGCAACAATTCCGCGTATAGTTTGCAAAGTATTTAATATTATACTTCTAACCATTTCGTTGCGTTTTGTAGCATTTTGTAGATTTGATTTTATACTTATACCAGGTCTAACTAAAACTTTTAACAAGTTTTATCCCTTTTTCTAGAAACATAAGCTATTAATACGTAACAATGAAGCACGGACATTCTTCATCGATTTACAGCAGCCCGACGAACAATGGATTCCACCAGAACAAAAAACGCGCGCGGTTGCCAAAGAACACCAGCAAATCAACCAGCGGAAACGACCAACCACAAGCGTGAGTTGGTAGAAAATATGTTTTTGCATCTAAGTAAGAATGTAAACAATTCGGATTAACCTTTAAACTACAAAACTTTTATAGTGAGGTTGTTTTAATTAAGTATTTCCATGTATTTCTATGACAATACCAGATAAATCACCATAAATACCAGAATATTAAAAACACCATAAAATACCAACGAAAACACCTTAAACACAACACCATAACATCTTCAAAACACCGTCATAACACCATTGAAAATATCTTTAAAAACCATAAAACTACAATTTAAACACCAGAAAAAACATCATCAAACCACCAACACCATTTCACTAGTCATGTTTTAATGAAGTATTTTTTATAAAATCGCCAGAGAAACTTCCAGAACATGTGAGCTTACTCTTCTGGAGAAAGCCACTCAGTTCAGGAGCCAGAATCCCGCTGGGTGGCAGCAGAGGGTACATCTTCGTCGCCAGAGGTCGCTAGAGATGAAGGGGAAGTACCGCTTCGACCCCTTTCTCGTCGAATATAACGACAGGATTGCAAGGCAAAAGCGTCACGCTCTGCTGGCTGAGGAGAAGCGAAAACATGAGGTGAGAAATATTAAGTTGCACAAACAATAAAACTGTGAGAAAAACAAACATGTTTTTTAAGGAATATATATTTCGCCTACACTGGCATCGCCAGTTACTTTAAGTAAAGTAAAATGCAAATACATTTAACAAAGTAATATTAGCATTATATAAAAAGTCAAAAACATATGAGAGCAATAGAGATTAGCTGAATGGTTTGGATTCCATAAAGACACCCTTAAACAGTGGTTACGAGTATCGAGTTAAACTCATTTGATTAGCACTTGTGACGAGTAGCATTGCTCGCCGAGTAAAAGATTTGTGATTTGTGTCATTTACTTGCAGCCCTAAATGTTTTTTACTTCATTTTTTGATTTTTTTTTATCTATTTACATATTCTCTGCACTTTTTCACATTTTTCGGCCTTCTTTAGCTTTTTACAAACTTTTATTTATTTTTTTGTGAATATTGTGTTAAAAAACATTTTCAAACAAAAATACGTGTTGAAAAAAGCATAAGCGTAATGTTTAAGGAAGGCTGAACGATTTAAAAAAAAAGCTACTTAAACAATTTCGCATTTTTTTAGGTGTCTAAAAATCAATATTTTGCGCATTAATTTTATGCATATATAAACGGTTAACTGGCATTCCAACCATCTGAAGTCGTTATTTGAACACAAATAACTCCCATAACTCAACTCCCTAAAATATTCTTTTAGAAAACGGGAATTTCCAGAAGTTGCGCAACTGTAAAATGTGAAATGAGTCATCAGCAATAACACAATATGCCTTGTAATATTAGAAAGCAATCTCATGTCATTTTTTTGTTGCAAGATTTACATACTAACGCGGGTTAAAGGTCATGAGTCATTTTGCTCATATATATGGTAAAACTTTTTGCAACATGCTGTTTTTGCTTTTTGCTGCAAATTTGCAAAGTCATTGGACAAAAGCATCAAGGCCAAAATAGGAGAGTGAAAGTTGTTTCATTTTTCTATTTTAAACCATGGGTGGATTTTACGTATTATGCAAGATTTTGCTAATTTGTGTCAATATGTTTGAATCATAACACCAAAAATCTCAAACCCAGTCTTTTAAACCTTGCTATAAATATATCACAAGTGCTTACAACAAGAAACTTTTAAGTAAATAAGTGCAATTTTACCAGAACTCTCCCAAAAATGTTATTTATATTTTAGTAAGTGCTTGAGGGAAAATCAAGTAGTGCATTTATTGTCTTAAGAAAAAAATAGGGATTTTTTCAGCAATTTTATTTTTCCAACCGAATTCTTCGAACTTAAAAAAACCTACGAACTGGTTTGAACTACCGAATTAATTCACCAAATATTTCCCCTAATGTGGCTGACATGAAATACATGAATTCGGTATTTTTTCACAAACCCCCCTAGACGGAATTTTAATTGTTTTAATGAATAAGATGTCTGACGTACCAAAGTCCCATAGAAATTGCATAGCTGGGCATTTTTAGATGCTCCTGCTCAAACAATAAGAAACGAAACCGCATTTTAAAGCCTTCCATGATTCATTTATTGTCTCCTATCTAAGTCGGTTATTTTTTCATTGTTTGTGTGATTAAGTATTCTGCTGAATCCACCATCTTCGCTCTAGTCCAGTGCTTCTCAACCTTTTTTCTCTCATGGCCCATTTTCGTTGCACATAAGTTTATGGCCCAACAAATTTTTATGCAAAAACAAACTATAAAAAATGTTTATAACAAAAAATAGCGGAGCTTATATTAAAACAGATTATTTATTCAATCGTGTATTAGTGAGGTACTTGCTTCTAAACAATAAATTTACTTTCCCTTTTTAATTCCTCCCCAATAAAATTAAGTATAGTGACCCAGATTAAACTAAATTCTTCAATAAATCTAGCTTGTTTATATTGGTCTGTGGCCCACCTTAAAAGTTCCCATGACCCACCAGTGAGCCACGACCCACTGGTTGAGAACCGCTGTTCTAGCAAAACACTATAACGGCGAATACAAAGCACTAAAATGTCTCAATTGAAAGCGCTTATTACACAACTTTAAACTATTTGTTAAAAAAACACTGTTTTTATATTTCCCTGTGTTGTTTTATTGTGGCCTTCTAATTCCGATGCTTCTTTTTTATTTTAAAAGTCTAAGTTTAAAAAACTACGGGTGTTATATGTTGTTTTATTCAGCAATAACACAAAAAAGCTTTTTAAACGAATGTTGATCTGTCGAAGAAATTTCTTTCTCATTTTTTCAAATCGAATTACTAAGATAAATAAAAAAGAGACTGAAGTCAAAGTAAATCTTTTTTTTGAGCTACAATTATTTTACTTTTTTAGTTACTTTTTGCCGTAAACATTTTACTGTTACACAGATCTTTATGCTATTATCAGACCACCCCAATGCAACCATAACAACTAAACATAAAAAAAACGTTATTTGCTCGCCCATATAAAAAGCAATGGCCCACAAAAATACAACCAAAAAAAAAACGTATTTTATCTTAAAAATATTTCAAAATCATTTCCCATATCAAGTTAAACATTTTCGATATCCCTGCGTACATTTGCGTAAAAATACGTTTCGTGAATACGTATAGCTCAAAACACCGGTAGTGACGTAATCGTGACGTATTCTACTAAGAAAAGTATTGCTCAATGTTATTGTGATGATTATTCGAAGTATTCCGTTGAATTCTTTGAGGAGTCACTTGAACGGCTTGCGCGCAGTGAAGTAGCAACAACACGATAATTCGAACGAAACTCAAGCTGCTCAAAGCTTTAAATAGCAACCGGGGAATTTGAGATGCAGCTGTTCAGCATAACTCGGTCGGAAGTGCTTTTGTGATTCAAAACACGGGATTTCGGCTTCAACCGGAACTAGAATTATGCTGGAAACATTATATAACGTCTAAATGACGCGGCATTTGTTTATTAATAAACATACTGCAACTGCAACTGGTTTTGTAATAACATGATAATATGACCTTATATGTATAACATAGTTCTCAAAAAGATTTACGATGACCGACCAAATTGCGTGACCTGATTTCATATTTATTTTGTAAAATTTCAAGGCTTATAGCGAATATTAAACATTTTTTAATAAGTAGAACTACAAAATACAAAAATAATGCCTTTTTTGGTATTTATAAACTAATATTATTGTTCTGGCTTAATATTTACTGATTTAGTAAATTTTAAACAAAAAAATATAAAATATTTTTTTAATTTTTTCTATTAGATTATAAACTACGTGTAATATTATTGTTTAACAAAGATTGTTTATTTTTAGCAACGCAGAGTTAATGTTGAAATCAGCTATATGAAGCACAGCATAAAAGAAGACAGCTCGCCAAGGTAAAAAACTTTGCGTGTAAAACTAACAAGTTATGATATAAATCGATAATTTGTTAAACATTAACTATATGAGTTACATGTGAACTTATATATTGTAAAACTTGTAGTAGAGAATGTTAAAAAACTACGTAAACTGTACGTTTCAATAAAAGTTTATTAAATTTTTCGAGTTTATAAAAAGTTGAACATTAGTTAATTTTACTGCGATTGTAATGGAATTAAAACGATGAAATATCGTGAATGTAGCTGCTTTTAAACAATTTGCGACTGTCCGAAATTTCACGCGCATCAGCAAAACATTTCACAATTTAATATGACTTTAATTGGAGATTAGTCGCTTGCTGCATATTTTGAAATTTTCCAGAGTTCTACAAAAATAGATTTTTGGATTAGCGTAATTTATTTTTCATTTCAGCTTCTTTGGAAGTTCGTCGACCGAATGCAGCGAATCGCTTTGTGACCTCACAAAGTACAACAATGACGACGATTATTCGTCAACAATGGAGGACGCGAAAGATCTCGTGATCACGATTCGAAGCGCTTTCAACTTGAACAACAATCTCGAGGCCGACGAGAAACCGTTCAATGAGTGTTATTTAAAGGTAGAAAGATTTTCTTTTTTACAAAAATGATAACTTGCTTCTGTAACACTTGAAACATATACTTATTACGCGATTTTTTTGTATTACATTTACAAATACAAGTTGTTGTCACACCTATTCATTTATTGCAGTGCTCTTTTAAAATATAGTTTAATGAAATAACATCAAATCATGGCATTGTCCTTTGAATTTAAACCAAATAACATCATTTTTCATTTCATTGAAGGTTTAGGATTATTTTATTATTCGAACAAATTAAAATTTATTTTAGGCTTTTGTTGAAATATTTAAAATAAGTTTCTTTGTCCCCGGTTCAAAAAAATCTTTCTCTACATATTAATTCATTAGTGACATTGTTTTTAAAAATGATTGGAAAATAACTTAAAAAAATAGTACCTTAAACCAATTAGCGTTTTTTCCAACCGCTCATTATTTTATCTTCTAAAACAAAAAAAACGAATTTAAAATTGTTTTGGCTTAACGAACTTACATTTATTGTTTAAATCACCTAATTTTTTTCTCCAGGTCTTCGTTTTGCCTGATTACACCAAACACGGCAAGAGCGACACCAGGCGGAAGACGTGCCGCAGATTTGTGACCACTAGTGGGATGACGAGGTGAGCAACATTTCGCATAATATGTTCGATAAACACGAGGATCCTGCAAACCGGGTTCGAATCTCACAACTGCACAAGACGTTAACATGCCGATACTATTTTGGGCCTAAAACATTGATTAAAACACTTTAAACCGGTTTGCATTGGAAGGCTTTGTCATTTTGTACCTTACTTAAAACAATGCAACTATATAAGGTTTATGCAATAGAAACTTTCAAGAGAAATACCGGTATCTCTCTATAAAATTTACATTAGCTTCTCTTGCCTGATGTGACTAAAATAAGAGTAAACAGTGGATTTAAAACCAAGTAGCGATAAAAAGAATATTGTTTGCAAAAACATCAGTTCATGTTCGCTTAGCTCAGTTATAATCACTTTAACAATTGTTTTCAAATCAACAGTTGGAATCACGACTTCGTCTTCCGAGGTCTGAGCATCGAGCAGTTACATCACAAGTATTTCGTCATCGTTGCTTATGGCAACCGCGAGCATTCCTCGGAGAAGGTTTGTCTCGGTCAAGTCGTTTTGGCCGGAAGTGAAGGTGAGATTGCGCAATAAAGCTTAGATATTAGGCAATAAAGTTAAGAGATTGTGCAATAAAGTTAAGAGATTACGCAATAAAATTTAAAATGACGGAACATATCTTAATGATAACGCAATAATTCTGGAAGATTACGAAATGAGCCTTTGAGATTACGCAATAAAGGTTGGAGATTATGCAATAAAGCGATAGCACCAGCATAAAAACTTTAAAAATTACAACTTTGCCAAGCTTTGATAGGCTTTATAATTGTAAAATGAATAGACCGTCGAAAAACACAGGGTAAAAGTATTTTTATTGTCGGTACAATGTTCAACATTAAATGTTGGGAAATATTTAATAGTAACAAAAAATTATCAAACACTTCTATGCAAAACTTGTGTAGTGTCCATCCTTTCAACAGTAAACTCAATTTAGGTCGTTTTCAAGCTTGTAGCATCTCAGTAAAAAAACTTCGTTCCCTCCTGCCCACATTCTTGTGTTTAAACCGTTTTTTCCCCGCAGCGCAAATTGATTGCGAGAGACAGATTCGCTCCCCAACACACCAGGAAAAACAACCGCTAGATGACGCACTACGCAACCCGGGAAAACACGTCGCCGCTTTGTTGGAATTTAGTGAAGAAGGTAAAGTTGAAGTTCAATTTATCCACGAATTTGCTGGCGTTTCAAATAAGCGAGTCATTTACTTACTTACAAAAAATGTTAAAATTAAAGCAAACACTTGCGTTATTATCTCGATTCATTATTGAAGTGATATTTTTCATATTAGTTTCTTGTGACTCTAGTTTATTTCAAACTAGGATTATAATAAATTAATCTTTAGACTTTAAAATTAGAAGCTAAAACTTCAGTTATTGTGTAATTTTTTTTTTTTTATATTCGAAAGAGTTTTGTTTTAAGTTACACTTTTAATTCATCCAACTCCTGTTATAATTAATTTGATTAATTTTAATTTGGATTTTTTTTCTGTTTTTCAGATTGCTCCTTTCTTCCAAAAAAAAACTCTTTATTTCTGCAAAGAAAACCATCTATTCGACGTCACAGATCTCCACATACGTCACACTAATGACGTCATTTGAATAAAAAGGGTCAAAACTCATTCGGGAATAATAATTGCTGTAATAATTTTGTTAAAACTGTGTTAATTGTAAACTGTTCTGTTTCACAGTTGTTGTTCTATTGATGCATTGCGTTGGTCATTTTCAAAGATACAAATATACAATTAAATATTTAATTCCAGCAGATCCATGCATTTCAACAGCGGGTATTTTTTAAGCTTACAATTTTACGATTTTAAACTCACGAAATCAAAAAAACGTGCGAAAACTGCTGATTTAAGTTTGTACATACGGTTTACATTGGCATTTGTGTCAGTCCTGCTTTTAATTTATTGTTTTTACTTTTTATCGACTTGTGCTATTATCTTTCCACTGTTGTATTTCTCTGAAATTTGTAACAAACTGCGTTTAACGATAAATGCAAACTATTAAACAATGGAAGTTATTATTTTCATGAAACAACATAAGTATAAAAACACAAATTACTAAAAGATGGCAACAAAATCAGGGTTTAATACCCAAAGCGTGTGTTTAAACTTTTTTTTGTGAGAAAATACTAAGTGCAAATAACATAAAATATAAAGAAAACCAAACCGTTTATAAACCATAATTTTAAAAATTTACAAAAATATTGGTTTTCCAAACACCAAACACCAAACACACCCAAAATCCACAAATAAATGACTTTAATTTAGAAATTTAAACCAACTTCGAAACACAAGGGGAGCAAAAACGTTTAAGCTTTTACACCAAGATTGTAAAAGTAACAAATTCTTAACACGTTTTTCGGCCACGCCCACTAGTAACTTCATGTCGCAGCCAACGTTGCTAACACCTCATAAACCCTTACGCGTGTTGGTGAACCGATAAAGGGAGGCTGGTGAACAAGGTTGGGGTTCGTGGTTTTGTTCAGCAAAGTTTAAATGTTGCCTAAAACATAGAACCATGTGAAGGGATATCAAAGCATATAAATAAGTTGGGAGCACTTTCCCGAAACGTTTGTTCTTCCCACGTGTCTGCAATCAGCTCTCTCTACGTCATCGTTAGGTCATATCCGTTCTCGCGGAAGAACATCGCCCTAGCCATGACGTCATGCGAGTAATCGTTTCCGGTGGTTCCCCGGTCGATCTGGTTCCATGTCCAGACGTTCCTGACCCCGAAGTTGTAAGCGGCCACTGCCCCCTGGGTGAAAATATGCAAATTAGGGGAACTCCTGGGTAAAAATATGCAAATTAGGGCACTCCCTTTTTGGCTTTTTTTATAAGATTTAATCAATTTACAAAAAGTAATTATTAAACAACACATTTGTTTAGCTTTTCTTTTTTTATTAATATTACAAAACATCAATGATTTCTTGTTTGGGGAACCCACTATCCCCCACTTTCACCCACCTGCCAGTGCTGGGTCTGGCTCCACTTTGGGTGTTTTGCCGCCACCTCACCCCGGTACTTCCCCAGAATCGATGCCGCCTGCATGAAATGACCTTGCTCGTCTTCAATGACCTTGTGCCAACGCTTGTTGATCTGAAACAAGTTTCACTTTTCATGCCGAACTTACATGGTTTGTGTTGTTTGTCTTTTATTTATTTCTCCTTCATATTTATTAATTTATTTTAAATATTTTTGATATTGTTATTTTTTATTTTGTAATTTTTTTGCCTTTTTTCGTCCATTTAATGCTTTGACGTTATTTTTACCACAATTTCGTTTATTTCGTTTTTATGTTGTATATTTATCCTTTTTTTCGTTAATGTTTATGTTAATTTACTTATTCCACCTGCATGATTCCATAATGGTCCCTGTTGAATTCCCATTCATTTCTCAAAGCTTTCCCTCCTCGGCTCTCACGACTTGCTATCGCTGTACGTCATAACAAATTGTTACGTAACACATACGTCATAACAAATTGTTACGTCAGCTTACGTCATAACAAATTGTTACGTAACACATACGTCATACGTACGTCAGCAAGATGGCACACAAATTTCCTACAGATGTCATACCAAAAGTACCACAATAAACAAAATACTACATCAAACAAGCATTTTACGTCATCAAAACGTCATTCATTTAACGTAATAACTCTGCAGGTGTAAAGTTTAAAGATTTACGAGATCACAACAAATTATTTGTGATCTGTGATTATAGTTGGACATGATTTTTTAGAATTTCACGCTTAAACATTGCAATTAGGACAACGGTGTTTATGACGTCACACTCGCACCTGCAATAAGTTCTGGTGGAACGAACATTTGGCGGGAAACGTCGATTATTATTCGCTTGTAACGGTTCACTGCGTCCAGGTCACGTGCGGCCATACTTCGTGACGCTTCGACGCCTGAACGAAAGCTATGACGTCATGTGGTGTTAAGTCACAAACTATTTCGTCGTTAGAAGCTTACAAAGAGCTTTTTTTCGGGGAAAATATTTTTCCATTAATCATATAAACGTTGCGTCACAATTATTTTCTATTTCCATTGTCGTCATAAAATCAATTGTTACAAGACAAATTATATAATTATTTTGAATTTTCCATCTTTGTTCCGTTATTTCCAATTTAGTCCTCATCGTTATTTATCAGTAAATCGAGTGCTGCCATAAATATCTACGAAACCTGGTAAAATTTCTGCCGTTTAATCAAATCTATATTTTCTACATTTTCGGGTAGATGCTTTGAAATCTTCTTATGAACAAATTTACTATTTGTCGCAATAAGTACAAAGTTATTTCACACCCAGTAATACTGCTCTCTACTGACCTCCCATGGCGAGTCGATCACTTCCCGCTGTCCGCTGGGAGGCGCCGTTGGGCGGATGTTGGTCGAAGTCAAGTCTGGGTTGATCCGGGACTGAAACAAAACTTCCTATCAATTAAAAAAAAGAGATTTGTTATGGAAGAAAATATGAAATAAGTGAATTGAATATTAAAGCCTATACGGAAGTATATGTCATTTTGGATGTTTCAAATAAATCTCATCGTCAGTTAATGTGTTAAATGACAGTTCTTATCATTAACTGAAGATGATAGACGTCTTTATCAAGATGATGTCGATCTACTCGACCTTTTTGGCTTTGCAATTTGTTATCAAGATAAATTACAGATCCGTGCGTAGTGTACCCAATAATGAATATCGCCCATACAGAAGTAGGGTGAATTATGTGACGTTTCGAATAACGTTTTATTCAGTTTCTTTGGAATATTTGCTTCTGTATAAACTTTGATTCAGTTTCAACATTTACTTTCAGGCACCTGGATGAATCTGAACTTGAACTCTTGTTCGATTTCTTCCGCAAACTTGGTCGCTGTCAATCACCGGCAGCGAAACATCGAGCGCTGCTGCTTCATACGTAACAATCGGTCCGCAATGCGATCCTGATGACGTCATAATGAGGCAAACCAGGCTCAGTAGCAAAGTTAGTTTCATGACTCGGCGTTTGAAAGTTAATTGTTAAAACGTTTAATATGAAAACAGGTATTCACATCAGTACGGCAGAAAGGGCTTATTAGACGGTAATGTTTAACCCAACATTTTTGTTTCTTTAAGAACAGAAAGAACAAAGTTTTTATATTTCAGCTATTTTTCCTTATTGCGCCAATTATTTTAATAGTTATACGGACTTGCTTCTATTGCTCTAGTGAAGTTGCTTCAATACTTTTTGTCATACGGTATCCATCAATATGAACTACAAGCCAATTAGTTTACTTTCATATATAAACTGTTGCTACCAGGCATAGTAATATAAATCAAAAAGAGCTCCTCTGGTAATTGTAATTGTTAACCAACGTTTCGGCAACCTATTCAATTGTATAGGTTGCCGAAATGTTGGTTAACTAGTCTACTTTCAAGTTGCCCTTATTCATCATTACAACTCCGTTTTCTCCCAAACCATTTGCCGATATACACCGAGGACTGCTTTGCCAGTGTAAATCTTTTGTTAAGGAACATATAACCTTATATTTCACGCACTCTGGTCATATTGTGAAGACAAGGTAGCCAACGAGCTGGAACCTGGTCAGGCAGTAAGGTTTTCTTGTTAAACACTGCTTTTTTAGCAGCATGTAACCTAAAAATTAGGCCTCTGTCTTATTAGCCAAATTTAACGCATATAAGCTTCACAAAGTTGGCAACTCTAGTTTTTCCGAGCTTTAATAAAACAAGTTTTAAAATTTGAAGAAATTACATCTTTTCTGGAGACTTGGATTCCAGTAAACTTGGCCAAAGTGTTTGTTTTTCTCTGTTTTGCAGTACTGCTTTAAAAAGTGTTTGCTGTTGCTAAAACTTAAATGTTCAAATAAATACTTGCTCTACGCTGACAATCTGCTACAAAACACCACGACATTAGTTCCCTAAAATTTCACCACAGGGCTAAATTGAAGGCTAAAGAATTACTAAAGCGCAACGCCTGACTGCTTTAAAATGTGTCTCGCTTGATTGCTCGTCCGTAACGAGCTGTTTTATCATAGAATACTAGATATTTTTTGTCGTTCACAAACCACACAAATAAACGCTTTATTTTTTTGCTTTTATTACGTAACAAAGTACAAGATTGTTGCAATTCTGAAGCAAAGTAGAACGAAGTAATCTGAAACAACAGAAAATAGAAATATTTAAACTTTTATCGAAATTTATTTTTACAATTTTTTGAAAATGGAAACATCTTTTATTTGTATCGAGGGATGGCGAAACACGAACAAAGTAAACAAACTTTTATAAAAAATGACAAAATTTACCCAAATGTCTGACAAATAATAAGTGTTCCGCTCATCCTAAAACCATGTGAAAAAACAATCCTTACAGAATTAAGCATCAGTCAAATTCGTTTGTTAGCACGAAAATATTTTCTGTAGCTTTATTAGTTCTAACTGTTTGTGCAAATCTTATATTTCGTAACTCAATTTGAGTCGTTTTCATTTTAACAATTTGATTTTTCTCGATTTTGTTTTATAAACAATTTTGTTTTATACGACAGATGTTTTATCGATGTATTTCAATTAACTTTGGTCGATTTTGCATCAAAATATTAAATTTGCAAAAAGTTTAAAGCAATATACTTTAATGTTTTCTTACCATATTTCGTTCCTGAACCTAATTGTTTTTTTGCTCCATCTAAATCTTAATCTCTTCATCTCCATGATGATGGTTGCCATGGTGATCCATCATTTCCTGCTCTTCTCCTTAAAATAAAATTAAGAATAAATTTAACTAAAATACTTTTTTGTTTTTGTGTACGACATTTTATTATCCGTATTTAAAATTACCAAAAAAAAGTTTTTCAAATTGAAGCCCGGCAAACATTTAGAAGTAAAACAATAAAACGCAGACACTAAAAGGTAAACTGCTTTTCCGCTATGAATTACAATAACTTAGAAAGAATGGAATATTTTACTCACCTTCCTCATTTTCAACTGGTTGCTCATCTCCTTTATATCTCCTGGAAACAAAAATCGTCATTTACTTTGACTGAATTTCGCCAAAATATGAGTTTAGATTTTAAAAAGCTTGAAATTTTCCAATAAATACTTTCCGTATTACATGTGACTATATGAATATCAGCAATATATACATTATGTCGTTAAATTTACTTGTTTTTATTAATAAAAAAAATTGTTTCAAAAAATTTTTTTTTGAGCGGCACATTTTAGCCTTTTTGCGGGTTTAAAATGAGAGAAATAGGGCTTAAGCAAAACGTAAAGTGATGTGCAGTGTTGTAAACAAGTCATTTTTAAATGACTTAAGTCCCAGTCAAGTATTTTTGAATAAATAACAAGTCAAGTCCCAGTCAAGTCTCAATTAGAGCAAGTCAACTTCAAGTCACGTCCTTGTCGTAAAAATAAAACGTTTAACTATTGGAATTTTTAATCTCGTACGATTATAAACAATAACTGAACTAAAAAATGAGAAAAGCGCAACTTATAGCAAGCAAATTGTTTTATGTGCAAAAATGTGGATAAATAACTCAATTTTATTAAAAAAAAGACTTACAGAAAGCATTTCAATTCAACCTGAGTAATTTGCCCAAAAGACTTAAGTCAAGTCAAGTTATTTGAAAACAGTGAATTAAGTGCACTTAAGTCATTACAACACTGGTGATGTTCAACTTAAAGCTTACTATTGTCAGTTATATATCAGCAATTTATTTATCGCCAGAATTGTAAACAGAACATTTTCTTAAAAACAGTAACTAAGTCAAATAAATGACTTAGCTCGTTTGAACACTGGGATAAGGTACGCGGTGTAAAATTAATGTTATAGATTCGCGGCCCAATCAACTAAAGATAAGTTTCCTGCTCCACGATTGATCTCCTACCTTCTGGAGTAATATCGCCTCCTAGTGGTATATTTGTAATAGCGTCTTCGTCGTCGTCGTCTTCTCCCCCAGGCGTCGCTAAAGTCCGCTACGAGCAGGAAAAGCAGGAAAAGGGCAAGAAATGTCGAGCTCTTCATCTGTAAGTGAAGTTTAAAGAGCTACTGGCTGTGTTGAAACAAAATAGTTTATTTAGAACTCTACGTCAGCCCCTTCAGTTTTACCATTTTCTGTTCATAAGCTTTCATTGAGGTATGCTCAATGGATTACAATTTATGTTTTAACAAGATATTTACATGGGTACAAATTACAAATCCCACGAGTTACAAAAACTTAACCAATTAAACAGCAAATGATCAAAGTTTTTAACGCCAAAATTTACATAAAATATCCTAACTTGTCAAAATATACTGATTTATGGTAATACAATATAATATATACCAGGGGTGGGCAAATGTATTCAATGTAAGAGCCATTTGCAAAAATTACAAGTACCAGAGAGCCTCAAAATTATTTCAATACAGAAACGTAAATAATCAAGTTCGGCAATAATAGCATAATTGTTATATAACAAAACAGTACAAATTGACAGAATAGTAATAACGGTAATAACAAAATAACACGCACAATATTTATCAATATCATTATTTTGTTAACCAACTCTTCGGATTCTATGTCTAGTGATACGTCAAAAGCGAAATACTTGCCTAAACATAAAAAGAAAATGAGAGAAACGTTCATAAGCTGTATCTTGTAGCATTTACAATTTTTTGGGAATTTTACAATTCGACTAGAAGAGCCACAAAAAACATGCTGGCAAGCCGCAGTTTGCCCACCCTTGATATATTACAAAGCTACTGTTTTTAGCAAACAATTCATTAAAGACCAACTTAAAACATTAAATCTTACCTCTATGATTCAGTTTTTAATTTCCAGAGAAGTAATGCATTTACTGCAAGCAAGTCGTCTTATATTCACATTTCGCATATGATTTTATTTCCTTTGAACCTTGCACATATTTCTTGCTTTTCTAACTCCGACGCTTCCCCGCCTTTGCCCTGCCGCTCAGGAAAAACTCTCTTCCTGTGGTCCGGGTTAAAAGTGTTAGTTTGTTTACTTTTGAGTTCGGACGAAAAACAACATTTGCAAACTTATTCCACGTCTGCAATTTTTGTGTTTTAAACAACATTCATAAGCCAACAGCGGTCCAGTTGAAAAATTAATAATCCTTTTTTTAAATTCCACCCCGGTGTGCCATTTCTAGTTCTCAAGGGTGCCGAGAGATATTTGAGAATCTTTAAGAATCTGATTTTTGTTCAACTCTCACACTTTTTTGCAAATAATAAATTGAAATAAATCCAGTTTAAACTTCATACGTTGTGCAAAGTTGGTGTGTGTTGTTAGTTTTTGTCATTGTAACATTCAGTGACACTGGCCTATACAGAGTATAGTTTTTAAACCCTTTTTTTACCGTCACGCATAAAACGTCAGAGATGACGTCATAAAGTTGAAAACCTGATATTATCATTCAAAGTTTTGCGCGAATACGTAACTGGAATCTTAGTTCATATTTATTTAAGGAGATGGAGGGATGGTCTGGTTAAAACCAACTATGTATTAAAATATGTTGACTTAAGAAACCTTCTGCTTTCGGTCCGGACATGTGGGACTAAAATAAAGTCTAGATACATTTATACATGAGAAGGCACAAAAGCGGTATTTCAGTTACCTCTTTTCTTTTGACAAATGCAATTAAATTTTTTAATTATATACTGATATTTCTATTGGGACTTCGTGGGACCCCTAAATCTATTTCAACCACCCACCGCCCCAGCTCAATTTTACCATTGCATTTACACATTTGGGTTAAATAGCAACACCTACAAGCAAAAGTTTACCAAATAATGTTTATTCGCATGAACTTTTTTTAGGAAACAGCAATTTTATTGTTACATAGTTGATATATATGTGCTGTAAAGTTCGACGCGCCAGTGAATGTCAGGGGAGGTTCAAACTCTGGTTTAACCTTATTTTACTCGGGTGGGAGCAGTTCAAAAAACAAACAAACTTGTTTTAACAAACTGTGCACTGGTTCGATGGCCGCGCTTAAGATAATAATACCACAAAAATGTAACAAAGTTATGTTTGGGTTGCGCAAATGAGGCAAAATTGAATAACATCAACAGATTTACAGCAAGGGTCATGCCCCAATATATGTTGGCGCTTCGTTTGTTGTTGGTTAGGTTGATTTTTTATGACGTCACGTATAGATGTTACACTAACCGCGTCTAAAATATTTCACATAAAATTAATATTCAATGAAAGCATGTAATTCTGACAAAGTAAGGAATTTCAATTATGGTTCGCGATTAAATGCAGCGATTCTAGCATGAAGGTACATCTATCAAAAATATAGCTTATTATAATAGGACAACATGATTGTGACTAAGTCATGTTTATAGGGTGTGCAAATAACGCGAAAATAAATAACAACAACAGATTTACAACAGGGACGTATCAAGGGGGTGCACGTGGCCATGCTCCCCCAAAAGCTCGTTTCGCGTGGTGTTCTTGAGGTTACTTTTAATGACGTCACGCTTAAATGTAACGTTGTGACGTCACGTTATGACGTAACTTCTTTAAGGCGTCTCTGAAAAAAAAATTAGAATGTCAGATGATTTTTTTAATCAAAATATTGTGCATTTAAACAAGGTTTTTGATTAAATCTTATTATATAAAGAAAACATTATAAAACATATGAAGAAAATATATGAAGAAACATTATAAAACACCGGAAACAATAATCAGTCGGTGTACAATTTCGTTGCTATAAACCTCAGCTGTATTGGAGCTTTGCTGGCTAAATTCAAGTTTAAAAGCCAACTTTTATGATTAACATTGCAGGTTTGTTTAGGTGACAACAACTAGCGTGTCATTGCTGAAATAAAATGATTGTTGCGGAAATACTCAAAAACTAATAATATTTTTATTGATTTTCGTTCTTGTAACGACATTATTCAGTGACTTGACTTAAGTTCACTTAAGTCATTGTTTTAAATGACATGAATTGACTTAAGTTTTTTAAGGAAAGTGACTTGACTTTAATCATTTGAATAAATGTCGCACATTAATCTTGAGTGTTTAGTGGAAAACATTTTAATTTAAATCAGTGTGTTTTAGCATCTATAGTTAATTCTAGGATTATGCGTTAAAACTTTAATAGTTTACCCAAGTGTTACCACCAACATTTGTCCGACACCACACGGTCAGCATAACAGCTTGTCTTAGCTTACAATCCACCTCACACGTGTTTCCCAACTGATGGACGCCTGTTAAATTCGTAACCAAATAGTGGAGTCATTCAAGATGTATTACGGTTAACAAAAACGCCATTTTCCATGGCTACTGCAAGATGTAATTACCTGTTGTTAACTCTAATGTTGGTTGACTTTGTAATGCTTTTATTTGAATTTTAGTGCTTTTATAGTATACATGGGTGCTATTTAAGTGTCCGTAAACATATGGGGCTCTGCTCAATATGTTGTAGTTGCTAATCACTGCGCGGCACTTAAACAATTTATATCGAACAGCTGGTTCTGTTGCTAAAGCACAACATACGTTCCTCGTTTATTAACCTACCTCGGTAAATGTCCGACTAATTAGAAAGGCTATAGATCACAGTTGTTGCTGTGTATGTATCTTTCACTAATTACAAAAAGATGTCCATTACACCAGGGGTCGGCAACCTTTTTTGCACTGCGGACCGGTTTAAAACTGAAATTTTTTCGCGGACAGGCTTTAAAAAACAACAAATGCTCACTAAGGAAATTATTTACAACTGTTTTATATAAATTAATTAAAATGCATACGTTGTTTTTAAAAACTTTCCTGCCTGAACAAAAAATAAGAATTAGTTTTATTATGGGACATTGTTTGCATGAATTCATTCTATTGCACTTTAGGGCAGTGCTCCGCAACCGGTGTGCCGCGAGACCATGCTAGGTGTGCCGCGACGTTCCCGGAGAGGTTTACTTGCGATTATTCAATTCATTTAATTGTACTTTTACAGTAGAATTGAATGAAAACGGTATATAAAGGCAGGCATTTTAACCTTATGCAATAATTAAGGTGTACCTTATAAATTTTCCATAATATTTAAAACTAAAATCTACGTTAATCGCCGGATGTCGGGTTTCCAAACAGTTCTTTAACTATAACTCAATCACACAGGTATAAATATGCAGCAATTGTTTTCTAACCACAATAGAATAAGATCTAAAATCGCCTAAAAATACCTAAACCTGTCAGAATAAGTTCAAAGTTCATGGGAATTAGGCCTACTAATGGACAAAAAATGCCTTGTATAGCCCTACTTTGGTCTTATTCCGTACTGTGTTTTATACCGGCGTTGATGTTTTTCTAATTTTGGTCTTATGGCTGAAGTCGACGTGGCCGTCTTAAGATGTTTTAGGAAGACCGTAAAAACAGAATATTTTTAGCTCTGTTGGTGTGCCGCTAGTGAAAAAAGGTTGCAGAGCACTGCTTTAGGGTGAACACGGTTAAGCATAAAAAATACATGATATTTTGGCCCATTTTCGATATATTGTACATACGAGGAGTTAGACAATCAAAAATGCATTTTAGGATGTTGTGAAAGTGCTCGATATGGCCACAGCACATTGGTTTGTTTTGCACCTCACGAGTGCTTGAAACTAATTGAGACTTTTTATATACCAATCGACCATGGAGTATATTTAAACAATTTTAAACGAAGTTAATGTGATTTGGATAAAAAAATACTTTTAATTGTTTTTGACTTTTCCTAGCCTTTTTCCGGCTTTTACATACGGTTTGGGTTTGAATCAAAATTGTAATCTGGCAACCCTACTGCGGACCGGCGGTTGCCGACCACTGCATTACACCAGACTCGTTCTTACAGCTGTTTTCCCCAAGCAAGTTCAGTAGGGAAATTAAATGTTATCTGTATAAAATGTGTTATACTTAACATCCCATCTATAACAAATTGTGCCCCTGCTAAGAATATACGGCGCATTTAGTTCATACGTTTCCCCGTACCCCGACAAAATTTTCTTGCTCCTACCTACATATAGGATGGTTAGTCATAGTTCATCAGCACGCAACACACTTGTACAACCCACTTTGTCGTTCTGCCATAATGGGATTTTTGTAATACTTTTAGTCATATATTAGCGTTAGACAGGGGTGAAAGTTAATTATTATTTTTTTTACCTAAACCAGTAGCCAGTAAACTGTGGGCTGCGGTTCAAACGTGTTCCTCTGGCCACTGTGCTATTAACGTGGTTGGCCTTCTATAGCTCTTGGAAGAGCACTTTGGGCCGCGACGAACAAAGTTTGCCGACCATGACCTAAAATAAGTAATTTTCTTAACGAAACGTATGGCAGATAAATGTTAACGGTCGGTGTCGTAAAATGTGGTAGAATCCATCACCAGCGCCCTTAAGAGTTCAAACAAAGACTTACCCCACCCTGGCATCATGCTGCAAAACACAATAACAACTGCTCTCAAAAGTTTTACAAAAGGGCTAAATTGAAGGCTAAAGAATTGCTAAAGCGCTAAAAGTTACGCCTGACTGCTTTTGAATGTGTCTCGCTTGATTGCTCGTCCGTAACGAGCTGTTTTGTCATAGAATAGTAAATATATTTGTCCTTGACAAACCACGCAAATAAATGCTTTAGTTTTCTTGCTTTTATTACGCAACAAAATACAAGAATGTTGCAATTTTGAAGCAAAGTAGAACGGAGTAATCTGAAACAAAAGAAAAGTGAAATATTTAAACTTTTATCACGATTGTTTCTTACAATTATCCGAAAATCAAAACATTTTTTATTTGTATCGAGGGATGGCAAAACACGAACACAAAGTGACCAAGTTTTCTAAAAATGACGAAATTTAACGAAATGTTTAAAAAACAATAAGTATACCGCTCATCATACAACCATGTGAAAACACAATTCTTGTAGAATTAAACATCAGTCAAATTCGTTTGTTAGCATGAAAATATTTTCTGTAGCTTTATTAGTTCTAACTGTTTGCGCAAATCTTATATTTCGTAACTCAATTTGAGTCGTTTTCATTTTGACAATTTTATTTTTCTTGATTTCAAAGCATCAATGAAAAACAATTTTGTTTTTTTGACAAACGTTTTTATCGTAGTATTTTACTAAAATAATTAACTTTGGTCGATGTTGCATCCAAATATTAAATTTGCAAAAAGTTTAAAGCAATATATTTTTAATCTTTGCTCTTACCAAATTTCGTTCCTGGACCTAATTGTTAATTTGTTTTTGTTTTTTTGCTCCATCTAAATCTCAATCTCTTCATCTTCACGGTGATGGTTGCCATGGTGATCCATCATTTCTTCATCTCCATGGTGATGGTTGCCATGGTGATCCATCATTTCTTCATCTCCATGGTGATGGTTGCCATGGTGATCCATCATTTCCTGTTCTTCTCCTTCGAGTAAAAATAAAAGTAAGAATAAATTTAATTAAAATGGTTTTGTGTTTTTCAAAAGTCGTAAATACCTTTTTCGCAATCCGTTTTGTAAAATACAAAGAAAATAATTTTCAATTTGAAGCCTGGCAAACATTTGGAAGTAACATAATATAATGCAGAGACAAAAAGGTGAAATGCTTTTCCGCTATGAATTACAATAACTTAGAAAGAATGCAATATTTGACTCACCTTCCTCATTTTCAACTGATTGCTCATCTCCTTTATAACTCCTGGAAACAAAAATCGTAAATTCATTTGACTAAATCTTGCCAAAACATGAGTTAAGATTTTTAAGAAGGAATTAGGCGGTAATTTTAAACAAAAAATTGTATTGTAAGGTTTGAGGGTCTTACTTTGAATCACTGTTGTGCTAAAGCTTGTCAGCAATAAAATACCATTTGTCGCAAACAGTGACAACTAATTTCCGGGTTTAGAATTAGACAAGTACGGCCTCGACAAAACTCATAAAGTACCGGTAATGTCCAACTTACAAGCTTACATATTGACATTTATATATCAGTAATTTATATGTCAGCAGAATTGTAAACAGGACATTTTTTCAAGACTTAAGCCAAGTCAAGTCATTTAAACCAGAAGACATAAGTTAAGTAAAGTCATATTTGTGAAAAACTTAAGGCGGGTAAAGTGATTTAAACCAAAAAACTTAGGGCAAGTGAAGTCATTTAAGCCAGTGTAGAAATCATGTTAGATTCGCGACCCACTCAACTAGTAATTGGGTAAGTCTCTTGCTCCAAGACTGGCTCCTACCTTCTGGATTTCTTTGTGACGCAAGTCCTTCTTCTCCTTCTTCTTCGCCACCAGGCGTCGCTAAAGTCCGCTACGAGCAGAAAAAGCAGGAAAAGGGCAAGAAATGTCGAGCTCTTCATCTGTAAGTGAAGTTTAAAGAGCTACTGGCTGTGTTGAAACAAAATAATTTATTTAGAACTCTACGTCAGCCCCTTCAGTTTAACCATTTTCTATTCATAAGCTTTCATTGAGCAATTGTTCAATAGATTACAATTTTTGTTTAAACAAGATATTTACAAGTGTACAAATTACAAAGCCCTCGAGTAACACAAAAATAACAAATTAACCTCTAAACAGCAAACCATCTAACTTTTTACCGCCTAAATTCAAATAAAATATCCTAACTTGTCAAAATATTATAATTTACGGTAATATATTATAATCACAGTTACTCTTTTTAGCAAGCGTTTCATTTATGACCAACTTCAAACATTAAATCTTACCTTTTATTTTCCAGTTTTTGATTTCCAGAGTAGTAATACATTTACTGCAAGCAAGTCGTCTTATATTCACATTCCGCATATGCTTTTATTTCCTTTGAACCTTTCACATATTTCTTGCTTTTCTAACTCCGACACTTTCCCGCCTTTACCCTGCCGCTCAGGAAAAACTCTCTTCCTGTGATAGGGTTAAAAGTGTTAGTTTGTTTAGTTTTGAATCAAAGTTTGAGGCAAAAACAACATTTGGAAACGTACTCCATGCTTATTATCGTTGTATTAAAAATCTTAGCTTTGTTCAACATTCGTTTGTCATCTACATTGAAATGGATTTAAAATCAAAATAAAATTTTAACATACAAATAACAATGTGATGTAGCAAGTAGCACAGTTGTAAACAGGGCTGGGGAGCCACCGTAAAATAGCATTAGCTCCGGCTCTAGCTCCGGAGCCATCAGGCAATTATTAAATGGCTCCGGCTCCGGTTCCAGCTCCGGTGCCACTAGTCATTTATTCAATGGCAAGTTTAAAAATTGCTTTTGGCTAACTAACGTTGGAGATGGAACAAAATATAATTTCTTAGCTTTAGCACCACAAATTTAAAAATGGCCCCAGTTCCACAAAAATAATAAAAAGGGCTCCGGCTCCAGCTCCACAAAAATAATAAAAGTGGCTCCGGCTCCGGCTCCAGCTCCACAAAAATAATTAAAATGGCTCCGGCTCCGGCTCCACAAAAATAATAACAATGGCATCAGCTCCGGCTCTGGCTCCAGAGAAAATGCTTAGCTCCGGGCTCCGGGCTCCGGGCTCCGGCTCCCCAGCCCTGGTTGTAAACAAGCATTTTTTCAAATCATTTTAGTCTCAGTCAAAATAATTTAAATCAAAGTCCAAGTGAAAGTCATCAGTTACCCAAGTCTAGCGTCAATAGTGGCCCGGTTAAAAATAAATAACAATGGTTACTTAACCATGGTCCTATTGACTTAGTGTAGTTTTCAAACCATGGGTGAAAGTTGATTTTTTTACCGTCATGAAAACGTCAGAGATGACGTCATAAAATTACGGAAACCTGAGGTTATCGTTCGATGATTTGCAGGAATATGCAACTGGAATCTATTAGCTTTTATTCAAGGAGATGGGGTGAAAAATAACAACGTAGTAAAACATGTGGACTTAAGAAACATGCTGCTTTCGGTCCAAACATGTGGAACTAAAATAAAGTCTAAATACACTTGTACATGAGAAGGCATAAAAGCGGAATTTTTATTAACTTATTTCCTTTTAAAAATGCATTTAATTTTTTCCATTGGGCCTTCGTGGATCTCTTAAAATACCACCAGCTTAATTTTACCATTGCATTTACACATTTGTGTGAAATAGCAATACTTAAAAGCAAAGGTCCCAACAATGTTTATTCGCACGAACTGATTTTAGGAAACAGCAATTTTATAGTTGATATATTTGTGCTGTTAAGTACGACACGTCTGTGAATGTCAGGGGTGGTTCAAACTCTGGTTTAACCTATTGACTTGGGATGGAGCAGTTCAAAAAACAAACAAACTTGTTTTACCAAACTGTACACTGGTACTATGGCCGCGCTAAGATAATAAACAACAACAATGTGACTATAAGTTATGTTTGGGTTTGCGCAAATAAGGCAAAAATTAATAACAATACTTACAACAGCTTTACAACAAAGTGTCATCCCATAAAATATGTTGGCGTGCTGTTAGTTAGGTTGATTTTATATGACGTCACGTATAGATGTTCCACTGACCGCGTCTAACACAATAAGACAATATGATTGTGACTAAGTCATGTTTGGATTAAACAAATAACGCGAAAATGGTTGACAATACTTTTAAAAGAACAGTTTTGCACCATTCGACGTATCCAGGGGGTGCGCCATGCCCCCCAAAAAGCTCGTTTCGCGTGGTGTTCCTGAGCTTACTTTTAATGACGTCACGCTTAAATGTAACGTTGTGACGTCAAGTTATTACGTAAACTTCCTAAAGGCGTTGCTGAAAAAAATAGTTTGTCAGATGATTTTTTTAATAAAAATATTGTGCATTTAAACAAGGTTTTTGATTAAATCTTAAAATGCCTTAAACTATCAGAAGTAAAGAAACATTATAAAACACCAGAAACAATAATCAGTCGGTGTACAATTTCGTTGCTATCAACCTCAGCTGTATTAAAGCATTGCTTGACTGACTAAAGTTTAGTTTGAAACGCCAACTTTTGTGATTAACATAACATACGTTTGTCACAAATGATAAAAAAAAATACTCAAAAACTTTGATGTTATGTTTAGTGATTTGCAGTGATGTAATGACATTGGTCAGTGATTTGACTTCCAAATGACTTGTCTGGAGTTAAGTCTTTCGAGGAAAGTTACTTGACTTGACTTTAGTCACTCAGACAAATGACTTACATTAATCTTAAGTGTTTGTTGAAAACATTTCCAACAAAATCAGTGTACTTTAGTATCTATAGTTTTATATTATAGTTTAAGGATGGCATTTATGTTATGCCCCCGCTCAGCTTATGGGTGTCTACTCAATGTATTGTATATTGCCAATCACTACACGGCACTCAAACAATGTGTATCGAACAGCTGGTTCTGTTGCTAAAGCACAGCATACGTTCCTCGTTTATTAACCTACCTCGGTAAATGTCCGACTAATTAGAAAGGCTAGACAGTTGTTGTAAACGTTTGTGTATTTATCTAGTTAGAAACAATGTATATTTTACACCAAGACTCGTGCTGGAGATCACAGACGGTTCGAGGCGCATTTTTTACGAAACAAATTATAATAACTCACCAATCGCCCTTAATACGCGCTAAAAGGTAAACAAACAAGAACATTATCAGTTTCCCAACAGATACTGTGCATCCCAGTCTAATAATCTACTTGCTTCATTTTTGTACACGCTATCAGAAGCTTTCAGTGGCGCGCTGACATGGTCAACATGGTCGAACTACAAAATGACCAAAAAAATCCAACTATGAACGAAACTCAATAAATCAGAATAAATTAAGTTACCAAAAAAACGAAAAAAATATACAAACGAAAAACGAAACAAACCAAAAAAATTGAAAGATCCACCCAATTATTTTTTTGTTAGAAGCACCCAGCGTCGCGCTGACCCGCTCAAACGAAAATGAACAAAAATATTCACCAGGTCGAACCGTGATTAAAAAACCTAGATATATATTTTCCTTCATTTTCTTGTGCTAGCCACATTTTGCGGGTACTTGTTTAAGGAATTGCGGGAATCGGGAGACAACGCGGTACAAGGAAGTTTTGTGATCTAAATCTTATTGTTCCAAGACCTGATTTCGACGTTTCATTTTGGTTGGCAGCCGTTTTTGTCTTGTTCAAAATCGTTTGTACAGGCAAAATAAAACGCGTAGCAAGCCGAAACGAAGCCAAATGCAAATTACTGTCAACGTAACTTGCAAACCATTTACTAGTTAGACGCAAACCAAACCGCTACCACGTGGAGTCCACCTCGAGGCTGCTGTGAGGTTAAAATAATGCGTAACCAATCACAAACAGGCAGCTAGCACGCCCCTTCGTATTTTCCTCTCCATATGGAAATGCGGCCGGTTTGGAAGGAAATCCTTCTGTGGGGGTTTAGTCCGTAAACAATGCCGCATTCTTATGGGTTGTTTGTGAATTGGCGAACGCCAATCACAAGCTTCCACAGTTTATTTCCTCATAATTTGGAAATAAATCCTGAATAAACAGTGACTAATTGAAACAGTATTGTTTCTAAGAACCGAATCAATAAATAGCTTAACTGCTATTCAATTTGTATATACTAAATAAACTGTATGACTCACAGTTAGACAAGCGCTTTTGACATTTTTTAAGAAAAACATTTACTTACACAATGCGATATGCATGTTTATTGACGGTTTAACGTTCTGAGCTATTAATTCATGAAATACCATGCATATGTTGAACAGTGATGCTAGGTTTCTTCGAATTGTTGTTCTTATGTTGTAAATTTAACTTGTGAAATGTTAAAATATTATTGAATTTTATTTTTAACTGACTTTGAACAAACACCACACACAAAACTTAATCCAATGCTTCTTAACCTTTTTTGGCTTGCGGCACCCCTCAGAAATAATGAATAGATTGCGGCACCCCTACAAAAATTTTCCGTACTTAAATCATTAAAATATCACAATAAGCTGAACTGGAACAACCTGCATCAACAGTACACAACGTAGGAAGTTATAATTGGATTTATTCACTTTAATCGTACACAAAAAGTTGTAAGAGTTGAACAAAAATCTCATTCTTAAAGATTTTCAAATATCTCTCGGCACCCTTGGCAGTAGAAATGGCATCCCAGGGTGCCGCGGCAGAACCACTGCCTTAACCATGGTCCCCACCGTTTGGTTTGTCATTTCTAATGCATAAGAGTGCCGAGAGATATTTGAGAATCTGATTTTTGCTCAAATGGTAAGCCCCTTTCAACTCTTTGTGTACGAAAATCATAGTAGGGGTGCCGCATTCCATTTATCATTTCCCAGGGATGCCATAATCCATATAAGGTTGGGAAACACTGCCTTAATTCAGTGTTTAAGGTCTCACTTTTAAAAATCAATAAAACTTCCACATGATGTCGCATCAGAGCAGCTGATGATCACGTGATAAAACTATTGTGAACACAAACGAAATATTCAAATTGGTAAAGTGCAATATTTCGTTCCGCATTGTGGTTTTAGTTACTTTCATAACGATTGGTTGTTCATTGTTTCATTTTTCGTCAAACATAATTTGAATTGTAACGTTCCTCATGCATTCTTTCTTTAATCTTCTTTTTTATTTTTATCGTTGATATTTCCTATTTTCTGTCTTAACCTGAGTTCCTTATACCTCCAGGGTCAACTGACTCGATAAACATTTTGTGGTTCTTCGTTGATCCTTTGCTACTGTGTTCGTATTGTAGCAACAAACAAACTGTTATCAGCTATCAGTTAATAAAAGCATTTTAAGTGTTAAGGGACACCATAATAGTGTATAAAACATGAACATGGGTCAAACTTCTAGTGATTCTTTTCGATGGGCATTAAAATAACTTAACCAGTTTGTGGTGCACCAAGAATAAACAGCGTAACCCACGTATTAACGCTTAACAAATATTTAGCGTGGCAAGCTTATCTCAATGTCTATTTTTTGCGCATCGTTTGTTGTTTAAAATAACAAACAAGTTCTGTTATACACTTAAGGATCTCACGATTCTACAAATATGCTGTTTCTACCAGGGCTGCGGAGTCGGAGTCGGACTCGGGATTCGAGTAAGACCACGTAAAACTACCCGAGTCCCGAGTCCGACATGCGCATGCACAGTGCCAAATTTTAAAACTGATATGCCTTCCAACTAGAAATTGTAAAGGTGGGATATTATATGGCGAAATATTTTCTAACCATGTCGGTTAAAAATGTCCCGAGACCGGCCCCGGCTCTACAGCATGTATTTCATCCATCTACGTATATTAAATAGGGTGGTTATTTAGCAATCCACTCATAAGGTATCTTATGGCTGATTTATTCGTAATACGTAGTGTTAAAATATTCCACAATATGCTTTTCCATCTTTAGGTTTTATCAGTTTGAGGCCTTATCAATTTCGAACTCTTACTACTGCGCATGCGCACGTCGGACTCGGGACTCGGGTAGTTTTACAAAAGTCCCGAGTTGGACTCCGCATCCTTAGTTTGAACAACAAGAATCCTATCACTTCAACGAAAGTACACCGAACGCCAATGCAGGCTCATCGAATCTGACGACCAACTATGCAAGCAATGAAAGTATTCCTTTCTATTTAATTCCTGTGAAATCCGTTGATGGAAATTGATTTTGGAAGCCCCGTTCTAACGTTTGTTTTCAAGTGACTTAGCGCGCATATAATACGCACTTAAACCAAACGAATATCTAACCAAGATTAAAAAGACGAATTCGTGGAGCAGGTTTTTAGTTCATAACGACTCGTGCGGACACTTTGAGCCATCCTACTCATCCTTTGTGAACGAACAATACGGATGGGGGCTAAAAGTAAACAATCTAAAGATATTTTTGCAGGCTAGGAAAGAGAGGTATTTCCTGAGCGGCAGGATTATCGTGTGGGAGTGTTACCTGATGCAAAAAATACCTCAGATGCGTTGGATTTTGAACGGAAATGGGACTTAAAAAAGAGGTTAAAAGTCGGGACACTTCTCGTAAAAAATCACTTGTTTCTAATTTAAAGAGGACAAAACTAAAGGTAAGTCTGTGGTGTAAAAATTAAACGCTTCAGATTTTGTAAGTTTTACAATTTAATGTGAAGAAATTATTGTTATTTAATTGTTATTTGTAAGCTCACTACTTAAGAGCTTTTCCAGCATTGACCTATTTTCTCCAACGTACTGTTTTCTTGTAGCAGCATATTAATTGTCATAAGCTTATCTAGAAGCGAAAGTGTAAAACATGATAATTTTGTATGTATGAATGTTTATAGTTGATGTATGAAATAACATACATTTATAACTTAAAATAAACACTGATTTAAGTCAATTCGAGCAAGGTTTGCATAAATAAAGATTAAATTACTTGCAGAATACGACTAACTCTTTAAACTTTACTTACAGATGAAGATCTCGACATTTCTTGCCCTTTTCCTGCTTTTTCTGCTCGTGGTCGACTTTAGCGACGCTTTCTTTTGGAGACGCCGAAGAAGTAGAAGAAGGTTGATTGTGATCCGGAGACGATACCGCTACTACCGGCGCAGATGGTGCTACAGGTTCGCTTACACCAGTGGTCCTCAACCTTCTTTTTACTGCGTACCACCTCGAGCTTCTATGATCTTGTTGCGTACCAACAAAATATCGAAAAACTCAGCTTTACTCAAAATGTATATAGGATTATTAACAGGGGTGGATTAGCTAATTAGTTAGCCCGGAAATTTCAAAACAAATGCGGCCCACTACTCTTAAAAAAGTTTCCCTTTTTTAACTTGCAAGATACTAGTCAAGTTTTGTGATTCTTTGTTGTTTGTCTATGATATCATAAAAGAAATTTGCAGAGATGTTCCGGAAAGATAATAGTTCCTATCGTTAAAGAAGCATAAAATATTTAACTATACAATCATTACGATGAATATATAGTTTATGACAATAGAAAAAATGCTTAACCTTTTGATGAAACTGTAATTTTACTTAAAAACATACTGCGTACCACCGAAAATGACTTCGCGTATCACAGGTTGAGAGCCACCGGCTTACAGTGCTTTGTGGTTTAAGTGTTTGGTCCAAATTTTAACCGAAATACTTCTTGCATGCAAATGTCTTTCGCGCCTCTCAAAAGTTAAAAAAACCGTACTATTACAGTTAAATTATGCCAACTTACAATGACACAACTAACAGGGTTGCAACCATGGTTAATATTTCGAATTGTGCTTCACAGAAATTATTTTAACTCATTTTTTTACACCAACGATAAAAGTCGGCTCAAGATTTAGAAACAGAAAATTAGAAACAAACGCTGTTGAGTCCCAGTATACCGCGACATTTAGAGTTTACTTTATCAAACAAAACAGCATATACGCTTGCTGCTTATTTGCTTTATTATTCCCGATGTTGTTTAGACGCCGATATTTCGGGGACACAGCAGAACAAGAAAATGAGCGAGGTTAGTGAAAGTCAGCGATGTTTAATACATTTATTCCGAACCCCGATATTTTGGGTTCAAAACCCAATGACTTTTTTGTTCTAATCGCTGATCTAAATCATTTTTCGCGGTTTTTGAAATAACGGATTTTTCAGAAAATGATGGAAATGAAGAACTGCTGGATCACAATGGAGATGAGGATTTCATAAAAGATGCAGAAGGTCTTGAAAATGACCTGGATGAAGTTGAGAATCCAGAGCAGGATGAAAATGGGTAAGAATCAAACAAACATAAAAAAAAATAAAAAAATAAAAAAATAAAAAAATAAAAAAATAAAAAAATAAAAAAATAAAAAAATAAAAAAATAAAAAAATAAAAAAATAAAAAAATAAAAAAATAAAAAAATAAAAAAATAAAAAAATAAAAAAATAAAAAAATAAAAAAATAAAAAAATAAAAAAATAAAAAAATAAAAAAATAAAAAAATAAAAAAATAAAAAAATAAAAAAATAAAAAAATGAAAAAATAAAAAAATAAAAAAATAAAAAAATAAAAAAATAAAAAAATAAAAAAATAAAAAAATAAAAAAATAAAAAAATAAAAAAATAAAAAAATAAAAATATATAAAAAGGCATTTAAAAAATTAGAAATATGATATATATAAAAAAGTTAATAAAAAAAATAAAATCTAAAATAAATGCAAATGTTAAATCTATGACCTTGAGGTAATTGTAGGGCATTTTTTAAATCAACTCTACGTGGATTTTCCACAAACCGCGTTAGGGTGACGATTAATATAATTTTTTCCTTTAAAACGCGAGATTTTGTGGATTTAAACCATCATAATGAAGCGTATCAATCTCCAGTAGTTAATTGCAAGCAAGGACTGAATAAATCATAAATAAAGAACAAAACATTTATCGTTAAATCTTCGCTACTACAAATTTACGCTTATAGAAACAAATAGGAAGTATTTCTTTGAACAGGAAATTATCTCATGGAATTTTTATTCAAAACAGCCAGTTTAAAAATACTTTATTTTTGTTTTCGAAGCCATTTTTGCCATTGACTATATTTAGAAAAATAAAACTAATAAATTGTTTTTGTTTCAGGTTCAATGAGTGAAGTGCATCAGGATTCGCTGCAAATAAAATAATTTTGAGATGAAACATATTTGTGTCTTTGCTTGAAGCCTTAAAATAAAGTAACGCTACAATGTGAGAAACTTAGAACAATATAACTCAAACTTAACGCAGTTACCATTATTAAGAGTCGATATGTACGATAATATCGGATCGGGGCCGATACTAGATGAAGTGGTGGTATCGATACTCGTCCGATACTAGGGTGGTATCGATACTCGTCCGATACTAGGGTGGTATCGATACTCGTCCGATACTAGGGTGGTATCGATACTCGTCGGATACTAGGCTGGTATCGATACTCGTCCGATACTAGGCTGGTATCGATACTCGTCCGATACTAGGGTGGTATCGATACTTGTCCGATACTAGGGTGGTATCGATACTCGTCCGATACTAGGCTGGTATCGATACTTGTCCGATACTAGGCTGGTATCGGTTCTCGTCCGATACTAGGGTGGTATCGATACTCGTCCGATACTAGGGTGGTATCGATACTCGTCCGATACTAGGGTGGTATCGATACTCGTCGGATACTAGGCTGGTATCGGTTCTCGTCCGATACTAGGCTGGTATCGATACTCGTCCGATACTAGGGTGGTATCGATACTCGTCCGATACTAGGGTGGTATCGATACTCGTCCGATACTAGGCTGGTATCGATACTTGTCCGATACTAGGCTGGTATCGGTTCTCGTCCGATACTAGGCTGGTATCGATACTCGTCCGATACTAGGGTGGTATCGATACTCGTCCGATACTAGGGTGGTATCGATACTCGTCCGATACTAGGGTGTCGGTATTTTTCCCATACCTGAGTGGTATAGGCGCTGATCCGATAGCAAATTAATACAGGATTTCAGACATGATTTGTGAGTTACGAATCAACCTTTTTAATTAATAGGAAAAGAGTGACCTAAAAAAATGATAAAAGATTCATTCTTTTATTTGCAAACGTTTCGGCAAGTGCTTATGCCATCTTCAGTGAAAGTTTGCTGAAACGTGGGCGAAAAAATAATGAATCTTTTATCTATTATTTGGGCCACTCTTCTTCTATTGAAGATTATGAACAGAATCGTGTTTAGTGTTCCTAACTTTTTTAAGTTTTAAGGTAATTATATAATAAAAAATGAAACTGTCATATCGATGTAACAAATTATTTTGTGCATCACAGCGATAATTTGCGGTTTAAGCACAAAACACACAACTAAAATAAAATTTTAAATTGGTAATGCCATTCAAATAACGTTGAAACTTATTGTACATTTCGTAACACCTATTTCGAACACAGGAGTGTTGGGCATTGTTTATCATTTTCCCAACAGCTTCAAATTTATTTTATTTAATTACTCTTAGTCCGTAAACAACGCTGCGTTCTGATTGGTTGTGTGTGAATAGGCGAGCGCCAACCAGGGCCTTGGAGCAGTCGTAAATGTTAAACGGCTCCGGCTCCAGCTCCGGAGCTTATTGATACCACTGCTCCAGCTCCAGCTTCGGCTCCATTACGTCAAAAACTGAGGTTTAAGGCTGAACGCTTAATTTGCAATATCTACCGTTTTAAAATATTCACAAACGAAACACCACAATGGTTAGTTACAAAAGGTGTGCCAAAGAAGCAGCAATTTCTAATTTTGTGAAGAGTTGCTGTTGAACTATGTGACTTCAGCCATTAATAGTAGCATAGCATCTTATGAAATACATCGGAGCCGGAGCTATTTTTTAAACAACTGGCTCCAGCTCCTGCTCCAGCTCCATTTGAATTTTACGTAGAGCTCCGGCTCCAGCTCCGTTAAAAATGTACGGCTCCGGGGCTCCGGCTCCACGCTCCGGCTCCGGCTCCGGCTCCAAAGCCCTGGCGCCAATCAGAAGCTTCCACAGTTTATTTCCTTAATGTTTGGAAATAAATCTTGAATAAACAGTGACTAATTGGAACAAGATTGCTTCTAAGAATCGAATCAATAAGTAACTTAAACAGATGTATGGCTATTGACGATGTATAATTAAACTGAGTGAATTATACCCCGCCATTTAGACAACCCTTTTTGATATTTTTTAGGAAAAACATTTTACTTACACAATGCGATATCCATGTTTTCTGACAATTTAACGTTCTGAGCTATTAATTCAAGCAACACCACATATATCCAATAGTGATGCCAAGTTCTTTGAGCTGTTCCAACAACGATGTTGTAAATTTACTTGATAAAAAGTTTAAATATCATTGAGTTTATTTTTCAGTGACT
The DNA here is from genome assembly GCF_963924565.1 of Ascidiella aspersa. Classification (NCBI taxonomy): domain Eukaryota; kingdom Metazoa; phylum Chordata; class Ascidiacea; order Phlebobranchia; family Ascidiidae; genus Ascidiella; species Ascidiella aspersa. The sequence goes on along the minus strand of NC_139452.1, from coordinate 447,571 downwards.
TTGAGTAAATATAACGGTCTAAAACCTTAATCCAATGCCGCAGGGTCACTTTAAAAGGTCAATAAAATCTCCACATGGTGTCGTGTCAGAGCAAAATGTTGACCGTGACGAAACTATTGTGAACGCACGCATAAACGGGATATAAAAAAGGCATGTTAAGTGGTAAGGGGAGACAATAGTGGGTAGTGGGAGAAGTCAACCATTAAAATAAAACGCAACATGAGACACAATATAATTCCATCAATATTCGGTTTAAACTGGACATGATCGTGTGTACAAGTTGTTTAAACTTTAAAAAAGGTCTTCAATAAGTTTCAAAAAAAGACACCTATACAAAATATCATTTCGCAGAAAAAATTAGTTCACTTAATAAAACTAAAGACTAAAGTTTAAAACTTAAATATAAATTACAAAGTGGATGAGAAATTCTAGTTTATTTTCCGTAGTTTGTTTGTAGTTAGTAGTTAGCCGGTGAAGATAACTTTACTACAGCTTGTAGTGCACTACGGCCAATCCCAGACAGCGCACAACAAATCGTTAGTATGGCAAGCTTGTCTGTATGTGATATATTTGTTGTTCAAAATAACAAAAAAATTTAAAATCTCATGATGCTTTGCTGCTGTTGAGCCGGACTCGACGAAATGGTTCGTTTTTGCTGAAGACTGTGTAAGATTACCATAGAAAAACGACGAAAAAGCTAACCTACTGGGGTGTAAAAAAGATGACAATTTAACGCTGCGTTTCGTTCAATACCATCCCCCCAAAAATGCAAAGCCTCCTTACGAAAATGTCATTATTCGTATATCATAGCATTTATACAACTATAGAAAACATTAGGTAAAATACTGTACCTGTTAAAACAATGATTTGAATCTCAAATTGTATTAATTCCAAAATATATTGAAATTCCATGCAAGTTAGTTGTGGTTCGTTTTTGTGTTTACATTATAACTGAAAGTGGCCCGATTTCGATTCGCGCATGCGCAGAACCAAATTTCGAAACTAAAGGTAAACTGCCAACTGTAAAATTGTAAATTTGGAATAACAAATGCTGAATGTTTTGCACCAACAGTTTGTGGGTGGATAAAAGATACAACACTTCAATGGGTGTATTGCTTAATTTCCACCATAGTTGCGTTGCGTAAAAAAATGTTGCGTAAAAGAATGAAATATTAGGTTGCAGAGTCGGACTCGGACTCAGGACCCGAAATCGTACATTTAGTTTAAGTCGTACTCGGGTTATTGCTAACCGACTTCAAAGCTCTGATTTGTCGTGTACAAAGTAACTACAGGACAAACTCACTTATACAGCAAAACATTGACGGAGTGTCGGCATTACCCTCGCGCCAAATGATTTACTAAAATGCAAAAATGTATATATTTTTTGTTTCTTGCAAGATATTTCGGTAATTGACACATAAGCCTTTTATATGATAAAATACCCACTTTAGATGAAAAGTTTTGGTTCTATTGGATTTATTGACCAGCGACGGAGTTGGTATTGGTCGCGTAAGGCGTTTGTCAAATCAATTGAGTTAAAATTAAATGGTTTCATTTGACATTTTATATAAAGTTTGTTTATTTATCCGAATTTTTGCATACAAAAATGTGCTTGCTGTGTGTCGGGTTTTTGTTAATTGAGTTATTTCTTATAATAAAACGAGTTTACCAACTTTAATAGTTTAACGTTGTTTTTGTGACAAGGCTTGGATTTGACCTGTTATTTACTTAAACAGACTTAGGCGGCTTGCATAAGTTGCCGGAACGTTGGTCAAGAATTAAAGTTACCAGAAGAGCTGTTTTTTAATTTGTATTAAACAGACATGATTTGGACTTAAGTTATTTCGCAAATGACTTTACCGGGACTTTCTGCTTTGTTAAGTTTTTTTCCCTCTCTTTATGTCACTTTAATATCTGTAGCTAGCGAGAATTTTATGATCATTTTTTCGGTTAAAATTTAAATCAGGTTGCACACATCGACACTAAATAGCCACTATTGATGGTGCACGGCCTCAAAAGGTTTAAAAACACTTGGGCCTTTGCAAAATGACATGTTTACAACACTGGCAATGAAAATGTTTATTAAAACCTTGTGCAACCCATTGGTGGATCCATTTGTTAAGCCCTGGCTTAAAATTTGTTTTCTTTTAACATAAAGCAAATACGCATTTTAACCAAAACAAATATTTAGTCAAGCGTCAAAAAAAACAATTCGTGAAGCAAATTTCAGTTCGTAACGAACCGTGTTGACACTATTAGCCATCCTACTTTTCCTTTGTGAGCGAACAATGGGAGTTTTAAAAGTAAACAATCTTCGGATATTTATTCCTGGCTCGGGAAGAAGGTATTTCCTGAGCGGCAGGATAATCGTGTGGGAGTGTTGCCTGATGGAAGAAACACCTCCGCTGCGTTGGATTGGGAACGGAAATTGGACTTCACGGAAAAGAGGATAAAAGTCGAGTGACTTCTTGCAATAAAATCACTTGTTTGGGATTTAAAGAGTTGGAACTAAAGGTAAGTTGCTTAATTATTTGTCCCATTTAATTATTTTCTCCAACTTTTTGTTCTGGTAGCAACAGCAGCATATTTATTGTCGTAAGCTCATTTAAAAGCGAAAGTGTAAAAAATGTGTCTACGTTGTATCTTCAAAGCACAAGTTTTGAGGCACTTTACAAAAGTTTGCCTTAAAGCTCACTTGCCGATGAAGAGCTCGACATTTCTTAGCGGTTTAACTTTTGCCATTTTCAAAGTGATTTAACTTACAGTGGTTTAACACAGTCAGTAACTCTTTAATTGACTTACAGATGAAGAGCTCGACATTTCTCGCACTTTTCCTGCTTTTTCTGCTCGTGGCCGACTTTAGCGACGCCTGGAGGAGACGTCGACGTAGAAGGAGAAGAAGAGTTGTTCTGAGGAGGAGAGCTATTTACTTGAGGAGAAGATACTTGTACTACCGCCGCAGATGGTGCTACAGGTTCGCTTGCACTGATTCTAGTTTAATGTTTTTGTGAATAACAAAACAGTTTGAAAGAAAAACGAAAAAAGCGGAAAATAAGTGAAAAGCACCGAAGATAAATGTAATTCGCTTTATTCTAAAATGGTAATACTATATCACACAAAAAATTATGGTTTTCATTACGAACAAGCTAGGTCTTTGTTGTCAAACACAAGCATAAATTCAATGAATCTCAAGGTTTTTTACTAGTTTTGCAAATATGTAATGTCTCAGCAAGGTCAAAGCAAAAAAAACGCACAACTATATTTGAATTGAAAATGATGCCGACTTACAATGACGCAACTTGTACAGTTGCCACCAAGGTTAATAACTCGAATTGCAGTGATGATTTCAATCCAATTTTTTTAAAGCAACGATAAATTTACAAATGTCGGCGTAAGTTCTGAAATAAACGCTGTTGAGTTCAATTGTGCCGCGGCATAGAATTTTGTAGTTCACTTGTTGTTTGTTTAATATTCGCAATGTTTTTAGGCGCCGATATTTCGGGGACACAACAGTAGAAGAAAAAGATCAAGGTTCGTGAAAATTTAAGATTTCCGATACTTGACATTTCATTTCGATAATTCATATTTTATGCATAATGTATCGCAACACGATCTGACATCAAATAAGGCCATTATTAACAAACAAAATAAAAACAATGAAGCGTATAAAAGCTATTTTCAGGTTATTGGCCCAAATTAGCTCAGTGTTGAGACTTTTAGTTACCTCCAGTTGGTACCCAAGGGGTTTTTGACTAATTTACGTTTCAGCAGCAAAATTTCTGCGTTTAATCGCAAATCACGCCTGAAATTCTAGTAATTTTGTATCGAATCAGCGACAATATCGCCCTATGTATCGGACGAGCAGCGAAACTACCAAAGTAATTCACTAATAATCAACATTTTGTGACAAAATTATAAAAATTTTCTTGTCTTTTACTGAAAACAAAAGTGCCATACTTTATACCATTGTTGCTCTTACCTGAAGAAGAAAACGTTCCTTTCAAATGTTAGAACCATTCTAGTTATCATTTTCCAGATAACCTAGTTGCATAGAAGCAGATGTCCATATATCCTGGTACTTTTAGTACATTCGCCTATTTTTCATTTTTTTATTTTTAGTGTTTAAGGAACAATAATAACGCACCCGTGACTACATTTTTAGTTGTTTGAATGTGACCTTATTTAATAATAATGTAAAGTTTTATCCAGTTGTAAGTAAAAAAAACAATAAGGTTTACCATGGAAATTACTTTTTACCCTAAATCGTTTACTTTTTTATTACTTTTTACCATTAAATACCATTTTTTTTAGTTCTAACCGCTTTTCTATATCATAATACGTTTTACGTCAGTTTTAGACGCGAATTTTAAAAAATAACCAACTTTTTTAGAAAATGATGGAAATGAAGAAGTGAATGATCACCATGGGGATGAGGATTTCATAAAAGATGCGGATTTTGAAGATCTTGAAAATATCCTGGATGAGGATTTGATTCCAGAGCAAGATGAAAATGGGTAAGAACCAAAAAAACACAAAACATTTAAAAATAGAAAATAAAGAAATTATGAAATAAAAAACATTTCAAAAAAGAATAGGCAAAAAATAAGAAATATAATAATAAAAAATAAAATAAAATCCAAAAGGTCTTTGCACAGTTTTTTTTAAAACCGTCTCAACATGTATCCATACCTGCGTTGTAGTGGCCATTAATATTCATTTTTCCTTTAAAACTCGAATCACACGTTTGCCTTTGTCCTTTATAAATCAAACTTAATGTATTTAAATAAAATATTTATTCGAAACGTTTAAGGTGCAAAAAACTACTTCTATTTGAGCTAATCATTCTAAGTCTAGGACATTATCTTACGATTTATTTAAAAAAATGCTTCATACTTCGTTCTACAAAACTATTTTCCTTTCAGGTTCAATGAGTGAAGTGCATCAAGGTTCGTGGTAATTCGTTGCAAATAAAAGAACTTTGAGATGAAACATATTTGTGTCTTTGCTTGAAGCCTTAAAATAAAGTAACGCTACAATGTGAGAAACTTAGAACAATATAACTCAAACTTAACGCAGTTACCATTATTAAGAGTCGATATGTACGATAATATCGGATCGGGGCCGATACTAGATGAAGTGGTTGTATCGATACTCGTCCGATACTAGGGTGGTATCGATACTCGTCCGATACTAGGGTGGTATCGATACTCGTCCGATACTAGGGTGGTATCGATACTCGTCCGATACTAGGGTGGTATCGATACTCGTCCGATACTAGGGTGGTATCGATACTCGTCCGATACTAGGGTGGTATCGGTACTCGTCCGATACTAGGGTGGTATCGATACTCGCCCGATACTAAGGTGGTATCGATACTAGGATGGTATCGATACTCGTCCGATACTAGGGTGGTATCGATACTCGTCCGATACTAGGGTGGTATCGATACTCGTCCGATACTAGGGTGGTATCGATACTCGCCCGATACTAGGGTGGTATCGATACTCGCCCGATACTAGGGTGGTATCGATACTCGTCGGATACTAGGGTGGTATCGATACTCGCCCGATACTAGGGTGGTATCGATACTCGTCGGATACTAGGGTGGTATCGATACTCGCCCGATACTAGGGTGGTATCGATACTCGTCGGATACTAGGGTGGTATCGATACTCGCCCGATACTAGGGTGGTATCGATACTCGCCCGATACTAGGGTGGTATCGATACTCGCCCGATACTAGGGTGGTATCGATACTCGCCCGATACTAGGGTGGTATCGATACTCGCCCGATACTAGGGTGGTATCGATACTCGCCCGATACTAGGGTGGTATCGATACTCGCCCGATACTAAGGTGGTATCGATACTCGCCCGATACTAGGGTGGTATCGATACTCGCCCGATACTAAGGTGGTATCGATACTCGCCCGATACTAGGGTGGTATCGATACTCGCCCGATACTAGGGTGGTATCGATACTCGTCCGATACTAGGGTGGTATCGATACTCGCCCGATACTAGGGTGGTATCGATACTCGTCCGATACTAGGGTGGTATAGGTACTCGTCCGATACTAGGGTGGTATCGGTACTCGTCCGATACTAGGGTGGTATCGATACTCGTCCGATACTAGGGTGGTATCGGTACTCGTCCGATACTAGGGTGGTATCGATACTCGTCCGATACTAGGGTGTCGGTATTTTTCCCATACCTGAGTGGTATAGGCGCTGATCCGATAGCAAATTAATACAGGATTTCAGACATGATTTGTGAGTTACGAATCAACCTTTTTAATCAATAGGAAAAGAGTGACCTGAAAAAATGATAAAAGATTCATTCTTTTATTTGCAAACGTTTCGGCAAGTGCTTATGCCATCTTCAGTGAAAGTTTGCTGAAACGTGGGCGAAAAAATAATGAATCTTTTATCTATTATTTGGTCCACTCTTCTTCTATTGAAGATTATGAACAGAATCGTGTTTAGTGTTCCTAACTTTTTTAAGTTTTAAGGTAATTTTATAATAAAAAATGAAACTGTCATATCGATGTAACAAATTATTTTGTGTATCACAGCGATAATTTGCGGTTTAAACACAAAATACACAACTAAAATAAAATTTTAAATTGGTAATTCCATTCAAAGAACGACGAAAATTATTGTACATTCACTTATTTCGAACACAGGAGTGTTGGGCATTGTTTATCATTTTTCCAACAACTTCAAATTAATTTTATTTAATTACTCTTATTCTGTGAACAACGCTGAGTTCTGATTGGTTGTGTGTGAATAGGCGAGCGCCAACCAGGGCTTTGGAGCAGTCGTAATATTAAACGGCTCCGGAGCTTATTGATACCACTGCTCCGGCTCCAGCTTCGGCTCCATTACGTCAAAAAGTGGGGTTTAAGGCTAAACGCTTAATTTGCAATATCTATCGTTTTAAAATATTCACAAACGAAACACCACAATGGTTAGTTACAAAAGGTGCGCCTAAGAAGCAACAATTTATAATTTTGTGAAGTGTTGCTGTTGAACTATGTGACTTCAGCCATTAATAGTAGCATAGCATCTTATGAAATACATCGGAGCCGGAGCTATTTTTTAAACAACTGGCTCCAGCTCCTGCTCCAGCTCCATTTGAATTTTACGTAGAGCTCCGGCTTCAGCTCCAGCTCCGTTAAAAATGTACGGCTCCGGGGCTCCGGCTCCGGTTCCAAAGCCCTGGCGCCAATCAGAAGCTTTCACAGTTTATTTCCTTAATGTTTGGAAATAAATCTTAAATAAACAGTGACTAATTGAAACAAGATTGTTTCTAAGAATCGAATCAATAAGTAACTTAAACAGATGTATGGCTATTGCAGATGTGTAATTAAACTGAGTGAGTTATACACTGACATTTAGACAACCGTTTTTGACATGTTGAAACACATTTTACTTACACAATGCAATATGCATGTTTACTGACGATTTAACGTTCTCAGCTATTAATTCATTAAATACCATGCATATGATTAATAGTGAAGTCAGGGTTTTTGAGCTGTTCTAATAACGCATGTTGTAAATTTACCTGATAAAAAGTTTAAATATTATTGAGTTTATTTTTCAGTGACTTTGAGTAAATATCACGGTCTAAAACCTTAATCCAATGCCGCAGAGTCACTTTAAAACATCAATAAAATTTCCACATGGTGTCGCGTCAGAGCAAAATGTTGACCACGTGACGAAACTATTGTGAACGCACGCATAAACGGGATATAAAAAAGGCATGTTAAGTGGTAAGGGGAGACAATAGTGGGTAGTGGGAGAAGTCAACCATTAAAATAAAACGCAACATGAGACACAATATAATTCCATCAATATTCGGTTTAAACTGGACATGATCGTGTGTCCAAGTTGTTTAAACTTTAAAAAAGGTCTTCAAAAAGTTTGGCACCTTTACAAAATATCATTTCGCAGAAAATATTAGTTCACTTAATCGCCCTCGTAAAACTAAACACTAGAGTTTAAAACTTAAATATAAATTACAAAGTTAATGAGAAATTCTAGTTTATTTTCCGTAGTTTGTTTGTAGTTAGTTATCCGGTAAAGATAACTTTACTATAGCTTGTAGTGCACTACGGCCAATCCCAGACAGCGCACAACAAATCGTTAGTATGGCAAGCTTGTCTGTATGTGACATATTTGTTGTTCAAAATAACAAAAAAAATTAAATTTAAATAATCTTGCTGCTGTTGAGCCGGACGCGACGAAATGGTTCGTTTTTGCTGAAGACTGTGTAAGATTACCATAGAAAAACGACGAAAAAGCTAACCTACTGGGGTGTAAAAAAGATGACAATTTAACGCTGCATTTCGTTCAATACCATCCCCAAAAAATTCAAAGCCTCTTTACGAAAATGTTATTATTCGTATATCATAGCATTTATACAACTATAGAAAACATTAGGTAAAATACTGTACCTGTTAAAACAATGATTTGAATCTCATATTGTATTAATTCCAAAAAATATTGAAATTCCATGCAAGTTAGTTGTGGTTCGTTTTTGTGTTTACATTATAACTGAAAGTGGCCCGATTTCGATTTGCGCATGCGCAGAACCAAACTTCGAAACTAAAGGTAAATTGCCAACTGTAAATTATAAATTTGGAATAACAAATGCTGAATGTTTTGCACCAACGTTTTGTGGGTGGATAAAAGATACAACACTTCAATGGGTGTATTGCTTAATTTCCACCATAGTTGCGTTGCGTAAAAAATGTTGCGTAAAAGAATGAAATATTAGGTTGCAGAGTCGGACTCGGACTCAGGACTCGAAATCGTACATTTAGTTTAAGTCGTACTCGGGTTATCGCTAACCGACTTCAAAGCACTGATTTGTTGTGTACAAAGTAACTACAGGACAAACTCACTTATACAGCAAAACATTGACGGAGTGTCGGCTTTACCCTCGCGCCAAATGATTTACTAAAATGCAAAAATGTATATATTTTTCGTTTCTCGAGATTTCGGTAATTGACACATAAGCCTTTTATATGATAAAATACCCACTTTAGATGAAAAGTTTTGATTCTATTGGATTTATTGACCAGCGACGGAGTTGGTATTGGTCGCGTAAGTCGTTTGTCAAATCAATTGAGTTAAAATTAAATGGTTTCATTTGACATTTTATATAAAGTTTGTTTATTTATCCGAATTTTTGCACACAAAAATGTGCTTGCTGTGTGTCGGGTTTTTGTTAATTGAGTTATTTCTTATAATAAAACGAGTTTACCAACTTTAATAGTTTAAAGCTTGTTTTTGTGACAAGGCTTGGATTTGACCTGTTATTTACTTAAACAGACTTAGGCGGCTTGCATAAGTTGCCGGAACGTTGGTCAAGAATTAAAGTTACCAGAAGAGCTGTTTTTTGATTTGTATTAAACAGACATGATTTGGACTTAAGTTATTTCGCAAATGACTTTACCGGGACTTTCTGTTTTTTTTCCCTCTCTTTATGTCACTTTAATATCTGTAGCTAGCGAGAATTTTATGATAATTTTTTCGGTTAAAATTTAAATCAGGTTGCACACATCGGCACTAAATAGCCACTATTGATGGTGCACGGCCTCAAAAGGTTTAAAAACACTTGGGCCTTTGCAAAATGACATGTTTACAACACTGGCAATGAAAATGTTTATTAAAACCTTGTGCAACCCATTGATGAATCCATTTGTTAAGCCCTGGCTTAAAATATGTTTTCTTTTAACATAAAGCAAATACGCATTAGACCAAACAAATATTTAGTCAAGCGTAAAAAAAAAACAATTGGTGAAGCAAATTTCAGTTCGTAACGAACCGTGTTGACACTATTAGCCATCCTACTTTTCCTTTGTGAGCGAACAATGGGAGTTTTAAAAGTAAACAATCTTCGGATATTTTTTCCTGGCTCGGGAAGAAGGTATTTCCTGAGCGGCAGGATAATCGTGTGGGAGTGTTGCCTGATGGAAGAAACACCTCCGCTGCGTTGGATTGGGAACGGAAATTGGACTTTACGGAAAAGAGGATAAAAGTCGGGTGACTTCTTGCAAAAATTCACTTGTTTGGGATTTAAAGAGTTGGAACTAAAGGTAAGTTGCTTAATTATTTGTCGCATTTAATTATTTTCTCCAACGCTTTGTTCTGGTAGCAACAGCAGCATATTTATTGTCGTAAGCTCATTTAAAAGCGAAAGTGTAAAAAATGTGTCTACGTTGTATCTTCAAAGCACAAGTTTTGAGGCACTTTACAAAAGTTTACCTTAAAGCTCACTTGCCGATGAAGAGCTCGACATTTCTTAGCGGTTTAACTTTTGCCATTTTCAAAGTGATTTAACTTACAGTGGTTTAACACAGTCAGTAACTCTTTAATTCACTTACAGATGAAGAGCTCGACATTTCTTGCCCTTTTCCTGCTTTTTCTGCTCGTGGCCGACTTTAGCGACGCCTGGTGGAGGAGACGTCGTCGCAGAAGGAGAAGAAGAGTTGTTCTGAGGAGGAGAGCTATTTACTTGAGGAGAAGATACTTATACTACCGCCGCAGATGGTGCTACAGGTTCGTTTGCACTGATTGTAGTTTAATTTTTTTGTAAATAACAAAAAAGTTTGAAAAACGAGCAAAAAATGCCTAAAATAATAGGAAAAATAAGTGAAATGTACCGAAGATAAAAGTAATTCGCTTTATTCTAAAATGATAACACTTTATTTGACGAACAAAGCTAGGTCTTTGTTGTCAAATACAAGCTTAAATTCACAGAATCTGAAGGTATTTTACTAGTTTTGTAAATATTTTGTCAGCTAGGTTAAAATTACGTCCAATTAAACTTATGTTAGTTTCTCGGCATAAAACGTTTCTACATTTTTTGGTCTTTTAACGGATCCCTGCGCCAAAGCAAGTTTTTCGCGCTTCCCAAAAGTTAAAAAACTTACAATGACGAAACTTATAAAGTTACAAAGAAGGTTAATGATTCCAATTGCATTACCACTGTGCGCCACTGTAATTATTTCAATCCACTTTTTAAAAAAGCAACAATAAAATTACAAATTTGGGGCAAAGATTCAAAACAAACGCTGTTAAGCATCAGTTACCGCGACATAGACTTTTGTAGTTTATGCAATTTTAACAAATAACAGCATAAACATGCATTTCTTTTTTCGCAGTATAAATTATAAAGATCGTGTTTAGGGTGGCGGACGATTTCTTCGTTTCTTTGCATTTTGTTTTAAAACCATTACAAACGTGCAAATAAAACATATGTCTATACCTTGCACATACACTTGTTGTTTAATTTGCTTTAATATTGTTAATTTTGTTCAGGCGCCGATATTTCGGGGACACAGAAGTGGAAGAAAAAGAACAAGGTTCGTGGAAATTAAAGATGTCCGATAGTTTTACTCCATTGCGATATTTTACGAATAATGTATCGCGGTCCGATCTGACGTCAAATGAGGCCATTATTAACAAACAAAATAAAAACAATGAAGCGTATAAAAGCTATTTTCAGGTTATTGGCCCAAATTAGCTCAGTGTTGAGACTTTTAGTTACCTCCAGTTGGTACCCAAGGGGTTTTTGACTGATTTACGTTTCAGCAGCAAAATTTCTGCGTTTAATCGCAAATCACGCCTGAAATTCTTGTAATTTGTTATCGAATCAGCAACGGTATCGCCCTATGTATCGGACGAGCAGCGAAACTACCAAAGTAACTAATAATCAACATTTTGTGACAAAATTATAAAAATTTTCTTGTCTTTTATTGAAAACAAAAGTGCCATACTTTATACCATTGTTGCTCTTACCTGAAGAAGAAAACGTTCTTTTCAAATGTTAGAACCACTCTAGTTATCATTTTCCAGATAACCTAGTTGCATAGAAGCAGATATCCATATATCCTGGTACTTTTAGTACATTCGCCTATTTTTCATTTTTTTATTTTTAGTGTTTAAGGAACAATAATAACGCACCCGTGACCACATTTTTAGTTGTTTGAATGTGACCTTATTTAATAATAATGTAAAGTTTTATCCAGTTGTAAGTAAAAAAAACAATAAGGTCTACCATGAAAATTACTTTTTACCCTAAATCGTTTACTTTTATTACTTTTTACCATTAAATACCATTTTTTTTTGTTCTAACCGCTTTTCTATATCATAATACGTTTTACGTCAGTTTTAGACGCGAATTTTAAAAAATAACCAACTTTTTTAGAAAATGATGGAAATGAAGAAGTGAATGATCACCATGGGGATGAGGATTTCATAAAAGATGCGGATTTTGAAGATCTTGAAAATATCCTGGATGAGAATTTGATTCCAGAGCAAGATGAAAATGGGTGAGAACCAAAAAAACACAAAACATTTAAAAATAGAAAATAAAGAAATTAAGAAATAAAAAACATTTCAAAAAAGAAAAGGTAAAAAATAAGAAATATAATAATATAAAAAAAAATAAAATCCAAAAGGTCTTTGCACAGTTTTTTTTAAAACCGTCTCAACATGTATCCATACCTGCGTTGTAGTGGCCATTAATATTCATTTTTCCTTTAAAACTCGAATCAAACGTTTGCTTTTGTCCTTTTTAAAATAAACTTAATGTATTTAAAGTCTTCATACTTCGTTCTACAAAACTATTTTCCTTTCAGGTTCAATGAGTGAAGTGCATCAAGGTTCGTGGTAATTCGTTGCAAATAAAAGCATTTTGAGATGAAACATATTTGTGTCTTTGCTGGAAGCCTTAAAATAAAGTAACGCTACAATGTGAGAAACTTAGAATGGTTGTATCGATACTCGTCCGATACTAGGGTGGTATCGATACTCGTCCGATAGTAGGGTGGTATCGATACTCGCCCGATAATAGGCTGGTATCTATGCTGATCCAAAATAGGATTTCAGACGTGGTTTGTGAGTTGCTAATTTTACAGAAATAATAAACTGAAATATCAAAAATAAAACTCTTATATCGATATTTAAAGCAATGCCAGTTATGTTTTGTTGGAGACAGGCTTTAATAAGTGTAATTGCAAAACAAACGCAGTAAGCTTATCGTTAAAATCAGTGCTCTTCCACCTTTTTTATTTTGGTAAACCCATAAAGTTGTTGTGACAAACTCATGCACTCTGTTTACTTAAAAGGTAAACTGAGGTAAAAAGCGATATGAAAAACATTATGCATATCAATATCATTATGTCATTTAAACCGAGCAGAGCTGCCGAAGTTTCCACACTGTTAGTAAGGATTCGACAATGGCTGCAGGCTGCTTGCGAGTAATATTGTATATCATAAAACAGCATTCAGTGTTAATTTCATTAAAAGTTTGTGATGCACCCTTGCATACCTTTTTGTACTGGTGCACCCCATGCATATTTTGGTACACACCGGTTAAAAACCACTCGTTTAAATGACTGGCGAATAACAACTTGAGTGGCATAAGGGGCAATTCTCTGGCTTTAGTGTGTTGTATCTCTTAAACACATTATGCCTTCCAATGCAGAGAAACGAGGAATCAATATTAACGAAATGTGTACTTTGTGTATACAACTATACAGAAAATATCACCCCTGGCAAGTTATGCTGTTGTGCAATACTTTGCTTACACTTGTATAATATGGGTTCGAAAACTGATTAAACAGGATAATTAATCTATGGTTAACTTTTGTCACATTAGAAGGAGTGAAGCATTAAGCAACAACTTCCTGGCGCGCGGCATTTACTAAACCAGGGTTGGGCAACCTTTTCCCAGTCGCGTGTGAAAACCAAACCAAAAAAAGGTCTTTGCGGGCCGTTAATTTTAACTGTGTAGACTTTATACACGCATCTTGCTATAACAACCGCAACGACTGTTAATCAGGGATAAAACCAGGTACTTTGCATTTAAAAAGTGGTCTAACCACAAGTTACACCGATGCAGGAGCAAGCTTAGAGCAAAGAAAATAAATAATTACTTTTGCTTAGTTGAAATAGCCAAAAAAATAGGAATGGCCTCAGTTTGTAAAATAGGTCGCCGGGCCGCATAATTTGCGTTGGCGGGCCGTTATTAACAGAAACGTGTGTCAATTCCATCTATAAACTAAATTTTCATAAAATTTAAACTATACCAGCATTTTATGAAGCTCACTATATATTTGGTTAAATATTTTTTTTATTTTTTAGATCAATAATGAACAAAGCAAAAAAACGACGTGTTTCGGCAATGTCTCATACCTTTTTGAAACGTTTGTAAACAACTAAATATAATTGTATCAGCACTAAGGCTTTTTAATTTTATGGCAAAAAAGTTTGACACAGCTGAATTTTAAATGGCATCATAATTATAACAAGCCAGGTTTCCACGTTAGTGCCACGCAAATGCTTTTATAAGGCCACGAAAAAGGCACCATCGATTCCACACAATAGAATTTCCTGTCGCTAGAGCAGAGGTTCCCAAACTTTTTGGGTCGCGGCATGCTTAAAATATCTGAGCTATTTGGCGGCACACTTTAACAGAACAACAATGTTGTATTATCAAGCAACACTGTTGTAGCTCGACCTTAACACACGACACATTCGACCTTAACACACGACAAACTTTATATAATTGTCTCAATATTATGAATTTGTAATGAATAGTGCGTATTTAAGTCTACAATGCTTGCGTGTATGCCTATTGGTAATATAAATACTCTCTTTTTCGAAGTTACTAAAAGTTTCGTCTTACACAATTTTTCGAGGCGGCACACAATTTGGGAATCACTGGTACAAATTGTACTTTTCTTTCTTTCGGTATGACAATGTAAAATCAAACCAAAGTCATTAACTCAGTTGTACATTGATGCAAATACCTTTATCGGATGCAAAACAGTTTTAAATAAATTTGAAATTAATTTAATTAAAAAAACAGACTGAGATTTGGAGCGCGTTATTTTAAGGTTACAAACTTTTATGAGGTGTGGTCGATGGAAATCGTAGTTTCCTCATAAATCCCAGCATAGGTTTCACTTTAACCTATTTCAGTGCGTTATCTCTATAACACATTATGCCTTCCAATACAAAGAAACGACGAATCAATATTAAGTCTTAAACTATACCAGCATTTTAAAGAACCTATTACATGTTTGGTCCAACTTTATTAACTTAAAATATATTTTGTATTTCCTTATATTAAAACTGAACGAGGCCGAAAAGTTTGACACACAATTTATGTCCAACCATCCATGTCTACTAACCCTTACCCTTTGAAAATAGTTTTATTAACAAAAACTTTTTTAATTGTGCATGCGTTAGACAACGGAAATCGTTCGTCCCTCATTAATTTAGAAATCCCAGGATAGCTTTTACTTTAGTTACAGTTTCGTTATTTTCCAAATTGTCTTGAATAACGCAAAACGGCGAGGTCATTTGATTAAAACCAGCCCCAAGTGACAGAAATCTGTAGAAAACATACCAATGTAAGTTTGATTATCAGTTAACTTACTAGCACAAGGCAACTTAATACACGCGTTTGGTGCCGTATTGGAAGTGCTTCATTTCAGTCTGTAATTTGTACAGCATCGTCGTCTTAATATAACACAGTTAGGGATAAAACCAGACCTTAGGCGCCAAAACATTGATATCAAAGCCGTTCGTCCCACACCCTCTACAGCTTCATGCTTTATTTTTTGCGTTTTAGGCCTTATTAAATAAATTAGGACTTATTCCGACGGGTTTAGGTCTTAGTCAGACGATTTTAGATTATTTTTTGGTAAATATATTACAGCGTGTTTAACTTTATTTTGTCGGGTCCAAATGTTACGGTTTTATAGATGATTCTTCTGTAAATATTATTTTCTATTCAATTTTTTATTTTGATCTCCCTATTGTGGACAATTGGCAGTTTTAACACTTTGCAAGTGAGAAAATAAATGCTATGTTTTATGTTTTTTTAGTGGCTTTATTGTGAAACAGTGTTTTAATTTGACACAAAGCAAAATAATTATTTTAAAATGGGTTTGCTTAGCTCAGGTCTGTTATGTGTTTTTAGTAAATGATTCCATACAAGCGACAATTAAAGGATACATTTTGGAACCTGAATAGCCGCTAAACCATATGGTTATATTTTATTGAAGGCGTCCATTCAATTCATTATTAGTTTGTGCGCTATTTGGCGGATTGATTGACAGCTTAATACTTTAAGGAAGCGTCGATTCCTCACGATTCGCCAACACACAGATGTCTGCTTGGAAAACTAACAATAGTGTGATTTTGTAAGAAGCCTGGTTCTGTGTTAAACGTATTCATGTTCTGTTTGTCTATCTTCGGTCTCCTGACTCTTTCCGCTAATTTGAGATTTGTTCCTTAACAAAAGGTTCTTTTTGAAATTACAATGATACCCATTCTAGATGCTGAAGTTTTTTATCTCAATTGTTGTTAGTTTGATGAGTTTGACAAACTCTTCCTTCAAAGTTGTATTTAAGCGAGCTTGGATGAAATGTTAATCACACAACTCTGCATCACAACTGCTTAAGGTGAGTGGATTTGGTCAGAAGAAACGCTTGCGTTTGCTCTTGTTGCTTGAAATAAGGCTTTATGCGTTTTTTTATTTTATTTTTACAATGTCGATGCAATAATTTAGGTCGTAAACTGGGTTAAGAAATTTTTCATAAGCGGTAAAACATAAACTGTACATACGCAATATGATTAGCCTACAATGAAATCTTTGCATTAAGAAAATAGGGGCAGTCCTAATAAAAGTTATCAAATTTTTTTCAAAATTTTTTCAAGTTATATTCGGTTAAAAATGCACTGAAATTATTTACAAACTTTAACAAATTTTAGTCAGCCTTTCGAAATTGTCATTCATTGATACATTATCTTAACAATTTAGTTTTAAATTATGTTTAACGACATTTCAACTGTAATATATCTTTATTAGAGCAATATACGTATACACGAGCTTTTAGAATTAACCAGGCCTAGTTTATTGCATTAGGTTCAGCTATTCGGTTTGCAAAGTTGTGTATCTCTGATTTAGACAAATGTATTGAACAGCATTTGCTGTATATTTTCGCTTGTGATTTGCAATTATCCTAAATCCTACTTCTATAACTAGGTCTTTGTTTTTTTGAATGACAAAAATACCAATTAAGCATTTTCATGAGTTTTGCATAAACCAGAAAAATAACTGATTTGTGTTTGACCGGTAGTGAGTAAAACATCTAAAACGTGTGGCTGACGAAGCCAAGATAGTAATTTCATACTTTAAATAACAACTTGGTGTTGATATCAATGTTTTTTTAGATCGAAATTTGTGAAAATTTCAAATTTTCTACCGATTAACCTTTAGGGGGTTTCCCAAAACTAGCGAAGTAAATCTTTAAACTTTGTTAATAGATGAAGAGCTCGACATTTCTCGCACTTTTCCTGCTTTTTCTGCTCGTGGCGGACTTTAGCGACGCCTGGTGGCGAAGAAGGAGAAGGCGACGCATCGTTTCCAGAAGAAGAATCATTCACCGAAGAAGACGCTTCATCTACAGACGCAGATTCTCCTGCTACAGGTGAAACCAGAAAAAAAAATAAGATATTAAAACTGGAAAATATAAAATTAAATCAATAAATAAGCATGAAGAAAAAAATTAAAATAAAAAAACGGCAATTTAGTTAATTGCGCTTTCTAATCTTGCTAAAGCTGTTTTTTTTTTTGGGGGGGGGGGGGGGTTCTAAATTAAATAGGTTGATTTATATGTATATATATAAACTTTACAAAACATCAAAAACATATTTACACTGAAATTATTTACCCCAACCAGATTTTTTTACTTATGCTTTGAAAAAACTTAAGAAATCTTTTAAACAATTTTGTTATTGTTATGATTATATAGACACCAAAGCGCAAATAGCAATGTGGATTTTGCCCAAAAATCTCGGGCTATGTTGTATAGGAATTAATTAATACTTTTTCTTTTGTTTTTCAGGCGTCGATTCTTTGGAGACACAGCTGAAGAAAACGAACAAGGTGGCAAAAACTAAAATAAACCTTTAGCTGGTTTGTGTATTTAACTTAAATCACTTAAGTTTTTCACTCTTGGGCAAAACTCAATGTAACTATTAAGAACACTATAGTGGAATAAGACTATCGTAAGACTTAAAATCTATACAAGGACTGTTCATGTTAAATTAATATTGGACGTTTCATTTGGAGTTCTACAACAATTATAAGTTAACGGATCAACACCTCATCTGCGAATTATATTCCTGTTTACAAAACCACCACATTTTTCGGATTTTTTGTTAAACAGGCATTTTTAAAGAAGTTAAAGCTAAAACAATTTTCCTTTAAGCCGAAAATTTTGTTTAAAGTTGCGACTTTCTTTGATTTTGATGTTTTTAAGAAAACGATGAAAGTGAGGAAATGAATGAACATCCTGAAGATGAGGATTTCCTGAAAGATGCGGATTTTGAAGATCTTGAAAAAGAGATGGATGAAGTGCAAGCTCCGGAACTGGAGTAAAATGGGTGAGGAGAAAAAAATTGAGCTAAAATTATGTAAAATGTCATTCAAATGTCTTAGATCGAGGGCCACTAAACTTAAGCCCGTGGGTTAAATCTGGCCCGCGGCATATTTTCTTAATATAGAATAGAGTTGAAATGTTGATGAATACAATTTCAAAATTAATTTTTGATAAAATTTAAAACTGTACGACGATTTATTAAGGCTTACTACAGCTTTTAATGCATGTTGTTATTTATATTTCTTCGTTAATTAAGTTAATAAACAATAATTAAGTTAATAAAGTTGGACCAAAATATTTACATCGAGCCCGCGATCGGTAATTCTTGCAGTTGAGGTTAAACCACGAAAAATTTAAGCAGAATTCGCAAAATATCTTGGTTTTTATCGCAGTTTGAATAGTAAGCAATTTAAATTGAAACGGGTTTGTCTGATGTTGTACGCAGTTTTTACTTAACCTTAAAAATCAAATAAAAGCAACAATAAACCTTCGTATCTTCAATTCAAAGTCCCATACCTGCATGATAATTGCTTTTGAAAAAGTGATGATGACTTTAATGTTAATTTAACTATTTATTATAGTTTCTGTTAAATTGCTAGAAAGTGACATGAGAAACCGTAAGCTAAAGTTTCCTACATTTTAAGACTTTATGCTTTAAAGTTTCCAATTACGCCATCTAGTCAATTGCACGATTAGTTCCTCCAAAAAATGCGAATAAAAATGTAAACTTTTGAGTTGCTGTGGTATGTTAGGAAGCATGACTGTAAGCCAAACACGAAAAATAAATGTGTAACTGCATTACGCACCTTAATTCATGGAGTTATATTCATATTAAACAGTCTTAATTTAAAAGCTTTGTTTTCAAACCATTTCTCTTACATTTTTAAGTAATTATTTTAAAATTGTGCAAAACTAATATAATTTTCTTGTTTCAGGTTCAACCAGTTAAGTGCATCAAGATTCGTTGTAATTTGTTGCAAATAAAGCAAACCGAGATAATATATCTGTGTCTTTTTAAAGCTTTAAACCCAAAGCAGGAAAAGCTGGGCAAAATGCTTCCAGCAAGCTATTTATTTTAAGACAGTAAAATTAGATGTTACTACGGTCTCAGTTCTAGGTTGCAATTTAAAGCAATAGGGAAATATTTTAAGGTGGTATTAATTGGAGCGGATTAGTTAGTTCTCATTAGTGGTTATATGCAGTAGAGAATCATTAAAAGGCGAGAAACTGTCAGTCGCAAATCAACAGGAAATCAACAGAACAAATAATGTTTACGAACTATTTCAGGCCTTTAAACCAGTGCGTTTTTTTAGAGATTTTTTTTGAGATTTTAGACTTGCTTCCTTTTCCACTTGCGAAATGTAAATCATTCGACCGTGGACCATGAGAAAATATTCAAGTAGTCCATGGCATGAAAAGAATCTTATGATTAAAGGCGCGCAAATAAAAACTTTGTATATTCCCTTATCTCTCAATTTTATGTTCTACCCTAAAATATCTTCGGCTTCTTAAAGTCCTGAAAAATATTTTTTCATATAGCAAAGCTAATGAACCTGATAACTGTTTCGAACAGCAGCAAATATTATTTAATGGAACGCGAGCTGTAGGACAGAAAAATGCTAATCTTTTTCAGTTGTGTTTAATCAGTTTCAATCGCATGGTATGCGGTCGTTTTCGCTTTTTAGCAATTGAGGGTAACGTAGGTTTAAATATTTTTTTTAATATTAGGAAATCTATAAAAAGTTACACCTGTAATATTGCACAAGGTCAGTAGTAATTCTACTAATTATTAAATAAAAAATTAGATCACGGCCTACTAAAAATGGCGCAAAAGGTTCGTATTTTGCCCGCATCCCACAGTTTGCCGATTTGTTAATTAAATTTTAACGACTTGATTGACTCCATTATTTTCATAAAGTCAAAAACCAAAGGATGCATTTGACATTTGGCTGTTCAGTTAGAAATACCACGCAAGCAAACTTTGCCAAATGAATGAAAATAGTTTTGATAGATTCAAAATAAGTTCGACAAGTGAATGGCAGTTGGCAAAAGCTAAACAGCCGCTAAACCCGTATGGTTTTGTTTGATTGAAGCCGTTCATTCAATTCCTTATTAGTTTCTGCGCCATTTCGAGATTTGATTGAAAGCAGAATACCCAAATAAACCCATAGCTGCTTGCAATCAAACGTTTAGATTGCTGCTTTGAAAGGAATTATAGTTTTAATTTTTAATTACAATAAAAAAGCGAAGACTGCCTTAATCGTTTTGATATTTTCTATTCTTAGCGCTTTCAAATGTTTCCGCTGATTTTTTAGTTGATTTAAAGAACTGAATTCATTAGAAGTTACAATGAACTCCATTCAATGGCACATTAAACGCTAATAGGTGACAAATCAATTCGAGAAGCTAAAGTTTTATCTCAACTTGGAAACTAACTTTTTATTTCACTTATTTTTTATTTGATTCGTTTGACAAACTCTTCCTTCAAATTGTATTTAAGCGAGCTTGGGTGAAATGAAAATCACACAACTCTGCATCGCAACTGCTTAAGGTGAGTGGGTTCGGTCAAAATTATGTTTTTATTATATTGTATTTTATTTTTGCATTACGTTGCAAGAATTTATGCCGTAAACTAGTTTATAATTTATTTCGTAAGCTGTAAAACATAAACTACGCATATATAAGTAAGTGCAATTTTAAAAGGGTTATTTCGGTTTGATTCATGTTATAACATTTTTTCGGGAAGCTATTTCAAAAATTATATTGGAAATAGGTTAAGGTTAAAAATATTTAGACTTTCGTGATTAGAAAACATGTTGCTCTTAATTTAACAACTGTGACTTTTGTCTCGCAGTAGACGAGTCTTCTTTTGTATTGTTAAATAACACAGGCCTCTGCTCTACTTTAAAAGTCTAAATGAAAAGTTGTAAGTTTTCTGGCGGTGGTGAATGTTACTTAATAATTTAATGGTTTTAACTAACCAAAATAAACCATTTATATTGCTGTTACAAAAGCCTACACATTGAGCACTATAACATTTGTTTTATTGTTATATAAACATTCAACAAACGCAAACATTATTACTATATAAAGATCTCAACTTTTTACTTTATTTTAAGTTGTTTAACACAACCAGTAACTCTTTAATTGACTTAGAGATGAAGAGCTCGACATTTCTTGCCCTTTTCCTGCTTTTCCTGCTCGTGGTCGACTTTAGCGACTCTTTCTTTTGGAGACGTCGGCGCCGAAGAAGAAGAAGGAGACATATTTATTACAGGAGAAGGTTCATTTACTACAGAAGACGCCATTTCTGCAGGTGGTTGGCGAATACTTTAACGGAAACCTAACAAACTAAAATATGTTTGAATATTAAAGCCCATACAGAACGAAAAGCATTTTAAACGTTTCAAATATATCTCCATTAGTGCTAAAGCAGCCTGGAGTTTTCACTAAAACCTCTAACCATTGTGCTCCAAATAATGTATTTTCGAACTTCCGCCATTCTTTATAGGGGGGGAGCTTGTATCGAATTGAATGAATATTAAATATACTTAAAATCTCTAAGTTATTAGGTAAAATAATTAGCTATGTTGAGTTAAATATTTCAGGCTTACTTTAATTGTGCTGCCGCAGAATGCTTATAAAAGTAAAAAAAATACTTGCGTTCGTACGAGCACGAAATGCCTTTAAAAATAAACAATATAAATATGCTTTGTTTATTGTGACAGTATTTATTAGTCAGTTGACACAAAATGTTTTTTTAGCTAAACCTTTGACGTGCTATGGATGGTGGAAGAAGACTCCTCAACCTGTCATTTTACTTTTTACTTTATTTTTAACAGACGTCGATATTACGGAGACACAACTGAAGAAAATGAACGGGGTCGGTTTCGCTTCACAATAAATAGATTTGTTTTTATTTGCTGTGGCTTTAAACAACTACCGAATGTTAAGCATAATTTGGACTAAAAATTACAAAATGTTGGCGTTCTTTTTTTAAAAAAATAAATAACATATACTCAAAAACAAACTATGGAGCCTCCAGTAAAAATCTATAGAATTATTCACAATTGGTTGTGAGACACATGTATTTTCTTAACAACAGTACAACAGATATCATTAGCATAAATGTTAAACTGCCAAATATGCTACTTCGTCTTATTTTAACTATTATTGTAAAGATTATTTTTTAATAAAACATTATTATTCTAATCCTATCAGTTTTGTTTTTATCAGAAGTAGGTATAATTTTGAACAATCGAAATATATTTTGAAAATCTGAATATGTTTTTATTTAAAATGATCCCAAAATGTTCACAATTTTACCTACTTATGAATAGGCTTTGTACGTCTTACTAGAACCAATATGTTCCAAATTTTTTTTAAGTAAAGGCCAGAAAGAAGCAAGTTTTTCACCTAAAATCAATTTTACTCTAAATTTATTTCCCAGAAAATGACGGAAATGAAGAAGTGAATGATCACCATGGAGATGAGGAATTTACAAAAGATGCGGATTTTGAAGATCTTGAAAACGACTTGGATGAAGTCCAAGCTCCGGAGCTGGAGTAAAATGGAAGAGGTTAGAACGAAGTAAAAAAATGTTTTCTGGCTTCATTACCTAAAAAATGCATTATTTATCAGAAATTATTTCGCATTTTTTAAACCCAATTTAAAGGGTTTCTTAGTAATTGAAATTATGGTATTGTCTATTTTATCGAATATCATGACTTCGGTATTTTTGTTAAAACTTTGTATTCAATTCTGCTATATCTTTGTAAATGTCGCATTTGTCTAATTCTAAATAGGGTAATCAGGTGACACTATATAAAGACAATTGTATCGATTCTCGACAAGCTTTCGCACAACCGTGATTCATCGGAACAAAGTAGAAACCATCAGGTGTTTATATCCGACCCGCGATCGTGATATGTTAAAGCTCTTTTCAAACACAAGTTTCATGACCCCTGTCTTGGATGTTAAAGCAACAATATAACTTCGTATCTTAAATTTAAGTCCCATATTTTTTTTGCGTTGCCTTGGCACCAAAAACTTATAACAATTTACGCGTGAAATTTGGGGTGCTGCAAAATGTTAAGAAGAATTGCTGTTAGCAAAAAAAACTATTAAAAATATATGTGCATCTGCATTTCTCAATTTATGGACTTATATTCATATTTAACAGTCTTACGTTAAAATATTTGTTTTAAAAAATAGTTTGCTTCCATTTTTAAGTTATTATTTTAAAATTGTGCAAAACTAATCTAATTTTCTTATTTCAGATTCAATCTTTGAATTGCATCAAGATTCGTTGTAATTTGTTGCAAATAAAACAAACCGATATAAAACATCTGTGTTGTTTTTGTAACCAAAACAGGAAAAGCTAATTAGAAGGCTTTCAACAAGACATTCGATTTATACAGGAAATATAGATGTTTGTAGGCGGTCTCAGTTCTAGGTTTCGATTATCTTAAAGCACTATAGCAAAACTTTTTAAGGTCATCTAGATAATTAAATCAGCTTAATTCTAATCAGTGAAAAAGCAAGCCGAAACGGCGTATTAGAGAAGATTGCGGACAGCACATTTGAAAAATGAAACCTATAGTTAGTACTTTGTACTTTTTTGCTAAAAAGAAAGGATGCAGATACACCGTACCGGTGAAAAAATGTTCACTTTTGTACCAGGCCATCCCGCCAACTCCTTGAATGTATTTAAATTAAGATTCCAGTAATATAATTGTGCATCGAATGATAGCCTGAGGTTTTCTAAAGTTACTTGCTGTAGACGTCCAATGTGACGTGATTCTAACAAGTTTATTTTTGTGCGTTCTCGGTAAGAATTTATTACAGTTTCACTCCTGGTTCTAATTTTAATACCCTTTTTATTGGACAGTTAACTGGCAATAAAAAATTTTATAAGATGTAGAACAGGGGTCGCCAACCTACGGCCGCGGGCCGGATCCCCGCCGATGTAATTCATCCGGCCCGCCGCCTCTTTGACAAATTAGACACGAGTCTATTTCACATACTTTTTGACTATTTTAACTACGTAAGTGCAAAAAATATTCGCGCTTCGCGCAAATCAACATTCTACCTACGCTGTGTTTACTAGATCAGCGCTTCTTTACCGTTGCGCCGTGAAAAGCTGCCAAGTGCGTCACGGAAAAACGGAAAACGTATTCAAAATATTGGACATATATTTTTTAACATTTTTTTTATTTTCGGCAATATAATAAAAACTTGCAAGAAATTGAACCCAAAATTACCCAAAAAAATTGCGCTCGCTTCGCTCGCCAGGGGTTAGTAATATGGATGACGAAGTGTGGACTCACATTTTAAATCAAACAAACGCTTTTTTTATTTGCGCCAACACTTTAGCGCCTCCTTAACGTAATTAAAATCGTTTTAAGTACAAAAACGAACCGTCCGCCTGATTCACAGTTGTTTTAACATGAAAATAACACAATTCTTAGTTAACTATTACAATCATGTTTTGCGGCCCGCAGAGATCTTTCCGAGTTTCGTTTTGGCCAAAAGGTTGCCGACCCCTGGTGTCATTAAAAGACAAAAGATTTAAGCGTGCAAATACGTTTTCGAACTATTTTTTAAAGCACCGCTCTGCAACCTTTTTTTACGCGCGGCACACTAACAGAGCTCAACAAAGACCTTGGAGACGTGAGCTAATATCCCAGGTAGTCCATACAATAAGAAGTGTCTTATGGTGAAAGTGGCCAAAGGCGCAAATATCAACGTAGTATACTTTATTATATTTTAATTTTTTTTTAATTTTTTTTTGGTTTATAGCCTCCCTGAAATATTTTGCCAGCAGATGCGATAATAATAAGGACAAAAATAACTATCATTTTACAGCTGTATTTAAAAGGTTTTAATCGCATGTTATGACGCCCTTGCTGCTTTGGTAAAATACTTGGAAATACATTTTTAGATGCGTTATTCGCTTTTAAAACTTTTCGAAATATGACTTTCCGCGATTGGACGTAACATAGATTTGAAGAAAGTTTTTTGATATTAAGAAATTTATGAAAAGGCAACACCTGGATTATTTCGTACGCGGTTATAAGTAATCTTACTAATTATTCTTCTAACTTTGCTTATAATTAAATTTTACATTAATAAAAAACAGAAAAACCTGATATAACCCAGCACACCAAACGCTAGACACTGCTTTAAGCCATCATAAGGTCTAGTTTAAAAAAAGTTAATGGACAAATTGCGAAAGTTTACACTAAAAGTGTCAAAATAACTTGGGCTGAATACAAGAGCTAGGTTTACTGAGTAACTGCTAGAAAATGATTCACAATAATCTTTGATAATACTTAATCAAAATCTGGTGGAAGTTGTTGGAAAAAGCAATGTGATGTACGTTTTTGATTTTTGTCTTAACATGTGATTAGCCGACCAACTCACTTTGCACATGAAAATACATAGGCGGTCACGGCGTAATTTGACTGCGTGGAATGGCGGTTCAGTAATGCAACAATGAGCCAAGATAAGAACTTTGTGCAACACCAGCTTTTATTATACCCAAAATAAATATGCGGCTATCACGCGGCCCACAATTACATAAAATACAACTCGCAGCCAACTTATAATGGCCTAATTAAGGTCCACATTTGGCTCGCGGCCTACAGCTTGCCGATCACTGCTGTAGAAGATAGATAAATGTATTTATTCGGAATATCAAACGCAAAAGGAAACAATAAAACAACACACCGCTACGTAAATCACGGTTCTGAGTTCCCAGGGGGCAGCGAAAGACCGTTAGGTACATCGAGTCAGCTGCCCCCTGGTAGTGGTTCTATTCGCATTAAAAAATGTTGTAAGGAATGAATCGTATTTAAATTACATAGAGAATAATACGCCGACAGAAGTTTCATGCGTTTATTGTATTTAACTTGTCTATTGACTCAATACTTTTCACAAGGTCAAAAAACAAAGGATGCATTTGACATTTGGCTGTTCAGTTAGAAATACCACGCAAGCAAGCTTTGCCAAATGAATGAAAATAGTTTTGATAGATTCAAAATAAATTCGACAAGTGAATGGCAGTTGGCAAAACCTAAGCAGCTACAAAACCCGTATGGTTATGTTTGATTGAAGCCGTTCATTCAATTCCTTATTAGCTCAGCGTTATTCGAAGATGTGATTGGCAGCTGAATACCCCAAAAAACCCATAGCTGCTTGCAATCAAACGTTTAGATTAAAATGGATAATAGTTTGATTCTTAATTACAATGGAAAAGCGGAGACTGTCTTAAACGTTTTGATATTTTCATTCTAAGCGCTTTCAAATGTTTCCGCTGATTTTTAAGTTGATTTGAAGATTTTTAGTTCTTTAGACGACATCTATTCCATATTAGTTGACAAATTCATTCCGAGATGCGCTAAAGTTTTATCTCAATTGTTGTTAGTTTGATGAGTTTGACAAACTCTTCCTTCAAATTGTATTTAAGCGAGCTTGGATGAAATGTTAATCACACAACTCTGCATCGCAACTGCTTAAGGTGAGTGGGTTCGGTCAGGAGAAACGCTTGCGTTTACTATTTTTTTTATTATTTTGTATTTTTTTTTTGCATTGTCTTTGCAAAAAATTATGCCGTAAACTAGTTTATGAAACTTTGCGTAAGCTTTAAAAACTATGCATAAACAAGTGATTGCAATTTGAAACGATTTATTTTTGCTCGTGTGATGTTAAATTTTTTTCGGGGAACTATTTCATTTAACATTTCGCGCTCTTTGCAAGATTACATGTAAATAGGTTAAGGTTAAAAATATTTTGTACTTCGTGATTAAAAATCATGTTTTTCCTAATTTGACAATTATGGCTTTCTTGCAGTAAACAATTCTTTTTTTGTTGTTTATAAATAACACAGGTTTTTGCTTTATTTCTTTAAATTCAAGCCGTAAATTGGCTGGCGGTGGTAAATGTTATTAATATCTCAATTTTTTTCAACTTAAAAAAATTTCGAAAACATTGACTTTACAAATAAAATAATTTAAATTCAAAATAAAAAACATTATAATCGTTAAATAGAAGGGTTTTAAATTGGCACTAAAACATTTGGTTTATTGTTATAGAAACAGTCAACAATTTTAACATTATTACTAAATAAATGTCTTAACCTTTCAGCACTTTTGAAAAGGTTTACCACAATTAGTAACTCTTTAAACTTTACTTACAGATGAAGAGCTCGACATTTCTTGCCCTTTTCCTGCTTTTTCTGCTCGTGGTCGACTTTAGCGACGCCTGGGGGAGACGACGACGACGACGTCGAAGAAGAAGAAGGAGAACCATTTATTTCAGGAGAAGGTTCATTCACTACAGACGACGCCGATTTTTCTGCAGGTCGGTTGGCGTTTAAGTTTATAAAAAAAAAAAGTGACTTACTGCACTGATGATAACAAAATAAATTGCCGAAACGTTTGCTAATAAAAGAATGAATCTTTTATCTATTATTTGGGCCACTCTGTTTCTACTGAAAACTAAAGTCCATACAGAAGTAGCACCGGCGAATGGCTATTTCTCAACCTTCTACCCGCTGAACCTGTGTAGCTCAGTTGGTAGAGCGACGGCCCGGTATGACCGAGGTCGTGAGTTCGAACCTCACTGCAGGCTAGTTGTTTTTCTAGTCTGCTCTGCTTGCATCATTGATCAACAGATTTGGTGAGTCTGCAATGGCTTTCTGTGTAGGCTACGTACAGAAGTAGGCAGCAGTTAAAACGTTTCGAGCATTTTCCCATTTGTTTTCAACATCAGATATATGAGGATATTCCTACCAGGTCTAACTAAAACCTCCAACCATTGTGCTTCAGATAATGTATTCCTGACCTTACGAACAGCGTTTTTTATGAAGGCTAAATTGAAATATTGATTTATATCTGTGGTTGTCGAATCTTTTCCACTTGCGTCGTATTGAAAATATAATAAATAAATTTCGAAAAAGCGTATGGTCGACATAAACCTGTGCGCAATACAAAAACAAACTAATGTTTAATAAAGCCTTGTGTCTTTGGGCCTATGTTATAAATTTACCTGTCACATTTAATAATATCTCCAAACAAGTTTGACTTGTTTAACCACTTGTTCAACTAATAATATTATTATTTAAAAATATGAAGCGATGTTAAAATATTCCAGGCTTACATAAATTATGTCGTGACAGAATGCTTGTTAAATGTATAAAGCACTTGCCTTCTTACGAGCACAAAATGCTTTAAAAGAATAAACTTTGTTTATTGTAACAATATTTATAAGTTGGGTCACAAAAAGAACCCAACCGACGAAAAATTTTTCACCTAAACCTTTGGCATTTGTGTTGCAAGTTAACTTGTTCTATTTTCACTTCCAGGCGTCGATCCTATGGAGACACAGCTGAAGAAAATGAACAAGGTTCGTTGAGATCGCTTCACATTGAAGTTTATTGCTTGAAAACGTGTTTTGCCATTAGCGGATGTTTAGGACTAAAATTACAAAATGTTGGCGTTATTTCTTTAAAAAAAATACAATGCATAAAAGTACAATATGGGGACTACCCTCAAAAGTCATAGAATTATTCGCAATTGTTTGATATTGTAAACTTAACATGTTTTTATTGTACCCAGCCATCATAAGAATAAATGGTGAACCGCCTAATATGTTACCTTATATATTTTTGCAAGTGAAATGCAACTATCATTATCAAGATTTTTTATGAAATATTAATATTTTAACACGATCAGTTTTTCTTTATTTATCACAAGTAGGTATAATTTTGAACATTTCAAATATCATTGAATTTCTGAATATATATTTTTTCATTTAAAATGATACCGGGAAGGATTTGACATCCTTACTGCGTCTTAATAGAACCATTATGTTCCAAATTATAGTTTTAGTTTATAAGATTCAACATATTTCTAATTTTTTTCTTTCATTTTAAATGCTTTTGACTAAAACTGTCGTTTTTACAAGTAGAAGTCCAAAAAGAGCAAGTTTTTCGCCTAGTAAATCAATTTTACTCTAAATTTATTTCCCAGAAAATGACGGAAATGAAGAAGTGAATGATCACCATGGAGATGAGGAATTCATGAAAGATGCGGATTTTGAAGATCTTGAAAACGACTTGGATGAAGTCCAAGCTCCGGAGCTGGAGTAAAATGGAAGAGGTAAGAACGAAGTAAAAAAATGTTTTCTGGCTTCATTACCTAAAAAATGCATTATTTATCAAAAATAATTTCGCATCTTTTAAACCCAGGGGGTTTCTTAGTAATTTTAATTATGGCTATTTCATTGAATATAATGGCTTCGATATTTTTGTTAAAACTTTGTATTCAATTCTGCTATATCTTTGTAAATGTCGCATTTGTCTAATTCTAAATACGGCAATCAGGTGACACTATATAAAGACAATTGTATCGATTCTCGACAAGCTTTTGCACAACCGTGCTTCATCAGAACAAAGTAGAAAATGAAGCACCTGATTTATTTAATTCTGTCATTGCAAAGCCTGGACAACGTTGACACAACTTTCTTTTTCAGATTCCTGCTTCCAGATCACAAAGAGCAACAAAATAAACCGTGTTTTGCTGTCATCAATAAAATTGTGCTAAAACCAACATTTTGTGCTTGAATTTTCTAAAAGTAGTAAAACGCATGAACAAGTAATTTCGTTGAAAATAAGTTGTTAGCATTTGCACAGATAAGGCCACGCTAATTAAAGGTATTTTTAGACAGAAATGATTGTTTTTACAAAATATTCAATTCTTCGTAAAAACAAGAAAGGCACAAAAAACAATAAGAATCCATAATCTCTAAAACAGCCACTAGGGGTGTCTATTAAAAGCGTTTCTGACATAAATTTAAAAACAGAATATCAGCGGCGCGTAATGAATTATGACGTAATAACGTTATGCACCTGACGTTTAATAAAGAACAAAAATAAAATTGTGTTATCCAAAGGTGGTAATTTGGCCCTAAATACCGTGTTTAGTGATAAAACACAAATTACAGCCTGTAGTTTTAAAATGCACAACTTAAAAAAAAAAGCAAAAATCTAAACCAAGCAAATAAGAGCAGAGTTCGAACTTAACAAATAGCAACATTCAAGTGCTGTCCTAATTACAAACAACAGCTGTAAATGTAAAGGGTGTTTGTTTTGTTGCAACACAATGGACCGCTCGAATGCTCGAAGTTGAACACAACAAAAAAAAAACTAGAGCGTAATGGTTGGAGGTTGTAGTAAGACGTGGAATAAATATAAAACCCATATACAAGATAAAGTAACATTTTGGACGTTTTAAATAAAATCTAAACATATATTCAAATGTTCCAAAAAGTTCTCTATAGGCTTTGGTATTTGTAAAACAGATATTAAATCATATTTTTCCATTTCGACCACTGTGTTTGGATTAACACATTTTCTTTTTCAGTCAGCACTTCTCGTCAGTTCACGCGTTTGCTTCCTAAGGCACAATTTGCTTTCAGTCAGCCTCCAAATGCTGAAGGGTTTTCAAAAACTGCAAGGAAAGGTTGACAGAAGCTGCAGGTTATCGTTGTTTTGGTGTTAAGACAGTGAAATATAATAGTCCAATATCTTGTTCTGCCGGCCTTTAATACAGCACGGCTTTCTTTTCACTTATTGCTTTTATCCAATTAAAAAAGTTGCATTTTAGAAAGTGTGTCGGTTAATCAAAGCCCAACAAATAGCAGACTGACTGCTTATCAAAATGAACCTATTTATTGGGATTCCAGTGATATTTAGCACAACATCAACGTCAGAATAGAACGCAGTTGGGAATAAGAAACAAATGCGACTAATATATAAGAACGTCTAAAATCGAAGTTAGACCGTAACCAGTCGGAATAACACCGAAATTACCAGAATGAGGCCCCTACAACTGTTTTGGGCCCCTTAAATCTAAACAGGCTCCAACAAATGCGCCTAAACGTCGACACCAAAACGGCCAGTGCCAGACCCATGGCCCCCGATCGTCCAAAACCCTCTATCTGCAGTTTAAGGCGTTATTTTGACCATTTAGGTCTTATTTAGGCGATTTAAATATTACTGCGTAGTTGGCTTTATTATGTCGCTGGTCTTAATACTATGTTTTTGTAGATACTCTTATTTGGATATTGTTTCTTTGTAGGTTTTATTGTGTGTTCCCACAAAATGCTCGCTGTTTCTGCTAAAGTGGTTACCTAACCTACGTCGGAGGTATTTTGAAAAATCAATACTTCTTTTTCTGCGCCAATTTTACCACCGTTTTTATATATCTCTATAGAAGTCTTAGCCATTTCTTCGTTTTCTAAATGAACGTTTTTTGTGATCTGCAAGCCATAAAAAATAAGTGGCTGTCAACATCTAAGGTGGTCCATTGTGCAATTTCTTGCAGCGTAAGGCCCCACTGTGCATGCGAACGCGATAACAATAAAATATCGTGTCAACACAAAAAATGTACTCTCGGTAAATTTGAAATCAATGACAAGTGACATGAAAGAAATAATAAAGTACGCGAAATATCTGACGTTTGCAGTTAAATTTCTTAAGTGTTTTTTGCCAATTCGACTTTATCAGGTTGTAGATCTTGATTAGTTTTATTTAGTTATTTACTTCTACTTTGAAAAACGATTTGCGCTAATATATAGACATAAAAAAGAAGTATGTGTAAGGAGCCAGCAAACATCGTCTATAAAACTATAGCCTTAAAGGCTGTAGACCCCACAGTTTGACTCATATTTCAGGAAATAGTTGACTTACACAAAACCGCTGCCAGTAGGAGCTTTATTTTCTGAGTTAAAAAAGCCTATCAGGCCTATACGACCTTTGACCCCAAGCCCAACCTCTAACTTTATCACTAACTCCCTAATAATTGTAACCATAACCCAATTGCTATTTGCTAAGAAGTCAAACGGTCAACAGATGCAGGTGATGTCGCGTACATTAGTCAGGCGAAGTTTTGAGGTTGTAAAGAAAACTTCAAGCTAATAATAGCATTGTGTGGACATTCTTTAAAACAATACACCCTATCTACGTCATAATTAATTCTTTTAAGGCAGTGGTCGGCAAACTGCGGGCCGCAGAGCATTTTCAGTGGGCCGCGAGTTATTTTGTAATATTTTAGTGCAACGAGTTGTGGGCCGCTTGATAGCCGCTCAATCGTACATTCATTGCACTGTATTTGAAAAGTTGGTGAGGCTAAGAATTATATTGTCTCAGCGTGTTTCAGGCCCGCTTGCCAAATATGACCCTGAGAGTGCCTGTCAAACTATATTTTTTGCCAACTTTAACTATGTAAACGCAAAATTTTCCGCGCTTCGCGCGTATATTTCTTGTTTGTAGTATGTTTTACATTATGGCAGTGTTTTCGGTTTCAAGGCGAATGTAATATTTCACGTTTCTACATCCTAAGAACCCCTGTTTTTCGTGTTTCGTGCGAACGTTTTCCCCGGTGCCGCCATTCAGCTGTGGAGATGATATAGTGGTAATATAAAGTATACACGCCTAACGTAAACAATTCGCCAAATGACGTTTAGCTTCATACTTGCGCACGAGTTCATTCGAGAACAACAAGTGTTTCAAAGAACAATTGTTTTATGACGTAACTTTGTGACGTCATTCTAATGTCCCCAACTCAAAACAAATATCCTGAATCCATCCAGTATTTCATAGCGGTTTGTAAATATTTTAACTTTATCCAATATGTCCTCTATTAGTAACAGGTGTTCAATTTGCCATGAGTAAAAATATTTAATTGATACTTTCTATTCTGGGTATAATTTGACTAATATTTTGTCTTGTAGAAAAAATTAGACTGATAATCTGTCTTCTGTTTAAGAAACATTTGAAGTTATTTCAAATCGTTTATTGCATGAACACAAATTCTTAAATGTTCTTTAAGCTCAGTGTTTTCTTCTTTATGCTTCTATTCGTGAAATCTGAAACAAAAAAGACAAGGATTATTGAATGAAATGTGTTTAAGGTAAGTCACACCCTAATACTGGAAACCTTTTGCCTCCTTATTGTGTTGATCCTCCGATCTCTTATTAACACTTGATCAACTTTTACTACCCTTATATCTCATCCGTTTTTACCCTTTGGAATATTTTTTTTCATTCTTAGCCTCATTCTTTCCACCGAATTCTATTTTTTCGACTTCGTACTCATTTTGCCCGTATTTCATACTCAGACCCGCTATCCCTACCCTCAACCCCAGTTATTTTACTCCCAAACCCCAAAATCGAACAATCTTGCTTCATTTCCCTCCCTATATTATTTTCTCATATATTTCTCTATTTTTACCCTCAACCCAATTGTTTCAATTTTCCGTCTTTTCCAACCTTATTTTTACCCCTCAGCTCCAGTTATTTAACCCCAAACCCCAAAACCCACCAATCTTGTTCGACTTCCTCCTCCATATTATTCTCCTCTGCATCAGGAACTTCTTCTCCATGCTCATCCTCACCAATCATCTCTTCAATTTCTTGGTCTGAACAAACGTTTTAGGTTCACCAACAATCGTGTTTAAAATTTTAAACCACATCCCTCTAAAGTATCGCCTTTCTAATATTATTCCTTCCTTAGCTTACTTTTTATTCAAGTCGAGAGAGAACCTCAAGTTACTCTCTTTATTCAAAGTTAAATCAAAAGTCGTCGTTTTGCAAAAAAACACAGTTTTGCGACTGTTGTTATTAAATTGATGTCAAACGCTATTTTTATTTTGTAGTACATATTCAAAAAAAAAATATTGTAGTATATTCAAATATTGTAGTACAAATTAACTAGGACTTCGCATGCCACTAGCATTGCACGGTTAAGTGCATAAAATATTAGGTTTCATAAAAACAAAATGTTTCGGCATGGTTTTTACTTTTAGGTCCAATTATCACACATTTGATGTAACAATCGCACCTAATAATGTTGCAAATTTACCATTTTAGGGACTTATTGCGAAACTTGTTGAAATTAAATGTTTTACCTTGGTCTTCAACGGCCTCGTCTCCCAATCGTCTTCTCCTTATAAAGATCCTTTATAAACAAAATTTAATGTGAGAAGACAGAACAACAGTAACATGGGGGGATACCGGTTGCAACAGAGTAATTTAGCCTTTATTCATGTTTGATGTGATTTTCACATTGAAAAGTAGCAAAATAAAAACAAACTTTAAACGATACTTTGTTAAAAGCAAAAACAATTTGAACGGTATGTTTCAATTAAAAGCGAAAAAAGTTCTAACGCTACGGTTTGCTCTATAATTTAAAAAAATGAATACTTCAAACCAGACTTGTACAAATAGATTTATTTAGCTTTTGAAATTGCATTGGCATTGGAACTTAATTTTTGTTTTCGCAAACTAGATTACAATTACCGGATGCCTAAAAATTTGAAACAGAAATGTCGATTACCTTCAATTCTTTACAATTAATTTAATTTTAGTCGCAATTTGTTCTTTTAAGAATGTGAATGGTAAATATGTTTATGCTAATTTTTTTATCTTTTAAGCATAAGCTCCTTATACTATAAAAATCACCTACAAATTTTTTCGACCAAAGAGTGTTAATTAAAATATTTTTTTCGACTGAAACACTAAAATTGCCGTTAGAAAAAGTATCATTTTGGATAAAATCCGAATTCGGATTAGAATTGGAGCACGCAAGAAATTGGCAAACTACATAAGGATTAGTTTTGCTCTAATTCAATAAATTAAAAAACTAAGATTATCTTATTGTCCAAGGCTTCTCTAAACGGTGCCTTCTTCTGAAGCAATTGCGAACAAAAAACAAAAGAAGATTAAACGGTACCTTATTTGCATTAAATTACATTAAAATGTTAAACTGTACCTCCTTCTGAAGCACCTTCTGCATCTGAAGATTCGTCTTCTTCTGTAGCAAAATCTCCTTCTGCTAATTGACTCTCCCATGTCAATGATGAGAAGAAAGACCAGGAGCAGAGCTAGCATCATCGAACTCTTCATCTGCAACAAACAGACGACTTTAACTATCAATGTGGATTTTTGCCGATTGGGTAAGTTTAAAAAAATATACATCTTTTGCTGATCTCATAAATGGGTTATAAATGGTATTTTAAACAAAAAGTATTTTAAAGTTATAAATTTTTTAACTTTAAATTCTTGGTTTTTGCCGATTGAGTGAGTATAAAGAAATATAAATCTTTAACCGATTACGTAGATGTGCTATAAACGGTATTTCTAATTAATAGGTGTTTTTTTTAAAACATTAACCACCTAGGTTTCTTAAAGTAATAGGTTTAAGGTCCTTAATGTGGGTTTTTAAAAAAAATACACTTTTTACTGATCTCATACAGGGGTTATAAAAAGAGTTAAACATGTTCAGTTTAAAACAAATCTATAATTTTGCATCCCACAACACTTTAACTTTGTTTATCTTGATCAAGAAATATGCCGCTGACGGTAGAACCAACTCTGTAGAATTAACTTTGTAGAAATCTCTAGAAGTAACTCTGTAGAATTGCCTTTTTAGGCGACCTTTAGGCGACCCCTGTAAATTTCAACCATCTTACCTTGTTTGTTGTCTTGTTGTTTTAGCTGAATCTTCAAATCCAGGAATAATTTCGAAGCAAAATCCCAAGCTTATATATCCTTCGAGCGGAACCTCCCACTCTTCCTCCCAGTTCCTCCCACTCTTCTTGCTCCTCCTCGCATCCTGAGTGGGATCGCTCCATCCACGAATTAATCCTCCCGCGGATCTTTCAGCTGTAGGTTTGTTGTTTTACCGGGCTCTGCTGCTAAACCTCTTTCCTGGCTTCTTGCAAACTCGCCTGGCCTTTAATAATTTTGCAGATATTTTGAGGATTGCCTCTGACAACTATAATATTTCATATAATATTTTATTTCATATTTTATTGAAGTATATATTAACTGTAGTGCTGTAATAAAGTCTTGTCAAGTCATTTGTTGAATAACCTAAGTTCTTGTCCTGACATTTGTGTAATAACTTACGTCCAATTCAAGTCTCAACGCAATAAGAATATCAAAGCCCATACAGAAGTAGGTATCATTTTGTTTCGAATATCTCCTTACATGTTGCATATTGATGTTGGAAATAAAAAGAGTTATTCGAAACGTTCAAAATGCTTCCTACTTCTGTATGGGCTTTGATATTCTTATTATGTCTTACTACAACCTTCAGCCATTATGCTCCAAACTTAAGTTCAAGTCAAGTCATTGACTTAAGTCACTACAACACTAATTAACTGACAATTGTCTGCTGTAATTAAATATATTTTAAAAAATTTGAAAGTAAAACTATTTCCTTGGTTCCAGAAAACCCTTCGGGCATTAGATCAGCGTTTAACCCTAACTTTTTTAGGCTCGTGTTACCCTTCATCAGCTCCACTAGCATTTCGGTAAACGCTTTGCTGGATGTCACAAAAGCTAAATGAAATAATACATTTGAAATTTACCAAAGTAAGAAAAAGCATCTTTGATTTTTTGCAATTGAATCGCACACGAGAAATGTAATACGTACCAATAGAGCAAGGCTTGGAATCCTAGCAAATTTCTATCGACAACATTGAGCGTTAGAAACAGCACCCGTAACCAGTACATGCAATTGTTCTGAGCACTTGTTTTAACGATGACTTACTACAGAGCGTAATATTTATTTCATCAACGATTCCTAAAACATAATAAAAACACGGGTTGTGCGGGCCACGGTATTATTATCACTTTTTTAAAGGCTTAAAGGGAATAATTCCAAGCTCTTCAGTTAAGCCAGTCCATTATTTTACCGCTCTGTAAATACATACTTGTAGCAATACTTGGGTTGGTTGCGAAATTGAATGATTCTTGGCACGCAAAACCCCGCAAAGTTATTTGTGTTCGTCCGCAAGACAAACATTATAAACGGTTTCTCAATATTGTTTAATTTAGTTGCGAGAGCGTTGAAATTTCTCGTCCAATTTTTTAAAACGTCTGTCGCAAGCGTTGCCGTTTAGCTTATTTGGGTCGAAATTTCACCAATATTTTACAGCATTTGTGAACTAAGCAGTCTGCCACAAGGTCGCACTTGTTGCCAGCAATTGGCCGCATACATTTAAACCAGTGGTCCTTTTTCCTTGCTGCACCCTTTCGAATCACCAACCAATTCTCGCACCCCCTTCTAGAATTGCTTAGATAACAAAACCATTGTAATTTTATTTCTATACAAGTAACTGGTAGCACAGTAACACAATTCCAAAATGCGAGTTAGTTTTACATTTAACTGAGCCAAGACATAAATAAAAGCAATATACTATGTATCTAATAAAAGCTTGAGAAGCGCACGGCTCCCGAATAAAAATCAAGAACTTTTCGTCGGCATTATGTGTTCTTTTGGAGGGCAAGATTCTGTTATACATACTAAGCTCATACTATGTATCTGACCCAGCATCCCCGAACTGAAACCCTGCATCAAACAGAGACCTTATAAATTCAGTGCTTCAATGCTTTGTTGTGTTATAGCGTCTCAAGACGCCTTACCACAATAAAGGACATTTTGCATATTCATAAAAACGTTTTTGAAAGAATTATGACGTTTAACTATTTATAATAGACTTTGCCCAAGTTATCAGATCGATACCGGATACTAAGCGGCCTTAGGTAACACCAAAAAGTTTATTTTTAATCTCTTTATAAATATCTTTGGGTAACACAAGTGAGGACCGTTGTCTTCAACATAGTAAGCCTAAGTTTGTTTATCTTTTGGTAAAATTGTAGATACTCGTCCAATACCGATACCTAATTAAAATAGGATTTTCAGACATGGTTTCCAGCGCAGTGATTATTTTTTTAACGTTTTTTAAAGTACGGTATGTACTAACAAGAAAGGTTACCCAGATAGAATTTTATTTACCAGCACTAAGGCAATTGTTGCTTAAAACTTTCCTCTTTTTTTAAAGGCAAATAATGGTTTCTTAAAAACAATAATAATGGTTTCTTATAATATCTTAGTAATGACGTCGTTTGGTATGAGAGCTCTGTTATTTTGTCCAAAACATCGGAATTCCCCAACACAACTTCATATCTTATACTTGCTAGTGTTGAGTGGACAAATGTTTGTCCTCTGGTCTTAAGTACGAGAAGCATCGAAGTTACAAATTAAAAAAAGAAAAAAAATACATTTGTCAGACTCGTGAATAAACTAAACGGCAGACCAACTTAAAATGACGTCGTTTAAACTATTCTATATCAAATTCAGGGGTCGATAAACTGCGGCCCGCTTATCAAATCCAACCTGTCGGTTAAGTTTTTTGACCTGTAGCGTATTTCTATAATGATCGCAAAGTACAGTTATTATTACATAATAAACTGAAATGTTTGTCAGATGCAACTGAGCTACATTTTAATGAAATATAAGGCTAAGCGACAATTTCATTAAGCTAACTAAATATTTTGATAAATATTTTTTACGTTTTCTTCGTTTTATAGGAATTCGGTAGAATAAGGTGGAAAAAGGTGGATCGGCCCGCGATCGCCATTTTGTAAGAATTATCCGGCCTTAGGTTTGTGGTCACTTTATGTTGCGGGACGAGACCAAAAAACGAATTTGGGCTTGATCTTATACATGAGGCTACGATTATTCATAAACATTCGTTATGGTATTTCTTTTACCTTAAGAAGTCTTCAAGGGGAAAATTAAATTAAATCACACTTTATATTTATTCAGCTTATCGCAACCATGCTGTGTGAAGGACATTCCCAGCCAACTTTATTGAATTTTCAAAGTTAGTTTTGCAAAAAGAAAAAAACGACCAGGCAAAAGCGACAAATCTTGGAAGAATTTAGCGATTTTTTTGCAACTTTTCATCCCAATTCTTAACAAGGTGACATATATTGTTTTAAATATCCACCAGTTAAACTTGTGGTTTTCATTAGGACTTTGGAAACCTCTCTTGTGACATTTTATGTTTTTTCTAAAAGTGCAAAGGGGGATTAAATTGTTCGGCTCAAATTTGAGCCCATAGAAGGGTATAAGCACTGCTATATTTCTGGAAAGAAATGATTTTTTGTGTATTTATACGTTTTATTTATTACGTCAACTCACCAGGGTGTTTAGTTTGGGAATTCTCTTCACGCACTGCCGCACATCCTCGTCAGTAATGGTCACTAGGTGGCAGTTCTGGCTCTCTGAGGGAAGCAACCCCCCCTCGGTAACCCAGGGGTGGTTCTTTATCGAACCCAGGGTGATTCTAGACCCCGGGTCTTTCTCCAACATCTTTGTGATAAGATCCTGGCAACTTGACGTCACATTTGGCCTTCAAGAGAAAAGACCAATTTAGTGATTTATTTTCAGAATTTGATTTCGAAAACAGAATCTGCCTGAATCCGAATTGTTAACGAATCTGGTTAAGCAGTGCTTATACCCGTTGACAAGCACTGCTTGTTTTTATCCTTCACGCACTAAAATGTCGTCAGTGTTCAATTAAGTTTATCCAAGCCGGTTCAATCTGCTTCTACACAATATGTTTGACATATGTGGTGAGATGTTATACAGGTTTATTTTGTGAAACCCACCCACAAGCATTGCTGAAACAACATCCTACATCCAAAGCTCAAAATATTTACCGTCTGTTCACATGAGAAACAAGTTAACTCGGTTCGCGGCGAGTTATGTTAGACCGGATTAGCCTTCAGTAAGGCGCTGTTTCCTGAATCTTCCACCACGTTACACAACATATGTTTCTGCTGCAACTACCCATCTTACATTTTCTTTAAAATATTCCAAAGTTCTCGATTCCTTCCACTTACTCATATAGCAGAGCCGCCCAACACCGTTCTAGCTTTTATTTTGCTTTAATCCTAGCAATGATGGATGTCTCACATTTCATTCCAAGCTACACCCGATATTTTAAGACAAAAAATCAATGCCAAATGACGTCATTAAAAGGCTTGGATCTAGGATTTTTGTGTTTTTGGAGGTGGTGTATATAACTTATAAGCTTATCATATTGGGACGTGTCAAGCGATTTACAGATCTCAAACCCATGTATGTAATACGGCCATTTTGTGAGAAACTAAACCACTCGGCTGCGATGGCCAGCCCAAAGAGTTAGTTTTTCCAACTAAAACACAAAAAAACACTTTTTTCATTATGTTGATTAAATAGGGAGCTTTATAAAGTCTTGACCCTGAAATTAACCTTGTGTACCAAGTTTTTAAACGCTAATGGCGTGCCACAAGAAAATATCAGGTAGAATGAACATGAATAAAATAACTTCTCTTCAATTAAACTTTTCTTAACCGGGGATTTTTGTGCATAGGGGCATCAGAGTTTTTAGATATGACGTCAACACTTTCACAGATGTGTCTTAAGTATTAGTATAGAAATTTGAGAACAACGTTGAGATGTGGACCAAAATAAAAATAAAAAAGTGGTTTGCTTGTCTGTGGGCCACTAAAGTGTTAAAACATTACCCGGCGCGTTTAGGCAAAAAAGATTGCAGTGTGATGGCAAAATGTTATAAAGTATCTGCTGCTACACAACATTGAAAATATTATGTAGCATCACAGCCTATAAACTACTACTATGCGATCACGATATGGCCGACTGCTTTCAATCAGGAAACCAATTGAAACCTGATCGCCTTTTCCTTTGTGGCACTTTGGTATGATGTATGAGATTATTTCGAGACTAGGTATAAATG
This sequence comes from Ascidiella aspersa, assembly GCF_963924565.1. NCBI lineage: Eukaryota > Metazoa > Chordata > Ascidiacea > Phlebobranchia > Ascidiidae > Ascidiella > Ascidiella aspersa. The sequence goes on along the minus strand of NC_139452.1, from coordinate 406,442 downwards.
TCAAACAGTATCACCACCAAAATGTCATCTACGGCATCATTCTTCTTATTTAATTGTGCTTGTAATGCTTGGTGTATAAGTTTACCAACAATCCTTAATTTCTGATTATAAACCTCAAGTAGTGTAAACAACAAAATGCCAAACTGCTGTTTTTACATCATTATTTATTCAACCCACTCTTATTTTGGTCCGTTTTATTCAAAGTCAAGTCGCGCCAATTAATATAGAGACAATCTTCGTTACTGTTTACTGGTCTGTAAATTTGTATGAATAAATATTGACTCAAATCTGTATTGTTTGATATTTACCTCTAATAATCCATATATTATTCGTTTAAGATGTTGGAGTAATGGTTGGCAAGTGCGAATTCCGAAGTATACGATCCCAGACAAATATACACATGCATATATGAAGTGGTTGGACAACGGAATTTAATTTTGCGCGAAGAACCTCAGCTGACAAACAAACATCAGAGCGTTTTTCAATAAGGAAAACTAAAGGTGCGGTTCATGTTTACTAAATGTCTTCGGTGATAAGATCAGTTGTTCCAAATATTTTGGCTTATTGATAAATAATTTTAATTTGGTTTAAAATATGGATTCCTATCAGTTTAATAATACCGTAAAAGTTTTTGGACATCAGGTCATCTTAAATAATAGTGGTTAACAGACTGCCGCGGTTGAAATGTTTACGGCTTTTTCTTGTTAAACCAACGCTTTTCAGTTAAACCCCAACATCAAAATGTTTGATTTTTCATTTTTACTGTAATTTATATTGGTTTTAATTTATAAACAGTTGCTACCAGGCGTAATAATAATAATCGAAATCAGCTCCTCTGATAATTAGAGGAGCTATTTTGTATTATTATTGGTTTGAATTGTGGTTTAAATTATGACGTACATTGATATAAGTTTGATATCAAAATAACAGTTTTCAGCAATTTATATGTGTTTATTGATAAACGTTGATCGATGTTTCAGAATAAGTTTGCCGAATCGAAGTGATATCAAAATGTTCTGCATATCAGGTTTTCCTGTAAACAGTTAATGCATGGTTTAGTTCTGCAAGTTTAACATCTGGTTTAAAATATGGATTCCTGCCAGTTTAAGCGTGGCAATGGTAATGCCGCAAAAGTTTGGGACATAAAATGTCATCTTTAATGATAGTGGCTAACAGACTGCCGCTGTTGAAATGTTTAGGGCTTTTTCATGTTGGCCTAAACCAACGCTTTTTAACTGCACATTTTGTAGCATTTTCTTAATCATTTATTACCAAGCAGTTTAAAATAAATACCATTGAGCATACAGTGTTTAAAGATAAAACAGTTATAACGAATAAAAAAACTTGCAAGAAACTCCAGAGAAATACCGATGTACCGAACCTTTTCGCGCTTGCTTATCAAGTCCGCATTTCTAGACGTAAAATAAGTTTTTATCCAGAGGTAAAAAGGTTACGAAACGCCGCCTCGAAAAATAAAACCAGAAAAACTAACAAAATGAAATGTGGCTCCTTGTCGCCTCTAGCGGTGACAACCTAACGCAGAAATAATTGCGTCGAATTTACAAAACGCCGTTTTACTGAAGCAATGTTCGTTGATGTTTTTCTACTAGTTAAGCTCATCGTTTAACTTTTATTTATCAAAGTGAGGGGTTTTTACTGTTATATTGTATCCTTGTTGTCTAATTTGTATTAGGGTTCATATTTTTACTCGCTTAGCTAATTTTTGGTTTGTTAGACAACTGTAGAAGAATAAATGTTTTGATTTTAATTACGTCTAAAAAGTGAATTTTAACGGAATAATTTACATAATATTCTCCAGGTCACGAACTTCAAGATGTACATTATTTTGAAAAGCGAATTTAAATAGAAATGAATTATAATTTTTCTCATTATTAGGATAAGAAAAAAACCATCGGAGTGACCCATTTATTTTACATTTAATAATGAATGTCAAAAGACGCTAAATATTATGTGGGTTTACACCCTATCAACTACAACTATACGATCATGGTTCGACCGAAATAAGCAGGAAACCCATTGAAACCTGATCACCTTTTCCTTTGTGACACTTTGGTCTGATGTATGAGATTATTTCGAGACTGATAAGGTTATTGCTTAACCCTCTGGGTAGAAATATCAAATAGTAGAAACAACAAAATACCACTTATATTATTTTACTGGATTGTTTTAAATACTTATGTTAAGTTTTATTTAATACCACGTAGCGCAAATAAACACATGCACTTAGTTTATAATCACCGCTCACTGAGAAACTATAAATAGACCTTATAGGACACTTTCCTGCTGACTCACTCGCAACATTTCACCGGGAGAGTTTGTTGGTGACTAGCCTTGCTTAATGTGAGTCCCATATTAATCATTTTGTGATCGTTTGATTAGATTTTCATCTGCCTTCTATATAAAGTATGTTTTGCTTTTTTACAGTTTTTAAAAATGTTTAATTTCAGGCCACGCAATTGCTGGCAACCAAGCGAATAATATATTTGATTTTAAAACAACATATTATTGATTTTAGAATATGTTATTTATTAAGTTACACTTGTAATTTATCCTCACCTATTCCTACTCTTACCAAATTGTCAGAACAAGGATATATACAGCTTTCCCTTTAAATAGAATCACACTTTATATTGTGTGTATTTCAGATCCTCTTTTTTTGACCTGGCCCTCCCAAGAGAATGCTTTGTCGTATTTGTAACTTTCCATACATCTTTCCTTCCAGGCAGAACACACTTCACACCTTGAAGAAACAAGCTGAATGAGGAATTTATGAGAACTGCGGAGCTCTGACAAGCAGCCCACTTAACAGAAGAGTTTTTCTGTTAAAACAACGCAAACTCTTCACTTAAACCCAATCACCAAAGGTTTGCTTCCAGCAGAGTTTTTATTTAGCAGTATATCTCATTTAAGCGAGAAAAGAATAAATATTAAGTTTACCCAACAAGCGGAATACTAGTTTTTTAATCGAATTTTACTATTGTTAGACTTAAAGCAATGTAGATTTCTTTCAAGTTATGTAAATGTTAGCTATAATTTAAAACAATAGTTTCAAAAGTTTGGTTAATTGTGGCGGTGGTAATGACATAAAAGTTTAATTCGGCACATTAACAAATATGAGGAGGATTCAGGTTTTTTAAAGAATTACGGTTAACTAAAGGTCATTAACAGTAATAACGCAGTTATGTGCAATAAAATAAATCTTTGGTTGCAAAGCAAATGTCATTAAAAAGGACACGGACAAGTTAGAGTTCTATTGATTAACTTTTGTAAACAGTTTTGGGATGCGGCGTTGCACCGCAACAAAAACGTTTAAACTTTTAAGAAACGCCGCCTCGAAAAATAAAACCAGAAAAACTAACAAATTGAAATGTGGCTCCTTGTCGCCTCTAGCGGTGACAACCTAACGCAGAAATAATTGCGCCGAATTTGCGAAACGCCGTTTTACTGAAGCAGCGTTTTTGGATGTCGTTCTACTAGTTAAGCTCATCGTTTAACTTTTTTTTAAGTGAGGTGTTTTTACTGTTATATTGCATCTTTGTTGTCTAATTTGTATTCTGATTCATACTCTTACTCGCTTCAATTTTAACTTTAGCTTATTAATGCACTTTGTTAGACAAACCGTAGAAGAATAAATGTTTTGATAATAATTGCGTCTAAAAAAGTTGAATTTTAACGGAATAATTTACATAATATTCTCCAGGTCGCGAACTGTAAGACATAAATAGTAATTTTAATATAGGAATAAATTAATTTTCTCTTTTTTAGGATAAGAAAAAAAAAAACAATACAGAAGGACCCATTTATTCTACACATCAGGTAAATCAAATGTCACAATGTTTTCTGCCAAGAAGCCAAATATTTACCTGAAGCGAATTTTAATAAGAATAAATTATTTTTCTGCTTTTCAGAATAATAAAGAAAGAAAGAAAGAAAGAAGCCGAATATTTGTTGAACAACCTCAGCTGGACAACGGATTCTTGTGTGACAAAAGTTTTGTGTCTTGGCCCCAAATATTCGCAATGTGTGTAAATTTAATGTTATTTGGATACATTATAAACGTATCTGTAATGTAGCTTGACGTTGAATTTTAAAGCAAAAAGGTAGAGTAGATTAACATCATCTTTATTAAGAATGTGAAACATTAATTGAAGGTGATAAAAGTTCGTATCAAAGCGTTTTTATCAAGATCAAGATCCAGCCTTTTTGGCTTTCAGTTCATTATCAAGCTAATGTTATTTGCTTGTTCAATTCTACGCCGGTGTTTGACAGTTTTGTGTATTTAACTCTTGGGTGAAAATTACTTTGTGCAGTTAGAACTATTATTAAGCCACGCACTTGTAGCGATTATGAGGCGTTTTTGGGGAAATTGCGTCTATCAAAACCCCTGCAAAGTAACCTTAATGTGTTCGCGCAACATATACTTCAATGTACTGCCGAAATTGTTTGAATTGTGCCGTTATTTTATTGGTATACGGCTTCAGAAAGTAATTTAAAATGTAGTATATTTAATATTTATGCTAGTATCAAAGGTGAAAAGCACTACACTATATGGTTAGCGCTGTTGTATACAACGTGTAATTCCAACCCAGCTTGCATTTTATATAATATATCGACCAAATGGCCCCCAACCTTAACTGAACACCTATTATAGTGCCGGATTGATGTTTGCTGTTGGGTGGGAAACCCAACAATTGCCGGAAATAAAACAGGCTGGTGATGATACGTCAGCGTCGTCAGGCGGTTGGTGTTACTTCAATCGGTTTAGATTTGTTGTAATTCAAGGCGATCTTTTAAACCAGAGGCGCGCAAACTTCTTTCATGAGGGCTGAATAACAAACAAATTACGATCACGGGCCGGGTATAATATTTTTTGACGCACTTTATGGACTTTATTATCGTTAAACAAAGAAAATTTAAGTAACTATGCAATGAAAACTGCAGCGAGCTTTAATAAATTGTCGTTCAGTTAAAATTTCATTAAGATTTTGATCTGGAGTGCCATACCTAAAACATTTATACATTTAAAAAAAGCATTTGCTGTTAGCACCTTATAACTAAACATACAGTAGGCAACCATTGAATTGTATAATGTATGAAGATTGTACAAATATATGACAATGCAATGGAGAAAATGGTCCAACTAAAGATCTTATGTGTGCGTGAAACCTTTTGTCGTGCCAATTACAACAAGTAACCAACTGCTTGCAGGAACAACACGCTAACAATATAAACAAAAGTTTACAGAAGCATAGAATGAACATCAAAGCTTAACCAAAAGCAGGTGGCATTTTGAACGTTTCAAAAAATATTTTTACATTTTCAACATCTACAGAAGCAAGAATTGAATTTTAATACGCAATTCCGGTTTCTCGCTAAATGTTTATGGTGCTAATAGCGGCTGGCTGTTTCGTCACAGTGTTGTTGTTTATTGTGGCAGCCTGGGTTGGTTTCAGGCTCCCAACCATCCGCTTGATTCCTGATAAATGTTGATGTTGCTTGGAAGAATGATCTGCTGTATTCTACCTCACATCATTGCTTCAGATTCCTGATAAATGTTGATGTTGCTTGAAAGAATGATCTGTGGAATTCTACCTCACAACATTGCGCCAGATTGGTGCAAATGTTTACTGCGAACGACTGCGACGTCCAGCGCTTGCTGAGATCGCAAACATGAGCTAGTCGGAAGCTTACTTGGAAGTGACAGGACGATCCTTCGTTCCCAACCAGCTCCATTATTTCTCTAGCTTCCTAATTATCTTTTGTTTTAATATTGCTTTTTTTAGGCATTTGAGCGTAATTCTTTTTTATCCTGATATGGCTTTTTTTCTTGAGGCGTCTTGCGCATAAAACCTCCATCAATTTTGCATTTGCTGCAGTTAGAGAAAATTGTTGTGAGTGAGGCTGTGTAGTATTAACCGTTAAGTGCAATAAAACTCTAGTATAGTAAAATAGTTGATAAAATAGGTAATTTATGCTTATTGAAAGCCGCCGAAGTGATACTTTAGGTATGTTGCATGTTTCTGTATTCTTAATTTCGATATTTTGGCTGAAGTTTGAAATGATTATATCCGATATTTTTTTTAATAAAATTTAAAATAATAAATTTTAAAATAATAAATGTGCTCAAATTGAGATTTCGGAATTTAAATAAATTTAATTAAAACATAACTGTAAAGTTAATCGTAACGACCGCCGTTCTTAATCTTATAAAATTAGTTTCTACTATAATACGTCATGAACAAAGAAGATTTGGTTAAAATATTTTAAACTAAGTAACAATATACAACTGTCGGATCTGTTAATGTGCCTTTAAAATTTTGTGTGAGTGTTTTTATATTATAATCAAATTAAAGATTGGTTGATGGAGTTTGATTCTTACATAAATTAAAAAAAATAAATAACACATGCATGAATCTGTAATGTGAACTTTGTGATGAATGTCGAAGCCAAAAAGGTCGAGTAGATCAACATCATTTTTATTAAGGTGTTATCCATACAAATCCATTATCACGTTTTAATCAAGATGATGTCGGCTAATTCAACATTTTTGCTTTGCAATTCATTTTCAAGGTTCGTTAATTTTAATTCGATAGAATAATTTCGGGATTTTATTTTTACAAAAGCAGCGAGTTGGACGAAAAATGCTGCAAATATAACATTTCACATGGTTTGACACGGTAAATAGATAATTATTATAACCTAAACGTAAATAAATAATTCATTGGTGAGTGAATCGCTTTTGACAACATGTTTTAGCGTCAAAATTAATAAAATAAAGGTTATAGGCAGTCTAACGAAAAGCTTTAATTTGTTAGACAGCATTGTGTTCTAAAAAAGAACTGTTAAAATAGAAATTTTGTGCTATGGAAGCTGGGTTCTAAGAAATTGAATATTGCACAAAATAAAGTGAATTTTTATGTAAAAAAAATATTTCAAAAGCATTTAAAGAATATCGGCACGACAAGAAAGTTATTTAAATGTTCCATGTTCCTTAGTACGCCAATAGAGGTCCCAACTAAACTACAAAGTTATTTAAAGTCTCCCGGCTCGAAAAGAGAGGCCCCAACTAAACTACAAAGTTATTTAAAGTTCCCCGGCACGAAAAGAGAGGCCCCAACTAAACTACAAAGTTATTTAAAGTTCCTGGCACGAAAAGAGAGGCCCCAACTAAACTAAAAAGTTATTTAAAGTTCCCCGGCACAACAAGAGAAGCCCCAACTAAACTACAAAGTTATTTAAATGTCCTTAGCACGCCAAGAGAGGCCCCAACTAAACTACAAAGTTATTTAAAGTTCCCTGGAACAAAAAGAGAGGCCCCAACTAAACTACAAAGTTATTTAAAGTACCCCGGCACAACAAGAGAAGCCCCAACTAAACTACAAAGTTATTTAAATGTTCTTAGCACGCCAAGAGAGGCCCCAACTAAACTACAAAGTTATTTAAAGTTCCCCGGCACGAAAAGAGAGGCCCCAACTAAACTACAAAGTTATTTAAAGTTAACCGGCACGAAAAGAGAGGCCTCACTAAACTAAAAAGTTATTTAAAGTTCCCCGGCACGAAAAGGGAGGCCCCAACTAAACTACAAAGTTATTTAAAGTTCCCCGGCACAAAAAGAGAGGCCCCAACTAAACTACAAAGTTATTTAAAGTTCCCCGGCACGAAAAGAGAGGCCTCAACTAAACTACAAAGTTATTTAAAGTTCCCCGGCACAACAAGAGAAGCCCCAACTAAACTACAAAGTTATTTAAATGTTCTTAGCACGCCAAGAGAGGCCCCAACTAAACTACAAAGTTATTTAAAGTTCCCCGGCACGACAAGAGAGGCCCCAACTAAACTACAAAGTTATTTAAAGTTCCCAGGCACGACAAGAGAGGCCCCAACTAAACTACAAAGTTATTTATAGTTCCCCGGCACAAAAAGAGAGGCCCCAACTAAACTACAAAGTTATTTAAAGTTCCCCGGCACGAAAAGAGAGGCCCCAACTAAACTACAAAGTTATTTAAAGTTCCCTGGCACGAAAAGAGAGGCCTCAACTAAACTAAAAAGTTATGCAAAGTTCCCCGGCACGAAAAGGGAGGCCCCAACTAAACTACAAAGTTATTTAAAGTTCCCTGGCACGAAAAGAGAGGCCCCAACTAAACTACAAAGTTATTTAAAGTTCCCCGGCACGAAAAGAGAGGCCCCAACTAAACTACAAAGTTATTCAAAGTTCCTGGCACGAAAAGAGAGGCCCCAACTAAACTACAAAATTAGTTAAAGTTCCCCGGCACAACAAGAGAACCCCAACTAAACCACAAAGTTATTTAAATGTCCTTAGCACGCCAAGAGAGGCCCCAACTAAACTACAAAGTTATTTAAAGTTCCCTGGCACAAAAAGAGAGGCCCCAACTAAACTACAAAGTTATTTAAAGTTCCCCGGCACAACAAGAGAAGCCCCAACTAAACTACAAACTTATTTAAAGTTCCCTGGCACGAAAATAGAGGCACCAACTGAACTACAAAGTTAATTAAAGTTCCCCGGCACGAAAAGAGAGGCCCCAACTAAACTACAAAGTTATTTAAAGTTCCTCGGCACAACAAGAGAAGCCCCAACTAAACTACAAAGTTATTTAAAGTTCCCCGGCACGAAAAGAGAGGCCCCAACTAAACTACCAAGTTATTTAAAGTTCCCCGGCACGAAAAGAGAGGCCCCAACTAAACTACAAAGTTATTTAAAGTTCCCCGGCACAGCAAGAGAAGCCCAAAGTAAACTACAAAGTTATTTAATGTCCTTAGCATGCCAAGAGAGGCCCCAACTAAACTACAAAGTTATTTAAAGTTCCTGGCACGAAAAGAGAGGCCCCAACTAAACTACAAAGTTATTTAAAGTTCCCCGGCACAACAAGAGAAGCCCCAATTAAACTACAAAGTTATTTAATGTCCTTAGCACGCCAAGAGAGGCCCCAACTAAACTACAAAGTTATTTAAAGTTCCCTGGCACAAAAAGAGAGGCCCCAAATAAACTACAAAGTTATTTAAAATTCCCCGGCACGACAAGAGAGGCCCCAACTAAACTACAAAGTTATTTAAAGTTCCCCGGCACAACAAGAGAAGCCCCAACTAAACTACAAAGTTATTTAAAGTTCCCTGGCACAACAAGAGAAGCCCCAACTAAACGACAAAGTTATTTAAAGTTCCCCGGCACAACAAGAGAGGCCCCAACTAAACTACAAAGTTATTTAAAGTTCCCCGGCACAACAAGAGAAGCCCCAACTAAACTACAAAGTTATTTAAATGTCCTTAGCACGCCAAGAGAGGCCCCAACTAAACTACAAAGTTATTTAAAGTTCCCTGGCACGAAAAGAGAGGCACCAACTGAACTACAAAGTTGTTTAAAGTTCCCCGGCACGAAAAGAGAGGCCCCAACTAAACTACAAAGTAATTTAAAGTACCCCGGCACAAAAAGAGAGGCCCCAACTAAACTACAAAGTTATTTAAAGTTCCCCGGCACAACAAGAGAAGCCCCAACTAAACTACAAAGTTATTTAAAGTTCCCCGGCACAAAAAGAGAGGCCCCAACTAAACTACAAAGTTATTTAAAGTTCCCCGGCACAACAAGAGAAGCCCCAACTAAACTACAATGTTATTTAAAGTTCCCCGGCACAACAAGAGAAGCCCCAACTAAACTACAAAGTTATTTAAAGTTCCCCGGCACAAAAAGAGAGGCCCCAACTAAACTACAAAGTTATTTAAAGTTCCCCGGCACAAAAAGAGAGGCCCCAACTAAACTACAAAGTTATTTAAAGTTCCCCGGCACAAAAAGAGAGGCCCCAACTAAACTACAAAGTTATTTAAAGTTACCCGGCACGAAAAGAGAGGCCCCAACTAAACTACAAAGTTATTTAAAGTTCCCCGGCACAAAAAGAGAGGCCTTAACTAAACTACAAAGTTATTTAAAGTCTCCCGGCTCGAAAAGAGAGGCCCAAACAAAACTACAAAATGATATGAAGTTCCCCGGGACGACAAGGAAGGCCCCAACTAAACTACAAAGTTACTTAAAGTTCCCCGGCACGAAAAGAGAGGCCCCAACTAAACTACAAAGTTATTTAAAGTTCCCCGGCACGAAAAGAGAGGCCCCAACTAAACTACAAAGTTATTTAAAGTTCCCCGGCACAAAAAGAGAGGCCCCAACTAAACTACAAAGTTATTTAAAGTTCCCCGGCACGACAAGAGAGGCCCCAAATAAACTGCCAAGTTATTTAAAGTCCCCGACACGACAAAAGAGGCCCCAACTAAACTACAAAGTTATTTAAAGTCTCCAGGCTCGAAAAGAGAGGCCCCAACAAAACTACAAAATTATATAAAGTTCCCCGGGACGACAAGAGAAGCCCCAAATAAACTGCCAAGTTATTTAAAGTTCCCCAGCACGACACGAGAGGCCCCAACTAAACTACAAAGTTATTTAAAGTTGCCCGGAACGAAAAGAGAGGCCCAAACTAAACTAAAAAGCTATTTAATGTTCCCCGGCATAAAAAGAGAGGCCCCAACTAAACTACAAAGTTATTTAAAGTTCCCCGGCACGACAAGAGAAGCCCCAAATAAACTGCCAAGTTATTTAAAGTTCCCCAGCACGACACGAGAGGCCCCAACTAAACTACAAAGTTATTTAAAGTTCCCCGGCACAAAAAAAGAGGCCCCAACTAAACTACAAAGTTATTTAAAGTTCCCCGGAACGAAAAGAGAGGCCCAAACTAAACTAAAAAGCTATTTAATGTTCCCCGGCATAAAAAGAGAGGCCCCAACTAAACTACAAAGTTATTTAAAGTTTCCCGGCACGACAAGAGAAGCCCCAAATAAACTGCCAAGTTATTTAAAGTTCCCTAGCACGACACGAGAGGCCCCAACTAAACTACAAAGTTATTTAAAGTTCCCCGACACGAAAAAAGAGGCCCCAACTAAACTACAAAGTTATTTAAAGTTCCCCGGCACGACAAGAGAGGCCCCAACTAAACTACAAAGTTATTTAAAGTTCCCCGGCACGACAACAGATTCCCCAACTAAACTACAAAGTTATTTAAAGTTCCCCGGCACAAAAAGAGAGGCCCCAACTAAACTACAAAGTTATTTAAAGTTGCCCGGAACGAAAAGAGAGGCCCAAACTAAACTAAAAAGCTATTTAATGTTCCCCGGCATAAAAAGAGAGGCCCCAACTAAACTACAAAGTTATTTAAAGTTCCCCGGCACGACAAGAGAAGCCCCAAATAAACTGCCAAGTTATTTAAAGTTCCCCAGCACGACACGAGAGGCCCCAACTAAACTACAAAGTTATTTAAAGTTCCCCGGCACGAAAAAAGAGGCCCCAACTAAACTACAAAGTTATTTAAAGTTCCCCGGCACGACAAGAGAGGCCCCAACTAAACTACAAAGTTATTTAAGTTTACCGGCACGACAAGAGAGGCCCCAACTAAACTACAAAGTTATTTAAAGTTCCCCGGCACAACAAGAGAAGCCCCAACTAAACTACAAAGTTATTTAAAGTTCCCCGGCACAAAAAGAGAGGCCCCAACTAAACTACAAAGTTATTTAAAGTTACCCGGCACAACAAGAGAAGCCCCAACTAAACTACAAAGTTATTTCAAGTTCCCCGGCACAACAAGAGAAGCCCCAACTAAACTACAAAGTTATTTAAAGTTCCCTGGCACAACAAGAGAAGCCCCAACTAAACGACAAAGTTATTTAAAGTTCCCCGGCACAACAAGAGAGGCCCCAACTAAACTACAAAGTTATTTAAAGTTCCCCGGCACAACAAGAGAAGCCCCAACTAAACTACAAAGTTATTTAAATGTCCTTAGCACGCCAAGAGAGGCCCCAACTAAACTACAAAGTTATTTAAAGTTCCCTGGCACGAAAAGAGAGGCACCAACTGAACTACAAAGTTGTTTAAAGTTCCCCGGCACGAAAAGAGAGGCCCCAACTAAACTACAAAGTTATTTAAAGTACCCCGGCACAAAAAGAGAGGCCCCAACTAAACTACAAAGTTATTTAAAGTTCCCCGGCACAACAAGAGAAGCCCCAACTAAACTACAAAGTTATTTAAAGTTCCCCGGCACAAAAAGAGAGGCCCCAACTAAACTACAAAGTTATTTAAAGTTCCCCGGCACAACAAGAGAAGCCCCAACTAAACTACAATGTTATTTAAAGTTCCCCGGCACAACAAGAGAAGCCCCAACTAAACTACAAAGTTATTTAAAGTTCCCCGGCACAACAAGAGAGGCCCCAACTAAACTACAAAGTTATTTAAAGTTCCCCGGCACAAAAAGAGAGGCCCCAACTAAACTACAAAGTTATTTAAAGTTCCCCGGCACAAAAAGAGAGGCCCCAAATAAACTACAAAGTTATTTAAAGTTACCCGGCACGAAAAGAGAGGCCCCAACTAAACTACAAAGTTATTTAAAGTTCCCCGGCACAAAAAGAGAGGCCTTAACTAAACTACAAAGTTATTTAAAGTCTCCCGGCTCGAAAAGAGAGGCCCAAACAAAACTACAAAATTATATGAAGTTCCCCGGGACGACAAGGAAGGCCCCAACTAAACTACAAAGTTACTTAAAGTTCCCCGGCACGAAAAGAGAGGCCCCAACTAAACTACAAAGTTATTTAAAGTTCCCCGGCACGAAAAGAGAGGCCCCAACTAAACTACAAAGTTATTTAAAGTTCCCCGTCACAAAAAGAGAGGCCCCAACTAAACTACAAAGTTATTTAAAGTTCCCCGGCACGACAAGAGAGGCCCCAAATAAACTGCCAAGTTATTTAAAGTCCCCGACACGACAAAAGACGCCCCAACTAAACTACAAAGTTATTTAAAGTCTCCAGGCTCGAAAAGAGAGGCCCCAACAAAACTACAAAATTATATAAAGTTCCCCGGGACGACAAGAGAAGCCCCAAATAAACTGCCAAGTTATTTAAAGTTCCCCAGCACGACACGAGAGGCCCCAACTAAACTACAAAGTTATTTAAAGTTGCCCGGAACGAAAAGAGAGGCCCAAACTAAACTAAAAAGCTATTTAATGTTCCCCGGCATAAAAAGAGAGGCCCCAACTACACTACAAAGTTATTTAAAGTTCCCCGGCACGACAAGAGAAGCCCCAAATAAACTGCCAAGTTATTTAAAGTTCCCCAGCACGACACGAGAGGCCCCAACTAAACTACAAAGTTATTTAAAGTTCCCCGGCACGAAAAAAGAGGCACCAACTAAACTACAAAGTTATTTAAGGTTCCCCGGAACGAAAAGAGAGGCCCAAACTAAACTAAAAAGCTATTTAATGTTCCCCGGCATAAAAAGAGAGGCCCCAACTAAACTACAAAGTTATTTAAAGTTCCCCGGCACGACAAGAGAAGCCCCAAATAAACTGCCAAGTTATTTAAAGTTCCCCAGCACGACACGAGAGGCCCCAACTAAACTACAAAGTTATTTAAAGTTCCCCGACACGAAAAAAGAGGCCCCAACTAAACTACAAAGTTATTTAAAGTTCCCCGGCACGACAAGAGAGGCCCCAACTAAACTACAAAGTTATTTAAAGTTCCCCGGCACGACAACAGATTCCCCAACTAAACTACAAAGTTATTTAAAGTTCCCCGGCACAAAAAGAGAGGCCCCAACTAAACTACAAAGTTATTTAAAGTTGCCCGGAACGAAAAGAGAGGCCCAAACTAAATTAAAAAGCTATTTAATGTTCCCCGGCATAAAAAGAGAGGCCCCAACTAAACTACAAAGTTATTTAAAGTTCCCCGGCACGACAAGAGAAGCCCCAAATAAACTGCCAAGTTATTTAAAGTTCCCCAGCACGACACGAGAGGCCCCAACTAAACTACAAAGTTATTTAAAGTTCCCCGGCACGAAAAAAGAGGCCCCAACTAAACTACAAAGTTATTTAAAGTTCCCCGGAACGAAAAGAGAGGCCCCAACTAAACTAAAAAGCTATTTAATGTTCCCCGGCATAAAAAGAGAGGCCCCAACTAAACTACAAAGTTATTTAAAGTTCCCTGGCACGACAAGAGAAGCCCCAAATAAACTGCCAAGTTATTTAAAGTTCCCCAGCACGACACGAGAGGCCCCAACTAAACTACAAAGTTATTTAAAGTTCCCCGGCACGAAAAAAGAGGCCCCAACTAAACTACAAAGTTATTTAAAGTTCCCCGGCACGACAAGAGAGGCCCCAACTAAACTACAAAGTTATTTAAGTTTACCGGCACGACAAGAGAGGCCCCAACTAAACTACAAAGTTATTTAAAGTTCCCCGGCACAACAAGAGAAGCCCCAACTAAACTACAAAGTTATTTAAAGTTCCCCGGCACAAAAAGAGAGGCCCCAACTAAACTACAAAGTTATTTAAATTTCCCCGGCACAACAAGAGAAGCCCCAACTAAACTACAAAGTTATTTCAAGTTCCCCGGCACAACAAGAGAAACCACACTAAACTACAAAGTTATTTAAAGTTCCCCGGCACAAAAAGAGAGGCCCCAACTAAACTACAAAGTTATTTAAAGTTCCCCGGCACAAAAAGAGAGGCCCCAACTAAACTACAAAGTTATTTAAAGTTCCCCGGCACAAAAAGAGAGGCCCCAACTAAACTACAAAGTTATTTAAAGTTACCCGGCACGAAAAGAGAGGCCCCAACTAAACTACAAAGTTATTTAAAGTTCCCCGGCACAAAAAGAGAGGCCCCAACTAAACTACAAAGTTATTTAAAGTCTCCCGGCTCGAAAAGAGAGGCCCAAACAAAACTACAAAATTATATGAAGTTCCCCGGGACGACAAGGAAGGCCCCAACTAAACTACAAATTACTTAAAGTTCCCCGGCACGAAAAGAGAGGCCCCAACTAAACTACAAAGTTAGTTAAAGTTCCCCGGCACGAAAAGAGAGGCCTCACTAAACTAAAAAGTTATTTAAAGTTCCCCGGCACGAAAAGGGAGGCCCCAACTAAACTACAAAGTTATTTAAAGTTCCCCGGCACAAAAAGAGAGGCCCCAACTAAACTACAAAGTTATTTAAAGTTCCCCGGCACGAAAAGAGAGGCCTCAACTAAACTAAAAAGTTATTTAAAGTTCCCCGGCACAACAAGAGAAGCCCCAACTAATCTACAAAGTTATTTAAATGTTCTTAGCACGCCAAGAGAGACCCCAACTAAACTACAAAGTTATTTAAAGTTCCCAGGCACGACAAGAGAGGCCCCAACTAAACTACAAAGTTATTTATAGTTCCCCGGCACAAAAAGAGAGGCCCCAACTAAACTACAAAGTTATTTAAAGTTCCCAGGCACGACAAGAGAGGCCCCAACTAAACTACAAAGTTATTTATAGTTCCCCGGCACAAAAAGAGAGGCCCCAACTAAACTACAAAGTTATTTGAAGTTCCCCGGCACGAAAAGAGAGGCCCCAACTAAACTACAAAGTTATTTAAAGTTCCCCGGCACGAAAAGAGAGGCCTCAACTAAACTAAAAAGTTATGCAAAGTTCCCCGGCACGAAAAGGGAGGCCCCAACTAAACTACAAAGTTATTTAAAGTTCCCTGGCACGAAAAGAGAGGCCCCAACTAAACTACAAAGTTATTTAAAGTTCCCCGGCACGAAAAGAGAGGCCCCAACTAAACTACAAAGTTATTCAAAGTTCCTGGCACGAAAAGAGAGGCCCCAACTAAACTACAAAGTTAGTTAAAGTTCCCCGGCACAACAAGAGAATCCCAACTAAGCCACAAAGTTATTTAAAGTTCCCCGGCACAACAAGAGAAGCCCCAATTAAACTACAAAGTTATTTAATGTCGTTAGCACGCCAAGAGAGGCCCCAACTAAACTGCAAAGTTATTTAAAGTTCCCTGGCACAAAAAGAGAGGCCCCAAATAAACTACAAAGTTATTTAAAGTTCCCCGGCACAACAAGAGAAGCCCCAACTAAACTACAAAGTTATTTAAAGTTCCCTGGCACAACAAGAGAAGCCCCAACTAAACGACAAAGTTATTTAAAGTTCCCCGGCACAACAAGAGAGGCCCCAACTAAACTAAAAAGTTATTTAAAGTTCCCCGGCACAACAAGAGAAGCCCCAACTAAACTACAAAGTTATTTAAATGTCCTTAGCACGCCAAGAGGGGCCCCAACTAAACTACAAAGTTATTTAAAGTTCCCTGGCACGAAAAGAGAGGCACCAACTGAACTACAAAGTTGTTTAAAGTTCCCCGGCACGAAAAGAGAGGCCCCAACTAAACTACAAAGTTATTTAAAGTACCCCAGCACAAAAAGAGAGGCCCCAACTAAACTACAAAGTTATTTAAAGTTCCCCGGCACAACAAGAGAAGCCCCAACTAAACTACAAAGTTATTTAAAGTTCCCCGGCACAAAAAGAGAGGCCCCAACTAAACTACAAAGTTATTTAAAGTTCCCCGGCACAACAAGAGAAGCCCCAACTAAACTACAATGTTATTTAAAGTTCCCCGGCACAACAAGAGAAGCCCCAACTAAACTACAAAGTTATTTAAAGTTCCCCGGCACAAAAAGAGAGGCCCCAACTAAACTACAAAGTTATTTAAAGTTCCCCGGCACAAAAAGAGAGGCCCCAACTAAACTACAAAGTTATTTAAAGTCTCCCGGCTCGAAAAGAGAGGCCCAAACAAAACTACAAAATTATATGAAGTTCCCCGGGACGACAAGGAAGGCCCCAACTAAACTGCAAAGTTACTTAAAGTTCCCCGGCACGAAAAGAGAGGCCCCAACTAAACTACAAAGTTATTTAAAGTTCCCCGGCACGAAAAGAGAGGCCCCAACTAAACTACATAGTTATTTAAAGTTTCCCGGCACGAAAAGAGAGGCCCCAACTAAACTACAAAGTTATTTAAAGTTCCCCGGAACGAAAAGAGAGGCCCAAACTAAACTAAAAAGCTATTTAGTGTTCCCCGGCATAAAAAGAGAGGCCCCAACTAAACTACAAAGTTATTTAAAGTTCCCCGGCACGAAAAGAGAAGCCCCAAATAAACTGCCAAGTTATTTAAAGTTCCCCAGCACGACACGAGAGGCCCCAACTAAACTACAAAGTTATTTAAAGTTCCCCGGCACGAAAAAAGAGGCCCCAACTAAACTATAAAGTTATTTAAAGTTCCCCGGCACGACAAGAGAGTCCCCAACTAAACTACAAAGTTATTTAAGTTTACCGGCACGACAAGAGAGGCCCCAACTAAACTACAAAGTTATTTAAAGTTCCCCGGCACAACAAGAGAAGCCCCAACTAAACTACAAAGTTATTTAAAGTTCCCCGGCACAACAAGAGAAGCCCCAACTAAACTACAAAGTTATTTAAAGTTCCCCGGCACAACAAGAGAAGCCCCACTAAACTACAAAGTTATTTAAAGTTCCCCGGCACAAAAAGAGAGGCCCCAACTAAACTACAAAGTTATTTAAAGTTCCCCGGCACAAAAAGAGAGGCCCCAACTAAACTACAAAGTTATTTAAAGTTCCCCGGCACAAAAAGAGAGGCCCCACCTAAACTACAAAGTTATTTAAAGTTACCCGGCACGAAAAGAGAGGCCCCAACTAAACTACAAAGTTATTTAAAGTTCCCCGGCACAAAAAGAGAGGCCCCAACTAAACTACAAAGTTATTTAAAGTCTCCCGGCTCGAAAAGAGAGGCCCAAACAAAACTACAAAATTATATGAAGTTCCCCGGGACGACAAGGAAGGCCCAACTAAACTACAAAGTTACTTAAAGTTCCCCGGCACGACAAGAGAGGCCCCAACTAAACTACAAAGTTATTTAAAGTTCCCAGGCACGACAAGAGAGGCCCCAACTAAACTACAAAGTTATTTATAGTTCCCCGGCACAAAAAGAGAGGCCCCAACTAAACTACAAAGTTATTTGAAGTTCCCCGGCACGAAAAGAGAGGCCCCAACTAAACTACAAAGTTATTTAAAGTTCCCCGGCACGAAAAGAGAGGCCTCAACTAAACTAAAAAGTTATGCAAAGTTCCCCGGCACGAAAAGGGAGGCCCCAACTAAACTACAAAGTTATTTAAAGTTCCCTGGCACGAAAAGAGAGGCCCCAACTAAACTACAAAGTTATTTAAAGTTCCCCGGCACGAAAAGAGAGGCCCCAACTAAACTACAAAGTTATTCAAAGTTCCTGGCACGAAAAGAGAGGCCCCAACTAAACTACAAAGTTAGTTAAAGTTCCCCGGCACAACAAGAGAACCCCAACTAAACCACAAAGTTATTTAAATGTCCTTAGCACGCCAAGAGAGGCCCCAACTAAACTACAAAGTTATTCAAAGTTCCTGGCACAAAAAGAGAGGCCCCAACTAAACTACAAAGTTATTTAAAGTTCCCCGGCACAACAAGAGAAGCCCCAACTAAACTACAAAATTATTTAAAGTTCCCTGGCACGAAAATAGAGGCACCAACTGAACTACAAAGTTAATTAAAGTTCCCCGGCACGAAAAGAGAGGCCCCAACTAAACTACAAAGTTATTTAAAGTTCCTCGTCACAACAACAGAAGCCCCAACTAAACTACAAAGTTATTTAAAGTTCCCCGGCACGAAAAGAGAGGCCCCAACTAAACTACCAAGTTATTTAAAGTTCCCCGGCACGAAAAGAGAGGCCCCAACTAAACTACAAAGTTATTTAAAGTTCCCCGGCACAACAAGAGAAGCCCCAATTAAACTACAAAGTTATTTAATGTCCTTAGCACGCCAAGAGAGGCCCCAAATAAACTACAAAGTTATTTAAAGTTCCTGGCACGAAAAGAGAGGCCCCAACTAAACTACAAAGTTATTTAAAGTTCCCCGGCACAACAAGAGAAGCCCCAATTAAACTACAAAGTTATTTAATGTCCTTAGCACGCCAAGAGAGGCCCCAACTAAACTGCAAAGTTATTTAAAGTTCCCTGGCACAAAAAGAGAGGCCCCAAATAAACTACAAAGTTATTTAAAGTTCCCCGGCACAACAAGAGAAGCCCCAACTAAACTACAAAGTTATTTAAAGTTCCCTGGCACAACAAGAGAAGCCCCAACTAAACGACAAAGTTATTTAAAGTTCCCCGGCACAACAAGAGAGGCCCCAACTAAACTAAAAAGTTATTTAAAGTTCCCCGGCACAACAAGAGAAGCCCCAACTAAACTACAAAGTTATTTAAATGTCCTTAGCACGCCAAGAGAGGCCCCAACTAAACTATAAAGTTATTTAAAGTTCCCTGGCACGAAAAGAGAGGCACCAACTGAACTACAAAGTTGTTTAAAGTTCCCCGGCACGAAAAGAGAGGCCCCAACTAAACTACAAAGTTATTTAAAGTACCCCAGCACAAAAAGAGAGGCCCCAACTAAACTACAAAGTTATTTAAAGTTCCCCGGCACAACAAGAGAAGCCCCAACTAAACTACAAAGTTATTTAAAGTTCCCCGGCACAAAAAGAGAGGCCCCAACTAAACTACAAAGTTATTTAAAGTTCCCCGGCACAACAAGAGAAGCCCCAACTAAACTACAATGTTATTTAAAGTTCCCCGGCACAACAAGAGAAGCCCCAACTAAACTACAAAGTTATTTAAAGTTCCCCGGCACAAAAAGAGAGGCCCCAACTAAACTACAAAGTTATTTAAAGTTCCCCGGCACAAAAAGAGAGGCCCCAACTAAACTACAAAGTTATTTAAAGTCTCCCGGCTCGAAAAGAGAGGCCCAAACAAAACTACAAAATTATATGAAGTTCCCCGGGACGACAAGGAAGGCCCCAACTAAACTGCAAAGTTACTTAAAGTTCCCCGGCACGAAAAGAGAGGCCCCAACTAAACTACAAAGTTATTTAAAGTTCCCCGGCACAAAAAGAGAGGCCCCAACTAAACTACATAGTTATTTAAAGTTTCCCGGCACGAAAAGAGAGGCCCCAACTAAACTACAAAGTTATTTAAAGTTCCCCGGAACGAAAAGAGAAGCCCCAAATAAACTGCCAAGTTATTTAAAGTTCCCCAGCACGACACGAGAGGCCCCAACTAAACTACAAAGTTATTTAAAGTTCCCCGGCACGAAAAAAAAGGCCCCAACTAAACTACAAAGTTATTTAAAGTTCCCCGGCACGACAAGAGAGTCCTCAACTAAACTACAAAGTTATTTAAGTTTACCGGCACGACAAGAGAGGCCCCAACTAAACTACAAAGTTATTTAAAGTTCCCCGGCACAACAAGAGAAGCCCCAACTAAACTACAAAGTTATTTAAAGTTCCCCGGCACAACAAGAGAAGCCCCAACTAAACTACAAAGTTATTTAAAGTTCCCCGGCACAACAAGAGAAGCCCCACTAAACTACAAAGTTATTTAAAGTTCCCCGGCACAAAAAGAGAGGCCCCAACTAAACTACAAAGTTATTTAAAGTCTCCCGGCTCGAAAAAAGAGGCCCAAACAAAACTACAAAATTATACGAAGTTCCCCGGGACGACAAGGAAGGCCCCAACTAAACTACAAAGTTACTTAAAGTTCCCCGGCACGAAAAGAGAGGCCCCAACTAAACTACAAAGTTATTTAAAGTTCCCCGGCACGAAAAGAGAGGCCCCAACTAAACTACAAAGTTATTTAAAGTTCCCCGGCACAAAAAGAGAGGCCCCAACTAAATTACAAAGTTATTTAAAGTTCCCCGGCACGACAAGAGAGGCCCCAAATAAACTGCCAAGTTATTTAAATGTTCTTAGCACGCCAAGAGAGGCCCCAACTAAACTAGAAAGTTATTTAAAGTTCCCCGGCACGACAAGAGAGGCCCCAACAAAACTACAAAGTTATTTAAAGTTCCCGGCACGACAAGAGAGGCCCCAACTAAACTACAAAGTTATTTAAAGTTCCCGGCACAAAAAGAGAGGCCCCAACTAAACTACAAAGTTATTTAAAGTTCTCCGGCACAAAAAGAGAGGCCCCAACTAAACTACAAAGTTATTTAAATGTTCTTAGCACGCCAAGAGAGGCCCCAACTAAACTAGAAAGTTATTTAAAGTTCCCCGGCACGACAAGAGAGGCCCCAACTAAACTACAAAGTTATTTAAAGTTCCCCGGCACGACAAGAGAGGCCCCAACTAAACTACAAAGTTATTTAAAGTTCCTCGGCACAACAAGAGAAGCCCCAACTAAACTACAAAGTTGTTTAAAGTTCCACTGCACGACAAGAGAGGCCCCAACTAAACTACAAAGTTATTTAAAGTTCCCCGGCACGAAAAGAGAGGCCCCAACTAAACTACAAAGTTACTTAAAGTTCCCTGGCACGAAAAAAGAGGCACCAACTGAACTACAAAGTTAATTAAAGTTCCCCGGCACGAAAAGAGAGGCCCCAACTAAACTACAAAGTTACTTAAAGTTCCCTGGCACGAAAAAAGAGGCACCAACTGAACTACAAAGTTAATTAAAGTTCCCCGGCACGAAAAGAGAGGCCCCAACTAAACTCCAAATTATTTAAAGTTCCTCGGCACAACAAGAGAAGCCCCAACTAAACTACAAAGTTGTTTAAAGTTCCACTGCACGACAAGAGAGGCCCCAACTAAACTACAAATTATTTAAAGTTCCCCGGCACGAAAAGAGAGGCCCCAACTAAACTCCAAAGTTATTTAAAGTTCCTCGGCACAACAAGAGAAGCCCCAACTAAACTACAAAGTTGTTTAAAGTTCCACTGCACGACAAGAGAGGCCCCAACTAAACTACAAAGTTATTTAAAGTTCCCCGGCACGAAAAGAGAGGCCCCAACTAAACTACAAAGTTACTTAAAGTTCCCCGGCACGAAAAGAGGGGCCCCAACTAAACTACAAATTTATTTAAAGTTCCTGGCACGAAAAGAGAGGCCCCAACTAAACTACAAAGTTATTTAAAGTTCCCCGGCACAAAAAGAGAGGCCCCAACTAAACTACAAAGTTATTTAAAGTTCCCCGGCACGAAAACAGAGGCCCCAACTCAAGTTTAAAGTTATTTAAAGTTCCCCGGCACGAAAAGAGAGGCCTCAACTAAACTAAAAAGTTATTTAAAGTTCCCCGACACGACAAGAGAGGCCCCAACTAAACTACAAAGTTATTTAAAGTTCCCCGGCACGCCAAGAGAGGCCCCAACTAAACTACAAAGTTATTTAAAGTTCCCCGGCACGTCAAGAGAGGCACCAACTAAACTACAAATTTATTTAAAGTTCCCCGAAACGACAAGAGAGGCCCCAACTATACTACAAAGTTACTTAAAGTTCCCCGACACGACAAAGGAGGCTTCAACTAAACTACAAAGTTATTTAAAGTTCCCCGGCACGCCAAGAGAGGCCCCAACTAAACTACAAAGTTATTTAAAGTTCCCCGGCACGTCAAGAGAGGCACCAACTAAACTACAAAGTTATTTAAAGTTCCCCGACACGACAAAACAGGCCCCAACTAAACTACAAAGTTATTTAAGTCTCCCGGCTCGAAAAGAGAGGCTCCAACAAAACTACAAAGTTATTTAAAGTTCCCCGGCACGAAAAGAGAGGCCCCAACTAAACTACAAAGTTATTTAAAGTTCTCCGACACGACAAGAGAGGCCCCAACTAAACTACAAAGTTATATAAAGTTCCCCGACACGAAAAGAGAGGCCCAAACTAAACTACAAAGTTATTTAAATTTCCACAACACGACAAGAGAGGCCCCAACTAAAATACAAAGTCATTTAAAATTCACCGACACGAGAAGAGAGGCCCAACTAAACTACAAAGTTATTTAAAGTGTCCCGACACGACAAGAGAGGCCCCAAATAAACTACAAAGTTATTTAAAGTTATGCGGAACGACAAGAGAGGCCCCAACTAAACTACAAAGTTATTTAAAGTTCCCTGGCACGAAAAGAGAGGCCCCAACTAAACTACAAAGTTACTTAAAGTTCCCCGGCACGAAAAGAGAGGCCCCAACTAAACTACAAAGTTATTTAAAGTTCCCCGGCACGAAAAGAGAAGCCCCAAATAAACTGCAAAGTTATTTAAAGTTCCCCTGGACGACAAGAGAGGCCCTAACTAAACTACAAAGTTATTTAAAGTTCCCCGGCACGAAAAGAGAAGCCCCAAATAAACTGCAAAGTTATTTAAAGTTCCCCTGGACGACAAGAGAGGCCCCAACTAAACTACAAAGTTATTTAAAGTTCCCCGGCACGAAAAGACAGGCCCCAACTAAACTACAAAGTTATTTAAAGTCTCCCGGCTCAAAAAGAGAGGCCCAAACAAAACTACAAAATTATATGAAGTTCCCCGGGACGACAAGGAAGGCCCCAACTAAACTACAAAGTTACTTAAAGTTCCCCGGCACGAAAAGAGAGGCCCCAACTAAACTACAAAGTTAGTTAAAGTCCCCGGCACGAAAAGAGAGGCCTCACTAAACTAAAAAGTTATTTAAAGTTCCCCGGCACGAAAAGGGAGGCCCCAACTAAACTACAAAGTTATTTAAAGTTCCCCGGCACAAAAAGAGAGGCCCCAACTAAACTACAAAGTTATTTAAAGTTCCCCGGCACGAAAAGAGAGGCCTCAACTAAACTAAAAAGTTATTTAAAGTTCCCCGGCACAACAAGAGAAGCCCCAACTAAACTACAAAGTTATTTAAATGTTCTTAGCACGACAAGAGAGGCCCCAACTAAACTACAAAGTTATTTAAAGTTCCCCGGCACGACAAGAGAGGCCCCAACTAAACTACAAAGTTATTTAAAGTTCCCAGGCACGACAAGAGAGGCCCCAACTAAACTACAAAGTTATTTATAGTTCCCCGGCACAAAAAGAGAGGCCCCAACTAAACTACAAAGTTATTTAAAGTTCCCCGGCACGAAAAGAGAGGCCCCAACTAAACTACAAAGTTATTTAAAGTTCCCCGGCACGAAAAGAGAGGCCTCAACTAAACTAAAAAGTTATTTAAAGTTCCCTGGCATGAAAAGAGAGGCCCCAACTAAACTACAAAGTTATTTAAAGTTCCCCGGCACGAAAAGAGAGGCCCCAACTAAACTACAAAGTTATTTAAAGTTCCCCGGCACAACAAGAGAACCCCAACTAAACCACAAAGTTATTTAAATGTCCTTAGCACGCCAAGAGAGGCCCCAACTAAACTACAAAGTTATTTAAAGTTCCCTGGCACAAAAAGAGAGGCCCCAACTAAACTACAAAGTTATTCAAAGTTCCTGGCACGAAAAGAGAGGCCCCAACTAAACTACAAAGTTATTTAAAGTTCCCCGGCACAACAAGAGAACCCCAACTAAACCACAAAGTTATTTAAATGTCCTTAGCACGCCAAGAGAGGCCCCAACTAAACTACAAAGTTATTTAAAGTTCCCTGGCACAAAAAGAGAGGCCCCAACTAAACTACAAAGTTATTTAAAGTTCCCCGGCACAACAAGAGAAGCCCCAACTAAACTACAAAATTATTTAAAGTTCCCTGGCACGAAAATAGAGGCACCAACTGAACTACAAAGTTAATTAAAGTTACCCGGCACGAAAAGAGAGGCCCCAACTAAACTACAAACTTATTTAAAGTTCCTCGGCACAACAAGAGAAGCCCCAACTAAACTACAAAGTTATTTAAAGTTCCCCAGCACGAAAAGAGAGGCCCCAACTAAACTACCAAGTTATTTAAAGTTCCCCGGCACGAAAAGAGAGGCCCCAACTAAACTACAAAGTTATTTAAAGTTTCCCGGCACAACAAGAGAAGCCCCAATTAAACTACAAAGTTATTTAATGTCCTTAGCACGCCAAGAGAGGCCCCAACTAAACTACAAAGTTATTTAAAGTTCCTGGCACGAAAAGAGAGGCCCCAACTAAACTACAAAGTTATTTAAAGTTCCCCGGCACAACAAGAGAAGCCCCAATTAAACTACAAAGTTATTTAATGTCCTTAGCACGCCAAGAGAGGCCCCAACTAAACTACAAAGTTATTTAAAGTTCCCTGGCACAAAAAGAGAGGCCCCAAATAAACTACAAAGTTATTTAAAGTTCCCCGGCACAACAAGAGAAGCCCCAACTAAACTACAAAGTTATTTAAAGTTCCCTGGCACAACAAGAGAAGCCCCAACTAAACGACAAAGTTATTTAAAGTTCCCCGGCACAACAAGAGAGGCCCCAACTAAACTACAAAGTTATTTAAAGTTCCCCGGCACAACAAGAGAAGCCCCAACTAAACTACAATGTTATTTAAAGTTCCCCGGCACAACAAGAGAAGCCCCAACTAAACTACAAAGTTATTTAAAGTTCCCCGGCACAAAAAGAGAGGCCCCACCTAAACTACAAAGTTATTTAAAGTTCCCCGGCACAAAAAGAGAGGCCCCAACTAAACTACAAAGTTATTTAAAGTTCCCCGGCACAAAAAGAGAGGCCCCAACTAAACTACAAAGTTATTTAAAGTTACCCGGCACGAAAAGAGAGGCCCCAACTAAACTACAAAGTTATTTAAAGTTCCCCGGCACAAAAAGAGAGGCCTTAACTAAACTACAAAGTTATTTAAAGTCTCCCGGCTCGAAAAGAGAGGCCCAAACAAAACTACAAAATTATATGAAGTTCCCCGGGACGACAAGGAAGGCCCCAACTAAACTACAAAGTTACTTAAAGTTCCCCGGCACGAAAAGAGAGGCCCCAACTAAACTACAAAGTTATTTAAAGTTCCCCGGCACGAAAAGAGAGGCCCCAACTAAACTACAAAGTTATTTAAAGTTCCCCGGCACAAAAAGAGAGGCCCCAACTAAACTACAAAGTTATTTAAAGTTCCCCGGCACGACAAGAGAGGCCCCAAATAAACTGCCAAGTTATTTAAAGTTCCCCGACACGACAAAAGAGGCCCCAACTAAACTACAAAGTTATTTAAAGTCTCCAGGCTCGAAAAGAGAGGCCCCAACTAAACTGCAAAGTTACTTAAAGTTCCCCGGCACGAAAAGAGAGGCCCCAACTAAACTACAAAGTTATTTAAAGTTCCCCGGCACAAAAAGAGAGGCCCCAACTAAACTACATAGTTATTTAAAGTTCCCCGGCACGAAAAGAGAGGCCCCAACTAAACTACAAAGTTATTTAAAGTTCCCCGGAACGAAAAGAGAGGCCCAAACTAAACTAAAAAGCTATTTAATGTTCCCCGGCATAAAAAGAGAGGCCCCAACTAAACTACAAAGTTATTTAAAGTTCCCCGGCACAAAAAGAGAAGCCCCAAATAAACTGCCAAGTTATTTAAAGTTCCCCAGCACGACACGAGAGGCCCCAACTAAACTACAAAGTTATTTAAAGTTCCCCGGCACGAAAAAAGAGGCCCCAACTAAACTACAAAGTTATTTAAAGTTCCCCGGCACGACAAGAGAGGCCCCAACTAAACTACAAAGTTATTTAAGTTTACCGGCACGACAAGAGAGGCCCCAACTAAACTACAAAGTTATTTAAAGTTCCCCGGCACAACAAGAGAAGCCCCAACAAAACTACAAAGTTATTTAAAGTTCCCCGGCACGACAAGAGAGGCCCCAACTAAACTACAAAGTTATTTAAAGTTCCCCGGCACAAAAAGAGAGGCCCCAACTAAACTACAAAGTTATTTAAAGTTCTCCGGCACAAAAAGAGAGGCCCCAACTAAACTACAAAGTTATTTAAATGTTCTTAGCACGCCAAGAGAGGCCCCAACTAAACTAGAAAGTTATTTAAAGTTCCCCGGCACGACAAGAGAGGCCCCAACTAAACTACAAAATTATTTAAAGTTCCCTGGCACGAAAATAGAGGCACCAACTGAACTACAAGGTTAATTAAAGTTCCCCGGCACGACAAGAGAGGCCCCAACTAAACTACAAAGTTATTTAAGTTTACCGGCACGACAAGAGAGGCCCCAACTAAACTACAAAGTTATTTAAAGTTCCCCGGCACGACAAGAGAGGCCCCAACAAAACTACAAAGTTATTTAAAGTTCCCCGGCACGACAAGAGAGGCCCCAACTAAACTACAAAGTTATTTAAAGTTCCCCGGCACAAAAAGAGAGGCCCCAACTAAACTACAAAGTTATTTAAAGTTCTCCGGCACAAAAAGAGAGGCCCCAACTAAACTACAAAGTTATTTAAATGTTCTTAGCACGCCAAGAGAGGCCCCAACTAAACTACAAAGTTATTTAAAGTTCCCCGGCACGACAAGAGAGGCCCCAACTAAACTACAAATTATTTAAAGTTCCCCGGCACGACAAGAGAGGCCCCAACTAAACTACAAAGGTATTTAAAGTTCCCCGGCACAAAAAGAGAGGCCCCAACTAAACTACAAAGTTATTTAAAGTTCCCCGGCACGAAAAGAGAGGCCCCAACTAAACTACAAAGTTATTTAAAGTTCCCCGGCACGAAAAGAGAGACCCAACTAAACTACAAAGTTATTTAAAGTTCCCCGGCACGAAAAGAGAGGCCCCAACTAAACTAGAAAGTTATTTAAAGTTCCCCGACACGAAAAGAGAGGCCTCAAATAAACTACAAAGTTATTTAAAGTTCCCCGGCACGAAAAGGGAGGCCCCAACTAAACTACAAAATTATTTAAAGTTCCCCGGCACGAAAAGAGAGGCCCCAACTAAACTACAAAGTTATTTAAAGTTCCCCGGCACGAAAAGAGAGGCCCCAACTAAACTACAAAGTTATTTAAAGTTCCTGGCACGAAAAGAGAGGCCCCAACTAAACTACAAAGTTAGTTAAAGTTCCCCGGCACGAAAAGAGAGGCCTCAACTAAACTAAAAAGTTATTTAAAGTTCCCCGGCACGAAAAGGGAAGCCCCAACTAAACTACAAAGTTATTTAAAGTTCCCCGGCACGAAAAGAGAGGCCCCAACTAAACTACAAAGTTATTTAAAGTTCCCCGGCACGAAAAGAGAGGCCCCAACTAAACTACAAAGTTATTTAAAGTTCCTGGCTCGAAAAGAGAGGCCCCAACTAAACTACAAAGTTAGTTAAAGTTCCCCGGCACAACAAGAGAACCCCAACTAAACAACAAAGTTATTTAAATGTCCTTAGCACGCCAAGAGAGGCCCCAACTAAACTACAAAGTTATTTAAAGTTCCCTGGCACAAAAAGAGAGGCCCCAACTAAACTACAAAGTTATTTAAAGTTCCCCGGCACAACAATAGAAGCCCCAACTAAACTACAAAATTATTTAAAGTTCCCTGGCACGAAAATAGAGGCACCAACTGAACTACAAGGTTAATTAAAGTTCCCCGGCACGAAAAGAGAGGCCCCAACTAAACTCCAAAGTTATTTAAAGTTCCTCGGCACAACAAGAGAAGCCCCAACTAAACTACAAAGTTATTTAAAGTTCCCCTGCACGACAAGAGAGGCCCCAACTAAACTACAAAGTTATTTAAAGTTCCCCGGCACGAAAAGAGAGGCCCCAACTAAACTACAAAGTTACTTAAAGTTCCCCGGCACGAAAAGAGGGGCCCCAACTAAACTACAAAGTTATTTAAAGTTCCTGGCACGAAAAGAGAGGCCCCAACTAAACTACAAAGTTATTTAAAGTTCCCCGGCACAAAAAGAGAGGCCCCAACTAAACTGCAAAGTTATTTAAAGTTCCCCGGCACGAAAAGAGAGGCCCCAACTCAACTTTAAAGTTATTTAAAGTTCCCCGGCACGAAAAGAGAGGCCTCAACTAAACTAAAAAGTTATTTAAAGTTCCCCGACACGACAAGAGAGGCCCCAACTAAACTACAAAGTTATTAAAGTTCCCCGGCACGCCAAGAGAGGCCCCAACTAAACTACAAAGTTATTTAAAGTTCCCCGGCACGTCAAGAGAGGCACCAACTAAACTACAAATTTATTTAAAGTTCCCCGAAACGACAAGAGAGGCCCCAACTATACTACAAAGTTACTTAAAGTTCCCCGACACGACAAAGGAGGCTTCAACTAAACTACAAAGTTATTTAAAGTTCCCCGGCACGCCAAGAGAGGCCCCAACTAAACTACAAAGTTATTTAAAGTTCCCCGGCACGTCAAGAGAGGCACCAACTAAACTACAAAGTTATTCAAAGTTCCCCGGCACGCCAAGAGAGGCCCTAACTAAACTACAAAGTTATTTAAAGTTCCCCGACACGACAAAACAGGCCCCAACTAAACTACAAAGTTATTTAAGTCTCCCGGCTCGAAAAGAGAGGCCCCAACTAAACTACAAAGTTATATAAAGTTCCCCGACACGAAAAGAGAGGCCCCAACTAAACTACAAAGTTATTTAAATTTCCACAACACGACAAGAGAGGCCCCAACTAAAATACAAAGTCATTTAAAATTCACCGACACGAGAAGAGAGGCCCAACTAAACTACAAAGTTATTTGAAGTTCCCCGGCACGAAAAGAGAGGCCCCAACTAAACTAAAAATTATTTAAAGTGTCCCGACACGACAAGAGAGGCCCCAAATAAACTACAAAGTTATTTAAAGTTATGCGGAACGACAAGAGAGGCCCCAACTAAACTACAAAGTTATTTAAAGTTCCCTGGCACGAAAAGAGAGGCCCCAACTAAACTACAAAGCTATTTAAAGTTCCCCGGCACGAAAAGAGAGGCCCAAACTAAACTAAAAAGCTATTTAATGTTCCCCGGCACAAAAAGAGAGGCCCCAACTAAACTACAAAGTTATTTAAAGTTCCCCGGCACGAAAAGAGAAGCCCCAAATAGACTGCAAAGTTATTTAAAGTTCCCCTGGACGACAAGAGAGGCCCCAACTAAACTACAAAGTTATTTAAAGTTCCCCGGCACAAAAAGAGAGGCCCCAACTAAACTACAAAGTTATTTAAAGTTCTCCGGCACAAAAAGGGAGGCCCCAACTAAACTACAAAGTTATTTAAAGTTCCCCGGCACGAAAAGAGAAGCCCCAAATAAACTGCAAAGTTATTTAAAGTTCCCCTGGACGACAAGAGAAGCCCCAACTAAACTACAAAGTTATTTAAAGTTCCCCGGCACAAAAATAGAGGCCCCAACTAAACTACAAAGTTATTTAAAGTTCCCCGGCACGAAAAGAGAGACCCCAACTCAACTTCAAAGTTATTTAAAGTTCCCCGGCACAAAAAGAGAGGCCCCAACTAAACTACAAACTTATTTAAAGTTCCCCGGCACGAAAAGAGAGGCCCAAACTAAACTAAAAAGCTATTTAATGTTCCCCAGCACAAAAAGAGAGGCCCCAACTAAACAGCAAAGTTATTTAAAGTTCCCTGGCACGAAAAGAGAGGCCACAACTAAACTACAAAGCTATTTAAAGTTCCCCGGCACGAAAAGAGAGGCCCAAACTAAACTAAAAAGCTATTTAATGTTCCCCAGCACAAAAAGAGAGGCCCCAACTAAACAGCAAAGTTATTTAAAGTTCCCCGGCCCGAAAAGAGAAGCCCCAAATAAACTGCAAAGTTATTTAAAGTTCCCCTGCACGACAAGAGAGGCCCCAACTAAATTACAAAGTTATTTAAAGTTCCCCAGCACGACAAGAGCGGCCCCAACTAAACTACAAAGTTATTTAAAGTTCCCCGGCACAAAAAGAGAGGCCTCAACTAAACTACAAAGTTATTTAAAGTTACCCGGCACGAAAAGAGAGGCCCCAACTCAACTTCAAAGTTATTTAAAGTTCCCCGGCACGAAAAGAGAGGCCTCAACTAAACTAATAAGTTATTTTAAGTTCCCCGGCACGAAAAGAGAGGCCTCAACAAAACTACAAAGTTATTTAAAGTTCCCCGGCACGACAAGAGAAGCCCCAACTAAACTACAAAGTTATTTAAAGTTCCCGGCACGACAAGAGAGGCCCAACTAAACTACAAAGTTATTTAAAGTTCCCCGGCACGACAAGAGAGGCCCCAACTAATCTACAAATTTATTTGAAGTTCCCCGACACGACAAGAGAGGCCCCAACTAAACTACAAAGTTATTTAAAGTTCCCCGGCACGAAAAGAGAGGCCCCAACTAAACTACAAACTTATTTAAAGTTCCCCGGCACGAAAAGAGAGGCCCAAACTAAACTAAAAAGCTATTTAATGTTCCCCAGCACAAAAAGAGAGGCCCCAACTAAACAGCAAAGTTATTTAAAGTTCCCTGGCACGAAAAGAGAGGCCACAACTAAACTACAAAGCTATTTAAAGTTCCCCGGCACGAAAAGAGAGGCCCAAACTAAACTAAAAAGCTATTTAATGTTCCCCAGCACAAAAAGTAAGGCCCCAACTAAACAGCAAAGTTATTTAAAGTTCCCCGGCCCGAAAAGAGAAGCCCCAAATAAACTGCAAAGTTATTTAAAGTTCCCCTGCACGACAAGAGAGGCCCCAACTAAATTACAAAGTTATTTAAAGTTCCCCAGCACGACAAGAGAGGCCCCAACTAAACTACAAAGTTATTTAAAGTTCCCCGGCACAAAAAGAGAGGCCTCAACTAAACTACAAAGTTATTTAAAGTTACCCGGCACGAAAAGAGAGGCCCCAACTCAACTTCAAAGTTATTTAAAGTTCCCCGGCACGAAAAGAGAGGCCTCAACTAAACTAATAAGTTATTTTAAGTTCCCCGGCACGAAAAGAGAGGCCTCAACAAAACTACAAAGTTATTTAAAGTTCCCCGGCACGACAAGAGAAGCCCCAACTAAACTACAAAGTTATTTAAAGTTCCCGGCACGACAAGAGAGGCCCAACTAAACTACAAAGTTATTTAAAGTTCCCCGGCACGACAAGAGAGGCCCCAACTAATCTACAAATTTATTTGAAGTTCCCCGACACGACAAGAGAGGCCCCAACTAAACTACAAAGTTATTTAAAGTTCCCCGGCACGAAAAGAGAGGCCCCAACTAAACTACAAAGTTATTTAAAGTTCCCCGGCACGACAAGAGAGGCCCCAACTAAACTACAAAGTTATATAAAGTTCCTCGACACGAAAAGAGAGGCCCCAACTAAACTACAAAGTTATTTAAAGTTCCCCGGCACGACAAGAGAGGCCCCAACTAAATTACAAAGTTATTTAAAGTTCCCCGACACGACAAGAAAGTCCCCAACTAAACTACAAAGTCATTTAAAGTTCCCCGGCACGACAAGAGAGGCCCCAACTAAACTACAAAGTTATATAAAGTTCCTCGACACGAAAAGAGAGGCCCCAACTAAACTACAAAGTTATTTAAAGTTCCCCGGCACAAAAAGAGAGGCCCAAACTAAACTACAAAGTTATTTAAAGTTCCCCGGCACGAAAAGAGAAGCCCCAAATAAACTGCAAAGTTATTTAAAGTTCCCCTGGACGACAAGAGAGGCCCCAACTAAACTACAAAGTTATTTAAAGTTCCCCGGCACGAAAAGACAGGCCCCAACTAAACTACAAAGTTATTTAAAGTCTCCCGGCTCAAAAAGAGAGGCCCAAACAAAACTACAAAATTATATGAAGTTCCCCGGCACGAAAAGAGAGGCCCCAACTAAACTACAAAGTTAGTTAAAGTTCCCCGGCACGAAAAGAGAGGCCTCACTAAACTAAAAAGTTATTTAAAGTTCCCCGGCACGAAAAGGGAGGCCCCAACTAAACTACAAAGTTATTTAAAGTTCCCCGGCACAAAAAGAGAGGCCCCAACTAAACTACAAAGTTATTTAAAGTTCCCCGGCACGAAAAGAGAGGCCTCAACTAAACTAAAAAGTTATTTAAAGTTCCCCGGCACAAAAAGAGAAGCCCCAACTAAACTACAAAGTTATTTAAATGTTCTTAGCACGACAAGAGAGGCCCCAACTAAACTACAAAGTTATTTAAAGTTCCCCGGCACGACAAGAGAGGCCCCAACTAAACTACAAAGTTATTTAAAGTTCCCAGGCACGACAAGAGAGGCCCCAACTAAACTACAAAGTTATTTAAAGTTCCCCGGCACGAAAAGAGAGGCCCCAACTAAACTACAAAGTTATTTAAAGTTCCCCGGCACGAAAAGAGAGGCCTCAACTAAACTAAAAAGTTATTTAAAGTTCCCTGGCATGAAAAGAGAGGCCCCAACTAAACTACAAAGTTATTTAAAGTTCCCCGGCACGAAAAGAGAGGCCCCAACTAAACTACAAAGTTATTCAAAGTTCCTGGCACGAAAAGAGAGGCCCCAACTAAACTACAAAGTTAGTTAAAGTTCCCCGGCACAACAAGAGAACCCCAACTAAACCACAAAGTTATTTAAATGTCCTTAGCACGCCAAGAGAGGCCCCAACTAAACTACAAAGTTATTTAAAGTTCCCTGGCACAAAAAGAGAGGCCCCAACTAAACTACAAAGTTATTTAAAGTTCCCCGGCACAACAAAGTTCCCCGGCACAAAAAGAGAGGCCTCAACTAAACTACAAAGTTATTTAAAGTTACCCGGCACGAAAAGAGAGGCCCCAACTCAACTTCAAAGTTATTTAAAGTTCCCCGGCACGAAAAGAGAGGCCTCAACTAAACTAATCAGTTATTTTAAGTTCCCCGGCACGAAAAGAGAGGCCTCAACAAAACTACAAAGTTATTTAAAGTTCCCCGGCACGACAAGAGAAGCCCCAACTAAACTACAAAGTTATTTAAAGTTCCCGGCACGACAAGAGAGGCCCAACTAAACTACAAAGTTATTTAAAGTTCCCCGGCACGACAAGAGAGGCCCCAACTAATCTACAAATTTATTTGAAGTTCCCCGACACGACAAGAGAGGCCCCAACTAAACTACAAAGTTATTTAAAGTTCCCCGGCACGAAAAGAGAGGCCCCAACTAAACTACAAACTTATTTAAAGTTCCCCGGCACGAAAAGAGAGGCCCAAACTAAACTAAAAAGCTATTTAATGTTCCCCAGCACAAAAAGAGAGGCCCCAACTAAACAGCAAAGTTATTTAAAGTTCCCTGGCACGAAAAGAGAGGCCACAACTAAACTACAAAGCTATTTAAAGTTCCCCGGCACGAAAAGAGAGGCCCAAACTAAACTAAAAAGCTATTTAATGTTCCCCAGCACAAAAAGTAAGGCCCCAACTAAACAGCAAAGTTATTTAAAGTTCCCCGGCCCGAAAAGAGAAGCCCCAAATAAACTGCAAAGTTATTTAAAGTTCCCCTGCACGACAAGAGAGGCCCCAACTAAATTACAAAGTTATTTAAAGTTCCCCAGCACGACAAGAGAGGCCCCAACTAAACTACAAAGTTATTTAAAGTTCCCCGGCACAAAAAGAGAGGCCTCAACTAAACTACAAAGTTATTTAAAGTTACCCGGCACGAAAAGAGAGGCCCCAACTCAACTTCAAAGTTATTTAAAGTTCCCCGGCACGAAAAGAGAGGCCTCAACTAAACTAATAAGTTATTTTAAGTTCCCCGGCACGAAAAGAGAGGCCTCAACAAAACTACAAAGTTATTTAAAGTTCCCCGGCACGACAAGAGAAGCCCCAACTAAACTACAAAGTTATTTAAAGTTCCCGGCACGACAAGAGAGGCCCAACTAAACTACAAAGTTATTTAAAGTTCCCCGGCACGACAAGAGAGGCCCCAACTAATCTACAAATTTATTTGAAGTTCCCCGACACGACAAGAGAGGCCCCAACTAAACTACAAAGTTATTTAAAGTTCCCCGGCACGAAAAGAGAGGCCCCAACTAAACTACAAAGTTATTTAAAGTTCCCCGGCACGACAAGAGAGGCCCCAACTAAACTACAAAGTTATATAAAGTTCCTCGACACGAAAAGAGAGGCCCCAACTAAACTACAAAGTTATTTAAAGTTCCCCGGCACGACAAGAGAGGCCCCAACTAAATTACAAAGTTATTTAAAGTTCCCCGACACGACAAGAAAGTCCCCAACTAAACTACAAAGTCATTTAAAGTTCCCCGGCACGACAAGAGAGGCCCCAACTAAACTACAAAGTTATATATAGTTCCTCGACACGAAAAGAGAGGCCCCAACTAAACTACAAAGTTATTTAAAGTTCCCCGGCACAAAAAGAGAGGCCCAAACTAAACTACAAAGTTATTTAAAGTTCCCCGGCACGAAAAGAGAAGCCCCAAATAAACTGCAAAGTTATTTAAAGTTCCCCTGGACGACAAGAGAGGCCCCAACTAAACTACAAAGTTATTTAAAGTTCCCCGGCACGAAAAGACAGGCCCCAACTAAACTACAAAGTTATTTAAAGTCTCCCGGCTCAAAAAGAGAGGCCCAAACAAAACTACAAAATTATATGAAGTTCCCCGGCACGAAAAGAGAGGCCCCAACTAAACTACAAAGTTAGTTAAAGTTCCCCGGCACGAAAAGAGAGGCCTCACTAAACTAAAAAGTTATTTAAAGTTCCCCGGCACGAAAAGGGAGGCCCCAACTAAACTACAAAGTTATTTAAAGTTCCCCGGCACAAAAAGAGAGGCCCCAACTAAACTACAAAGTTATTTAAAGTTCCCCGGCACGAAAAGAGAGGCCTCAACTAAACTAAAAAGTTATTTAAAGTTCCCCGGCACAAAAAGAGAAGCCCCAACTAAACTACAAAGTTATTTAAATGTTCTTAGCACGACAAGAGAGGCCCCAACTAAACTACAAAGTTATTTAAAGTTCCCCGGCACGACAAGAGAGGCCCCAACTAAACTACAAAGTTATTTAAAGTTCCCAGGCACGACAAGAGAGGCCCCAACTAAACTACAAAGTTATTTAAAGTTCCCCGGCACGAAAAGAGAGGCCCCAACTAAACTACAAAGTTATTTAAAGTTCCCCGGCACGAAAAGAGAGGCCTCAACTAAACTAAAAAGTTATTTAAAGTTCCCTGGCATGAAAAGAGAGGCCCCAACTAAACTACAAAGTTATTTAAAGTTCCCCGGCACGAAAAGAGAGGCCCCAACTAAACTACAAAGTTATTCAAAGTTCCTGGCACGAAAAGAGAGGCCTCAACTAAACTACAAAGTTAGTTAAAGTTCCCCGGCACAACAAGAGAACCCCAACTAAACCACAAAGTTATTTAAATGTCCTTAGCACGCCAAGAGAGGCCCCAACTAAACTACAAAGTTATTTAAAGTTCCCTGGCACAAAAAGAGAGGCCCCAACTAAACTACAAAGTTATTTAAAGTTCCCCGGCACAACAAGAGAAGCCCCAACTAAACTACAAAATTATTTAAAGTTCCCTGGCACGGAAATAGAGGCACCAACTGAACTACAAAGTTAATTAAAGTTACCCGGCACGAAAAGAGAGGCCCCAACTAAACTACAAAGTTATTTAAAGTTCCTCGGCACAACAAGAGAAGCCCCAACTAAACTACAAAGTTATTTAAAGTTCCCCGGCACGAAAAGAGAGGCCCCAACTAAACTACCAAGTTATTTAAAGTTCCCCGGCACGAAAAGAGAGGCCCCAACTAAACTACAAAGTTATTTAAAGTTTCCCGGCACAACAAGAGAAGCCTCAATTAAACTACAAAGTTATTTAATGTGCTTAGCACGCCAAGAGAGGCCCCAACTAAACTACAAAGTTATTTAAAGTTCCTGGCACGAAAAGAGAGGCCCCAACTAAACTACAAAGTTATTTAAAGTTCCCCGGCACAACAAGAGAAGCCCCAATTAAACTACAAAGTTATTTAATGTCCTTAGCACGCCAAGAGAGGCCCCAACTAAACTACAAAGTTATTTAAAGTTCCCTGGCACAAAAAGAGAGGCCCCAACTAAACTACAAAGTTATTTAAAGTTCCCCGGCACGAAAAGAGAGGCCCCAACTAAACTACATAGTTATTTAAAGTTTCCCGGCACAACAAGAGAAGCCTCAATTAAACTACAAAGTTATTTAATGTGCTTAGCACGCCAAGAGAGGCCCCAACTAAACTGCAAAGTTATTTAAAGTTCCTGGCACGAAAAGAGAGGCCCCAACTAAACTACAAAGTTATTTAAAGTTCCCCGGCACAACAAGAGAAGCCCCAATTAAACTACAAAGTTATTTAATGTCCTTAGCACGCCAAGAGAGGCCCCAACTAAACTACAAAGTTATTTAAAGTTCCCTGGCACAACAAGAGAAGCCCCAACTAAACTACAAAGTTATTTAAAGTTCCCCGGCACGAAAAGAGAGGCCCCAACTAAACTACATAGTTATTTAAAGTTTCCCGGCACGAAAAGAGAGGCCCCAACTAAACTACAAAGTTATTTAAAGTTCCCCGGCACAACAAGAGAAGCCCCACTAAACTACAAAGTTATTTAAAGTTCCCCGGCACAAAAAGAGAGGCCCCAACTAAACTACAAAGTTATTTAAAGTTCCCCGGCACAAAAAGAGAGGCCCCAACTAAACTACAAAGTTATTTAAAGTTCCCCGGCACAAAAAGAGAGGCCCCAACTAAACTACAAAGTTATTTAAAGTTACCCGGCACGAAAAGAGAGGCCCCAACTAAACTACAAAGTTATTTAACGTTCCCCGGCACAAAAAGAGAGGCCCCAACTAAACTACAAAGTTATTTAAAGTCTCCCGGCTCGAAAAAAGAGGCCCAAACAAAACTACAAAATTATACGAAGTTCCCCGGGACGACAAGGAAGGCCCCAACTAAACTACAAAGTTACTTAAAGTTCCCCGGCACGAAAAGAGAGGCCCCAACTAAACTACAAAGTTATTTAAAGTTCCCCGGCACGAAAAGAGAGGCCCCAACTAAACTACAAAGTTATTTAAAGTTCCCCGGCACAAAAAGAGAGGCCCCAACTAAATTACAAAGTTATTTAAAGTTCCCCGGCACGACAAGAGAGGCCCCAAATAAACTGCCAAGTTATTTAAATGTTCTTAGCACGCCAAGAGAGGCCCCAACTAAACTAGAAAGTTATTTAAAGTTCCCCGGCACGACAAGAGAGGCCCCAACAAAACTACAAAGTTATTTAAAGTTCCCGGCACGACAAGAGAGGCCCCAACTAAACTACAAAGTTATTTAAAGTTCCCGGCACAAAAAGAGAGGCCCCAACTAAACTACAAAGTTATTTAAAGTTCTCCGGCACAAAAAGAGAGGCCCCAACTAAACTACAAAGTTATTTAAATGTTCTTAGCACGCCAAGAGAGGCCCCAACTAAACTAGAAAGTTATTTAAAGTTCCCCGGCACGACAAGAGAGGCCCCAACTAAACTACAAAGTTATTTAAAGTTCCCCGGCACGACAAGAGAGGCCCCAACTAAACTACAAAGTTATTTAAAGTTCCTCGGCACAACAAGAGAAGCCCCAACTAAACTACAAAGTTGTTTAAAGTTCCACTGCACGACAAGAGAGGCCCCAACTAAACTACAAAGTTATTTAAAGTTCCCCGGCACGAAAAGAGAGGCCCCAACTAAACTACAAAGTTACTTAAAGTTCCCTGGCACGAAAAAAGAGGCACCAACTGAACTACAAAGTTAATTAAAGTTCCCCGGCACGAAAAGAGAGGCCCCAACTAAACTACAAAGTTACTTAAAGTTCCCTGGCACGAAAAAAGAGGCACCAACTGAACTACAAAGTTAATTAAAGTTCCCCGGCACGAAAAGAGAGGCCCCAACTAAACTCCAAAGTTATTTAAAGTTCCTCGGCACAACAAGAGAAGCCCCAACTAAACTACAAAGTTGTTTAAAGTTCCACTGCACGACAAGAGAGGCCCCAACTAAACTACAAAGTTATTTAAAGTTCCCCGGCACGAAAAGAGAGGCCCCAACTAAACTACAAAGTTACTTAAAGTTCCCCGGCACGAAAAGAGGGGCCCCAACTAAACTACAAATTTATTTAAAGTTCCTGGCACGAAAAGAGAGGCCCCAACTAAACTACAAAGTTATTTAAAGTTCCCCGGCACAAAAAGAGAGGCCCCAACTAAACTACAAAGTTATTTAAAGTTCCCCGGCACGAAAACAGAGGCCCCAACTCAAGTTTAAAGTTATTTAAAGTTCCCCGGCACGAAAAGAGAGGCCTCAACTAAACTAAAAAGTTATTTAAAGTTCCCCGACACGACAAGAGAGGCCCCAACTAAACTACAAAGTTATTTAAAGTTCCCCGGCACGCCAAGAGAGGCCCCAACTAAACTAAAAAGTTATTTAAAGTTCCCCGACACGACAAGAGAGGCCCCAACTAAACTACAAATTTATTTAAAGTTCCCCGAAACGACAAGAGAGGCCCCAACTATACTACAAAGTTACTTAAAGTTCCCCGACACGACAAAGGCGGCTTCAACTAAACTACAAAGTTATTTAAAGTTCCCCGGCACGCCAAGAGAGGCCCCAACTAAACTACAAAGTTATTTAAAGTTCCCCGGCACGTCAAGAGAGGCACCAACTAAACTACAAAGTTATTTAAAGTTCCCCGACACGACAAAACAGGCCCCAACTAAACTACAAAGTTATTTAAGTCTCCCGGCTCGAAAAGAGAGGCCCCAACAAAACTACAAAGTTATTTAAAGTTCCCCGGCACGAAAAGAGAGGCCCCAACTAAACTACAAAGTTATTTAAAGTTCTCCGACACGACAAGAGAGGCCCCAACTAAACTACAAAGTTATATAAAGTTCCCCGACACGAAAAGAGAGGCCCAAACTAAACTACAAAGTTATTTAAATTTCCACAACACGACAAGAGAGGCCCCAACTAAAATACAAAGTCATTTAAAATTCACCGACACGAGAAGAGAGGCCCAACTAAACTACAAAGTTATTTGAAGTTCCCCGGCACGAAAAGAGAGGCCCCAACTAAACTAAAAATTATTTAAAGTGTCCCGACACGACAAGAGAGGCCCCAAATAAACTACAAAGTTATTTAAAGTTATGCGGAACGACAAGAGAGGCCCCAACTAAACTACAAAGTTATTTAAAGTTCCCTGGCACGAAAAGAGAGGCCCCAACTAAACTACAAAGCTATTTAAAGTTCCCCGGCACGAAAAGAGAGGCCCAAACTAAACTAAAAAGCTATTTAATGTTCCTCGGCACAAAAAGAGAGGCCCCAACTAAACTACAAAGTTATTTAAAGTTCCCCGGCACGAAAAGAGAAGCCCCAAATAAACTGCAAAGTTATTTAAAGTTCCCCTGGACGACAAGAGAGGCCCCAACTAAACTACAAAGTTATTTAAAGTTCCCCGGCACAAAAAGAGAGGCCCCAACTAAACTACAAAGTTATTTAAAGTTCCCCGGCACGAAAAGAGAAGCCCCAAATAAACTGCAAAGTTATTTAAAGTTCCCCTGGACGACAAGAGAGGCCCCAACTAAACTACAAAGTTATTTAAAGTTCCCCGGCACGAAAAGACAGGCCCCAACTAAACTACAAATTTATTTAAAGTCTCCCGGCTCAAAAAGAGAGGCCCAAACAAAACTACAAAATTATATGAAGTTCCCCGGGACGACAAGGAAGGCCCCAACTAAACTACAAAGTTACTTAAAGTTCCCCGGCACGAAAAGAGAGGCCCCAACTAAACTACAAAGTTAGTTAAAGTTCGCCGGCACGAAAAGAGAGGCCTCACTAAACTAAAAAGTTATTTAAAGTTCCCCGGCACGAAAAGGGAGGCCCCAACTAAACTACAAAGTTATTTAAAGTTCCCCGGCACAAAAAGAGAGGCCCCAACTAAACTACAAAGTTATTTAAAGTTCCCCGGCACGAAAAGAGAGGCCTCAACTAAACTAAAAAGTTATTTAAAGTTCCCCGGCACAACAAGAGAAGCCCCAACTAAACTACA
Organism: Ascidiella aspersa; assembly: GCF_963924565.1. NCBI lineage: Eukaryota > Metazoa > Chordata > Ascidiacea > Phlebobranchia > Ascidiidae > Ascidiella > Ascidiella aspersa. The sequence goes on along the minus strand of NC_139452.1, from coordinate 365,903 downwards.
AAGTTATTTAAATGTTTTTAGCACGACAAGAGAGGCCCCAACTAAACTACAAAATTATTTAAAGTTCCCCGGCACGAAAAGAGAGGCCCCAACTAAACTACAAAGTTATTTAAAGTTCCCCGGCACGAAAAGAGAGGCCTCAACTAAACTAAAAAGTTATTTAAAGTTCCCTGGCATGAAAAGAGAGGCCCCAACTAAACTACAAAGTTATTTAAAGTTCCCCGGCACGAAAAGAGAGGCCCCAACTAAACTACAAAGTTATTCAAAGTTCCTGGCACGAAAAGAGAGGCCCCAACTAAACTACAAAGTTAGTTAAAGTTCCCCGGCACAACAAGAGAACCCCAACTAAACCACAAAGTTATTTAAATGTCCTTAGCACGACAAGAGAGGCCCCAACTAAACTACAAAGTTATTTAAAGTTCCCCGGCACGAAAAGAGAGGCCCCAACTAAACTACAAAGTTATTTAAAGTTCCCCGGCACGAAAAGAGAGGCCTCAACTAAACTAAAAAGTTATTTAAAGTTCCCCGGCACAACAAGAGAAGCCCCAACTAAACTACAAAGTTATTTAAATGTTCTTAGCACGACAAGAGAGGCCCCAACTAAACTACAAAGTTATTTAAAGTTTCCCGGCACGAAAAGAGAGGCCTCAACTAAACTAAAAAGTTATTTAAAGTTCCCTGGCATGAAAAGAGAGGCCCCAACTAAACTACAAAGTTATTTAAAGTTCCCCGGCACGAAAAGAGAGGCCCCAACTAAACTACAAAGTTATTCAAAGTTCCTGGCACGAAAAGAGAGGCCCCAACTAAACTACAAAGTTATTTATAGTTCCCCGGCACAAAAAGAGAGGCCCCAACTAAACTACAAAGTTATTTAAAGTTCCCTGGCATGAAAAGAGAGGCCCCAACTAAACTACAAAGTTATTTAAAGTTCCCCGGCACGAAAAGAGAGGCCCCAACTAAACTACAAAGTTATTCAAAGTTCCTGGCACGAAAAGAGAGGCCCCAACTAAACTACAAAGTTATTTAAAGTTCCCTGGCACAAAAAGAGAGGCCCCAACTAAACTACAAAGTTATTTAAAGTTCCCCGGCACAACAAGAGAAGCCCCAACTAAACTACAAAATTATTTAAAGTTCCCTGGCACGAAAATAGAGGCACCAACTGAACTACAAAGTTAATTAAAGTTACCCAGCACGAAAAGAGAGGCCCCAACTAAACTACAAAGTTATTTAAAGTTCCTCGGCACAACAAGAGAAGCCCCAACTAAACTACAAAGTTATTTAAAGTTCCCCGGCACGAAAAGAGAGGCCCCAACTAAACTACCAAGTTATTTAAAGTTCCCCGGCACGAAAAGAGAGGCCCCAACTAAACTACAAAGTTATTTAAAGTTTCCCGGCACAACAAGAGAAGCCCCAATTAAACTACAAAGTTATTTAATGTCCTTAGCACGCCAAGAGAGGCCCCAACTAAACTACAAAGTTATTTAAAGTTCCTGGCACGAAAAGAGAGGCCCCAACTAAACTACAAAGTTATTTAAAGTTCCCCGGCACAACAAGAGAAGCCCCAATTAAACTACAAAGTTATTTAATGTCCTTAGCACGCCAAGAGAGGCCCCAACTAAACTACAAAGTTATTTAAAGTTCCCTGGCACAAAAAGAGAGGCCCCAAATAAACTACAAAGTTATTTAAAGTTCCCCGGCACAACAAGAGAAGCCCCAACTAAACTACAAAGTTATTTAAAGTTCCCTGGCACAACAAGAGAAGCCCCAACTAAACGACAAAGTTATTTAAAGTTCCCCGGCACAACAAGAGAGGCCCCAACTAAACTACAAAGTTATTTAAAGTTCCCCGGCACAACAAGAGAAGCCCCAACTAAACTACAATGTTATTTAAAGTTCCCCGGCACAACAAGAGAAGCCCCAACTAAACTACAAAGTTATTTAAAGTTCCCCGGCACGACAAGAGAGGCCCCACCTAAACTACAAAGTTATTTAAAGTTCCCCGGCACAAAAAGAGAGGCCCCAACTAAACTACAAAGTTATTTAAAGTTCCCCGGCACGAAAAGAGAGGCCCCAACTAAACTACAAAGTTATTTAAAGTTCCCCGGCACAAAAAGAGAGGCCTTAACTAAACTACAAAGTTATTTAAAGTCTCCCGGCTCGAAAAGAGAGGCCCAAACAAAACTACAAAATTATATGAAGTTCCCCGGGACGACAAGGAAGGCCCCAACTAAACTACAAAGTTACTTAAAGTTCCCCGGCACGAAAAGAGAGGCCCCAACTAAACTACAAAGTTATTTAAAGTTCCCCGGCACGAAAAGAGAGGCCCCAACTAAACTACAAAGTTATTTAAAGTTCCCCGGCACAAAAAGAGAGGCCCCAACTAAACTACAAAGTTATTTAAAGTTCCCCGGCACAACAAGAGAGGCCCCAAATAAACTGCCAAGTTATTTAAAGTTCCCCGACACGACAAAAGAGGCCCCAACTAAACTACAAAGTTATTTAAAGTCTCCAGGCTCGAAAAGAGAGGCCCCAACTAAACTGCAAAGTTACTTAAAGTTCCCCGGCACGAAAAGAGAGGCCCCAACTAAACTACAAAGTTATTTAAAGTTCCCCGGCACAAAAAGAGAGGCCCCAACTAAACTACATAGTTATTTAAAGTTCCCCGGCACGAAAAGAGAGGCCCCAACTAAACTACAAAGTTATTTAAAGTTCCCCGGAACGAAAAGAGAGGCCCAAACTAAACTAAAAAGCTATTTAATGTTCCCCGGCATAAAAAGAGAGGCCCCAACTAAACTACAAAGTTATTTAAAGTTCCCCGGCACAAAAAGAGAAGCCCCAAATAAACTGCCAAGTTATTTAAAGTTCCCCAGCACGACACGAGAGGCCCCAACTAAACTACAAAGTTATTTAAAGTTCCCCGGCACGAAAAAAGAGGCCCCAACTAAACTACAAAGTTATTTAAAGTTCCCCGGCACGACAAGAGAGGCCCCAACTAAACTACAAAGTTATTTAATTTTACCGGCACGACAAGAGAGGCCCCAACTAAACTACAAAGTTATTTAAAGTTCCCCGGCACAACAAGAGAAGCCCCAACAAAACTACAAAGTTATTTAAAGTTCGCCGGCACGACAAGAGAGGCCCCAACTAAACTACAAAGTTATTTAAAGTTCCCCGGCACAAAAAGAGAGGCCCCAACTAAACTACAAAGTTATTTAAAGTTCTCCGGCACAAAAAGAGAGGCCCCAACTAAACTACAAAGTTATTTAAATGTTCTTAGCACGCCAAGAGAGGCCCCAACTAAACTAGAAAGTTATTTAAAGTTCCCCGGCACGACAAGAGAGGCCCCAACTAAACTACAAAATTATTTAAAGTTCCCTGGCACGAAAATAGAGGCACCAACTGAACTACAAGGTTAATTAAAGTTCCCCGGCACGACAAGAGAGGCCCCAACTAAACGACAAAGTTATTTAAGTTTACCGGCACGACAAGAGAGGCCCCAACTAAACTACAAAGTTATTTAAAGTTCCCCGGCACGACAAGAGAGGCCCCAACAAAACTACAAAGTTATTTAAAGTTCCCCGGCACGACAAGAGAGGCCCCAACTAAACTACAAAGTTATTTAAAGTTCCCCGGCACAAAAAGAGAGGCCCCAACTAAACTACAAAGTTATTTAAAGTTCTCCGGCACAAAAAGAGAGGCCCCAACTAAACTACAAAGTTATTTAAATGTTCTTAGCACGCCAAGAGAGGCCCCAACTAAACTAGAAAGTTATTTAAAGTTCCCCGGCACGACAAGAGAGGCCCCAACTAAACTACAAAGTTATTTAAAGTTCCCCGGCACAAAAAGAGAGGCCCCAACTAAACTACAAAGTTATTTAAAGTTCCCCGGCACGAAAAGAGAGGACCCAACTAAACTACAAAGTTATTTAAAGTTCCCCGGCACGAAAAGAGAGGCCCCAACTAAACTACAAAGTTATTTAAAGTTCCCCGGCACGAAAAGAGAGACCCAACTAAACTACAAAGTTATTTAAAGTTCCCCGGCACGAAAAGAGAGGCCCCAACTAAACTAGAAAGTTATTTGAAGTTCCCCGGCATGAAAAGAGAGGCCTCAAATAAACTACAAAGTTATTTAAAGTTCCCCGGCACGAAAAGGGAGGCCCCAACTAAACTACAAAGTTATTTAAAGTTCCCCGGCACGAAAAGAGAGGCCCCAACTAAACTACAAAGTTATTTAAAGTTCCCCGGCACGAAAAGAGAGGCCCCAACTAAACTACAAAGTTATTTAAAGTTCCTGGCACGAAAAGAGAGGCCCCAACTAAACTACAAAGTTAGTTAAAGTTCCCCGGCACGAAAAGAGAGGCCTCAACTAAACTAAAAAGTTATTTAAAGTTCCCCGGCACGAAAAGGGAAGCCCCAACTAAACTACAAAGTTATTTAAAGTTCCCCGGCACGAAAAGAGAGGCCCCAACTAAACTACAAAGTTATTTAAAGTTCCCCGGCACGAAAAGAGAGGCCCCAACTAAACTACAAAGTTATTTAAAGTTCCTGGCTCGAAAAGAGAGGCCCCAACTAAACTACAAAGTTAGTTAAAGTTCCCCGGCACAACAAGAGAACCCCAACTAAACAACAAAGTTATTTAAATGTCCTTAGCACGCCAAGAGAGGCCCCAACTAAACTACAAAGTTATTTAAAGTTCCCTGGCACAAAAAGAGAGGCCCCAACTAAACTACAAAGTTATTTAAAGTTCCCCGGCACAACAATAGAAGCCCCAACTAAACTACAAAATTATTTAAAGTTCCCTGGCACGAAAATAGAGGCACCAACTGAACTACAAGGTTAATTAAAGTTCCCCGGCACGAAAAGAGAGGCCCCAACTAAACTCCAAAGTTATTTAAAGTTCCTCGGCACAACAAGAGAAGCCCCAACTAAACTACAAAGTTATTTAAAGTTCCCCTGCACGACAAGAGAGGCCCCAACTAAACTACAAAGTTATTTAAAGTTCCCCGGCACGAAAAGAGAGGCCCCAACTAAACTACAAAGTTACTTAAAGTTCCCCGGCACGAAAAGAGGGGCCCCAACTAAACTACAAAGTTATTTAAAGTTCCTGGCACGAAAAGAGAGGCCCCAACTAAACTACAAAGTTATTTAAAGTTCCCCGGCACAAAAAGAGAGGCCCCAACTAAACTGCAAAGTTATTTAAAGTTCCCCGGCACGAAAAGAGAGGCCCCAACTCAACTTTAAAGTTATTTAAAGTTCCCCGGCACGAAAAGAGAGGCCTCAACTAAACTAAAAAGTTATTTAAAGTTCCCCGACACGACAAGAGAGGCCCCAACTAAACTACAAAGTTATTTAAAGTTCCCCGGCACGCCAAGAGAGGCCCCAACTAAACTACAAAGTTATTTAAAGTTCCCCGGCACGTCAAGAGAGGCACCAACTAAACTACAAATTTATTTAAAGTTCCCCGAAACGACAAGAGAGGCCCCAACTATACTACAAAGTTACTTAAAGTTCCCCGACACGACAAAGGAGGCTTCAACTAAACTACAAAGTTATTTAAAGTTCCCCGGCACGCCAAGAGAGGCCCCAGCTAAACTACAAAGTTATTTAAAGTTCCCCGGCACGTCAAGAGAGGCACCAACTAAACTACAAATATATTCAAAGTTCCCCGGCACGCCAAGAGAGGCCCTAACTAAACTACAAAGTTATTTAAAGTTCCCCGACACGACAAAACAGGCCCCAACTAAACTACAAAGTTATTTAAGTCTCCCGGCTCGAAAAGAGAGGCCCCAACTAAACTACAAAGTTATATAAAGTTCCCCGACACGAAAAGAGAGGCCCCAACTAAACTACAAAGTTATTTAAATTTCCACAACACGACAAGAGAGGCCCCAACTAAAATACAAAGTCATTTAAAATTCACCGACACGAGAAGAGAGGCCCAACTAAACTACAAAGTTATTTGAAGTTCCCCGGCACGAAAAGAGAGGCCCCAACTAAACTAAAAATTATTTAAAGTGTCCCGACACGACAAGAGAGGCCCCAAATAAACTACAAAGTTATTTAAAGTTATGCGGAACGACAAGAGAGGCCCCAACTAAACTACAAAGTTATTTAAAGTTCCCTGGCACGAAAAGAGAGGCCCCAACTAAACTACAAAGCTATTTAAAGTTCCCCGGCACGAAAAGAGAGGCCCAAACTAAACTAAAAAGCTATTTAATGTTCCCCGGCACAAAAAGAGAGGCCCCAACTAAACTACAAAGTTATTTAAAGTTCCCCGGCACGAAATGAGAAGCCCCAAATAGACTGCAAAGTTATTTAAAGTTCCCCTGGACGACAAGAGAGGCCCCAACTAAACTACAAAGTTATTTAAAGTTCCCCGGCACAAAAAGAGAGGCCCCAACTAAACTACAAAGTTATTTAAAGTTCTCCGGCACAAAAAGGGAGGCCCCAACTAAACTACAAAGTTATTTAAAGTTCTCCGGCACAAAAAGGGAGGCCCCAAATAAACTGCAAAGTTATTTAAAGTTCCCCTGGACGACAAGAGAAGCCCCAACTAAACTACAAAGTTATTTAAAGTTCCCTGGCACAAAAATAGAGGCCCCAACTAAACTACAAAGTTATTTAAAGTTCCCCGGCACGAAAAGAGAGACCCCAACTCAACTTCAAAGTTATTTAAAGTTCCCCGGCACAAAAAGAGAGGCCCCAACTAAACTACAAACTTATTTAAAGTTCCCCGGCACGAAAAGAGAGGCCCAAACTAAACTAAAAAGCTATTTAATGTTCCCCAGCACAAAAAGAGAGGCCCCAACTAAACAGCAAAGTTATTTAAAGTTCCCTGGCACGAAAAGAGAGGCCACAACTAAACTACAAAGCTATTTAAAGTTCCCCGGCACGAAAAGAGAGGCCCAAACTAAACTAAAAAGCTATTTAATGTTCCCCAGCACAAAAAGAGAGGCCCCAACTAAACAGCAAAGTTATTTAAAGTTCCCCGGCACGAAAAGAGAAGCCCCAAATAAACTGCAAAGTTATTTAAAGTTCCCCTGCACGACAAGAGAGGCCCCAACTAAATTACAAAGTTATTTAAAGTTCCCCGGCACGAAAAGAGAGGCCTCAACTAAACTACAAAGTTATTTAAAGTTACCCGGCACGAAAAGAGAGGCCCCAACTCAACTTCAAAGTTATTTAAAGTTCCCCGGCACGAAAAGAGAGGCCTCAACTAAACTAATAAGTTATTTAAAGTTCCCCGGCACGAAAAGAGAGGCCTCAACAAAACTACAAAGTTATTTAAAGTTCCCCGGCACGACAAGAGAAGCCCCAACTAAACTACAAAGTTATTTAAAGTTCCCGGCACGACAAGAGAGGCCCAACTAAACTACAAAGTTATTTAAAGTTCCCCGGCACGACAAGAGAGGCCCCAACTAATCTACAAATTTATTTGAAGTTCCCCGACACGACAAGAGAGGCCCCAACTAAACTACAAAGTTATTTAAAGTTCCCCGGCACGAAAAGAGAGGCCCCAACTAAACTACAAAGTTATTTAAAGTTCCCCGGCACGACAAGAGAGGCCCGAACTAAACTACAAAGTTATATAAAGTTCCTCGACACGAAAAGAGAGGCCCCAACTAAACTACAAAATTATTTAGAGTTCCCCGGCACGACAAGAGAGGCCCCAACTAAACTACAAAGTTATTTAAAGTTCCCCGACACGACAAGAGAGTCCCCAACTAAACTACAAAGTCATTTAAAGTTCCCCGGCACGACAAGAGAGGCCCCAACTAAACTACAAAGTTATATAAAGTTCCTCGACACGAAAAGAGAGGCCCCAACTAAACTACAAAGTTATTTAAAGTTCCCCGGCACAAAAAGAGAGGCCCCAACTAAACTACGAAGTTATTTAAAGTTCCCCGGCACGAAAAGAGAAGCCCCAAATAAACTGCAAAGTTATTTAAAGTTCCCCTGGACGACAAGAGAGGCCCCAACTAAACTACAAAGTTATTTAAAGTTCCCCGGCACGAAAAGACAGGCCCCAACTAAACTACAAAGTTATTTAAAGTCTCCCGGCTCAAAAAGAGAGGCCCAAACAAAACTACAAAATTATATGAAGTTCCCCGGCACGAAAAGAGAGGCCCCAACTAAACTACAAAGTTAGTTAAAGTTCCCCGGCACGAAAAGAGAGGCCTCACTAAACTAAAAAGTTATTTAAAGTTCCCCGGCACGAAAAGGGAGGCCCCAACTAAACTACAAAGTTATTTAAAGTTCCCCGGCACAAAAAGAGAGGCCCCAACTAAACTACAAAGTTATTTAAAGTTCCCCGGCACGAAAAGAGAGGCCTCAACTAAACTAAAAAGTTATTTAAAGTTCCCCGGCACAAAAAGAGAAGCCCCAACTAAACTACAAAGTTATTTAAATGTTCTTAGCACGACAAGAGAGGCCCCAACTAAACTACAAAGTTATTTAAAGTTCCCCGGCACGACAAGAGAGGCCCCAACTAAACTACAAAGTTATTTAAAGTTCCCAGGCACGACAAGAGAGGCCCCAACTAAACTACAAATTTATTTATAGTTCCCCGGCACAAAAAGAGAGGCCCCAACTAAACTACAAAGTTATTTAAAGTTCCCCGGCACGAAAAGAGAGGCCCCAACTAAACTACAAAGTTATTTAAAGTTCCCCGGCACGAAAAGAGAGGCCTCAACTAAACTAAAAAGTTATTTAAAGTTCCCTGGCATGAAAAGAGAGGCCCCAACTAAACTACAAAGTTATTTAAAGTTCCCCGGCACGAAAAGAGAGGCCCCAACTAAACTACAAAGTTATTCAAAGTTCCTGGCACGAAAAGAGAGGCCCCAACTAAACTACAAAGTTAGTTAAAGTTCCCCGGCACAACAAGAGAACCCCAACTAAACCACAAAGTTATTTAAATGTCCTTAGCACGCCAAGAGAGGCCCCAACTAAACTACAAAGTTATTTAAAGTTCCCTGGCACAAAAAGAGAGGCCCCAACTAAACTACAAAGTTATTTAAAGTTCCCCGGCACAACAAGAGAAGCCCCAACTAAACTACAAAATTATTTAAAGTTCCCTGGCACGAAAATAGAGGCACCAACTGAACTACAAAGTTAATTAAAGTTACCCGGCACGAAAAGAGAGGCCCCAACTAAACTACAAAGTTATTTAAAGTTCCTCGGCACAACAAGAGAAGCCCCAACTAAACTACAAAGTTATTTAAAGTTCCCCGGCACGAAAAGAGAGGCCCCAACTAAACTACCAAGTTATTTAAAGTTCCCCGGCACGAAAAGAGAGGCCCCAACTAAACTACAAAGTTATTTAAAGTTTCCCGGCACAACAAGAGAAGCCCCAATTAAACTACAAAGTTATTTAATGTCCTTAGCACGCCAAGAGAGGCCCCAACTAAACTACAAAGTTATTTAAAGTTCCTGGCACGAAAAGAGAGGCCCCAACTAAACTACAAAGTTATTTAAAGTTCCCCGGCACAACAAGAGAAGCCCCAATTAAACTACAAAGTTATTTAATGTCCTTAGCACGCCAAGAAAGGCCCCAACTAAACTACAAAGTTATTTAAAGTTCCCTGGCACAAAAAGAGAGGCCCCAAATAAACTACAAAGTTATTTAAAGTTCCCCGGCACAACAAGAGAAGCCCCAACTAAACTACAAAGTTACTTAAAGTTCCCCGGCACAAAAAGAGAGGCCCCAACTAAACTACAAAGTTATTTAAAGTTCTCCGGCACAAAAAGAGAGGCCCCAACTAAACTACAAAGTTATTTAAATGTTCTTAGCACGCCAAGAGAGGCCCCAACTAAACTAGAAAGTTATTTAAAGTTCCCCGGCACGACAAGAGAGGCCCCAACTAAACTACAAATTATTTAAAGTTCCCCGGCACGACAAGAGAGGCCCCAACTAAACTACAAAGTTATTTAAAGTTCCCCGGCACAAAAAGAGAGGCCCCAATTAAACTACAAAGTTATTTAATGTTCCCCGGCACGAAAAGAGAGGACCCAACTAAACTACAAAGTTATTTAAAGTTCCCCGGCACGAAAAGAGAGGCCCCAACTAAACTACAAAGTTATTTAAAGTTCCCCGGCACGAAAAGAGAGACCCAACTAAACTACAAAGTTATTTAAAGTTCCCCGGCACGAAAAGAGAGGCCCCAACTAAACTAGAAAGTTATTTAAAGTTCCCCGGCACGAAAAGAGAGGCCTCAAATAAACTACAAAGTTATTTAAAGTTCCCCGGCACGAAAAGGGAGGCCCCAACTAAACTACAAAGTTATTTAAAGTTCCCCGGCACGAAAAGAGAGGCCCCAACTAAACTACAAAGTTATTTAAAGTTCCCCGGCACGAAAAGAGAGGCCCCAACTAAACTACAAAGTTATTTAAAGTTCCTGGCACGAAAAGAGAGGCCCCAACTAAACTACAAAGTTAGTTAAAGTTCCCCGGCACGAAAAGAGAGGCCTCAACTAAACTAAAAAGTTATTTAAAGTTCCCCGGCACAAAAAGAGAGGCCCCAACTAAACTACATAGTTATTTAAAGTTCCCCGGCACGAAAAGAGAGGCCCCAACTAAACTACAAAGTTATTTAAAGTTCCCCGGAACGAAAAGAGAGGCCCAAACTAAACTAAAAAGCTATTTAATGTTCCCCGGCATAAAAAGAGAGGCCCCAACTAAACTACAAAGTTATTTAAAGTTCCCCGGCACGAAAAAAGAGGCCCCAACTAAACTACAAAGTTATTTAAAGTTCCCCGGCACGACAAGAGAGGCCCCAACTAAACTACAAAGTTATTTAAGTTTACCGGCACGAAAAGAGAGGCCCCAACTAAACTACAAAGTTATTTAAAGTTCCCCGGCACAAAAAGAGAGGCCCCAACTAAACTACATAGTTATTTAAAGTTCCCCGGCACGAAAAGAGAGGCCCCAACTAAACTACAAAGTTATTTAAAGTTCCCCGGAACGAAAAGAGAGGCCCAAACTAAACTAAAAAGCTATTTAATGTTCCCCGGCATAAAAAGAGAGGCCCCAACTAAACTACAAAGTTATTTAAAGTTCCCCGGCACGAAAAAAGAGGCCCCAACTAAACTACAAAGTTATTTAAAGTTCCCCGGCACGACAAGAGAGGCCCCAACTAAACTACAAAGTTATTTAAGTTTACCGGCACGACAAGAGAGGCCCCAACTAAACTACAAAGTTATTTAAAGTTCCCCGGCACAACAAGAGAAGCCCCAACAAAACTACAAAGTTATTTAAAGTTCCCCGGCACGACAAGAGATGCCCCAACTAAACTACAAAGTTATTTAAAGTTCCCCGGCACAAAAAGAGAGGCCCCAACTAAACTACAAAGTTATTTAAAGTTCTCCGGCACAAAAAGAGAGGCCCCAACTAAACTACAAAGTTATTTAAATGTTCTTAGCACGCCAAGAGAGGCCCCAACTAAACTAGAAAGTTATTTAAAGTTCCCCGGCACGACAAGAGAGGCCCCAACTAAACTACAAAATTATTTAAAGTTCCCTGGCACGAAAATAGAGGCACCAACTGAACTACAAGGTTAATTAAAGTTCCCCGGCACGACAAGAGAGGCCCCAACTAAACTACAAAGTTATTTAAGTTTACCGGCACGACAAGAGAGGCCCCAACTAAACTACAAAGTTATTTAAAGTTCCCCGGCACGACAAGAGAGGCCCCAACAAAACTACAAAGTTATTTAAAGTTCCCCGGCACGACAAGAGAGGCCCCAACTAAACTACAAAGTTATTTAAAGTTCCCCGGCACAAAAAGAGAGGCCCCAACTAAACTACAAAGTTATTTAAAGTTCTCCGGCACAAAAAGAGAGGCCCCAACTAAACTACAAAGTTATTTAAATGTTCTTAGCACGCCAAGAGAGGCCCCAACTAAACTAGAAAGTTATTTAAAGTTCCCCGGCACGACAAGAGAGGCCCCAACTAAACTACAAATTATTTAAAGTTCCCCGGCACGACAAGAGAGGCCCCAACTAAACTACAAAGTTATTTAAAGTTCCCCGGCACAAAAAGAGAGGCCCCAACTAAACTACAAAGTTATTTAAAGTTCCCCGGCACGAAAAGAGAGGACCCAACTAAACTACAAAGTTATTTAAAGTTCCCCGGCACGAAAAGAGAGGCCCCAACTAAACTACAAAGTTATTTAAAGTTCCCCGGCACGAAAAGAGAGACCCAACTAAACTACAAAGTTATTTAAAGTTCCCCGGCACGAAAAGAGAGGCCCCAACTAAACTACAAAGTTATTTAAAGTTCCCCGGCACGAAAAGAGAGGCCTCAAATAAACTACAAAGTTATTTAAAGTTCCCCGGCACGAAAAGGGAGGCCCCAACTAAACTACAAAGTTATTTAAAGTTCCCCGGCACGAAAAGAGAGGCCCCAACTAAACTACAAAGTTATTTAAAGTTCCCCGGCACGAAAAGAGAGGCCCCAACTAAACTACAAAGTTATTTAAAGTTCCTGGCACGAAAAGAGAGGCCCCAACTAAACTACAAAGTTAGTTAAAGTTCCCCGGCACGAAAAGAGAGGCCTCAACTAAACTAAAAAGTTATTTAAAGTTCCCCGGCACGAAAAGGGAAGCCCCAACTAAACTACAAAGTTATTTAAAGTTCCCCGGCACGAAAAGAGAGGCCCCAACTAAACTACAAAGTTATTTAAAGTTCCCCGGCACGAAAAGAGAGGCCCCAACTAAACTACAAAGTTATTTAAAGTTCCTGGCTCGAAAAGAGAGGCCCCAACTAAACTACAAAGTTAGTTAAAGTTCCCCGGCACAACAAGAGAACCCCAACTAAACAACAAAGTTATTTAAATGTCCTTAGCACGCCAAGAGAGGCCCCAACTAAACTACAAAGTTATTTAAAGTTCCCTGGCACAAAAAGAGAGGCCCCAACTAAACTACAAAGTTATTTAAAGTTCCCCGGCACAACAATAGAAGCCCCAACTAAACTACAAAATTATTTAAAGTTCCCTGGCACGAAAATAGAGGCACCAACTGAACTACAAGGTTAATTAAAGTTCCCCGGCACGAAAAGAGAGGCCCCAACTAAACTCCAAAGTTATTTAAAGTTCCTCGGCACAACAAGAGAAGCCCCAACTAAACTACAAAGTTATTTAAAGTTCCCCTGCACGACAAGAGAGGCCCCAACTAAACTACAAAGTCATTTAAAGTTCTCCGGCACAAAAAGGGAGGCCCCAAATAAACTGCAAAGTTATTTAAAGTTCCCCTGGACGACAAGAGAAGCCCCAACTAAACTACAAAGTTATTTAAAGTTCCCCGGCACAAAAAGAGAGGCCCCAACTAAACTACAAAGTTATTTAAAGTTCTCCGGCACAAAAAGAGAGGCCCCAACTAAACTACAAAGTTATTTAAATGTTCTTAGCACGCCAAGAGAGGCCCCAACTAAACTAGAAAGTTATTTAAAGTTCCCCGGCACGACAAGAGAGGCCCCAACTAAACTACAAATTATTTAAAGTTCCCCGGCACGACAAGAGAGGCCCCAACTAAACTACAAAGTTATTTAAAGTTCCCCGGCACAAAAAGAGAGGCCCCAACTAAACTACAAAGTTATTTAAAGTTCCCCGGCACGAAAAGAGAGGACCCAACTAAACTACAAAGTTATTTAAAGTTCCCCGGCACGAAAAGAGAGGCCCCAACTAAACTACAAAGTTATTTAAAGTTCCCCGGCACGAAAAGAGAGACCCAACTAAACTACAAAGTTATTTAAAGTTCCCCGGCACGAAAAGAGAGGCCCCAACTAAACTAGAAAGTTATTTGAAGTTCCCCGGCATGAAAAGAGAGGCCTCAAATAAACTACAAAGTTATTTAAAGTTCCCCGGCACGAAAAGGGAGGCCCCAACTAAACTACAAAGTTATTTAAAGTTCCCCGGCACGAAAAGAGAGGCCCCAACTAAACTACAAAGTTATTTAAAGTTCCCCGGCACGAAAAGAGAGGCCCCAACTAAACTACAAAGTTATTTAAAGTTCCTGGCACGAAAAGAGAGGCCCCAACTAAACTACAAAGTTAGTTAAAGTTCCCCGGCACGAAAAGAGAGGCCTCAACTAAACTAAAAAGTTATTTAAAGTTCCCCGGCACGAAAAGGGAAGCCCCAACTAAACTACAAAGTTATTTAAAGTTCCCCGGCACGAAAAGAGAGGCCCCAACTAAACTACAAAGTTATTTAAAGTTCCCCGGCACGAAAAGAGAGGCCCCAACTAAACTACAAAGTTATTTAAAGTTCCTGGCTCGAAAAGAGAGGCCCCAACTAAACTACAAAGTTAGTTAAAGTTCCCCGGCACAACAAGAGAACCCCAACTAAACAACAAAGTTATTTAAATGTCCTTAGCACGCCAAGAGAGGCCCCAACTAAACTACAAAGTTATTTAAAGTTCCCTGGCACAAAAAGAGAGGCCCCAACTAAACTACAAAGTTATTTAAAGTTCCCCGGCACAACAATAGAAGCCCCAACTAAACTACAAAATTATTTAAAGTTCCCTGGCACGAAAATAGAGGCACCAACTGAACTACAAGGTTAATTAAAGTTCCCCGGCACGAAAAGAGAGGCCCCAACTAAACTCCAAAGTTATTTAAAGTTCCTCGGCACAACAAGAGAAGCCCCAACTAAACTACAAAGTTATTTAAAGTTCCCCTGCACGACAAGAGAGGCCCCAACTAAACTACAAAGTTATTTAAAGTTCCCCGGCACGAAAAGAGAGGCCCCAACTAAACTACAAAGTTACTTAAAGTTCCCCGGCACGAAAAGAGGGGCCCCAACTAAACTACAAAGTTATTTAAAGTTCCTGGCACGAAAAGAGAGGCCCCAACTAAACTACAAAGTTATTTAAAGTTCCCCGGCACAAAAAGAGAGGCCCCAACTAAACTGCAAAGTTATTTAAAGTTCCCCGGCACGAAAAGAGAGGCCCCAACTCAACTTTAAAGTTATTTAAAGTTCCCCGGCACGAAAAGAGAGGCCTCAACTAAACTAAAAAGTTATTTAAAGTTCCCCGACACGACAAGAGAGGCCCCAACTAAACTACAAAGTTATTTAAAGTTCCCCGGCACGCCAAGAGAGGCCCCAACTAAACTACAAAGTTATTTAAAGTTCCCCGGCACGTCAAGAGAGGCACCAACTAAACTACAAATTTATTTAAAGTTCCCCGAAACGACAAGAGAGGCCCCAACTATACTACAAAGTTACTTAAAGTTCCCCGACACGACAAAGGAGGCTTCAACTAAACTACAAAGTTATTTAAAGTTCCCCGGCACGCCAAGAGAGGCCCCAGCTAAACTACAAAGTTATTTAAAGTTCCCCGGCACGTCAAGAGAGGCACCAACTAAACTACAAATATATTCAAAGTTCCCCGGCACGCCAAGAGAGGCCCTAACTAAACTACAAAGTTATTTAAAGTTCCCCGACACGACAAAACAGGCCCCAACTAAACTACAAAGTTATTTAAGTCTCCCGGCTCGAAAAGAGAGGCCCCAACTAAACTACAAAGTTATATAAAGTTCCCCGACACGAAAAGAGAGGCCCCAACTAAACTACAAAGTTATTTAAATTTCCACAACACGACAAGAGAGGCCCCAACTAAAATACAAAGTCATTTAAAATTCACCGACACGAGAAGAGAGGCCCAACTAAACTACAAAGTTATTTGAAGTTCCCCGGCACGAAAAGAGAGGCCCCAACTAAACTAAAAATTATTTAAAGTGTCCCGACACGACAAGAGAGGCCCCAAATAAACTACAAAGTTATTTAAAGTTATGCGGAACGACAAGAGAGGCCCCAACTAAACTACAAAGTTATTTAAAGTTCCCTGGCACGAAAAGAGAGGCCCCAACTAAACTACAAAGCTATTTAAAGTTCCCCGGCACGAAAAGAGAGGCCCAAACTAAACTAAAAAGCTATTTAATGTTCCCCGGCACAAAAAGAGAGGCCCCAACTAAACTACAAAGTTATTTAAAGTTCCCCGGCACGAAATGAGAAGCCCCAAATAGACTGCAAAGTTATTTAAAGTTCCCCTGGACGACAAGAGAGGCCCCAACTAAACTACAAAGTTATTTAAAGTTCCCCGGCACAAAAAGAGAGGCCCCAACTAAACTACAAAGTTATTTAAAGTTCTCCGGCACAAAAAGGGAGGCCCCAACTAAACTACAAAGTTATTTAAAGTTCTCCGGCACAAAAAGGGAGGCCCCAAATAAACTGCAAAGTTATTTAAAGTTCCCCTGGACGACAAGAGAAGCCCCAACTAAACTACAAAGTTATTTAAAGTTCCCTGGCACAAAAATAGAGGCCCCAACTAAACTACAAAGTTATTTAAAGTTCCCCGGCACGAAAAGAGAGACCCCAACTCAACTTCAAAGTTATTTAAAGTTCCCCGGCACAAAAAGAGAGGCCCCAACTAAACTACAAACTTATTTAAAGTTCCCCGGCACGAAAAGAGAGGCCCAAACTAAACTAAAAAGCTATTTAATGTTCCCCAGCACAAAAAGAGAGGCCCCAACTAAACAGCAAAGTTATTTAAAGTTCCCTGGCACGAAAAGAGAGGCCACAACTAAACTACAAAGCTATTTAAAGTTCCCCGGCACGAAAAGAGAGGCCCAAACTAAACTAAAAAGCTATTTAATGTTCCCCAGCACAAAAAGAGAGGCCCCAACTAAACAGCAAAGTTATTTAAAGTTCCCCGGCACGAAAAGAGAAGCCCCAAATAAACTGCAAAGTTATTTAAAGTTCCCCTGCACGACAAGAGAGGCCCCAACTAAATTACAAAGTTATTTAAAGTTCCCCGGCACGAAAAGAGAGGCCTCAACTAAACTACAAAGTTATTTAAAGTTACCCGGCACGAAAAGAGAGGCCCCAACTCAACTTCAAAGTTATTTAAAGTTCCCCGGCACGAAAAGAGAGGCCTCAACTAAACTAATAAGTTATTTAAAGTTCCCCGGCACGAAAAGAGAGGCCTCAACAAAACTACAAAGTTATTTAAAGTTCCCCGGCACGACAAGAGAAGCCCCAACTAAACTACAAAGTTATTTAAAGTTCCCGGCACGACAAGAGAGGCCCAACTAAACTACAAAGTTATTTAAAGTTCCCCGGCACGACAAGAGAGGCCCCAACTAATCTACAAATTTATTTGAAGTTCCCCGACACGACAAGAGAGGCCCCAACTAAACTACAAAGTTATTTAAAGTTCCCCGGCACGAAAAGAGAGGCCCCAACTAAACTACAAAGTTATTTAAAGTTCCCCGGCACGACAAGAGAGGCCCGAACTAAACTACAAAGTTATATAAAGTTCCTCGACACGAAAAGAGAGGCCCCAACTAAACTACAAAATTATTTAGAGTTCCCCGGCACGACAAGAGAGGCCCCAACTAAACTACAAAGTTATTTAAAGTTCCCCGACACGACAAGAGAGTCCCCAACTAAACTACAAAGTCATTTAAAGTTCCCCGGCACGACAAGAGAGGCCCCAACTAAACTACAAAGTTATATAAAGTTCCTCGACACGAAAAGAGAGGCCCCAACTAAACTACAAAGTTATTTAAAGTTCCCCGGCACAAAAAGAGAGGCCCCAACTAAACTACGAAGTTATTTAAAGTTCCCCGGCACGAAAAGAGAAGCCCCAAATAAACTGCAAAGTTATTTAAAGTTCCCCTGGACGACAAGAGAGGCCCCAACTAAACTACAAAGTTATTTAAAGTTCCCCGGCACGAAAAGACAGGCCCCAACTAAACTACAAAGTTATTTAAAGTCTCCCGGCTCAAAAAGAGAGGCCCAAACAAAACTACAAAATTATATGAAGTTCCCCGGCACGAAAAGAGAGGCCCCAACTAAACTACAAAGTTAGTTAAAGTTCCCCGGCACGAAAAGAGAGGCCTCACTAAACTAAAAAGTTATTTAAAGTTCCCCGGCACGAAAAGGGAGGCCCCAACTAAACTACAAAGTTATTTAAAGTTCCCCGGCACAAAAAGAGAGGCCCCAACTAAACTACAAAGTTATTTAAAGTTCCCCGGCACGAAAAGAGAGGCCTCAACTAAACTAAAAAGTTATTTAAAGTTCCCCGGCACAAAAAGAGAAGCCCCAACTAAACTACAAAGTTATTTAAATGTTCTTAGCACGACAAGAGAGGCCCCAACTAAACTACAAAGTTATTTAAAGTTCCCCGGCACGACAAGAGAGGCCCCAACTAAACTACAAAGTTATTTAAAGTTCCCAGGCACGACAAGAGAGGCCCCAACTAAACTACAAATTTATTTATAGTTCCCCGGCACAAAAAGAGAGGCCCCAACTAAACTACAAAGTTATTTAAAGTTCCCCGGCACGAAAAGAGAGGCCCCAACTAAACTACAAAGTTATTTAAAGTTCCCCGGCACGAAAAGAGAGGCCTCAACTAAACTAAAAAGTTATTTAAAGTTCCCTGGCATGAAAAGAGAGGCCCCAACTAAACTACAAAGTTATTTAAAGTTCCCCGGCACGAAAAGAGAGGCCCCAACTAAACTACAAAGTTATTCAAAGTTCCTGGCACGAAAAGAGAGGCCCCAACTAAACTACAAAGTTAGTTAAAGTTCCCCGGCACAACAAGAGAACCCCAACTAAACCACAAAGTTATTTAAATGTCCTTAGCACGCCAAGAGAGGCCCCAACTAAACTACAAAGTTATTTAAAGTTCCCTGGCACAAAAAGAGAGGCCCCAACTAAACTACAAAGTTATTTAAAGTTCCCCGGCACAACAAGAGAAGCCCCAACTAAACTACAAAATTATTTAAAGTTCCCTGGCACGAAAATAGAGGCACCAACTGAACTACAAAGTTAATTAAAGTTACCCGGCACGAAAAGAGAGGCCCCAACTAAACTACAAAGTTATTTAAAGTTCCTCGGCACAACAAGAGAAGCCCCAACTAAACTACAAAGTTATTTAAAGTTCCCCGGCACGAAAAGAGAGGCCCCAACTAAACTACCAAGTTATTTAAAGTTCCCCGGCACGAAAAGAGAGGCCCCAACTAAACTACAAAGTTATTTAAAGTTTCCCGGCACAACAAGAGAAGCCCCAATTAAACTACAAAGTTATTTAATGTCCTTAGCACGCCAAGAGAGGCCCCAACTAAACTACAAAGTTATTTAAAGTTCCTGGCACGAAAAGAGAGGCCCCAACTAAACTACAAAGTTATTTAAAGTTCCCCGGCACAACAAGAGAAGCCCCAATTAAACTACAAAGTTATTTAATGTCCTTAGCACGCCAAGAAAGGCCCCAACTAAACTACAAAGTTATTTAAAGTTCCCTGGCACAAAAAGAGAGGCCCCAAATAAACTACAAAGTTATTTAAAGTTCCCCGGCACAACAAGAGAAGCCCCAACTAAACTACAAAGTTACTTAAAGTTCCCCGGCACAAAAAGAGAGGCCCCAACTAAACTACAAAGTTATTTAAAGTTCTCCGGCACAAAAAGAGAGGCCCCAACTAAACTACAAAGTTATTTAAATGTTCTTAGCACGCCAAGAGAGGCCCCAACTAAACTAGAAAGTTATTTAAAGTTCCCCGGCACGACAAGAGAGGCCCCAACTAAACTACAAATTATTTAAAGTTCCCCGGCACGACAAGAGAGGCCCCAACTAAACTACAAAGTTATTTAAAGTTCCCCGGCACAAAAAGAGAGGCCCCAATTAAACTACAAAGTTATTTAATGTTCCCCGGCACGAAAAGAGAGGACCCAACTAAACTACAAAGTTATTTAAAGTTCCCCGGCACGAAAAGAGAGGCCCCAACTAAACTACAAAGTTATTTAAAGTTCCCCGGCACGAAAAGAGAGACCCAACTAAACTACAAAGTTATTTAAAGTTCCCCGGCACGAAAAGAGAGGCCCCAACTAAACTAGAAAGTTATTTAAAGTTCCCCGGCACGAAAAGAGAGGCCTCAAATAAACTACAAAGTTATTTAAAGTTCCCCGGCACGAAAAGGGAGGCCCCAACTAAACTACAAAGTTATTTAAAGTTCCCCGGCACGAAAAGAGAGGCCCCAACTAAACTACAAAGTTATTTAAAGTTCCCCGGCACGAAAAGAGAGGCCCCAACTAAACTACAAAGTTATTTAAAGTTCCTGGCACGAAAAGAGAGGCCCCAACTAAACTACAAAGTTAGTTAAAGTTCCCCGGCACGAAAAGAGAGGCCTCAACTAAACTAAAAAGTTATTTAAAGTTCCCCGGCACAAAAAGAGAGGCCCCAACTAAACTACATAGTTATTTAAAGTTCCCCGGCACGAAAAGAGAGGCCCCAACTAAACTACAAAGTTATTTAAAGTTCCCCGGAACGAAAAGAGAGGCCCAAACTAAACTAAAAAGCTATTTAATGTTCCCCGGCATAAAAAGAGAGGCCCCAACTAAACTACAAAGTTATTTAAAGTTCCCCGGCACGAAAAAAGAGGCCCCAACTAAACTACAAAGTTATTTAAAGTTCCCCGGCACGACAAGAGAGGCCCCAACTAAACTACAAAGTTATTTAAGTTTACCGGCACGAAAAGAGAGGCCCCAACTAAACTACAAAGTTATTTAAAGTTCCCCGGCACAAAAAGAGAGGCCCCAACTAAACTACATAGTTATTTAAAGTTCCCCGGCACGAAAAGAGAGGCCCCAACTAAACTACAAAGTTATTTAAAGTTCCCCGGAACGAAAAGAGAGGCCCAAACTAAACTAAAAAGCTATTTAATGTTCCCCGGCATAAAAAGAGAGGCCCCAACTAAACTACAAAGTTATTTAAAGTTCCCCGGCACGAAAAAAGAGGCCCCAACTAAACTACAAAGTTATTTAAAGTTCCCCGGCACGACAAGAGAGGCCCCAACTAAACTACAAAGTTATTTAAGTTTACCGGCACGACAAGAGAGGCCCCAACTAAACTACAAAGTTATTTAAAGTTCCCCGGCACAACAAGAGAAGCCCCAACAAAACTACAAAGTTATTTAAAGTTCCCCGGCACGACAAGAGATGCCCCAACTAAACTACAAAGTTATTTAAAGTTCCCCGGCACAAAAAGAGAGGCCCCAACTAAACTACAAAGTTATTTAAAGTTCTCCGGCACAAAAAGAGAGGCCCCAACTAAACTACAAAGTTATTTAAATGTTCTTAGCACGCCAAGAGAGGCCCCAACTAAACTAGAAAGTTATTTAAAGTTCCCCGGCACGACAAGAGAGGCCCCAACTAAACTACAAAATTATTTAAAGTTCCCTGGCACGAAAATAGAGGCACCAACTGAACTACAAGGTTAATTAAAGTTCCCCGGCACGACAAGAGAGGCCCCAACTAAACTACAAAGTTATTTAAGTTTACCGGCACGACAAGAGAGGCCCCAACTAAACTACAAAGTTATTTAAAGTTCCCCGGCACGACAAGAGAGGCCCCAACAAAACTACAAAGTTATTTAAAGTTCCCCGGCACGACAAGAGAGGCCCCAACTAAACTACAAAGTTATTTAAAGTTCCCCGGCACAAAAAGAGAGGCCCCAACTAAACTACAAAGTTATTTAAAGTTCTCCGGCACAAAAAGAGAGGCCCCAACTAAACTACAAAGTTATTTAAATGTTCTTAGCACGCCAAGAGAGGCCCCAACTAAACTAGAAAGTTATTTAAAGTTCCCCGGCACGACAAGAGAGGCCCCAACTAAACTACAAATTATTTAAAGTTCCCCGGCACGACAAGAGAGGCCCCAACTAAACTACAAAGTTATTTAAAGTTCCCCGGCACAAAAAGAGAGGCCCCAACTAAACTACAAAGTTATTTAAAGTTCCCCGGCACGAAAAGAGAGGACCCAACTAAACTACAAAGTTATTTAAAGTTCCCCGGCACGAAAAGAGAGGCCCCAACTAAACTACAAAGTTATTTAAAGTTCCCCGGCACGAAAAGAGAGACCCAACTAAACTACAAAGTTATTTAAAGTTCCCCGGCACGAAAAGAGAGGCCCCAACTAAACTACAAAGTTATTTAAAGTTCCCCGGCACGAAAAGAGAGGCCTCAAATAAACTACAAAGTTATTTAAAGTTCCCCGGCACGAAAAGGGAGGCCCCAACTAAACTACAAAGTTATTTAAAGTTCCCCGGCACGAAAAGAGAGGCCCCAACTAAACTACAAAGTTATTTAAAGTTCCCCGGCACGAAAAGAGAGGCCCCAACTAAACTACAAAGTTATTTAAAGTTCCTGGCACGAAAAGAGAGGCCCCAACTAAACTACAAAGTTAGTTAAAGTTCCCCGGCACGAAAAGAGAGGCCTCAACTAAACTAAAAAGTTATTTAAAGTTCCCCGGCACGAAAAGGGAAGCCCCAACTAAACTACAAAGTTATTTAAAGTTCCCCGGCACGAAAAGAGAGGCCCCAACTAAACTACAAAGTTATTTAAAGTTCCCCGGCACGAAAAGAGAGGCCCCAACTAAACTACAAAGTTATTTAAAGTTCCTGGCTCGAAAAGAGAGGCCCCAACTAAACTACAAAGTTAGTTAAAGTTCCCCGGCACAACAAGAGAACCCCAACTAAACAACAAAGTTATTTAAATGTCCTTAGCACGCCAAGAGAGGCCCCAACTAAACTACAAAGTTATTTAAAGTTCCCTGGCACAAAAAGAGAGGCCCCAACTAAACTACAAAGTTATTTAAAGTTCCCCGGCACAACAATAGAAGCCCCAACTAAACTACAAAATTATTTAAAGTTCCCTGGCACGAAAATAGAGGCACCAACTGAACTACAAGGTTAATTAAAGTTCCCCGGCACGAAAAGAGAGGCCCCAACTAAACTCCAAAGTTATTTAAAGTTCCTCGGCACAACAAGAGAAGCCCCAACTAAACTACAAAGTTATTTAAAGTTCCCCTGCACGACAAGAGAGGCCCCAACTAAACTACAAAGTTATTTAAAGTTCCCCGGCACGAAAAGAGAGGCCCCAACTAAACTACAAAGTTACTTAAAGTTCCCCGGCACGAAAAGAGGGGCCCCAACTAAACTACAAAGTTATTTAAAGTTCCTGGCACGAAAAGAGAGGCCCCAACTAAACTACAAAGTTATTTAAAGTTCCCCGGCACAAAAAGAGAGGCCCCAACTAAACTGCAAAGTTATTTAAAGTTCCCCGGCACGAAAAGAGAGGCCCCAACTCAACTTTAAAGTTATTTAAAGTTCCCCGGCACGAAAAGAGAGGCCTCAACTAAACTAAAAAGTTATTTAAAGTTCCCCGACACGACAAGAGAGGCCCCAACTAAACTACAAAGTTATTTAAAGTTCCCCGGCACGAAAAGAGAGGCCCCAACTAAACTACAAAGTTACTTAAAGTTCCCCGGCACGAAAAGAGGGGCCCCAACTAAACTACAAAGTTATTTAAAGTTCCTGGCACGAAAAGAGAGGCCCCAACTAAACTACAAAGTTATTTAAAGTTCCCCGGCACAAAAAGAGAGGCCCCAACTAAACTGCAAAGTTATTTAAAGTTCCCCGGCACGAAAAGAGAGGCCCCAACTCAACTTTAAAGTTATTTAAAGTTCCCCGGCACGAAAAGAGAGGCCTCAACTAAACTAAAAAGTTATTTAAAGTTCCCCGACACGACAAGAGAGGCCCCAACTAAACTACAAAGTTATTTAAAGTTCCCCGGCACGCCAAGAGAGGCCCTAACTAAACTACAAAGTTATTTAAAATTCCACAACACGACAAGAGAGGCCCCAACTAAAATACAAAATCATTTAAAATTCACCGACACGAGAAGAGAGGCCCAACTAAACTACAAAGTTATTTGAAGTTCCCCGGCACGAAAAGAGAGGCCCCAACTAAACTAAAAATTATTTAAAGTGTCCCGACACGACAAGAGAGGCCCCAAATAAACTACAAAGTTAATAAAGTTATGCGGAACGACAAGAGAGGCCCCAACTAAACTACAAAGTTATTCAAAGTTCCCTGGCACGAAAAGAGAGGCCCCAACTAAACTACAAAGTTATTTAAAGTTCCCAGGCACGAAAAGAGAGGCCCAAACTAAACTAAAAAGCTATTTAATGTTCCCCGGCACAAAAAGAGAGGCCCCAACTAAACTACAAAGCTATTTAAAGTTCCCAGGCACGAAAAGAGAGGCCCAAACTAAACTAAAAAGCTATTTAATGTTCCCCGGCACAAAAAGAGAGGCCCCAACTAAACTACAAAGTTATTTAAAGTTCCCTGGCACGAAAATAGAGGCACCAACTGAACTACA
Organism: Ascidiella aspersa; assembly: GCF_963924565.1. Classification (NCBI taxonomy): domain Eukaryota; kingdom Metazoa; phylum Chordata; class Ascidiacea; order Phlebobranchia; family Ascidiidae; genus Ascidiella; species Ascidiella aspersa. Next base: position 341,696 of record NC_139452.1, on the reverse strand, counting down.
AGATTAATTAAAGTTCCCCGGCACAAAAAGAGAGGCCCCAACTCAACTTTAAAGTTATTTAAAGTTCCCCGGCACGAAAAGAGAGGCCTCAACTAAACTACAAAGTTATTTAAAGTTCCCTGGCACGAAAAGAGAGGCCCCAACTAAACTACAAAGCTATTTAAAGTTCCCAGGCACGAAAAGAGAGGCCCAAACTAAACTAAAAAGCTATTTAATGTTCTCCGGCACAAAAAGAGAGGCCCCAACTAAACTACAAAGTTATTTAAAGTTCCCCGGCACGAAAAGAGAAGCCCCAAATAGACTGCAAAGTTATTTAAAGTTCCCCTGGACGACAAGAGAGGCCCCAACTAAACTACAAAGTTATTTAAAGTTCCCCGGCACAAAAAGAGAGGCCCCAACTAAACTACAAAGTTATTTAAAGTTCTCCGGCACAAAAAGGGAGGCCCCAACTAAACTACAAAGTTATTTAAAGTTCCCCGGCACGAAAAGAGAAGCCCCAAATAAACTGCAAAGTTATTTAAAGTTCCCCTGGACGACAAGAGAAGCCCCAACTAAACTACAAAGTTATTTAAAGTTCCCCGGCACAAAAATAGAGGCCCCAACTAAACTACAAAGTTATTTAAAGTTCCTCGGCACGAAAAGAGAGACCCCAACTCAACTTCAAAGTTATTTAAAGTTCCCCGGCACAAAAAGAGAGGCCCCAACTAAACTACAAACTTATTTAAAGTTCCCCGGCACGAAAAGAGAGGCCCAAACTAAACTAAAAAGCTATTTAATGTTCCCCAGCACAAAAAGAGAGGCCCCAACTAAACAGCAAAGTTATTTAAAGTTCCCTGGCACGAAAAGAGAGGCCACAACTAAACTACAAAGCTATTTAAAGTTCCCCGGCACGAAAAGAGAGGCCCAAACTAAACTAAAAAGCTATTTAATGTTCCCCAGCACAAAAAGAGAGGCCCCAACTAAACAGCAAAGTTATTTAAAGTTCCCCGGCCCGAAAAGAGAAGCCCCAAATAAACTGCAAAGTTATTTAAAGTTCCCCTGCACGACAAGAGAGGCCCCAACTAAATTACAAAGTTATTTAAAGTTACCCAGCACGACAAGAGAGGCCCCAACTAAACTACAAAGTTATTTAAAGTTCCCCGGCACAAAAAGAGAGGCCTCAACTAAACTACAAAGTTATTTAAAGTTACCCGGCACGAAAAGAGAGGCCCCAACTCAACTTCAAAGTTATTTAAAGTTCCCCGGCACGAAAAGAGAGGCCTCAACTAAACTAATAAGTTATTTAAAGTTCCCCGGCACGAAAAGAGAGGCCTCAACAAAACTACAAAGTTATTTAAAGTTCCCCGACACGACAAGAGAGGCCCCAACTAAACTACAAAGTTATTTAAAGTTCCCCGGCACGAAAAGAGAGGCCCCAACTAAACTACAAAGTTATTTAAAGTTCCCCGGCACGACAAGAGAGGCCCCAACTAAACTACAAAGTTATATAAAGTTCCTCGACACGAAAAGAGAGGCCCCAACTAAACTACAAAGTTATTTAAAGTTCCCCGGCACGACAAGAGAAGCCCCAAATAGACTGCAAAGTTATTTAAAGTTCCCCTGGACGACAAGAGAGGCCCCAACTAAACTACAAAGTTATTTAAAGTTCCCCGGCACAAAAAGAGAGGCCCCAACTAAACTACAAAGTTATTTAAAGTTCTCCGGCACAAAAAGGGAGGCCCCAACTAAACTACAAAGTTATTTAAAGTTCCCCGGCACGAAAAGAGAAGCCCCAAATAAACTGCAAAGTTATTTAAAGTTCCCCTGGACGACAAGAGAAGCCCCAACTAAACTACAAAGTTATTTAAAGTTATGCGGAACGACAAGAGAGGCCCCAACTAAACTACAAAGTTATTTAAAATTCCCTGGCACGAAAAGAGAGGCCCCAACTAAACTACAAAGCTATTTAAAGTTCCCCGGCACGAAAAGAGAAGCCCCAAATAGACTGCAAAGTTATTTAAAGTTCCCCTGGACGACAAGAGAGGCCCCAACTAAACTACAAAGTTATTTAAAGTTCCCCGGCACAAAAAGAGAGGCCCCAACTAAACTACAAAGTTATTTAAAGTTCCCTGGCACGAAAAGAGAGGCCACAACTAAACTACAAAGTTATTTAAAGTTATGCGGAACGACAAGAGAGGCCCCAACTAAACTACAAAGTTATTTAAAGTTCCCTGGCACGAAAAGAGAGGCCCCAACTAAACTACAAAGCTATTTAAAGTTCCCCGGCACGAAAAGAGAAGCCCCAAATAGACTGCAAAGTTATTTAAAGTTCCCCTGGACGACAAGAGAGGCCCCAATTAAACTACAAAGTTATTTAAAGTTCCCCGGCACAAAAAGAGAGGCCCCAACTAAACTACAAAGTTATTTAAAGTTCTCCGGCACAAAAAGGGAGGCCCCAACTAAACTACAAAGTTATTTAAAGTTCCCCGGCACGAAAAGAGAAGCCCCAAATAAACTGCAAAGTTATTTAAAGTTCCCCTGGACGACAAGAGAAGCCCCAACTAAACTACAAAGTTATTTAAAGTTCCCCGGCACAAAAATAGAGGCCCCAACTAAACTACAAAGTTATTTAAAGTTCCCCGGCACGAAAAGAGAGACCCCAACTCAACTTCAAAGTTATTTAAAGTTCCCCGGCACGAAAAGAGAGGCCCAAACTAAACTAAAAAGCTATTTAATGTTCCCCAGCACAAAAAGAGAGGCCCAAACTAAACTAAAAAGCTATTTAATGTTCCCCAGCACAAAAAGAGAGGCCCCAACTAAACAGCAAAGTTATTTAAAGTTCCCTGGCACGAAAAGAGAGGCCACAACTAAACTACAAAGCTATTTAAAGTTCCCCGGCACGAAAAGAGAGGCCCAAACTAAACTAAAAAGCTATTTAATGTTCCCCAGCACAAAAAGAGAGGCCCCAACTAAACAGCAAAGTTATTTAAAGTTCCCCGGCACGAAAAGAGAAGCCCCAAATAAACTGCAAAGTTATTTAAAGTTCCCCTGCACGACAAGAGAGGCCCCAACTAAATTACAAAGTTATTTAAAGTTCCCCAGCACGACAAGAGAGGCCCCAACTCAACTTCAAAGTTATTTAAAGTTCCCCGGCACGAAAAGAGAGGCCTCAACTAAACTAATAAGTTATTTAAAGTTCCCCGGCACGAAAAGAGAGGCCTCAACAAAACTACAAAGTTATTTAAAGTTCCCCGGCACGACAAGAGAAGCCCCAACTAAACTACAAAGTTATTTAAAGTTCCCTGGCACGAAAAGAGAGGCCACAACTAAACTACAAAGCTATTTAAAGTTCCCCGGCACGAAAAGAGAGGCCCAAACTAAACTAAAAAGCTATTTAATGTTCCCCAGCACAAAAAGAGAGGCCCCAACTAAACAGCAAAGTTATTTAAAGTTCCCCGGCACGAAAAGAGAAGCCCCAAATAAACTACAAAGTTATTTAAAGTTCCCCGGCACAAAAAGAGAGGCCCCAACTAAACTACAAAGTTATTTAAAGTTACCCGGCACGAAAAGAGAGGCCCCAACTCAACTTCAAAGTTATTTAAAGTTCCCCGGCACGAAAAGAGAGGCCTCAACTAAACTAATAAGTTATTTAAAGTTCCCCGGCACGAAAAGAGAGGCCTCAACAAAACTACAAAGTTATTTAAAGTTCCCCGGCACGACAAGAGAAGCCCCAACTAAACTACAAAGTTATTTAAAGTTCCCCGGCACGAAAAGAGAGGCCCAACTAAACTACAAAGTTATTTAAAGTTCCCCGGCACGACAAGAGAGGCCCCAACTAATCTACAAATTTATTTGAAGTTCCCCGACACGACAAGAGAGGCCCCAACTAAACTACAAAGTTATTTAAAGTTCCCCGGCACGAAAAGAGAGGCCCCAACTAAACTACAAAGTTATTTAAAGTTCCCCGGCACGACAAGAGAGGCCCCAACTAAACTACAAAGTTATATAAAGTTCCTCGACACGAAAAGAGAGGCCCCAACTAAACTACAAAATTATTTAGAGTTCCCCGGCACGACAAGAGAGGCCCCAACTAAACTACAAAGTTATTTAAAGTTCCCCGACACGACAAGAGAGTCCCCAACTAAACTACAAAGTCATTTAAAGTTCCCCGGCACGACAAGAGAGGCCCCAACTAAACTACAAAGTTATATAAAGTTCCTCGACACGAAAAGAGAGGCCCCAACTAAACTACAAAGTTATTTAAAGTTCCCCGGCACAAAAAGAGAGGCCCCAACTAAACTACGAAGTTATTTAAAGTTCCCCGGCACGAAAAGAGAAGCCCCATTAAACTGCAAAGTTATTTAAAGTTCCCCTGGACGACAAGAGAGGCCCCAACTAAACTACAAAGTTATTTAAAGTTCCCCGGCACGAAAAGACAGGCCCCAACTAAACTACAAAGTTATTTAAAGTCTCCCGGCTCAAAAAGAGAGGCCCAAACAAAACTACAAAATTATATGAAGTTCCCCGGCACGAAAAGAGAGGCCCCAACTAAACTACAAAGTTAGTTAAAGTTCCCCGGCACGAAAAGAGAGGCCTCACTAAACTAAAAAGTTATTTAAAGTTCCCCGGCACGAAAAGGGAGGCCCCAACTAAACTACAAAGTTATTTAAAGTTCCCCGGCACAAAAAGAGAGGCCCCAACTAAACTACAAAGTTATTTAAAGTTCCCCGGCACGACAAGAGAGGCCTCAACTAAACTAAATAGTTATTTAAAGTTCCCCGGCACAAAAAGAGAAGCCCCAACTAAACTACAAAGTTATTTAAATGTTCTTAGCACGACAAGAGAGGCCCCAACTAAACTACAAAGTTATTTAAAGTTCCCCGGCACGACAAGAGAGGCCCCAACTAAACTACAAAGTTATTTAAAGTTCCCAGGCACGACAAGAGAGGCCCCAACTAAACTACAAAGTTATTTAAAGTTCCCCGGCACGAAAAGAGAGGCCTCAACTAAACTAAAAAGTTATTTAAAGTTCCCTGGCATAAAAAGAGAGGCCCCAACTAAACTACAAAGTTATTTAAAGTTCCCCGGCACGAAAAGAGAGGCCCCAACTAAACTACAAAGTTATTCAAAGTTCCTGGCACGAAAAGAGAGGCCCCAACTAAACTACAAAGTTAGTTAAAGTTCCCCGGCACAACAAGAGAACCCCAACTAAACCACAAAGTTATTTAAATGTCCTTAGCACGCCAAGAGAGGCCCCAACTAAACTACAAAGTTATTTAAAGTTCCCTGGCACAAAAAGAGAGGCCCCAACTAAACTACAAAGTTATTTAAAGTTCCCTGGCACAAAAAGAGAGGCCCCAACTAAACCACAAAGTTATTTAAATGTCCTTAGCACGCCAAGAGAGGCCCTAACTAAACTACAAAGTTATTTAAAGTTCCCTGGCACAAAAAGAGAAGCCCCAACTAAACTACAAAATTATTTAAAGTTCCCTGGCACGAAAATAGAGGCACCAACTGAACTACAAAGTTAATTAAAGTTACCCGGCACGAAAAGAGAGGCCCCAACTAAACTACAAAGTTATTTAAAGTTCCTCGGCACAACAAGAGAAGCCCCAACTAAACTACAAAGTTATTTAAAGTTCCCCGGCACGAAAAGAGAGGCCCCAACTAAACTACCAAGTTATTTAAAGTTCCCCGGCACGAAAAGAGAGGCCCCAACTAAACTACAAAGTTATTTAAAGGTTCCCGGCACAACAAGAAAAGCCCCAATTAAACTACAAAGTTATTTAATGTCCTTAGCACGCCAAGAGAGGCCCCAACTAAACTACAAAGTTATTTAAAGTTCCTGGCACGAAAAGAGAGGCCCCAACTAAACTACAAAGTTATTTAAAGTTCCCCGGCACAACAAGAGAAGCCCCAATTAAACTACAAAGTTATTTAATGTCCTTAGCACGCCAAGAAAGGCCCCAACTAAACTACAAAGTTATTTAAAGTTCCCTGGCACAAAAAGAGAGGCCCCAAATAAACTACAAAGTTATTTAAAGTTCCCCGGCACAACAAGAGAAGCCCCAACTAAACTACAAAGTTATTTAAAGTTCCCTGGCACAACAAGAGAAGCCCCAACTAAACGACAAAGTTATTTAAAGTTCCCCGGCACAACAAGAGAGGCCCCAACTAAACTACAAAGTTATTTAAAGTTCCCCGGCACAACAAGAGAAGCCCCAACTAAACTACAATGTTTTTTAAAGTTCCCCGGCACAACAAGAGAAGCCCCAACTAAACTACAAAGTTATTTAAAGTTCCCCGGCACAAAAAGAGAGGCCCCACCTAAACTACAAAGTTATTTAAAGTTACCCGGCACAAAAAGAGAGGCCCCAACTAAACTACAAAGTTATTTAAAGTTCCCCGGCACAAAAAGAGAGGCCCCAACTAAACTACAAAGTTATTTAAAGTTACCCGGCACGAAAAGAGAGGCCCCAACTAAACTACAAAGTTATTTAAAGTTCCCCGGCACAAAAAGAGAGGCCTTAACTAAACTACAAAGTTATTTAAAGTCTCCCAGCTCGAAAAGAGAGGCCCAAACAAAACTACAAAATTATATGAAGTTCCCCGGGACGACAAGGAAGGCCCCAACTAAACTACAAAGTTACTTAAAGTTCCCCGGCACGAAAAGAGAGGCCCCAACTAAACTACAAAGTTATTTAAAGTTCCCCGGCACGAAAAGAGAGGCCCCAACTAAACTACAAAGTTATTTAAAGTTCCCCGGCACAAAAAGAGAGGCCCCAACTAAACTACAAAGTTATTTAAAGTTCCCCGGCACGACAAGAGAGGCCCCAAATAAACTGCCAAGTTATTTAAAGTTCCCCGACACGACAAAAGAGGCCCCAACTAAACTACAAAGTTATTTAAAGTCTCCAGGCTCGAAAAGAGAGGCCCCAACTAAACTGCAAAGTTACTTAAAGTTCCCCGGCACGAAAAGAGAGGCCCCAACTAAACTACAAAGTTATTTAAAGTTCCCCGGCACAAAAAGAGAGGCCCCAACTAAACTACATAGTTATTTAAAGTTCCCCGGCACGAAAAGAGAGGCCCCAACTAAACTACAAAGTTATTTAAAGTTCCCCGGAACGAAAAGAGAGACCCAAACTAAACTAAAAAGCTATTTAATGTTCCCCGGCATAAAAAGAGAGGCCCCAACTAAACTACAAAGTTATTTAAAGTTCCCCGGCACGAAAAAAGAGGCCCCAACTAAACTACAAAGTTATTTAAAGTTCCCCGGCACGACAAGAGAGGCCCCAACTAAACTACAAAGTTATTTAAGTTTACCGGCACGACAAGAGAGGCCCCAACTAAACTACAAAGTTATTTAAAGTTCCCCGGCACAACAAGAGAAGCCCCAACAAAACTACAAAGTTATTTAAAGTTCCCCGGCACGACAAGAGATGCCCCAACTAAACTACAAAGTTATTTAAAGTTCCCCGGCACAAAAAGAGAGGCCCCAACTAAACTACAAAGTTATTTAAAGTTCTCCGGCACAAAAAGAGAGGCCCCAACTAAACTACAAAGTTATTTAAATGTTCTTAGCACGCCAAGAGAGGCCCCAACTAAACTAGAAAGTTATTTAAAGTTCCCCGGCACGACAAGAGAGGCCCCAACTAAACTACAAAATTATTTAAAGTTCCCTGGCACGAAAATAGAGGCACCAACTGAACTACAAGGTTAATTAAAGTTCCCCGGCACGACAAGAGAGGCCCCAACTAAACTACAAAGTTATTTAAGTTTACCGGCACGACAAGAGAGGCCCCAACTAAACTACAAAGTTATTTAAAGTTCCCCGGCACGACAAGAGAGGCCCCAACAAAACTACAAAGTTATTTAAAGTTCCCCGGCACGACAAGAGAGGCCCCAACTAAACTACAAAGTTATTTAAAGTTCCCCGGCACAAAAAGAGAGGCCCCAACTAAACTACAAAGTTATTTAAAGTTCTCCGGCACAAAAAGAGAGGCCCCAACTAAACTACAAAGTTATTTAAATGTTCTTAGCACGCCAAGAGAGGCCCCAACTAAACTAGAAAGTTATTTAAAGTTCCCCGGCACGACAAGAGAGGCCCCAACTAAACTACAAATTATTTAAAGTTCCCCGGCACGACAAGAGAGGCCCCAACTAAACTACAAAGTTATTTAAAGTTCCCCGGCACAAAAAGAGAGGCCCCAACTAAACTACAAAGTTATTTAAAGTTCCCCGGCACGAAAAGAGAGGACCCAACTAAACTACAAAGTTATTTAAAGTTCCCCGGCACGAAAAGAGAGGCCCCAACTAAACTACAAAGTTATTTAAAGTTCCCCGGCACGAAAAGAGAGACCCAACTAAACTACAAAGTTATTTAAAGTTCCCCGGCACGAAAAGAGAGGCCCCAACTAAACTAGAAAGTTATTTAAAGTTCCCCGGCACGAAAAGAGAGGCCTCAAATAAACTACAAAGTTATTTAAAGTTCCCCGGCACGAAAAGGGAGGCCCCAACTAAACTACAAAGTTATTTAAAGTTCCCCGGCACGAAAAGAGAGGCCCCAACTAAACTACAAAGTTATTTAAAGTTCCCCGGCACGAAAAGAGAGGCCCCAACTAAACTACAAAGTTATTTAAAGTTCCTGGCACGAAAAGAGAGGCCCCAACTAAACTACAAAGTTAGTTAAAGTTCCCCGGCACGAAAAGAGAGGCCTCAACTAAACTAAAAAGTTATTTAAAGTTCCCCGGCACGAAAAGGGAAGCCCCAACTAAACTACAAAGTTATTTAAAGTTCCCCGGCACGAAAAGAGAGGCCCCAACTAAACTACAAAGTTATTTAAAGTTCCCCGGCACGAAAAGAGAGGCCCCAACTAAACTACAAAGTTATTTAAAGTTCCTGGCTCGAAAAGAGAGGCCCCAACTAAACTACAAAGTTAGTTAAAGTTCCCCGGCACAACAAGAGAACCCCAACTAAACAACAAAGTTATTTAAATGTCCTTAGCACGCCAAGAGAGGCCCCAACTAAACTACAAATTTATTTAAAGTTCCCTGGCACAAAAAGAGAGGCCCCAACTAAACTACAAAGTTATTTAAAGTTCCCCCGCACAACAATAGAAGCCCCAACTAAACTACAAAATTATTTAAAGTTCCCTGGCACGAAAATAGAGGCACCAACTGAACTACAAGGTTAATTAAAGTTCCCCGGCACGAAAAGAGAGGCCCCAACTAAACTCCAAAGTTATTTAAAGTTCCTCGGCACAACAAGAGAAGCCCCAACTAAACTACAAAGTTATTTAAAGTTCCCCTGCACGACAAGAGAGGCCCCAACTAAACTACAAAGTTATTTAAAGTTCCCCGGCACGAAAAGGGAGGCCCCAACTAAACTACAAAGTTATTTAAAGTTCCCCGGCACGAAAAGAGAGGCCCCAACTAAACTACAAAGTTATTTAAAGTTCCCCGGCACGAAAAGAGAGGCCCCAACTAAACTACAAAGTTATTTAAAGTTCCTGGCACGAAAAGAGAGGCCCCAACTAAACTACAAAGTTAGTTAAAGTTCCCCGGCACGAAAAGAGAGGCCTCAACTAAACTAAAAAGTTATTTAAAGTTCCCCGGCACGAAAAGGGAAGCCCCAACTAAACTACAAAGTTATTTAAAGTTCCCCGGCACGAAAAGAGAGGCCCCAACTAAACTACAAAGTTATTTAAAGTTCCCCGGCACGAAAAGAGAGGCCCCAACTAAACTACAAAGTTATTTAAAGTTCCTGGCTCGAAAAGAGAGGCCCCAACTAAACTACAAAGTTAGTTAAAGTTCCCCGGCACAACAAGAGAACCCCAACTAAACAACAAAGTTATTTAAATGTCCTTAGCACGCCAAGAGAGGCCCCAACTAAACTACAAATTTATTTAAAGTTCCCTGGCACAAAAAGAGAGGCCCCAACTAAACTACAAAGTTATTTAAAGTTCCCCGGCACAACAATAGAAGCCCCAACTAAACTACAAAATTATTTAAAGTTCCCTGGCACGAAAATAGAGGCACCAACTGAACTACAAGGTTAATTAAAGTTCCCCGGCACGAAAAGAGAGGCCCCAACTAAACTCCAAAGTTATTTAAAGTTCCTCGGCACAACAAGAGAAGCCCCAACTAAACTACAAAGTTATTTAAAGTTCCCCTGCACGACAAGAGAGGCCCCAACTAAACTACAAAGTTATTTAAAGTTCCCCGGCACGAAAAGAGAGGCCCCAACTAAACTCCAAAGTTATTTAAAGTTCCTCGGCACAACAAGAGAAGCCCCAACTAAACTACAAAGTTATTTAAAGTTCCCCTGCACGACAAGAGAGGCCCCAACTAAACTACAAAGTTATTTAAAGTTCCCCGGCACGAAAAGAGAGGCCTTAACTAAACTACAAAGTTATTTAAAGTCTCCCAGCTCGAAAAGAGAGGCCCAAACAAAACTACAAAATTATATGAAGTTCCCCGGGACGACAAGGAAGGCCCCAACTAAACTACAAAGTTACTTAAAGTTCCCCGGCACGAAAAGAGAGGCCCCAACTAAACTACAAAGTTATTTAAAGTTCCCCGGCACGAAAAGAGAGGCCCCAACTAAACTACAAAGTTATTTAAAGTTCCCCGGCACAAAAAGAGAGGCCCCAACTAAACTACAAAGTTATTTAAAGTTCCCCGGCACGACAAGAGAGGCCCCAAATAAACTGCCAAGTTATTTAAAGTTCCCCGACACGACAAAAGAGGCCCCAACTAAACTACAAAGTTATTTAAAGTCTCCAGGCTCGAAAAGAGAGGCCCCAACTAAACTGCAAAGTTACTTAAAGTTCCCCGGCACGAAAAGAGAGGCCCCAACTAAACTACAAAGTTATTTAAAGTTCCCCGGCACAAAAAGAGAGGCCCCAACTAAACTACATAGTTATTTAAAGTTCCCCGGCACGAAAAGAGAGGCCCCAACTAAACTACAAAGTTATTTAAAGTTTCCCGGAACGAAAAGAGAGGCCCAAACTAAACTAAAAAGCTATTTAATGTTCCCCGGCATAAAAAGAGAGGCCCCAACTAAACTACAAAGTTATTTAAAGTTCCCCGGCACGAAAAAAGAGGCCCCAACTAAACTACAAAGTTATTTAAAGTTCCCCGGCACGACAAGAGAGGCCCCAACTAAACTACAAAGTTATTTAAGTTTACCGGCACGACAAGAGAGGCCCCAACTAAACTACAAAGTTATTTAAAGTTCCCCGGCACAACAAGAGAAGCCCCAACAAAACTACAAAGTTATTTAAAGTTCCCCGGCACGACAAGAGATGCCCCAACTAAACTACAAAGTTATTTAAAGTTCCCCGGCACAAAAAGAGAGGCCCCAACTAAACTACAAAGTTATTTAAAGTTCTCCGGCACAAAAAGAGAGGCCCCAACTAAACTACAAAGTTATTTAAATGTTCTTAGCACGCCAAGAGAGGCCCCAACTAAACTAGAAAGTTATTTAAAGTTCCCCGGCACGACAAGAGAGGCCCCAACTAAACTACAAAATTATTTAAAGTTCCCTGGCACGAAAATAGAGGCACCAACTGAACTACAAGGTTAATTAAAGTTCCCCGGCACGACAAGAGAGGCCCCAACTAAACTACAAAGTTATTTAAGTTTACCGGCACGACAAGAGAGGCCCCAACTAAACTACAAAGTTATTTAAAGTTCCCCGGCACGACAAGAGAGGCCCCAACAAAACTACAAAGTTATTTAAAGTTCCCCGGCACGACAAGAGAGGCCCCAACTAAACTACAAAGTTATTTAAAGTTCCCCGGCACAAAAAGAGAGGCCCCAACTAAACTACAAAGTTATTTAAAATTCTCCGGCACAAAAAGAGAGGCCCCAACTAAACTACAAAGTTATTTAAATGTTCTTAGCACGCCAAGAGAGGCCCCAACTAAACTAGAAAGTTATTTAAAGTTCCCCGGCACGACAAGAGAGGCCCCAACTAAACTACAAATTATTTAAAGTTCCCCGGCACGACAAGAGAGGCCCCAACTAAACTACAAAGTTATTTAAAGTTCCCCGGCACAAAAAGAGAGGCCCCAACTAAACTACAAAGTTATTTAAAGTTCCCCGGCACGAAAAGGGAGGACCCAACTAAACTACAAAGTTATTTAAAGTTCCCCGGCACGAAAAGGGAGGCCCCAACTAAACTACAAAGTTATTTAAAGTTCCCCGGCACGAAAAGAGAGGCCCCAACTAAACTACAAAGTTATTTAAAGTTCCCCGGCACGAAAAGAGAGGCCCCAACTAAACTACAAAGTTATTTAAAGTTCCTGGCACGAAAAGAGAGGCCCCAACTAAACTACAAAGTTAGTTAAAGTTCCCCGGCACGAAAAGAGAGGCCTCAACTAAACTAAAAAGTTATTTAAAGTTCCCCGGCACGAAAAGGGAAGCCCCAACTAAACTACAAAGTTATTTAAAGTTCCCCGGCACGAAAAGAGAGGCCCCAACTAAACTACAAAGTTATTTAAAGTTCCCCGGCACGAAAAGAGAGGCCCCAACTAAACTACAAAGTTATTTAAAGTTCCTGGCTCGAAAAGAGAGGCCCCAACTAAACTACAAAGTTAGTTAAAGTTCCCCGGCACAACAAGAGAACCCCAACTAAACAACAAAGTTATTTAAATGTCCTTAGCACGCCAAGAGAGGCCCCAACTAAACTACAAATTTATTTAAAGTTCCCTGGCACAAAAAGAGAGGCCCCAACTAAACTACAAAGTTATTTAAAGTTCCCCGGCACAACAATAGAAGCCCCAACTAAACTACAAAATTATTTAAAGTTCCCTGGCACGAAAATAGAGGCACCAACTGAACTACAAGGTTAATTAAAGTTCCCCGGCACGAAAAGAGAGGCCCCAACTAAACTCCAAAGTTATTTAAAGTTCCTCGGCACAACAAGAGAAGCCCCAACTAAACTACAAAGTTATTTAAAGTTCCCCTGCACGACAAGAGAGGCCCCAACTAAACTACAAAGTTATTTAAAGTTTCCCGGCACGACAAGAGAGGCCCCAACTAAACTACAAAGTTATTTAAAGTTCCCCGGCACAAAAAGAGAGGCCCCAACTAAACTACAAAGTTATTTAAAATTCTCCGGCACAAAAAGAGAGGCCCCAACTAAACTACAAAGTTATTTAAATGTTCTTAGCACGCCAAGAGAGGCCCCAACTAAACTAGAAAGTTATTTAAAGTTCCCCGGCACGACAAGAGAGGCCCCAACTAAACTACAAATTATTTAAAGTTCCCCGGCACGACAAGAGAGGCCCCAACTAAACTACAAAGTTATTTAAAGTTCCCCGGCACAAAAAGAGAGGCCCCAACTAAACTACAAAGTTATTTAAAGTTCCCCGGCACGAAAAGGGAGGACCCAACTAAACTACAAAGTTATTTAAAGTTCCCCGGCACGAAAAGGGAGGCCCCAACTAAACTACAAAGTTATTTAAAGTTCCCCGGCACGAAAAGAGAGGCCCCAACTAAACTACAAAGTTATTTAAAGTTCCCCGGCACGAAAAGAGAGGCCCCAACTAAACTACAAAGTTATTTAAAGTTCCTGGCACGAAAAGAGAGGCCCCAACTAAACTACAAAGTTAGTTAAAGTTCCCCGGCACGAAAAGAGAGGCCTCAACTAAACTAAAAAGTTATTTAAAGTTCCCCGGCACGAAAAGGGAAGCCCCAACTAAACTACAAAGTTATTTAAAGTTCCCCGGCACGAAAAGAGAGGCCCCAACTAAACTACAAAGTTATTTAAAGTTCCCCGGCACGAAAAGAGAGGCCCCAACTAAACTACAAAGTTATTTAAAGTTCCTGGCTCGAAAAGAGAGGCCCCAACTAAACTACAAAGTTAGTTAAAGTTCCCCGGCACAACAAGAGAACCCCAACTAAACAACAAAGTTATTTAAATGTCCTTAGCACGCCAAGAGAGGCCCCAACTAAACTACAAATTTATTTAAAGTTCCCTGGCACAAAAAGAGAGGCCCCAACTAAACTACAAAGTTATTTAAAGTTCCCCGGCACAACAATAGAAGCCCCAACTAAACTACAAAATTATTTAAAGTTCCCTGGCACGAAAATAGAGGCACCAACTGAACTACAAGGTTAATTAAAGTTCCCCGGCACGAAAAGAGAGGCCCCAACTAAACTCCAAAGTTATTTAAAGTTCCTCGGCACAACAAGAGAAGCCCCAACTAAACTACAAAGTTATTTAAAGTTCCCCTGCACGACAAGAGAGGCCCCAACTAAACTACAAAGTTATTTAAAGTTCCCCGGCACGAAAAGAGAGGCCCCAACTAAACTACAAAGTTATTTAAAGTTCCTGGCACGAAAAGAGAGGCCCCAACTAAACTACAAAGTTATTTAAAGTTCCCCGGCACAAAAAGAGAGGCCCCAACTAAACTGCAAAGTTATTTAAAGTTCCCCGGCACGAAAAGAGAGGCCCCAACTCAACTTTAAAGTTATTTAAAGTTCCCCGGCACGAAAAGAGAGGCCTCAACTAAACTAAAAAGTTATTTAAAGTTCCCCGACACGACAAGAGAGGCCCCAACTAAACTACAAAGTTATTTAAAGTTCCCCGGCACGTCAAGAGAGGCACCAACTAAACTACAAATTTATTTAAAGTTCCCCGAAACGACAAGAGAGGCCCCAACTATACTACAAAGTTACTTAAAGTTCCCCGACACGACAAAGGAGGCTTCAACTAAACTACAAAGTTATTTAAAGTTCCCCGGCACGCCAAGAGAGGCCCCAACTAAACTACAAAGTTATTTAAAGTTCCCCGGCACGTCAAGAGAGGCACCAACTAAACTACAAAGTTATTCAAAGTTCCCCGGCACGCCAAGAGAGGCCCTAACTAAACTACAAAGTTATTTAAAGTTCCCCGACACGATAAAACAGGCCCCAACTAAACTACAAAGTTATTTAATTCTCCCGGCTCGAAAAGAGAGGCCCCAACTAAACTACAAAGTTATATAAAGTTCCCCGACACGAAAAGAGAGGCCCCAACTAAACTACAAAGTTATTTAAATTTCCACAACACGACAAGAGAGGCCCCAACTAAAATACAAAATCATTTAAAATTCACCGACACGAGAAGAGAGGCCCAACTAAACTACAAAGTTATTTGAAGTTCCCCGGCACGAAAAGAGAGGCCCCAACTAAACTAAAAATTATTTAAAGTGTCCCGACACGACAAGAGAGGCCCCAAATAAACTACAAAGTTAATAAAGTTATGCGGAACGACAAGAGAGGCCCCAACTAAACTACAAAGTTATTTAAAGTTCCCTGGCACGAAAAGAGAGGCCCCAACTAAACTACAAAGCTATTTAAAGTTCCCAGGCACGAAAAGAGAGGCCCAAACTAAACTAAAAAGCTATTTAATGTTCCCCGGCACAAAAAGAGAGGCCCCAACTAAACTACAAAGTTATTTAAAGTTCCCCGGCACGAAAAGAGAAGCCCCAAATAGACTGCAAAGTTATTTAAAGTTCCCCTGGACGACAAGAGAGGCCCCAACTAAACTACAAAGTTATTTAAAGTTCCCCGGCACAAAAAGAGAGGCCCCAACTAAACTACAAAGTTATTTAAAGTTCTCCGGCACAAAAAGGGAGGCCCCAACTAAACTACAAAGTTATTTAAAGTTCCCCGGCACGAAAAGAGAAGCCCCAAATAAACTGCAAAGTTATTTAAAGTTCCCCTGGACGACAAGAGAAGCCCCAACTAAACTACAAAGTTATTTAAAGTTCCCCGGCACAAAAATAGAGGCCCCAACTAAACTACAAAGTTATTTAAAGTTCCCCGGCACGAAAAGAGAGACCCCAACTCAACTTCAAAGTTATTTAAAGTTCCCCGGCACAAAAAGAGAGGCCCCAACTAAACTACAAAGTTATTTAAAGTTTCCCGGCACAACAAGAGAAGCCCCAATTAAACTACAAAGTTATTTAATGTCCTTAGCACGCCAAGAGAGGCCCCAACTAAACTACAAAGTTATTTAAAGTTCCTGGCACGAAAAGAGAGGCCCCAACTAAACTACAAAGTTATTTAAAGTTCCCCGGCACAACAAGAGAAGCCCCAATTAAACTACAAAGTTATTTAATGTCCTTAGCACGCCAAGAAAGGCCCCAACTAAACTACAAAGTTATTTAAAGTTCCCTGGCACAAAAAGAGAGGCCCCAAATAAACTACAAAGTTATTTAAAGTTCCCCGGCACAACAAGAGAAGCCCCAACTAAACTACAAAGTTATTTAAAGTTCCCTGGCACAACAAGAGAAGCCCCAACTAAACGACAAAGTTATTTAAAGTTCCCCGGCACAACAAGAGAGGCCCCAACTAAACTACAAAGTTATTTAAAGTTCCCCGGCACAACAAGAGAAGCCCCAACTAAACTACAATGTTTTTTAAAGTTCCCCGGCACAACAAGAGAAGCCCCAACTAAACTACAAAGTTATTTAAAGTTCCCCGGCACAAAAAGAGAGGCCCCACCTAAACTACAAAGTTATTTAAAGTTCCCCGGCACAAAAAGAGAGGCCCCAACTAAACTACAAAGTTATTTAAAGTTCCCCGGCACAAAAAGAGAGGCCCCAACTAAACTACAAAGTTATTTAAAGTTACCCGGCACGAAAAGAGAGGCCCCAACTAAACTACAAAGTTATTTAAAGTTCCCCGGCACAAAAAGAGAGGCCTTAACTAAACTACAAAGTTATTTAAAGTCTCCCAGCTCGAAAAGAGAGGCCCAAACAAAACTACAAAATTATATGAAGTTCCCCGGGACGACAAGGAAGGCCCCAACTAAACTACAAAGTTACTTAAAGTTCCCCGGCACGAAAAGAGAGGCCCCAACTAAACTACAAAGTTATTTAAAGTTCCCCGGCACGAAAAGAGAGGCCCCAACTAAACTACAAAGTTATTTAAAGTTCCCCGGCACAAAAAGAGAGGCCCCAACTAAACTACAAAGTTATTTAAAGTTCCCCGGCACGACAAGAGAGGCCCCAAATAAACTGCCAAGTTATTTAAAGTTCCCCGACACGACAAAAGAGGCCCCAACTAAACTACAAAGTTATTTAAAGTCTCCAGGCTCGAAAAGAGAGGCCCCAACTAAACTGCAAAGTTACTTAAAGTTCCCCGGCACGAAAAGAGAGGCCCCAACTAAACTAGAAAGTTATTTAAAGTTCCCCGGCACAAAAAGAGAGGCCTCAAATAAACTACAAAGTTATTTAAAGTTCCCCGGCACGAAAAGGGAGGCCCCAACTAAACTACAAAGTTATTTAAAGTTCCCCGGCACGAAAAGGGAGGCCCCAACTAAACTACAAAGTTATTTAAAGTTCCCCGGCACGAAAAGAGAGGCCCCAACTAAACTACAAAGTTATTTAAATGTTCTTAGCACGCCAAGAGAGGCCCCAACTAAACTAGAAAGTTATTTAAAGTTCCCCGGCACGACAAGAGAGGCCCCAACTAAACTACAAATTATTTAAAGTTCCCCGGCACGACAAGAGAGGCCCCAACTAAACTACAAAGTTATTTAAAGTTCCCCGGCACAAAAAGAGAGGCCCCAACTAAACTACAAAGTTATTTAAAGTTCCCCGGCACGAAAAGAGAGGACCCAACTAAACTACAAAGTTATTTAAAGTTCCCCGGCACGAAAAGAGAGGCCCCAACTAAACTACAAAGTTATTTAAAGTTCCCCGGCACGAAAAGAGAGACCCAACTAAACTACAAAGTTATTTAAAGTTCCCCGGCACGAAAAGAGAGGCCCCAACTAAACTACAAAGTTATTTAAAGTTCCCCGGCACGAAAAGAGAGGCCCCAACTAAACTACAAAGTTATTTAAAGTTCCCCGGCACGAAAAGAGAGGCCCCAACTAAACTACAAAGTTATTTAAAGTTCCTGGCACGAAAAGAGAGGCCCCAACTAAACTACAAAGTTAGTTAAAGTTCCCCGGCACGAAAAGAGAGGCCTCAACTAAACTAAAAAGTTATTTAAAGTTCCCCGGCACGAAAAGGGAAGCCCCAACTAAACTACAAAGTTATTTAAAGTTCCCCGGCACGAAAAGAGAGGCCCCAACTAAACTACAAAGTTATTTAAAGTTCCCCGGCACGAAAAGAGAGGCCCCAACTAAACTACAAAGTTATTTAAAGTTCCTGGCTCGAAAAGAGAGGCCCCAACTAAACTACAAAGTTAGTTAAAGTTCCCCGGCACAACAAGAGAACCCCAACTAAACAACAAAGTTATTTAAATGTCCTTAGCACGCCAAGAGAGGCCCCAACTAAACTACAAATTTATTTAAAGTTCCCTGGCACAAAAAGAGAGGCCCCAACTAAACTACAAAGTTATTTAAAGTTCCCCGGCACAACAATAGAAGCCCCAACTAAACTACAAAATTATTTAAAGTTCCCTGGCACGAAAATAGAGGCACCAACTGAACTACAAGGTTAATTAAAGTTCCCCGGCACGAAAAGAGAGGCCCCAACTAAACTCCAAAGTTATTTAAAGTTCCTCGGCACAACAAGAGAAGCCCCAACTAAACTACAAAGTTATTTAAAGTTCCCCTGCACGACAAGAGAGGCCCCAACTAAACTACAAAGTTATTTAAAGTTCCCCGGCACGAAAAGGGAGGCCCCAACTAAACTACAAAGTTATTTAAAGTTCCCCGGCACGAAAAGAGAAGCCCCAACTAAACTACAAAGTTATTTAAAGTTCCCCGGCACGAAAAGAGAGGCCCCAACTAAACTACAAAGTTATTTAAAGTTCCTGGCACGAAAAGAGAGGCCCCAACTAAACTACAAAGTTAGATAAAGTTCCCCGGCACGAAAAGAGAGGCCTCAACTAAACTAAAAAGTTATTTAAAGTTCCCCGGCACGAAAAGGGAAGCCCCAACTAAACTACAAAGTTATTTAAAGTTCCCCGGCACGAAAAGAGAGGCCCCAACTAAACTACAAAGTTATTTAAAGTTCCCCGGCACGAAAAGAGAGGCCCCAACTAAACTACAAAGTTATTTAAAGTTCCTGGCTCGAAAAGAGAGGCCCCAACTAAACTACAAAGTTAGTTAAAGTTCCCCGGCACAACAAGAGAACCCCAACTAAACAACAAAGTTATTTAAATGTCCTTAGCACGCCAAGAGAGGCCCCAACTAAACTACAAATTTATTTAAAGTTCCCTGGCACAAAAAGAGAGGCCCCAACTAAACTACAAAGTTATTTAAAGTTCCCCGGCACAACAATAGAAGCCCCAACTAAACTACAAAATTATTTAAAGTTCCCTGGCACGAAAATAGAGGCACCAACTGAACTACAAGGTTAATTAAAGTTCCCCGGCACGAAAAGAGAGGCCCCAACTAAACTCCAAAGTTATTTAAAGTTCCTCGGCACAACAAGAGAAGCCCCAACTAAACTACAAAGTTATTTAAAGTTCCCCTGCACGACAAGAGAGGCCCCAACTAAACTACAAAGTTATTTAAAGTTCCCCGGCACGAAAAGAGAGGCCCCAACTAAACTCCAAAGTTATTTAAAGTTCCTCGGCACAACAAGAGAAGCCCCAACTAAACTACAAAGTTATTTAAAGTTCCCCTGCACGACAAGAGAGGCCCCAACTAAACTACAAAGTTATTTAAAGTTCCCCGGCACGAAAAGAGAGGCCTTAACTAAACTACAAAGTTATTTAAAGTCTCCCAGCTCGAAAAGAGAGGCCCAAACAAAACTACAAAATTATATGAAGTTCCCCGGGACGACAAGGAAGGCCCCAACTAAACTACAAAGTTACTTAAAGTTCCCCGGCACGAAAAGAGAGGCCCCAACTAAACTACAAAGTTATTTAAAGTTCCCCGGCACGAAAAGAGAGGCCCCAACTAAACTACAAAGTTATTTAAAGTTCCCCGGCACAAAAAGAGAGGCCCCAACTAAACTACAAAGTTATTTAAAGTTCCCCGGCTCGACAAGAGAGGCCCCAAATAAACTGCCAAGTTATTTAAAGTTCCCCGACACGACAAAAGAGGCCCCAACTAAACTACAAAGTTATTTAAAGTCTCCAGGCTCGAAAAGAGAGGCCCCAACTAAACTGCAAAGTTACTTAAAGTTCCCCGGCACGAAAAGAGAGGCCCCAACTAAACTACAAAGTTATTTAAAGTTCCCCGGCACAAAAAGAGAGGCCCCAACTAAACTACATAGTTATTTAAAGTTCCCCGGCACGAAAAGAGAGGCCCCAACTAAACTACAAAGTTATTTAAAGTTTCCCGGAACGAAAAGAGAGGCCCAAACTAAACTAAAAAGCTATTTAATGTTCCCCGGCATAAAAAGAGAGGCCCCAACTAAACTACAAAGTTATTTAAAGTTCCCCGGCACGAAAAAAGAGGCCCCAACTAAACTACAAAGTTATTTAAAGTTCCCCGGCACGACAAGAGAGGCCCCAACTAAACTACAAAGTTATTTAAGTTTACCGGCACGACAAGAGAGGCCCCAACTAAACTACAAAGTTATTTAAAGTTCCCCGGCACAACAAGAGAAGCCCCAACAAAACTACAAAGTTATTTAAAGTTCCCCGGCACGACAAGAGATGCCCCAACTAAACTACAAAGTTATTTAAAGTTCCCCGGCACAAAAAGAGAGGCCCCAACTAAACTACAAAGTTATTTAAAGTTCTCCGGCACAAAAAGAGAGGCCCCAACTAAACTACAAAGTTATTTAAATGTTCTTAGCACGCCAAGAGAGGCCCCAACTAAACTAGAAAGTTATTTAAAGTTCCCCGGCACGACAAGAGAGGCCCCAACTAAACTACAAAATTATTTAAAGTTCCCTGGCACGAAAATAGAGGCACCAACTGAACTACAAGGTTAATTAAAGTTCCCCGGCACGACAAGAGAGGCCCCAACTAAACTACAAAGTTATTTAAGTTTACCGGCACGACAAGAGAGGCCCCAACTAAACTACAAAGTTATTTAAAGTTCCCCGGCACGACAAGAGAGGCCCCAACAAAACTACAAAGTTATTTAAAGTTCCCCGGCACGACAAGAGAGGCCCCAACTAAACTACAAAGTTATTTAAAGTTCCCCGGCACAAAAAGAGAGGCCCCAACTAAACTACAAAGTTATTTAAAATTCTCCGGCACAAAAAGAGAGGCCCCAACTAAACTACAAAGTTATTTAAATGTTCTTAGCACGCCAAGAGAGGCCCCAACTAAACTAGAAAGTTATTTAAAGTTCCCCGGCACGACAAGAGAGGCCCCAACTAAACTACAAATTATTTAAAGTTCCCCGGCACGACAAGAGAGGCCCCAACTAAACTACAAAGTTATTTAAAGTTCCCCGGCACAAAAAGAGAGGCCCCAACTAAACTACAAAGTTATTTAAAGTTCCCCGGCACGAAAAGGGAGGACCCAACTAAACTACAAAGTTATTTAAAGTTCCCCGGCACGAAAAGGGAGGCCCCAACTAAACTACAAAGTTATTTAAAGTTCCCCGGCACGAAAAGAGAGGCCCCAACTAAACTACAAAGTTATTTAAAGTTCCCCGGCACGAAAAGAGAGGCCCCAACTAAACTACAAAGTTATTTAAAGTTCCTGGCACGAAAAGAGAGGCCCCAACTAAACTACAAAGTTAGTTAAAGTTCCCCGGCACGAAAAGAGAGGCCTCAACTAAACTAAAAAGTTATTTAAAGTTCCCCGGCACGAAAAGGGAAGCCCCAACTAAACTACAAAGTTATTTAAAGTTCCCCGGCACGAAAAGAGAGGCCCCAACTAAACTACAAAGTTATTTAAAGTTCCCCGGCACGAAAAGAGAGGCCCCAACTAAACTACAAAGTTATTTAAAGTTCCTGGCTCGAAAAGAGAGGCCCCAACTAAACTACAAAGTTAGTTAAAGTTCCCCGGCACAACAAGAGAACCCCAACTAAACAACAAAGTTATTTAAATGTCCTTAGCACGCCAAGAGAGGCCCCAACTAAACTACAAATTTATTTAAAGTTCCCTGGCACAAAAAGAGAGGCCCCAACTAAACTACAAAGTTATTTAAAGTTCCCCGGCACAACAATAGAAGCCCCAACTAAACTACAAAATTATTTAAAGTTCCCTGGCACGAAAATAGAGGCACCAACTGAACTACAAGGTTAATTAAAGTTCCCCGGCACGAAAAGAGAGGCCCCAACTAAACTCCAAAGTTATTTAAAGTTCATCGGCACAACAAGAGAAGCCCCAACTAAACTACAAAGTTATTTAAAGTTCCCCTGCACGACAAGAGAGGCCCCAACTAAACTACAAAGTTATTTAAAGTTCCCCGGCACGACAAGAGAGGCCCCAACTAAACTACAAAGTTATTTAAAGTTCCCCGGCACAAAAAGAGAGGCCCCAACTAAACTACAAAGTTATTTAAAATTCTCCGGCACAAAAAGAGAGGCCCCAACTAAACTACAAAGTTATTTAAATGTTCTTAGCACGCCAAGAGAGGCCCCAACTAAACTAGAAAGTTATTTAAAGTTCCCCGGCACGACAAGAGAGGCCCCAACTAAACTACAAATTATTTAAAGTTCCCCGGCACGACAAGAGAGGCCCCAACTAAACTACAAAGTTATTTAAAGTTCCCCGGCACAAAAAGAGAGGCCCCAACTAAACTACAAAGTTATTTAAAGTTCCCCGGCACGAAAAGGGAGGACCCAACTAAACTACAAAGTTATTTAAAGTTCCCCGGCACGAAAAGGGAGGCCCCAACTAAACTACAAAGTTATTTAAAGTTCCCCGGCACGAAAAGAGAGGCCCCAACTAAACTACAAAGTTATTTAAAGTTCCCCGGCACGAAAAGAGAGGCCCCAACTAAACTACAAAGTTATTTAAAGTTCCTGGCACGAAAAGAGAGGCCCCAACTAAACTACAAAGTTAGTTAAAGTTCCCCGGCACGAAAAGAGAGGCCTCAACTAAACTAAAAAGTTATTTAAAGTTCCCCGGCACGAAAAGGGAAGCCCCAACTAAACTACAAAGTTATTTAAAGTTCCCCGGCACGAAAAGAGAGGCCCCAACTAAACTACAAAGTTATTTAAAGTTCCCCGGCACGAAAAGAGAGGCCCCAACTAAACTACAAAGTTATTTAAAGTTCCTGGCTCGAAAAGAGAGGCCCCAACTAAACTACAAAGTTAGTTAAAGTTCCCCGGCACAACAAGAGAAGCCCCAACTAAACTACAAAATTATTTAAAGTTCCCTGGCACGAAAATAGAGGCACCAACTGAACTACAAGGTTAATTAAAGTTCCCCGGCACGAAAAGAGAGGCCCCAACTAAACTCCAAAGTTATTTAAAGTTCCTCGGCACAACAAGAGAAGCCCCAACTAAACTACAAAGTTATTTAAAGTTCCCCTGCACGACAAGAGAGGCCCCAACTAAACTACAAAGTTATTTAAAGTTCCCCGGCACGAAAAGAGAGGCCCCAACTAAACTACAAAGTTATTTAAAGTTCCTGGCACGAAAAGAGAGGCCCCAACTAAACTACAAAGTTATTTAAAGTTCCCCGGCACAAAAAGAGAGGCCCCAACTAAACTGCAAAGTTATTTAAAGTTCCCCGGCACGAAAAGAGAGGCCCCAACTCAACTTTAAAGTTATTTAAAGTTCCCCGGCACGAAAAGAGAGGCCTCAACTAAACTAAAAAGTTATTTAAAGTTCCCCGACACGACAAGAGAGGCCCCAACTAAACTACAAAGTTATTTAAAGTTCCCCGGCACGTCAAGAGAGGCACCAACTAAACTACAAATTTATTTAAAGTTCCCCGAAACGACAAGAGAGGCCCCAACTATACTACAAAGTTACTTAAAGTTCCCCGACACGACAAAGGAGGCTTCAACTAAACTACAAAGTTATTTAAAGTTCCCCGGCACGCCAAGAGAGGCCCCAACTAAACTACAAAGTTATTTAAAGTTCCCCGGCACGTCAAGAGAGGCACCAACTAAACTACAAAGTTATTCAAAGTTCCCCGGCACGCCAAGAGAGGCCCTAACTAAACTACAAAGTTATTTAAAGTTCCCCGACACGACAAAACAGGCCCCAACTAAACTACAAAGTTATTTAATTCTCCCGGCTCGAAAAGAGAGGCCCCAACTAAACTACAAAGTTATATAAAGTTCCCCGACACGAAAAGAGAGGCCCCAACTAAACTACAAAGTTATTTAAATTTCCACAACACGACAAGAGAGGCCCCAACTAAAATACAAAATCATTTAAAATTCACCGACACGAGAAGAGAGGCCCAACTAAACTACAAAGTTATTTGAAGTTCCCCGGCACGAAAAGAGAGGCCCCAACTAAACTAAAAATTATTTAAAGTGTCCCGACACGACAAGAGAGGCCCCAAATAAACTACAAAGTTAATAAAGTTATGCGGAACGACAAGAGAGGCCCCAACTAAACTACAAAGTTATTTAAAGTTCCCTGGCACGAAAAGAGAGGCCCCAACTAAACTACAAAGCTATTTAAAGTTCCCAGGCACGAAAAGAGAGGCCCAAACTAAACTAAAAAGCTATTTAATGTTCCCCGGCACAAAAAGAGAGGCCCCAACTAAACTACAAAGTTATTTAAAGTTCCCCGGCACGAAAAGAGAAGCCCCAAATAGACTGCAAAGTTATTTAAAGTTCCCCTGGACGACAAGAGAGGCCCCAACTAAACTACAAAGTTATTTAAAGTTCCCCGGCACAAAAAGAGAGGCCCCAACTAAACTACAAAGTTATTTAAAGTTCTCCGGCACAAAAAGGGAGGCCCCAACTAAACTACAAAGTTATTTAAAGTTCCCCGGCACGAAAAGAGAAGCCCCAAATAAACTGCAAAGTTATTTAAAGTTCCCCTGGACGACAAGAGAAGCCCCAACTAAACTACAAAGTTATTTAAAGTTCCCCGGCACAAAAATAGAGGCCCCAACTAAACTACAAAGTTATTTAAAGTTCCCCGGCACGAAAAGAGAGACCCCAACTCAACTTCAAAGTTATTTAAAGTTCCCCGGCACAAAAAGAGAGGCCCCAACTAAACTACAAAGTTATTTAAAGTTTCCCGGCACAACAAGAGAAGCCCCAATTAAACTACAAAGTTATTTAATGTCCTTAGCACGCCAAGAGAGGCCCCAACTAAACTACAAAGTTATTTAAAGTTCCTGGCACGAAAAGAGAGGCCCCAACTAAACTACAAAGTTATTTAAAGTTCCCCGGCACAACAAGAGAAGCCCCAATTAAACTACAAAGTTATTTAATGTCCTTAGCACGCCAAGAAAGGCCCCAACTAAACTACAAAGTTATTTAAAGTTCCCTGGCACAAAAAGAGAGGCCCCAAATAAACTACAAAGTTATTTAAAGTTCCCCGGCACAACAAGAGAAGCCCCAACTAAACTACAAAGTTATTTAAAGTTCCCTGGCACAACAAGAGAAGCCCCAACTAAACGACAAAGTTATTTAAAGTTCCCCGGCACAACAAGAGAGGCCCCAACTAAACTACAAAGTTATTTAAAGTTCCCCGGCACAACAAGAGAAGCCCCAACTAAACTACAATGTTTTTTAAAGTTCCCCGGCACAACAAGAGAAGCCCCAACTAAACTACAAAGTTATTTAAAGTTCCCCGGCACAAAAAGAGAGGCCCCACCTAAACTACAAAGTTATTTAAAGTTCCCCGGCACAAAAAGAGAGGCCCCAACTAAACTACAAAGTTATTTAAAGTTCCCCGGCACAAAAAGAGAGGCCCCAACTAAACTACAAAGTTATTTAAAGTTACCCGGCACGAAAAGAGAGGCCCCAACTAAACTACAAAGTTATTTAAAGTTCCCCGGCACAAAAAGAGAGGCCTTAACTAAACTACAAAGTTATTTAAAGTCTCCCAGCTCGAAAAGAGAGGCCCAAACAAAACTACAAAATTATATGAAGTTCCCCGGGACGACAAGGAAGGCCCCAACTAAACTACAAAGTTACTTAAAGTTCCCCGGCACGAAAAGAGAGGCCCCAACTAAACTACAAAGTTATTTAAAGTTCCCCGGCACGAAAAGAGAGGCCCCAACTAAACTACAAAGTTATTTAAAGTTCCCCGGCACAAAAAGAGAGGCCCCAACTAAACTACAAAGTTATTTAAAGTTCCCCGGCACGACAAGAGAGGCCCCAAATAAACTGCCAAGTTATTTAAAGTTCCCCGACACGACAAAAGAGGCCCCAACTAAACTACAAAGTTATTTAAAGTCTCCAGGCTCGAAAAGAGAGGCCCCAACTAAACTGCAAAGTTACTTAAAGTTCCCCGGCACGAAAAGAGAGGCCCCAACTAAACTACAAAGTTATTTAAAGTTCCCCGGCACAAAAAGAGAGGCCCCAACTAAACTACATAGTTATTTAAAGTTCCCCGGCACGAAAAGAGAGGCCCCAACTAAACTACAAAGTTATTTAAAGTTCCCCGGAACGAAAAGAGAGGCCCAAACTAAACTAAAAAGCTATTTAATGTTCCCCGGCATAAAAAGAGAGGCCCCAACTAAACTACAAAGTTATTTAAAGTTCCCCGGCACGAAAAAAGAGGCCCCAACTAAACTACAAAGTTATTTAAAGTTCCCCGGCACGACAAGAGAGGCCCCAACTAAACTACAAAGTTATTTAAGTTTACCGGCACGACAAGAGAGGCCCCAACTAAACTACAAAGTTATTTAAAGTTCCCCGGCACAACAAGAGAAGCCCCAACAAAACTACAAAGTTATTTAAAGTTCCCCGGCACGACAAGAGATGCCCCAACTAAACTACAAAGTTATTTAAAGTTCCCCGGCACAAAAAGAGAGGCCCCAACTAAACTACAAAGTTATTTAAAGTTCTCCGGCACAAAAAGAGAGGCCCCAACTAAACTACAAAGTTATTTAAATGTTCTTAGCACGCCAAGAGAGGCCCCAACTAAACTAGAAAGTTATTTAAAGTTCCCCGGCACGACAAGAGAGGCCCCAACTAAACTACAAAATTATTTAAAGTTCCCTGGCACGAAAATAGAGGCACCAACTGAACTACAAGGTTAATTAAAGTTCCCCGGCACGACAAGAGAGGCCCCAACTAAACTACAAAGTTATTTAAGTTTACCGGCACGACAAGAGAGGCCCCAACTAAACTACAAAGTTATTTAAAGTTCCCCGGCACGACAAGAGAGGCCCCAACAAAACTACAAAGTTATTTAAAGTTCCCCGGCACGACAAGAGAGGCCCCAACTAAACTACAAAGTTATTTAAAGTTCCCCGGCACAAAAAGAGAGGCCCCAACTAAACTACAAAGTTATTTAAAGTTCTCCGGCACAAAAAGAGAGGCCCCAACTAAACTACAAAGTTATTTAAATGTTCTTAGCACGCCAAGAGAGGCCCCAACTAAACTAGAAAGTTATTTAAAGTTCCCCGGCACGACAAGAGAGGCCCCAACTAAACTACAAATTATTTAAAGTTCCCCGGCACGACAAGAGAGGCCCCAACTAAACTACAAAGTTATTTAAAGTTCCCCGGCACAAAAAGAGAGGCCCCAACTAAACTACAAAGTTATTTAAAGTTCCCCGGCACGAAAAGAGAGGACCCAACTAAACTACAAAGTTATTTAAAGTTCCCCGGCACGAAAAGAGAGGCCCCAACTAAACTACAAAGTTATTTAAAGTTCCCCGGCACGAAAAGAGAGACCCAACTAAACTACAAAGTTATTTAAAGTTCCCCGGCACGAAAAGAGAGGCCCCAACTAAACTAGAAAGTTATTTAAAGTTCCCCGGCACGAAAAGAGAGGCCTCAAATAAACTACAAAGTTATTTAAAGTTCCCCGGCACGAAAAGGGAGGCCCCAACTAAACTACAAAGTTATTTAAAGTTCCCCGGCACGAAAAGAGAGGCCCCAACTAAACTACAAAGTTATTTAAAGTTCCCCGGCACGAAAAGAGAGGCCCCAACTAAACTACAAAGTTATTTAAAGTTCCTGGCACGAAAAGAGAGGCCCCAACTAAACTACAAAGTTAGTTAAAGTTCCCCGGCACGAAAAGAGAGGCCTCAACTAAACTAAAAAGTTATTTAAAGTTCCCCGGCACGAAAAGGGAAGCCCCAACTAAACTACAAAGTTATTTAAAGTTCCCCGGCACGAAAAGAGAGGCCCCAACTAAACTACAAAGTTATTTAAAGTTCCCCGGCACGAAAAGAGAGGCCCCAACTAAACTACAAAGTTATTTAAAGTTCCTGGCTCGAAAAGAGAGGCCCCAACTAAACTACAAAGTTAGTTAAAGTTCCCCGGCACAACAAGAGAACCCCAACTAAACAACAAAGTTATTTAAATGTCCTTAGCACGCCAAGAGAGGCCCCAACTAAACTACAAATTTATTTAAAGTTCCCTGGCACAAAAAGAGAGGCCCCAACTAAACTACAAAGTTATTTAAAGTTCCCCGGCACAACAATAGAAGCCCCAACTAAACTACAAAATTATTTAAAGTTCCCTGGCACGAAAATAGAGGCACCAACTGAACTACAAGGTTAATTAAAGTTCCCCGGCACGAAAAGAGAGGCCCCAACTAAACTCCAAAGTTATTTAAAGTTCCTCGGCACAACAAGAGAAGCCCCAACTAAACTACAAAGTTATTTAAAGTTCCCCTGCACGACAAGAGAGGCCCCAACTAAACTACAAAGTTATTTAAAGTTCCCCGGCACGAAAAGGGAGGCCCCAACTAAACTACAAAGTTATTTAAAGTTCCCCGGCACGAAAAGAGAGGCCCCAACTAAACTACAAAGTTATTTAAAGTTCCCCGGCACGAAAAGAGAGGCCCCAACTAAACTACAAAGTTATTTAAAGTTCCTGGCACGAAAAGAGAGGCCCCAACTAAACTACAAAGTTAGTTAAAGTTCCCCGGCACGAAAAGAGAGGCCTCAACTAAACTAAAAAGTTATTTAAAGTTCCCCGGCACGAAAAGGGAAGCCCCAACTAAACTACAAAGTTATTTAAAGTTCCCCGGCACGAAAAGAGAGGCCCCAACTAAACTACAAAGTTATTTAAAGTTCCCCGGCACGAAAAGAGAGGCCCCAACTAAACTACAAAGTTATTTAAAGTTCCTGGCTCGAAAAGAGAGGCCCCAACTAAACTACAAAGTTAGTTAAAGTTCCCCGGCACAACAAGAGAACCCCAACTAAACAACAAAGTTATTTAAATGTCCTTAGCACGCCAAGAGAGGCCCCAACTAAACTACAAATTTATTTAAAGTTCCCTGGCACAAAAAGAGAGGCCCCAACTAAACTACAAAGTTATTTAAAGTTCCCCGGCACAACAATAGAAGCCCCAACTAAACTACAAAATTATTTAAAGTTCCCTGGCACGAAAATAGAGGCACCAACTGAACTACAAGGTTAATTAAAGTTCCCCGGCACGAAAAGAGAGGCCCCAACTAAACTCCAAAGTTATTTAAAGTTCCTCGGCACAACAAGAGAAGCCCCAACTAAACTACAAAGTTATTTAAAGTTCCCCTGCACGACAAGAGAGGCCCCAACTAAACTACAAAGTTATTTAAAGTTCCCCGGCACGAAAAGAGAGGCCCCAACTAAACTCCAAAGTTATTTAAAGTTCCTCGGCACAACAAGAGAAGCCCCAACTAAACTACAAAGTTATTTAAAGTTCCCCTGCACGACAAGAGAGGCCCCAACTAAACTACAAAGTTATTTAAAGTTCCCCGGCACGAAAAGAGAGGCCTTAACTAAACTACAAAGTTATTTAAAGTCTCCCAGCTCGAAAAGAGAGGCCCAAACAAAACTACAAAATTATATGAAGTTCCCCGGGACGACAAGGAAGGCCCCAACTAAACTACAAAGTTACTTAAAGTTCCCCGGCACGAAAAGAGAGGCCCCAACTAAACTACAAAGTTATTTAAAGTTCCCCGGCACGAAAAGAGAGGCCCCAACTAAACTACAAAGTTATTTAAAGTTCCCCGGCACAAAAAGAGAGGCCCCAACTAAACTACAAAGTTATTTAAAGTTCCCCGGCACGACAAGAGAGGCCCCAAATAAACTGCCAAGTTATTTAAAGTTCCCCGACACGACAAAAGAGGCCCCAACTAAACTACAAAGTTATTTAAAGTCTCCAGGCTCGAAAAGAGAGGCCCCAACTAAACTGCAAAGTTACTTAAAGTTCCCCGGCACGAAAAGAGAGGCCCCAACTAAACTACAAAGTTATTTAAAGTTCCCCGGCACAAAAAGAGAGGCCCCAACTAAACTACATAGTTATTTAAAGTTCCCCGGCACGAAAAGAGAGGCCCCAACTAAACTACAAAGTTATTTAAAGTTTCCCGGAACGAAAAGAGAGGCCCAAACTAAACTAAAAAGCTATTTAATGTTCCCCGGCATAAAAAGAGAGGCCCCAACTAAACTACAAAGTTATTTAAAGTTCCCCGGCACGAAAAAAGAGGCCCCAACTAAACTACAAAGTTATTTAAAGTTCCCCGGCACGACAAGAGAGGCCCCAACTAAACTACAAAGTTATTTAAGTTTACCGGCACGACAAGAGAGGCCCCAACTAAACTACAAAGTTATTTAAAGTTCCCCGGCACAACAAGAGAAGCCCCAACAAAACTACAAAGTTATTTAAAGTTCCCCGGCACGACAAGAGATGCCCCAACTAAACTACAAAGTTATTTAAAGTTCCCCGGCACAAAAAGAGAGGCCCCAACTAAACTACAAAGTTATTTAAAGTTCTCCGGCACAAAAAGAGAGGCCCCAACTAAACTACAAAGTTATTTAAATGTTCTTAGCACGCCAAGAGAGGCCCCAACTAAACTAGAAAGTTATTTAAAGTTCCCCGGCACGACAAGAGAGGCCCCAACTAAACTACAAAATTATTTAAAGTTCCCTGGCACGAAAATAGAGGCACCAACTGAACTACAAGGTTAATTAAAGTTCCCCGGCACGACAAGAGAGGCCCCAACTAAACTACAAAGTTATTTAAGTTTACCGGCACGACAAGAGAGGCCCCAACTAAACTACAAAGTTATTTAAAGTTCCCCGGCACGACAAGAGAGGCCCCAACAAAACTACAAAGTTATTTAAAGTTCCCCGGCACGACAAGAGAGGCCCCAACTAAACTACAAAGTTATTTAAAGTTCCCCGGCACAAAAAGAGAGGCCCCAACTAAACTACAAAGTTATTTAAAATTCTCCGGCACAAAAAGAGAGGCCCCAACTAAACTACAAAGTTATTTAAATGTTCTTAGCACGCCAAGAGAGGCCCCAACTAAACTAGAAAGTTATTTAAAGTTCCCCGGCACGACAAGAGAGGCCCCAACTAAACTACAAATTATTTAAAGTTCCCCGGCACGACAAGAGAGGCCCCAACTAAACTACAAAGTTATTTAAAGTTCCCCGGCACAAAAAGAGAGGCCCCAACTAAACTACAAAGTTATTTAAAGTTCCCCGGCACGAAAAGGGAGGACCCAACTAAACTACAAAGTTATTTAAAGTTCCCCGGCACGAAAAGGGAGGCCCCAACTAAACTACAAAGTTATTTAAAGTTCCCCGGCACGAAAAGAGAGGCCCCAACTAAACTACAAAGTTATTTAAAGTTCCCCGGCACGAAAAGAGAGGCCCCAACTAAACTACAAAGTTATTTAAAGTTCCTGGCACGAAAAGAGAGGCCCCAACTAAACTACAAAGTTAGTTAAAGTTCCCCGGCACGAAAAGAGAGGCCTCAACTAAACTAAAAAGTTATTTAAAGTTCCCCGGCACGAAAAGGGAAGCCCCAACTAAACTACAAAGTTATTTAAAGTTCCCCGGCACGAAAAGAGAGGCCCCAACTAAACTACAAAGTTATTTAAAGTTCCCCGGCACGAAAAGAGAGGCCCCAACTAAACTACAAAGTTATTTAAAGTTCCTGGCTCGAAAAGAGAGGCCCCAACTAAACTACAAAGTTAGTTAAAGTTCCCCGGCACAACAAGAGAACCCCAACTAAACAACAAAGTTATTTAAATGTCCTTAGCACGCCAAGAGA
The DNA here is from genome assembly GCF_963924565.1 of Ascidiella aspersa. NCBI lineage: Eukaryota > Metazoa > Chordata > Ascidiacea > Phlebobranchia > Ascidiidae > Ascidiella > Ascidiella aspersa. The sequence goes on along the minus strand of NC_139452.1, from coordinate 309,763 downwards.
GGCCCCAACTAAACTACAAATTTATTTAAAGTTCCCTGGCACAAAAAGAGAGGCCCCAACTAAACTACAAAGTTATTTAAAGTTCCCCGGCACAACAATAGAAGCCCCAACTAAACTACAAAATTATTTAAAGTTCCCTGGCACGAAAATAGAGGCACCAACTGAACTACAAGGTTAATTAAAGTTCCCCGGCACGAAAAGAGAGGCCCCAACTAAACTCCAAAGTTATTTAAAGTTCCTCGGCACAACAAGAGAAGCCCCAACTAAACTACAAAGTTATTTAAAGTTCCCCTGCACGACAAGAGAGGCCCCAACTAAACTACAAAGTTATTTAAAGTTCCCCGGCACGACAAGAGAGGCCCCAACTAAACTACAAAGTTATTTAAAGTTCCCCGGCACAAAAAGAGAGGCCCCAACTAAACTACAAAGTTATTTAAAATTCTCCGGCACAAAAAGAGAGGCCCCAACTAAACTACAAAGTTATTTAACTGTTCTTAGCACGCCAAGAGAGGCCCCAACTAAACTAGAAAGTTATTTAAAGTTCCCCGGCACGACAAGAGAGGCCCCAACTAAACTACAAATTATTTAAAGTTCCCCGGCACGACAAGAGAGGCCCCAACTAAACTACAAAGTTATTTAAAGTTCCCCGGCACAAAAAGAGAGGCCCCAACTAAACTACAAAGTTATTTAAAGTTCCCCGGCACGAAAAGGGAGGACCCAACTAAACTACAAAGTTATTTAAAGTTCCCCGGCACGAAAAGGGAGGCCCCAACTAAACTACAAAGTTATTTAAAGTTCCCCGGCACGAAAAGAGAGGCCCCAACTAAACTACAAAGTTATTTAAAGTTCCCCGGCACGAAAAGAGAGGCCCCAACTAAACTACAAAGTTATTTAAAGTTCCTGGCACGAAAAGAGAGGCCCCAACTAAACTACAAAGTTAGTTAAAGTTCCCCGGCACGAAAAGAGAGGCCTCAACTAAACTAAAAAGTTATTTAAAGTTCCCCGGCACGAAAAGGGAAGCCCCAACTAAACTACAAAGTTATTTAAAGTTCCCCGGCACGAAAAGAGAGGCCCCAACTAAACTACAAAGTTATTTAAAGTTCCCCGGCACGAAAAGAGAGGCCCCAACTAAACTACAAAGTTATTTAAAGTTCCTGGCTCGAAAAGAGAGGCCCCAACTAAACTACAAAGTTAGTTAAAGTTCCCCGGCACAACAAGAGAACCCCAACTAAACAACAAAGTTATTTAAATGTCCTTAGCACGCCAAGAGAGGCCCCAACTAAACTACAAATTTATTTAAAGTTCCCTGGCACAAAAAGAGAGGCCCCAACTAAACTACAAAGTTATTTAAAGTTCCCCGGCACAACAATAGAAGCCCCAACTAAACTACAAAATTATTTAAAGTTCCCTGGCACGAAAATAGAGGCACCAACTGAACTACAAGGTTAATTAAAGTTCCCCGGCACGAAAAGAGAGGCCCCAACTAAACTCCAAAGTTATTTAAAGTTCCTCGGCACAACAAGAGAAGCCCCAACTAAACTACAAAGTTATTTAAAGTTCCCCTGCACGACAAGAGAGGCCCCAACTAAACTACAAAGTTATTTAAAGTTCCCCGGCACGAAAAGAGAGGCCCCAACTAAACTACAAAGTTATTTAAAGTTCCTGGCACGAAAAGAGAGGCCCCAACTAAACTACAAAGTTATTTAAAGTTCCCCGGCACAAAAAGAGAGGCCCCAACTAAACTGCAAAGTTATTTAAAGTTCCCCGGCACGAAAAGAGAGGCCCCAACTCAACTTTAAAGTTATTTAAAGTTCCCCGGCACGAAAAGAGAGGCCTCAACTAAACTAAAAAGTTATTTAAAGTTCCCCGACACGACAAGAGAGGCCCCAACTAAACTACAAAGTTATTTAAAGTTCCCCGGCACGTCAAGAGAGGCACCAACTAAACTACAAATTTATTTAAAGTTCCCCGAAACGACAAGAGAGGCCCCAACTATACTACAAAGTTACTTAAAGTTCCCCGACACGACAAAGGAGGCTTCAACTAAACTACAAAGTTATTTAAAGTTCCCCGGCACGCCAAGAGAGGCCCCAACTAAACTACAAAGTTATTTAAAGTTCCCCGGCACGTCAAGAGAGGCACCAACTAAACTACAAAGTTATTCAAAGTTCCCCGGCACGCCAAGAGAGGCCCTAACTAAACTACAAAGTTATTTAAAGTTCCCCGACACGACAAAACAGGCCCCAACTAAACTACAAAGTTATTTAATTCTCCCGGCTCGAAAAGAGAGGCCCCAACTAAACTACAAAGTTATATAAAGTTCCCCGACACGAAAAGAGAGGCCCCAACTAAACTACAAAGTTATTTAAATTTCCACAACACGACAAGAGAGGCCCCAACTAAAATACAAAATCATTTAAAATTCACCGACACGAGAAGAGAGGCCCAACTAAACTACAAAGTTATTTGAAGTTCCCCGGCACGAAAAGAGAGGCCCCAACTAAACTACAAAGCTATTTAAAGTTCCCAGGCACGAAAAGAGAGGCCCAAACTAAACTAAAAAGCTATTTAATGTTCCCCGGCACAAAAAGAGAGGCCCCAACTAAACTACAAAGTTATTTAAAGTTCCCCGGCACGAAAAGAGAAGCCCCAAATAGACTGCAAAGTTATTTAAAGTTCCCCTGGACGACAAGAGAGGCCCCAACTAAACTACAAAGTTATTTAAAGTTCCCCGGCACAAAAAGAGAGGCCCCAACTAAACTACAAAGTTATTTAAAGTTCTCCGGCACAAAAAGGGAGGCCCCAACTAAACTACAAAGTTATTTAAAGTTCCCCGGCACGAAAAGAGAAGCCCCAAATAAACTGCAAAGTTATTTAAAGTTCCCCTGGACGACAAGAGAAGCCCCAACTAAACTACAAAGTTATTTAAAGTTCCCCGGCACAAAAATAGAGGCCCCAACTAAACTACAAAGTTATTTAAAGTTCCCCGGCACGAAAAGAGAGACCCCAACTCAACTTCAAAGTTATTTAAAGTTCCCCGGCACAAAAAGAGAGGCCCCAACTAAACTACAAACTTATTTAAAGTTCCCCGGCACGAAAAGAGAGGCCCAAACTAAACTAAAAAGCTATTTAATGTTCCCCAGCACAAAAAGAGAGGCCCCAACTAAACAGCAAAGTTATTTAAAGTTCCCTGGCACGAAAAGAGAGGCCACAACTAAACTACAAAGCTATTTAAAGTTCCCCGGCACGAAAAGAGAGGCCCAAACTAAACTAAAAAGCTATTTAATGTTCCCCAGCACAAAAAGAGAGGCCCCAACTAAACAGCAAAGTTATTTAAAGTTCCCCGGCCCGAAAAGAGAAGCCCCAAATAAACTGCAAAGTTATTTAAAGTTCCCCTGCACGACAAGAGAGGCCCCAACTAAATTACAAAGTTATTTAAAGTTCCCCAGCACGACAAGAGAGGCCCCAACTAAACTACAAAGTTATTTAAAGTTCCCCGGCACAAAAAGAGAGGCCTCAACTAAACTACAAAGTTATTTAAAGTTCCCCGGCACGAAAAGAGAGGCCTCAACTAAACTAATAAGTTATTTAAAGTTCCCCGGCACGAAAAGAGAGGCCTCAACAAAACTACAAAGTTATTTAAAGTTCCCCGGCACGACAAGAGAAGCCCCAACTAAACTACAAAGTTATTTAAAGTTCCCGGCACGACAAGAGAGGCCCAACTAAACTACAAAGTTATTTAAAGTTCCCCGGCACGACAAGAGAGGCCCCAACTAATCTACAAATTTATTTGAAGTTCCCCGACACGACAAGAGAGGCCCCAACTAAACTACAAAGTTATTTAAAGTTCCCCGGCACGAAAAGAGAGGCCCCAACTAAACTACAAAGTTATTTAAAGTTCCCCGGCACGACAAGAGAGGCCCCAACTAAACTACAAAGTTATATAAAGTTCCTCGACACGAAACGAGAGGCCCCAACTAAACTACAAAGTTATTTAAAGTTCCCCGGCACGACAAGAGAGGCCCCAACTAAACTACAAAGTTATTTAAAGTTCCCCGACACGACAAGAGAGTCCCCAACTAAACTACAAAGTCATTTAAAGTTCCCCGGCACGACAAGAGAGGCCCCAACTAAACTACAAAGTCATTTAAAGTTCCCGGCACGACAAGAGAGGCCCCAACTAAACTACAAAATTATTTCATGTTCTCCGGAACAACAAGAGAGGCCCCAACTAAACTACAAAGTCATTTCAAGTTCCCCGGCACGACAAGAGAGGCCCCAACAAAACTACAAAGTTATTTAAAGTTCCCCGGCACGACAAGAGAGGCCCCAACTAAACTACAAAGTTATTTAAAGTTCCCCGGCACAAAAAGAGAGGCCCCAACTAAACTACAAAGTTATTTAAAGTTCCCCGGCACGAAAAGAGAGACCCAACTAAACTACAAAGTTATTTAAAGTTCCCCGGCACGAAAAGAGAGGCCCCAACTAAACTACAAAGTTATTTAAAGTTCCCCGGCACGAAAAGAGAGGCCCCAACTAAACTAGAAAGTTATTTAAAGTTCCCCGGCACGAAAAGAGAGGCCTCAACTAAACTACAAAGTTATTTAAAGTTCCCCGGCACGAAAAGGGAGGCCCCAACTAAACTACAAAGTTATTTAAAGTTCCCCGGCACGAAAAGAGAGGCCCCAACTAAACTACAAAGTTATTTAAAGTTCCCCGGCACGAAAAGAGAGGCCCCAACTAAACTACAAAGTTATTTAAAGTTCCTGGCACGAAAAGAGAGGCCCCAACTAAACTACAAAGTTAGTTAAAGTTCCCCGGCACGAAAAGAGAGGCCTCAACTAAACTAAAAAGTTATTTAAAGTTCCCCGGCACGAAAAGGGAAGCCCCAACTAAACTACAAATTTATTTAAAGTTCCCCGGCACGAAAAGAGAGGCCCCAACTAAACTACAAAGTTATTTAAAGTTCCCCGGCACGAAAAGAGAGGCCCCAACTAAACTACAAAGTTATTTAAAGTTCCTGGCTCGAAAAGAGAGGCCCCAACTAAACTACAAAGTTAGTTCAAATTCCCCGGCACAACAAGAGAACCCCAACTAAACAACAAAGTTATTTAAATGTCCTTAGCACGCCAAGAGAGGCCCCAACTAAACTACAAAGTTATTTAAAGTTCCCTGGCACAAAAAGAGAGGCCCCAACTAAACTACAAAGTTATTTAAAGTTCCCCGGCACAACAAGAGAAGCCCCAACTAAACTACAAAGTTATTTAAAGTTCCCCTGCACGAAAATAGAGGCACCAACTGAACTACAAAGTTAATTAAAGTTCCCCGGCACGAAAAGAGAGGCCCCAACTAAACTCCAAAGTTATTTAAAGTTCCTCGGCACAACAAGAGAAGCCCCAACTAAACTACAAAGTTATTTAAAGTTCCCTGGCACGAAAATAGAGGCACCAACTGAACTACAAAGTTAATTAAAGTTCCCCGGCACGAAAAGAGAGGCCCCAACTAAACTCCAAAGTTATTTAAAGTTCCTCGGCACAACAAGAGAAGCCCCAACTAAACTACAAAGTTATTTAAAGTTCCCCTGCACGACAAGAGAGGCCCCAACTAAACTACAAAGTTATTTAAAGTTCCCCGGCACGAAAAGAGAGGCCCCAACTAAACTACAAAGTTACTTAAAGTTCCCCGGCACGAAAAGAGGGGCCCCAACTAAACTACAAAGTTATTTAAAGTTCCTGGCACGAAAAGAGAGGCCCCAACTAAACTACAAAGTTATTTAAAGTTCCCCGGCACAAAAAGAGAGGCCCCAACTAAACTGCAAAGTTATTTAAAGTTCCCCGGCACGAAAAGAGAGGCCCCATCTCAACTTTAAAGTTATTTAAAGTTCCCCGGCACGAAAAGAGAGGCCTCAACTAAACTAAAAAGTTATTTAAAGTTCCCCGACACGACAAGAGAGGCCCCAACTAAACTACAAAGTTATTTAAAGTTCCCCGGCACGCCAAGAGAGGCCCCAACTAAACTACAAAGTTATTTAAAGTTCCCCGGCACGTCAAGAGAGGCACCAACTAAACTACAAAGTTAGTTAAAGTTCCCCGACACGACAAAACAGGCCCCAACTAAACTACAAAATTATTTAAGTCTCCCGGCTCGAAAAGAGAGGCCCCAACTAAACTACAAAGTTATATAAATTTCCCCGACACGAAAAGAGAGGCCCCAACTAAACTACAAAGTTATTTAAATTTCCACAACACGACAAGAGAGGCCCCAACTAAAATACAAAGTCATTTAAAATTCACCGACACGAGAAGAGAGGCCCAACTAAACTACAAAGTTATTTGAAGTTCCCCGGCACGAAAAGAGAGGCCCCAACTAAACTAAAAATTATTTAAAGTGTCCCGACACGACAAGAGAGGCCCCAAATAAACTACAAAGTTATTTAAAGTTATGCGGAACGACAAGAGAGGCCCCAACTAAACTACAAAGTTATTTAAAGTTCCCTGGCACGAAAAGAGAGGCCCCAACTAAACTACAAAGCTATTTAAAGTTCCCCGGCACGAAAAGAGAGGCCCAAACTAAACTAAAAAGCTATTTAATGTTCCCCGGCACAAAAAGAGAGGCCCCAACTAAACTACAAAGTTATTTAAAGTTCCCCGGCACGAAAAGAGAAGCCCCAAATAGACTGCAAAGTTATTTAAAGTTCCCCTGGACGACAAGAGAGGCCCCAACTAAACTACAAAGTTATTTAAAGTTCCCCGGCACAAAAAGAGAGGCCCCAACTAAACTACAAAGTTATTTAAAGTTCTCCGGCACAAAAAGGGAGGCCCCAACTAAACTACAAAGTTATTTAAAGTTCCCCGGCACGAAAAGAGAAGCCCCAAATAAACTGCAAAGTTATTTAAAGTTCCCCTGGACGACAAGAGAAGCCCCAACTAAACTACAAAGTTATTTAAAGTTCCCCGGCACAAAAAGAGAGGCCCCAACTAAACTACAAAGTTATTTAAAGTTCCCCGGCACGAAAAGAGAGGCCCCAACTCAACTTCAAAGTTATTTAAAGTTCCCCGGCACAAAAAGTGAGGCCCCAACTAAACTACAAACTTATTTAAAGTTCCCCGACACGACAAGAGAGGCCCCAACTAAACTACAAAGTTATTTAAAGTTCCCCGACACGACAAGAGAGGCCCCAACTAAACTACAAATTTATTTAAAGTTCCCCGACACGTCAAGAGAGGCCCCAACTAAACTACAAAGTTATTTAAAGTTCTCCGACACGACAAGAGAGGCCCCAACTAAACTACAAAGTTATATAAAGTTCCCCGACACGAAAAGAGAGGCCCCAACTAAACTACAAAGTTATTTCAATTACCACAACACGACAAGAGAGGCCCCAACTAAACTACAAAGTCATTTAAAATTCCCCGAAACGACAAGAGAGGCCCCAAATAAACTACAAAGTTATTTAAAGTTCCCTGGCACGAAAAGAGAGGCCACAACTAAACTACAAAGCTATTTAAAGTTCCCCGGCACGAAAAGAGAGGCCCAAACTAAACTAAAAAGCTATTTAATGTTCCCCAGCACAAAAAGAGAGGCCCCAACTAAACAGCAAAGTTATTTAAAGTTCCCCGGCCCGAAAAGAGAAGCCCCAAATAAACTGCAAAGTTATTTAAAGTTCCCCTGCACGACAAGAGAGGCCCCAACTAAATTACAAAGTTATTTAAAGTTCCCCAGCACGACAAGAGAGGCCCCAACTAAACTACAAAGTTATTTAAAGTTCCCCGGCACAAAAAGAGAGGCCCCAACTAAACTACAAAGTTATTTAAAGTTACCCGGCACGAAAAGAGAGGCCCCAACTCAACTTCAAAGTTATTTAAAGTTCCCCGGCACGAAAAGAGAGGCCTCAACTAAACTAATAAGTTATTTAAAGTTCCCCGGCACGAAAAGAGAGGCCTCAACAAAACTACAAAGTTATTTAAAGTTCCCCGGCACGACAAGAGAAGCCCCAACTAAACTACAAAGTTATTTAAAGTTCCCCGGCACGACAAGAGAGGCCCCAACTAAACTACAAAGTTATTTAAAGTTCCCCGGCACGACAAGAGAGGCCCCAACTAAACTACAAATTTATTTGAAGTTCCCCGACACGACAAGAGAGGCCCCAACTAAACTACAAAGTTATTTGAAGTTCCCCGACACGACAAGAGAGGCCCCAACTAAACTACAAAGTTATTTAAAGTTCCCCGGCACGACAAGAGAGGCCCCAACTAAACTACAAAGTTATTTAAAGTTCCCCGGCACGACAAGAGAGGCCCCAACTAAACTACAAAGTTATATAAAGTTCCTCGCCACGAAAAGAGAGGCCCCAACTAAACTACAAAGTTATTTAAAGTTCCCCGGCACGACAAGAGAGGCCCCAACTAAACTACAAAGTTATTTAAAGTTCCCCGACACGACAAGAGAGGCCCCAACTAAACTACAAAGTCATTTAAAGTTCCCCGGCACGACAAGAGAGGCCCCAACTAAACTACAAAGTCAGTTAAAGTTCCCGGCACGACAAGAGAGGCCCCAACTAAACTACAAAATTATTTCAAGTTCTCCGGAACAACAAGAGAGGCCCCAACTAAACTACAAAGTCATTTCAAGTTCCCCGGCACGACAAGAGAGGCCCCAACAAAACTACAAAGTTATTTAAAGTTCCCCGGCACGACAAGAGAGGCCCCAACTAAACTACAAAGTTATTTAAAGTTCCCCGACACGACAAGAGAGGCCCCAACTAAACTACAAAGTCATTTCAAATTCCACAACACGACAAGAGAGGCCCCAACTAAACTACAAAGTTATTTAAAGTTCTCCGACACGACAAGAGAGGCCCCAACTAAACTACAAATTATATAAAGTTCCCCGACACGAAAAGAGAGGCCCCAACTAAACTACAAAGTTATTTAAATTTCCACAACACGACAAGAGAGGCCCCAAATAAAAAAAAAGTCATTTAAAATTCCCCGACACGACAACAAAGGCCCCAATTAAACTACAAAGTTATTTGAAGTTCCCCGACACGAAAAGAGAGGCCCCAACTAAACTAAAAATTATTTAAAGTGTCCTGACATGACAAGAGAGGCCCCAAATAAACTACAAAGTTATTTAAAGTTACGCGGAACGACAAAAGAGGCCCCAACTAAACTACAAAGTTATTTAAAGTTTCCTGGCACGAAAAGAGAGGCCCCAACTAAACTACAAAGCTATTTAAAGTTCCCCGGCACGAAAAGAGAGGCCCAAACTAAACTAAAAAGCTATTTAATGTTCCCCGGCACGAAAAGAGAGGCCCAAATTAAACTAAAAACTATTTAATTTTTCCCCGGCACAAAAAGAGAGGCCCCAACTAAACTACAAACTTATTTAAAGTTCCCCGGCACGACAAGAGAAGCCCCAAATAAACTGCAAATTATTTAAACTCCCCTGCACGACAAGAGAGGCCCCAACTAAACTACAAAGTTATTTAAAGTTCCCCGTCACAAAAAGGGAGGCCCCAACTAAACTACAAAGTTATTTAAAGTTCCCCGGCACAAAAAGAGGGGCCCCAACTAAACTACAAAGTTATTTAAAGTTCCCCGGCACGAAAAGAGAGGCCCCAACTCAACTTCAAAGATATTTAAAGTTCCCCGGCACGAAAAGAGAGGCCTCAACTAAACTAAAAAGTTATTTAAAGTTCCCCGGCACAAAAAGAGAGGCCCCAACTAAACTACAAACTTATTTAAAGTTCCCCGACACGACAAGAGAGGCCCCAACTGAACTACAAAGTTATTTAAAGTTCCCCGACACGTCAAGAGAGGCCCCAACTAAACTACAAAGTTATTTAATGTTCCCCGACACGACAAGAGAGGCCCCAACTATTCTACAAAGTTACTTAAAGTTCCCCGACACGACAAGGGAGGCTTCAACTAAACTACAAAGTTATTTAAAGTTCCCCGGCACGCCAAGAGAGGCCCCAATTAAACTACAAAGTTATTTAAAGTTCCCCGGCACGCCAAGAGAAGTCCCGACTAAACTACAAATTTATTTAAAGTTCCCCGGCACGCCAAGAGAGGCCCCAACTAAACTACAAAGTTATTTAAAGTTCCCCGGCACGCCAAGAGAGGCCCCAACTAAACTACAAAGTTATTTAAAGTTCCTCGGCACGAAAAGAAAAATCCCAACTAAACTAAAAATTATTTTAAATCCCGGAACGACAAGAGCGGCCCCAATTAAACTACAAAGTTATTTAAAGTTCTCCAGCACCAAAATAAAGGCCTTAACTAAACTACCAAGTTACTTAAAGTTTCCCGGCACGAAAAAGAGAGGCTCCAACTAAACTACAAAGTTATTTAAAGTTCCTCGGCACAAAAAGAAAAGACCCAACTAACCTACAAAGTCATTTAAAGTTCCCCGGCACGAAAAGAGAGGCTCCAACTAAACTACAAAGTTATTTAAATTTCATTGACACAAAATTAGAGGCGCCAACTAAACTACAAAGTTATTTAAAGTCCCCCGGCACAACAAGAGAAGTCCCAACTAAACTACAAATTTATTTAAAGTTCCTCTTCACCAAAAGAAAGGCCACAACAAAACTAACAAGTTATTTAAAGTTGCCCGGCACAACTAGAGAGGCCCCAACTAAACTACTAAGTTATTTAAAGTCCCCTGGCACGAAAAGAGGGGCTCCAACTAAACTACAAAATTATTTAAAGTTCCCCGGCACGAAAAGAAAGGCTCGAACTAAACTACAAAGTTATTTAAATGTTCCTTAGCACGCCAAGAGAGGCCCCAACTAAACTACAAAGTTATTTAAATGTTCCTTAGCACGCCAAGAGAGGCCCCAACTAAACGACAAAGTTATTCAAAGTTCCCCAACACGACAAGAGAGGCCCCAACTAAACTACAAAGTAATTTAAAGTTCCCCGGCTCGAAAATAAAGGCCCCAACTAACTTACTAAGTTATTTAAAGTCCCCTGGCACGAAAAGGGGGGCTCCAACTAAACTACAAAATTATTTAAAGTTCCCCGGCACGAAAAGAAAGGCTCGAACTAAACTACAAAGTTATTTAAATGTTCCTTAGCACACCAAGAGAGGCCCCAACTAAACTACAAAGTTATTTAAATGTTCCTTAGCACGCCAAGAGAGGCCCCAACTAAACTACAAAGTTATTCAAAGTTCCCCAACACGACAAGAGAGGCCCCAACTAAACTACAAAGTAATTTAAAGTTCCCCGGCTCGAAAATAAAGGCCCCAACTAAACTACAAAGTTATTTAAAGTTCCCCGGCCCGACCAGAGAGGCCCCCAATATATAACAAAGTTATTTAAAGTACATTGACACGAAATGAGAGGATCCAACTAAACTACAAAGTTATTTAAAGTACATTGACACGAAATGAGAGGCCCCAACTAAACTACAAAGTTATTTAAAGTTCCCCAACACGACAAGAGAGGCCCCAACTAAACTACAAAATTATTTAAAGTACATTGACACGAAATGAGAGGATCCAACTAAACTACAAATTTATTTAAAGTACATTGACACGAAATGAGAGGCCCCAACTAAACTACAAAGTTATTTAAAGTTCCCCGACACGACAAGAGAGGCCCCAACTAAACTACAAAGTTATTTAAAGTTCCCCGACACGACAAGAGAGGCCCCAACTAAACTACCAAGTTATTTAAAGTTTCCCGGGACCAAAAGAGAGGCTCCAACTAAACTACAAAGTTATTTAAAGTTCATTGACACAAAATTAGAGGCCCCAAATAAACTACAAAGTTATTTAAATGTCCTTAGCACGACAAGAGAGGCCCAAACTAAACTAAAAAGTTGTCTAAAGTCCCCCGGCACAAAAAGAGAAGTCCCAACTGAACTACAAAGTTATTTAAAGTACATTGACACGAAATGAGAGGCCCCAACTAAACTACATAGTTATTTAAAGTTCCCCTGGACGACAAGAGAGGCCCCAACTAAACTACAAAGTTATGTAAAGTTCCTCGGCACGACAAGAGAAGCCCCAACTAAACTACAAAGTTATTTAAAGTACATTGACACGAAATGAGAGGCCCCAACTAAACTACATAGTTATTTAAAGTTCCCCGACACGACAAGAGAGGCCCCAAATAAACTACAAAGTTATTTAAAGTACATTGACACGAAATTAGAGGCCCCAACTAAACTACAAAGTTATTTAAAGTTCCCCGACACGAAAAGAGAGGCTCCAACTAAACTACAAAGTTATTTAAAGTTCATTGACACAAAATTAGAGGCCCCAACTAAACTACAAAGTTATTTAAATGTCCTTAGCACGACAAGAGAGGCCCAAACTAAACTAAAAAGTTATCTAAAGTCCCCCGGCACAACAAGAGAAGTCCGAACAAAACTACAAAGTTATTTAAAGTTCCCGACACGACAAGAGAGGCCCCAACTAAACTACAAGGTTATTTAAAGTACATTGACACGAAATGAGAGGATCCAACTAAACTACAAAGTTATTTAAAGTACATTGACACGAAATAAGAGGCTCCAACTAAACTACAAAGTTATTTAAAGTACATTGACACGAAATGAGAGGCCCCAACTAAACTACAAAGTTATTTAAAGTACATTGACACGAAAAGAGAGGCACCAACTAAACTACAAAGTTATTTAAAGTTTATTGACACAAAATTTGAGGCCCCAACTAAACTACAAAGTTATTTAAAGTTCCCCAACACGACAAGAGAGGTCCCAACTATACTACAAAGTTATTTAAAGTTCCCCGGCACGACAAGAGAGGCCCTAACTAAACTACAAAGTTATTTAATGTTCCCGGCACGACAAGAAAGGCCCTAACTAAACTGAAAAGTTATTTAAAGTTCCTCAACACGACAAGAAAAGTCCGAACTATACAACAAAGTTATTTAATGTTCCCGGCACGACACGAGAGGCCCTAACTAAACTAAAAAGTTATTTTAAGTTCCTTTATACAACAAGACAAGCCCCAAATAAACTACAAAGTTATTCAAAGTTCCCCGGCACGACAAGAGATGCCCTAACTAAACTAAAAAGTTATTTAAAGTTCCTCAACACGACAAGAGAGGTCCCAACTATACAACAAAGTTATTTAAAGTTCCCCGGCACGACAAGAGAGGCCCTAACTAAACTACAAAGTTATTTAATGTTCCCGGCACGACAAGAAAGGCCCTAACTAAACTGAAAAGTTATTTAAAGTTCCTCAACACGACAAGAAAAGTCTGAACTATACAACAAAGTTATTTAATGTTCCCGGCACGACACGAGAGGCCCTAACTAAACTAAAAAGTTATTTTAAGTTCCTTTATACAACAAGACAAGCCCCAAATAAACTACAAAGTTATTCAAAGTTCCCCGGCACGACAAGAGAGGCCCCAACTAAACTACAAATTATTAACGTTCCCCGGAACGACAAGAGAGGCTTTCCGGTATTGCTGCATAACGCTTGTTGATACTTGTCCAAATATAAGGCATGAAACAGCTTTTCAGTCTTTAAACTTATTGCAATTATAAATTAAGTTCTTTGCTCTTACGTTAAATTTTTAATATTATATATATTTTTTTTGTTGGTGTGATTATTTTTTATATTTGCTTGGCTATATTTAGTAACGAAAAATTGTTTAAACTACATAATCCCTCATATTTACCTTGTACATTTCAGATGTTGTAAATTATCGGGTTTCTAATTAAGTTGTGTAGTCTACTGTAGCAATGAAGTTACTGTGCTTTGTTGTCAAGCCTTTCTGTTGCGCCCTTTGAATGTGTCGACGAGTTTAACTATCCATACGAATACTTTAACGAAAGTAAGAGATGTGAAGCATTATTCAGCCTTCCATTTTTTTCAACAACACTATATTATCGATTTTAAAATGTGACTCTTTTTTATGCGCTTTGCCGTCAAGTTAATTATTCTTTTTTTGGACTTACAGCATCCCTCATATTTACCTTGTACATTTCAGATGTTGTAAATTATCGGATTTGTAATTAAGTTGTGTGGGCTACTGCAGCAATGAAGTTACTGTGCTTTGTTGCTATGCTTTATGTTGTCTTCCCGGTCTGTTGGTCCATTGAATGCCCAGATGGCGTGTGCCTCGATGAGTTTAACGTTCCATACAAGTGCTTTAACGAGAGTGAGAGATGTAACGGTAAAGCTAAATGCATGTTTCGTGAAGATGAGTTAAACTGTACAACTTGTCAAGATGATGCTTGGTTGTGTGAAAATGGAAGTCATTGCATAGAGCAACGTTTGGTTTGCGATGGATGGATAGATTGCGACGACAATACCGACGAATCCAACTGCACACCTTGTCCCCAAGATCGGCCTTGGAAATGTAAAACTGGGAGTCAATGTATTCAGCTAAAGGATGTTTGTAACGGACTTAAGGATTGCGAAGACTACGACGACAATAGCGATGAGTCGAACTGTACAACCTGCAGAGATGGCGCGTGGTTATGTGAAGATGGAAGTAAATGTATTCAGCAAAATAACGTTTGCAACGGACTTAAGGATTGCTTCGATAATAGCGATGAGTTGGGTTGTAAAACTTGCCCCGAAGGCCAATGGAAATGTAAAACTGGGAGTCAATGTATTCTTCAAAGTTATGTTTGCGACGGATGGAATAACTGCGACGACAATAGTGACGAATCCAACTGTACAACTTGCCCCGACGAACGACCTTGGAAATGTAAAACTGGGAGTCAATGTATTCTTCAAAGTTATGTTTGCGACGAATGGAATAACTGCGACGACAATAGTGACGAATCCAACTGTACAACTTGTCCCCAAGATCGGCCTTGGAAGTGTAAAACTGGGAGTAAATGTATTTGGCAAAGTTTGGTTTGTAACGGAAGGAAAAGCTGCGTCGACAATAGTGACGAGTTGAACTGCACAACTTGCAAAGATGGCGCGTGGTTATGCGAAGATGGAAGTAAATGTATTCACCAAAATAACGTTTGCAACGGACTTAAGGATTGCTGGGACAATAGCGACGAGTCGAACTGTACAACTTGTCCCCAAGATCGGCCTTGGAAATGCAAAACTGGGAGTAAATGTATTTGGCAAAGTATGGTTTGCGACATGCTTAAACATTGCTACGACAATAGTGACGAGTCAAACTGTACAACTTGTCCCCAAGATCGGCCTTGGAAATGCAAAACTGGGAGTAAATGTATTCAGCAAAGATATGTTTGCGACGGATGGAAGGGTTGCAAAGACAATAGCGACGAGTTGAACTGTACAACTTGTCCCCAAGATCGGCCTTGGAAATGCAAAACTGGGAGTAAATGTATTCAGCAAAGATATGTTTGCGACGGATGGAAGGGTTGCAAAGACAATAGCGACGAGTTGAACTGCACAACTTGCAGAGATGGCGCGTGGTTATGTGAAGATGGAAGTCAATGTATTTTGCAAAATAACTTTTGCGACGGACTTAAGGATTGCGAAGATAATAGCGATGAGCTGGGTTGTGAAACTTGCCCTAATAATCGGCCTTGGAAGTGTAAAACTGGGAGTCAATGTATTCAGCAAAGATATGTTTGCGACAGATGGAAGGATTGCGACGACAATAGCGACGAGTGGGATTGTGTAACAACTTGTCCAGAAGACCAGTGGAAATGTAAAGATGGAAGTCAATGCATTTCTCAAATAAATGTTTGTGATGGCTGGAACTACTATAAGAATTGCTACGACAATAGCGACGAGTTAAACTGCACAACTTGCAAGGATGGCGCGGTTATGTGCGGTTGTTCGTTTAACCAAAGCACATGCAAACCGCCTGGACAATGTATAATGAGATACCAAGTTTTAGATGGATATCAGAATTGCAAAGATGGAGAAGATGAACCTTGTCTGAGATTCAATAGCAGAGCTGGCGATGTTAACTATTTGTGGCATTGTTTGAACGAGATTAAAAAAAACACCCTAATCTCATATATAGATGATTTAACTTGCGTCGAGAAGTTTGGGCCTTGTGGGGATCGAATAGATGAACGTTGTGAAAGTGGAGAGTGGCTTTGTAGCGATGGACCTTTTGAATATTTCTACCAACGCGAGGACGGGCGATATGAACCTGAATTATTTTACTGTGAAGCACGTAGTTTTGGATTTAAATGTGTGATGTCACAAAGATATATACCACAAAGATCTATATCTCTAAGATATAAAACATGTCCTTTATCGCAAAGTAATGTCTACGATGAGGTCGCTCAATGCGCTGATAAGTCAGATATATGTTTCGTTGATGGTCAATTCGTTTGTTTCTTTTGCTTGGACAAACGACTGGTTGTTTCTCAGCAACAAGTTTGTGACGGGGTTCCAGATTGCTACGATCTTTCGGATGAATGTTTATGCGACGACCAAACAGTTTGTGAGGCAATATTGGGCAACGCTAGAGACACTTGCCCTCCCAACCAAATACATTGCCACAATGAAACGGACTGCGTGGATATAGACAAAGTACTTTGTAACCCAGAAGTCAGTTGTGTGAGACAAAGCACCATTCCGTGCAGCAATTCACAAAAACAAAACTCGCAAGGTCAAAACACAACCGAATGTGCTGTACATGTATATTATGGAGTATTTACTACATCAACGGTCGCTAAATGCGATGGAAGATCAGAATGTTTTAATTTCCAAGACGAATGTTTGGATTGCGAAGACCGTCCTCCATTTTGTGACGACCCGTGTTCAATAAAGAATGCAAATGATGAAACAGTTTGCAGAGGATTAATTGATCCCAACACCGGTGAAGCATTTTGCAACGAAACTGGAAAGAACCTTTGTCCAAAACGTTACAACTGCTTTATAAAAAAAAAATTCCTAAGCATTGACGTGGATCAGGTTTGTGACGCCATAATTCACTGCGACAATGGTTCAGATGAACTAGAGTCTCTATGCAAGGACACAAGGTATTATTGCGACAACAAACAACCATTGTCGGTCGACATCAGCTTGGTTGAAGATGGACTGAAGCAATGCTCGGACGGAAGTGACGAATGCCCGGATGTTAGCAAGTATGACACCGTGTTTTCAAATGTGAAAGAAATGATTGCAAACCCTTTTTTCAGAGTCATGTTTTGGGTAATGGGTTTTCTAGCTGGGGGTGGAAACTTTTTAGTTTTTGTCACCACTATAAAGGAAATGATCACTGATAAAAAAGCTAAAGTAATTAAAAAAATTAATAATTTGTTTATAATAAATCTATCATGTGCCGATTTTTTGATGGGTGTTTATTTGCTTGGTATATCTGCTAAAGGTGTCGAACTTTTCGGTAATTATTGCTTAAATGATGCAGCTTGGCGAACCAGTGATACTTGTAATATATTCGGTTTCATTGCTTTATTTGCTTCTGAAGCTAGTGCTTTAATACTGGCCACAATGACTGCTTGTAGACTTTATACCGTCTGTAATCCATTTGCAACTAGAACCTTAAAACTAAAGTGGGCTTACTTGTCTTGTATAACTGTGTGGGCTTCTAGTTTCTTACTGGGTGCTATACCCTTGTTTTATTACCCATCTGGATACTTTACCTCCCATGTGTGGTTTCCAAACCTGTTTTATAAAACCGACAGAGTTCCCAGAAACGAAACTTTGCTTCTTGCAAAACGAATAATGAAGGAGAACTTTACCGATTTACCCTGGTATGAAGTCAAGCAACTAATTAGCTCAACATTCCCACAATATCCTATTAAAGGTGAATTTGGTTACTTTGGTGAAACTAGTGTTTGCCTGCCTAGGTTGTTTGCTTCTGTAAATGAAGCTTCTTGGCAATATTCAACCTTCCTTATCTCTCTTAACTTTATGTTGTTCATTTTCATGCTTATATCCTATCTTGCCATTTACATTAAAAGCAACAAAATGTCAAAAGCTAAAAAGAAACAAGCTAACACCAAAATGCAAAGGCGTATTTCTCGCTTGCTTATCACTGACTTCTGTTGCTGGATTCCTTTGTGTACTTGTGGCTTTTTAGCTGTTTCTGGTGTTCCCCTTACTAATGATATTTACATTGTCAGTGCTGGTATTTTGCTTCCCATTAACAGTGCTTTGAACCCCTTGCTTTACTCAAATCTGTTTGACAACTTTTACATTCGATGCAAGAGACTTGTAATTGCAAAAACTCAAAACCCTAAAAGTGAAGTCGAAGCTAATGTAAAATAAGTTTCATAAATCAATTTAAAACCGTTTGTAAAATTCTTAACTATAACATCATCTGATACGAAAGCATCTTTGTTTTCCATTTTATTGTCTGCGGGAGATTTCTTACTTTTGAAAATGTTTCAGCTTAAATTAATTATTAATATTATTCTTTCACTGCTTAATGTATGCGAACGAAGTCGTTTGCTGATTGCTTTCTTGTTCGTTCTTTTATCGTGTTTTTTGTTGTTGCATTATACTCAAGAATATTGCATTGCCTGTTTTTATGTTTGCGTATAACTAGATTACCAAATTAAGTCAGACAAGCGAAACCACGGAAGAAATATTCCAGCATTGATCTAATTTTTAGCGAAATAACAAACTTGAATTAGTGTGCGAAAAGTGATTTTAGAAGTTCCAGGTTATTTAGTGGTTATTAACCTTTACGAGTATTACTGCTAAAAAACACTATTTAAATATAACATGTTTAAAATTGGTGTTACACTGAGTGGTGAAAAACACGTGTCTCGACGAGGTTGCCTTTAAGGGGTTATTAACATCTTTCAGGGGGTATCCAACCACCATCTTCAACTTTCTTGTTATTTAAATTTCCCATTAGCGAGGGTAAAGGTATTGGTTTTTTTGCTATATGCCTTCACAAGGGAATGTTAATTTAGAATTTAAACATCGTTACTACAGATTTATACTAACATAAATTTGTGGTCAATGAATTGTTTAGTTTAGTTATAACCTAGTAGTATAAATTATGGATATCAGCAATATAGCTTTCCGTAGCTTTATCGTTTAACTTAACCATAGCTTAACCATAACCATGTAAATATTGATGCAAGGCTACGAACGCATTACTTCCTTTTTGGTTTTGTTGTTTGTTTTGACCTCGTTGGTAAAATATTTTCAATCTAAAAGGCGCCATGTATACTATTAATGGAATTATGGCGTCACGTAGTGACACAACTTGTGACGATATATCTGAAATTTTTATGCGCCTCTAAACACAAATCCGTCATCCTTCATTTCCACCTAAGGCAATTAACTTATATTTTATTAGTAAGGTCACCAGGGGTTAGTAACCTTTACGAGTATTACTGCTAAAAACATTATCTAAATATACCATGTTTAAAATTGGGGTTACACTGAGTGGTAAAAAACACATAAGTTTTTAGATGGGTATTACATCTTCAAAGGGGTATTTATATCTCCCAGGGGGTATTTACATCTTTAAGTGGGTATTTTTTTAATTGGGCGAAAGTAACTCAACCATAACGATGACAGGCGATCAATCGAAAACCAAGGTGGACGCATGAGCCTCCGCTACACCCCAAGAAAATCAGGCGACGATACAAGACATAGAGTACCGCATACTAGACGAAAAAGTACCGCAGGGGTAAGTTCCTGACAACACCAATGACATTATTGATATTTCTTTGATACTGATATTATTTGCATCTTTCAAGGATGGAATAAAAAACGTCTAATTTGTCATAGGCTTCCCTAACTAGCAAAATAGCTTTCAGTCAGCGTGTTAATCTTAATTAGTCCAACGAATACGGTTTCTAGATGCAATCGCTATCAGTCAACGACAGTTACAAATAAATTTAACTTACCAAATTAATCTAGGGTTGTCTTTGTAAATGGCCGTATTTACTTCATTCTAAATAAGGTAATCAGGTGGCACTGTATAAAGACAATTGTGTTGTAATCTTGACACGCTTTCGCACAACCGTGCTTCATCCCGTCAAAGTAGAATAATGATTTTTCTACTTTGACCTGAATGTGGTAAACAGTCGTTTTGAAACGACTTTATCCTAGTCGGTTCATTGGTTAAATCAATTAAGTCCAAGCCAACAAACAGCGAAGTAAAATCACAGCCACTCCATTGGCGTGAAAAGCAAATATTAAATTCCTGACATTGGTAAACGCGTTACATTTTTTTTTTATTAGCGATAAAAATCCAAAAAAACGAAACATTTTAGTTAACGTTTATTACATTTGATAATTTACTTGAAAAGCCTAATTGAACTTGAAGTATTTCACTAAAGAACTTAAACTAAAATCAAGTCATTCATCAGACCAACTTAAGTGAATTCAAATATTTTCCTCAACATCATAAAAGAACGTAACAAAATATGAAGCAAAGCAAAGTAAACAAAAAAACAAAAAAATTTAGAAATAAAATAGAATGAAACATTATTTTTAAAATTACTGTGTTTTTAGTTCTCAGTTTTCCACACACAGTTTAGAGCTATAATCAATTCATAAAAACTAAACATTAAACTATAACTTCTAGTAAAATTTTACTTGTTTCAACTCAGTTTTATTCAGAATCAATATAAAAATCGTGAATGTATATATTTTGATGTCCGTGTTATATGTTCAGTGATTTTATTTGTGCTTGCCGAGTGCGTCGCTAAAACCCAAATAAGGATATTAACAATTATATTAAATATAGACAAACTCGTTCGGTGATATTAATTCGACCAACCACAGGTATCCCCGTAATTAGCGCAACAGATTTTCAGTTTGCACTGAGTGACGTTTACACGTTGTGTCGTTTAACTCACAACCATTTCCTGCGCTTAAAACATTAATTTTAGCAAACATTCTGACCTTCGGGTCACCAAAGTTCAACAAACTATTTATAATTGATCTCTACAAGCAGATTCGGTTCAAACTCATTAAAAGCTCCAGGTATAGAAGATGACTTGCAGTTTCTAGTCGTTACTTACTATTAATATCAAAAACTATTCGAGCAAACGGTTGAAGCGTAGACACATACATGGTAGTAGAGTTAGTTTTCTATTTTAAGTTCACTATATCAAGCAACACTACAAAGCAGGAATACAGAAAAAAGTTAAATGCGAGCTTCAACAAACATCTATATTAACTGAAAAATGGCTAAGTTGTTTGCGATAATAATTATTGGGCCTTCTAAGTTGATATGTGCTGTCGTAGCTGAACCTTTATTAAAATTAACCGAATAGGCTTGCTATACAGTATAGGCGGTTTCGTGCTAACTTGTCAATATTAAAATACAATTTGTTGTTGCTGTATACTGTATAGCAAGGTTAATCAGCTAATTTTAATAAAGGTTAAGTCACGAAAGCACATAGTACGTTAAAAGGTCCAATATATTATCGCAAACGACTTAATTATTTTTCAGTTGATAGATGTTTGTTGAAGTCCGCATTAAACACTTTAAAAGTCGGCGTTACGCTATAAAACTTTTGTATTCCTGCTGTATAGTGCCACTAGATATACTGAACTCAACAAATTGTATTTTAATATCGACAAGTTAAAACGGAACTGTGCCAAAGCAGGATAAAGAAACCTAATAATAACTGAATTTGACGTGAAGAAGTACGGTTTGAAGAAGTAAAGCTGGTCACATCAACAATACAATATATCTGTATAGCCAGATTTATATATACCTACTAAGGTTTATATGGCTGCGTCGTTTGTTCTAACCAATAATAAAGCTCATATATCATTAGTGTTTGATCAATTAGACAAGAACATAGTCTCCTTCCATATTTATAGTATTAAGTTAATAAAACGTCATTTTGAGCTGCCGCACTTCCAAATCTTCCTTTATTTTATGGAGTTTTTCTTCCCTGTGATCCTAATGACTTTTCAATTATCAGCTGCTCAATACGGTAAGCAATAGTTCTGTAAGATTTCAATTAGGACGTGATTTAATTTACAAGTCCGGCTATGCTGTGTGTAGAAGCGATCAACTTAATGTGTATGTGTGTTGGTGTGTTATGTATGTGTTTATGCTTGTTTGTCCTTATATGTGTGTCTGTGGGAATGTCTGTACGTGTTTCTGTATGCATTTTTACACGTGTGTATATTTGTGTGTTTGTATGAATATCTGTATGTGTGTTTGTATGTATGTCGTGGTGTTTGTACGTGTGTCTGTAATTATTTTGTGAGTGTGTGTTTTAAATTATGTTTGTTGGATTGTTTCTTTTAAATGTTGCATTCCATTATGACGTCATTTTTAATGTATAGTAAAAGGTCGCTTAATTTCTATCGGAAGCGACTAAGCTATAAAGGCTTATTTTCAGTTTCTTGCGACACCGCGTTTTCCGACTTGGTTTATTCGGTCACAAAGGTGCTTTGTCCTCCCGGATGTTGGCGCCAAAATTCGAATCTTTGTGGAAGCGAGATTTTTTGCCGTGGGCCCGTTTGCCTTGCGGGGATTCACCGTGGTTTGATTGACGGTTGGTATTTTCACGATAATATTACGAGGAGTTGTGGTTATATATTTATTATATTTAGATTAATATGCTATCATTATATGCTTGATACAGCTTGGTTCCAGCCCAGTTTTTAAAGGAGGTATTTATGTCCAGCAAATGCCAACTTATTTCATAAATTCTGTTTAACCATGTAAAAAAATAATAAAAAAACCGAAAATATATTTCCGCCCTAAATTTTCCCTCGGACTTATTCGTATTTGTGGTTAATTATAATGGCACATATACAAGGTGTATGGATTTCTCTCAAAGAATAATTATTATCAAACGCATTGTATTTTCGCACTAGATTATTAAAATATGTCGCGCACTTAAGCAAAATCCTAGTTTACCCCTTATCCACATTACAGCTCACTTCAGCTTGCAAATAACTTCTGTTTTACAGCCAGTGGAGGTCATGTAATGCCGCTTACCAAAATCCTAGCTTATCCGTATTAACACTTAAGCTTGTAAATAACCCTGTTATTGCACAGACAGCGGTGGGCTGCTCATAATTTACCGAACCAAGCCTCAACTTTCATATCAAGGATCGATCCAGAACGGTGTGTCTAGCGCCACTTGCCGGGACGAAGGCAACCCAAATGCGTTCTCATTTCAAGGTCAGTTTGGTTTGGGAACAGTTTTTAGCACTTCACTACTACTATGTCTATTGGTCGCCAAAAAAGCGAACACAATAGCAAATTAATCACTAAGCAGGATTAAATCATTTGATCCTGAAGTATAAGGTATTTAGATTTGTAAAATACGGATTACTAAAAGAATGTGTAATAGGTTAAATTGCAAGCAACTCAAATAGTTTTTTTTGAAAAAACTGCAAACTGCAACAAAATAAATAGAAGTGCAGATAGTTTCGAAAATTGTTCGACTGTGCTTTGGATTACGTAGCTTTATTATGGAGGCCTACTATTTTTTTTTAATAAACGAAGGGAAATTTTTTGTGCAGTTTTGGATTAAAACGACATTTTCTTAAGTTTTAAAAGTTTGTCTCATTTAACTGAAAATATCCTGCAGACGGTATACAGAAAAAATGAGGTTTTTTAAATGATTTCTTTATTTGCTGTTTTTATTGAAACAATTATGATCTTGTTGACTTTAGTGGTATTTCCAGCACATCAGATCTTCTTCAATTAAACTTTGCACCTTTTATTTCCACGAAAAGCCACTTGCTTTACTGACGGGGATTCCGCTGACGTAATCAATGACGTCACGTGTCCTTCCGGCTGTGGCGGAGGTTATGCGCACTCATGCGAAACAAATACGTTTAGCTTAAACTCATCGATATGCTTCGCTGCAATTAAAGCGGGAAAAATATCTGGTAATTTATTTTCTAGTTTTATTTTTGTTTATTTCACTCCGAAAATAAGTAAATAAACAAAAATATCATTAAAAATAAAACCGTTATGGCAATAAGTTAAATATTCTACACACTAAAGTTTCTAATGAAACGCCAACGTAAAAAAGATACACCAAATAACTTGTAATGTTTATCAATCGCACAATGTTAAATTGCGACTTTATAAGGGTCCTATAAAAACTGAACATTATAATTTTTTTGTTTTTAATACAACTGTTTATTCGAACACCAGTAGAAAAAAGGTTGACAAAATAAGCCGAAGTTTAAAATAAGATGTAACTGCTTATGTTTTTTTACCATTGTCATTTCGGCGAAATAAATTTTCGGTATTTTTTAAAATTTTTTTCATCTGTTTACCACAAATCCATTCATAACAACGGCTTAAGTTTAGCGAAGGACAATATTTTTACCTTATTGCAGAATGAGCTGAAAATTACAGAAATGCAAGTCTAAACACCTCTCTTTTGAATGAAATTGGTCTCTAAGGGTACCCATTCACCGTTTTCCAACGAAATAGCTTTTTCGAAGACTAATTAGGGCAAAATACGCAAAACAAAGGGGGTAAACCAAGTTTAACAAACGACAAATATTTTTCCTTATTGCAGAATGAGCTGAAAATTACAGAAATGCAACTCTAAACACCTCTCTTTTGAATGACATTGGTCTCTAAGGGTACCCATTCACCGTTTTCCAACGAAATAGCTTTTTCGAAGACTAATTAGGGCAAAATACGCAAAACAAAGGGGGTAAACCAAGTTTAACAAACGACAAATATTTTTCCTTATTGCAGAATGAGCTGAAAATTACAGAAATGCAACTCTAAACACCTCTCTTTTGAATGACATTGGTCTCTAAGGGTACCCATTCACCGTTTTCCAACGAAATAGCTTTTTCGAAGACTAATTAGGGCAAAATACGCAAAATAACTACTGCTTACCAAGTTTAACGAAGAACAATATTTTTTCCTTATTGCAAAATGAGCTGAAAATTACAGAAATGCAAGTCTAAACACCTCTCTTTTGAATGAAATTGGTCTGTAAGGGTACCCATTCACCGTTTTCCAACGAAATAGCTTTTTCGAAGACTAATTAGGGCAAAATACGCAAAATAACTACGGCTTACCAAGTTTAACGAAGAACAATATTTTTTCCTTATTGCAGAATGAGCTGAAAATTACAGAAATGCAACTCTAAACACCTCTCTTTTGAATGACATTAGTCTCTAAGGGTACCCATTCACCGTTTTCCAACGAAATAGCTTTTTCGAAGACTAATTAGGGCAAAATACGCAAAACAAAGGGGGTAAACCAAGTTTAACAAACGACAAATATTTTTCCTTATTGCAGAATGAGCTGAAAATTACAGAAATGCAACTCTAAACACCTCTCTTTTGAATGACATTGGTCTCTAAGGGTACCCATTCACCGTTTTCCAACGAAATAGCTTTTTCGAAGAGTAATTAGGGCAAAATACGCAAAATAACTACGGCTTACCAAGTTTAACGAAAAACAATATTTTTTCCTTATTGCAGAATGAGCTGAAAATTACAGAAATGCAACTCTAAACACCTCTCTTTTGAATGAAATTGGTCTCTAAGGGTACCCATTCACCGTTTTCCAACGAAATAGCTTTTTCGAAGACTAATTAGGGCAAAATACGCAAAACAAAGGGGGTAAACCAAGTTTAACAAACGACAAATATTTTTCCTTATTGCAGAATGAGCTGAAAATTGCAGAAATGCAACTCTAAACACCTCTCTTTTGAATGACATTGGTCTCTAAGGGTACCCATTCACCGTTTTCCAACGAAATAGCTTTTTCGAAGACTAATTAGGGCAAAATACGCAAAACAAAGGGGGTAAACCAAGTTTAACAAACGACAAATATTTTTCCTTATTAAATAGCTATTTCGTTGGAAAACGGTGAATGGGTACCCTTAGAGACCAATGTCATTCAAAAGAGAGGTGTTTAGACTTGCATTTCTGTAATTTTCAGCTCATTTTGCAATAAGGAAAAAATATTGTTCTTCGTTAAACTTGGTAAGCAGTAGTTATTTTGCGTATTTTGCCC